>NC_052047.1:31454930-32654930 GCF_903992535.2 Arvicola amphibius | reverse complement strand
GATTTCAAAAGCACTTAATGTCAACAAGGACGATTACAGCAACCATCTCTACAATGTCACTAACTGCATTCGATGACTTTTTGATTACTGCCAATTTTAAATTTAGTTTTAATTTAATACAGTATCATAATCTTCCAGACACTATTTGGATTTTTAAATCTTTAACAGAATTTTTAACTCTGAACTATTTATGGATAACTGTAGTTTGTTTTGGGGGAGTTGGAAGATAAGAATAGTCAAAGTAAAACAACAATAAACAAACAAACAAATAAGTCTGCATATTGCTGGTGCTAATAAAGAATCAACTTCTATTTAGTCTTCTAAGAATATTAATTGAGCACAATTAATTCTGATGTTTAGAAGTACTAAGAATCCTACATAATAAATTTTGGTTACTAAGACATTAACGAACTTTGATTGCATATAAATAAGTTTATATTGTAAAGAAGAGTGATCAAGTATAATCTGGAGAGTTGGGCTGGCTTGGGTTGAGTCCCAAATCCACCACTTTTGAACACTGTTATATGGCACATCTTGGAAGAATTTTTGAATCTCATTAAATATTAATCTCTTTATAAGTCAATCTTTTAGGTATGATTAAGTTCGTCCTCTCATTTAATAAAAAAAATCTATATTTTAAGTATAAAAAAATCCTATTTAGCTATATATTAAAACAAATTTTAACAAAAGCTGAAAAGTTATCATTTCCATTTCAATTAAGATATGGAATATTTCTTTTAATCCCACGTATATTTTGGGAAAAAGAAATTTCATTTCATTTGAAAGTTGGGGCAACTTGACCTTTAGAAATACATCTCAGTCTAGGACATATAATGCTGTCCTTTTACATGTCACTTCCCACTACTCACAATGAAGGTGTTTAAACCTGCATTACTGTCTTCTCTTTAAATTTTATATTAGGGATAACAAATTTAACAACATGTCATAAATTTCTGGAATCCACAAAAAGACAGATGCTGTGGTGGCTCAGTTCTGTCTCAGCATACTTTTGGTAATATGGGAGGAGAATACAGAAGAACTGCTTAGGAAATCATGGACCAGGTACTTTGGAAATGGAACTAGCTAGCTAACCAGTTAGTAACAAAAGAGGTTGATGGATGAGCAGCTAACATGAGATTAAAAAAAGAATGTATTAAACATGACGTAGGGCTGTGTGATCTGGTAACTGTTTTGCAAGTGTAATATATGTTGAAATGATTGAATCAAATACTTTGACACCTAAATTGTGCCTTCCTAAAATGACTTGTTAGAAAACATGAAAGAGAATATTATGAATGATGTACTGAATTTTGTACTTAAATCTATACATTAAACTTGACTAAACCATGGTTTAAGCCATTACCTATTTTTTTTCTAGATAGGTTTGTGCAGGTGCTTTTTGCAAAGTCCCTTTGTAGACCCCTGAAGAATTGAGCCAGCCTCCCATGACTGGCCCTGGATATGGCAGGGAAGTGCACTGCTCACCACCCAGTCCAGGGCTCCGGAGGCAATCAGATGCAGCGGTGAGTCAAGTAAAGCAGAAACTTGTTTATTTCCTTATAGCATGCAATTTGTAAAGCAAAAATCCACAAATCTCAGAAGAAGTGAAAAAGGGAATTAACTAATTACATCAAATGTCAGATTCACATGAGCCACAGCTCCTATATCCCCTAATGGGTAACAAGAGGGAATCAGACACTTAGTGTCATCTTACCCCATTGCTAACTCCAATCATCTTCTTGTAAATAAGTCATATCTCCTCCCCTTTTACTCCCCTTCAGCTCCATCTTGGCTGGGAGTATTCTTCATGGGCTTTGTGACATTACTGGTTTTGAATTTCATGCCCTTTTCTCCTGTTATATTTTTGGCATAGTTGCTATGCTTTGGGCATAGATCTTATGCTTTTGGTGTAACTGTCACACTCTTGACGCCAACTGCACCTTTTTCTGATTGTCACGTTTTTGTGTGTGTGCTAACTTGGCCACTCTGGCATTCTATATGCTCGATTCAACCCACAGCTTTTGATGGAAATTATCATTTACAATGGTGGACTGGATAAAAAAGATGGCTCTAACCAACTTTCTCAACATGTTCCTATCCAAGTGGAATTTGAAAATCACAAAAGTGTGGGAGAGACATGGAGCTTCTGCACAGTGTGTCCTTGGTCTTTGGGCTTTTGACACATCTAGAGTTGTAATGTGGTATTTCATACAGTGTTCAGGAAAGATTGTTGATCACCACAAAATGAGAGCATTTCCCCCCAAATGTCCCATTCTACTGTCTAGTCTCAAATAGAGCTAGTTTTCTGAACACAAACAGAGCAACAAGAATAAGATTCAGAACTATATCCCTGACTTAGAAAAAAGCTCCATCTCATTTACTGAGTGACATGGGAAAAATCTTACCCTTTCTGGCAATCAAATTAGAAAAGGTGTTGTATTTGAACTCAAATCTAAAATTCATTTAAATTCTATTTAATGTTAATTGATAGGAAAGGTTTTCATGTGGATTCACAGGAAATTCCATTAGGAGAGGTAAAATGATGATTCATAAAATCTTATTACATACTAAGATTGCTTGTTGTCATGGAATCCTGCTTTATTGTTTTTATTAAACTATATATTTTCTCCATTCCCCTCCCTTCCTTTCCCCTCTTCAATGATCTGCATGCTCTCAATTTACTCAAGGGATTTTGTCTTTTTCTACTTCTACTTCCCTTGTAGATTAGATCCATGTATGTCTCTCTTAGTGTCCTCATTGTTTTCTAGGTTCTCTGGGATTGTGAATTGTAGGCTGCTTGTTATTTTTTTGCTTTATGTCTAAAAACCATGTATGAGGGAGTACATAGTACATTTTATATTTGTCTTTCTAGGTCTGGGTTACTGCTGTGGGAAGTCCTTCTGTCTATGTGCTGCTTTTATTGGCTAGTGAATAAAGCTGTTTCATCCAACGGTTTAGCAAAATAAGGCAATGCAGGAATACCAAGTAGATAAAGGAGGAGAGAGTAGGTGGAGTCAATGAGAAGACATATAACTGCCACTGGAGACAGATGTGGTGGAACCTGCTGGTAGGTCACAAACGTCATAGTAAAATATAAAATATTAGAAATGGGCTAATTTAAGATATAGAAGTTAGCCTGAAATATGCTTAAGTTATTGATCAAGCAGTGTTTTAAATAATAGTTTCTGTGTAATTATTTCAGGTCTGAGCAGCCAGGAACAAATGAACAGTTTCCATCTACAACGTCGTCAACTACATACGTGTAAAACCTGAGAAAGCTTGGAAAGGAATTCTAGACATAAAAGAACAGAGTTAAGCATGGCTTCTTGGTAGCCAGCATTTTTTCTTCTTCTTCTTCTTCTTCTTCTTCTTCTTCTTCTTCTTCTTCTTCTTCTTCTTCTTCTTCTTCTTCTTCTTCTTCTTCTTTTTTTTTTTTTTTTTTTTGCTTGCTGACTCACTGAAACTCCTTTAAGATAGGTCTTCCTGACTCAGTCTTGGCAAGGAAGGCTACACAGATTTTTTTAAGCACCGGAATCCTGGTACACCAGAACAAACAGCTCTGACTCTTTAAGAAGACCTGCTATGGAGCATTTAAATAGGGTTTGTGAACAGAGTGTTACGAATTGCTTAATGGCACAACATAGACCTGCTGTATACTTGGAACAGAGGGGGATGTGCATGACTATAGAAGCAGTGAACATGTTTCCATCATATTGGGCTGAGCAGAGCCAAAAGACAAAGTAGTCTTAGTCCTAGCCATGCTTTTTAGCATTTTAAGAAGCAGTCCTGGTTAGAAAAGGATTACGGATATATAATAAAGGCAAATTCAGATGAAAAAGACCTCTAAATGGGTCACAGGGTGTTTAAAAAATATACAAAGGTTTGAGAGAGAGAAGAATGAGTATAAAGAATTATAAAAAGAAATAAACGTTTTTTAAAAAATAAAAGTCTTTAAAGAGACAGAGTAAACTTGTAGAAAAAGTAACAGAGTAAGAAAAATAAGCCACATAAAGATGGAATTTACACAGAGTCTAGATTATGTATATTATTGTGTTTTCTTTGAATTTTTTGACTGAATAAGCTAAGTACAGAGAGACATTTCATTGTATGAACTGCTAAGTTAAACCAACATATATATTTTGGAGGTATCTTGACTTAAAAATTTTCGGTCCAAGAGTATGTTGCTCTGGAGGGGAGGTTCTACTTTTGTTTCCATAGAGAATGAGAACCTGTAGATTCCTTCTATACTAATGTGGTTTGATCAAACTAGATCCCCTGAAAAATGGCCCAGGTGGTCCAACATCCATGATGGCTTCAGGACTGCTAGCTGAGATAGACCTACCACACAGGATACCCCAAGAGAGTTCTGATTAACAGTGCCCCCAATCAGCAGGTAGTAGTCTAGACAACAATGCTAAAATTCCCCAAATATTGTTTATAAATGTTTGTTTACATTTAAAGGGGGATATGCTATAGAGATTTACACTGGTATGGATCTTGGATTATTGATACACATTTATGGTCAGTTTTGTTATACGGATATTTCTGCTCTAGATTATTATTATTATTATTGTGTCTGTGTAGCTTGTTTAAAGATGTAATGTATAATTAAGAGATACAGGTAAATATATAGTCATCTATAATAGTCACACTTGTAATCATATTAGTTAGGGTTTCTAGATATATAGAATTATATTTCCGTTAGATAGATGATTTTCAAACTTTTCAAAGACCTAAAAAATATGACATTTAAAGTGTTTTAAACACTTAGAAATTTTCCTGAAAATGAGACACATCTGCTTCAGCAGCACCAATCTACTAAAAAGGATGATGGGCATCAAAACATCTTCCACTGAGTTTGTTCATCATTTGGGCAAGAAACTACTTTTGCCTGGAATTTTTGATGTTATGCTGTGTGAGCTGGATATGTAGGACCCACAGATAAATGACTCTGAACTTGCCTCAGGGTGAGACAGTCCCTCTGGGTTAGTGCTTCATGAAAGTATCTACCAGACATTCTGCATGACACAGAAGAAAGTGACTGACAAACTGCCAATATAGGCAGAACTCTTTTCAAAATTTCCTGCTTCATGAAAAAGTCTGCTGATTCTATGGGCCTGTGGCTGAAAATGTGTGCCCCAAAGTTATAAAAAAAAAAAAAACCTTTGGGTGACTGTCCAGGCAATGACATAGCTCTGTCATTTCTAGAGTTTCAGTGCTTACAATGCACTTCCTGTTTACTGAGGTAATATTATGTCATCTTAGAGTCTTTGATAGAGTTGAAGATAGAAAGTTATAGCTATAGTTTCTTAGTTATAATAAAAGCTAAAGTATATATAAATATTGTAACTGTAATTCTGACTTGATTCCTGTTTTGTTATATGCAATTTTACAATGTTAAAGTTAAAGCTTTCCTTTTTACTTAAAAAGAAAAGGGGAAGTGGTGTGGGAAGTCCTTCTGTCCATACGTTACATTTATTGGTTATTGAATAAAGCTGTTTCATTCAGTGCTGTAGCAGAATAGGATAAGTTAGGAATTCCAAGTCGATAGAGGAGGAGGAAGTAGGTGGTGTTAATGGGAAGCCATATAGCCGCCACCAAATAAAGATGTGCTTGAATCTTCCAGTAGGCCATAAGCTTCATGGTAAAATATAAAATAATAAAAAATAGGCTAATTTAAGATATAAGAGACAGAAATACACTTAAGATATTGGCCAAGCAGTGTTTTAAATAATAGTTTCTGTATAATTATTTTGGGTCTAAGCAGCCAGAAATGAAAGAGCAGCCACTGACTACAGGTTACCTCCTCACTCAATAAGATGTTTTATAGATCCATTTGCCCAGAAATTTCAAGATGCCATTATTTTTTTCTGCTATATAGTGCTCCATTGTGTAAATATACCACATTTTCTTTATCCATTCTTAGGTCAAGGGCATTTAGGTTGCTTCTGGGTTTTGGCTATGACAAACAATGCTGCTATGGACATAGTTGAGCACATGTCCTTGTGGTACAATTGAGCATCCTTTGTGTATATACCCAAACGTGGTATTGCTGGGCCTTGAGGTAGGTTGTTTCCTAATTATCAGAGAAGTCACCATACTGATTTCCAAAGTGGCTATACCAGTTTGTACTCCCACCAGCAATGGAGGAGTGTTTCTTTTACCCCACATTTTCTCCAGCATAAGTTGTCATCACTGTTTTTGATCTTGGCCATTCTGACATGTGTAAGATGGAAACTCAAAGTTTCTTAATTTGTTTAATTTACATTTCTCTGGTGGCTAAGGTTGTTTAGCATTTCCTTAAGTGTCTTTTAGCCATTTTAGATCATCTGTTGAGAGTTCTCTTTATCCAATTTTTTATTGGATTATTTGTTCTTTTGGTGACCAATTTCTTGAGTTCTTTGTATATTTTGGAGATCAGCACTCTTTCTGATGGGGGGTTGGTAAATATCTTTTTTAGGAATATACATCGAGAGAATATCAGTCCAGAGCAAAACCAAAACCCAGAAGAACATCAAACCTTGCAATTCTATGTCCTATACTCCATGTTCTGTACTCTCAATAGGATCCTTTCTAATCCAAAATGCTTATGTAGCTCCTTCTCCTTAGTTCTGCTGCCTGCTGCACACACAGCCTTTCTCTTGAGTCAGCTTCACTTTGTAAAATCAGCTTTACTCAGCAGACATCACATAGTCTTCGAATCCCCATTGTCTGTTATTCCATTAATATTTCTTCCTTCCCTTGTAGCTTTATGCAATGGCTCCCTTGTGAGGTCTTTAGTTCTGCTTAACATGGTTTGTCCTCAGTGGTTCTCTGAAACCATGGTCCAAATTCTGTTAACACTTAAATCTTCCATGCCTTCAGAACACATGACAGCCGAAGGATACTTCCAAGTTCTGCAGCATGATGGTAGTGGAGAACACTCCATTTGGACAAGCTGACGTCTTTGCTCAAGGACTTTCAAGAAGGGAAAACTTCGAGTGGCAATCTCAATTCAGGCTTGCTATTTTCACTATTTGGTATTCTCATGAGATGGAGATGTTGGGTAAGTCACCCCCTCCAATGCACCTTTGTTATTGTCCCAGAACGAAGCACAATGTTTCTCCTCAGTGTTGCTAACCCCTTTAACATTTATAGTTATTTTCAACATGTCTTGTCTGTAACCTCAAACTCAAGAATTTTCTTTGATTAGCCACACATTTACATGTCTTTCTACTGTCTCAAGTCTCACTCTAAACTTAGATGAGAGCAGTGAGCGTAAATAATGACCCAGCTTGAATCTTAACCTGTTCTAAAATTTGCCCTTCTATGTAGTGTGGGGCTGCGTGCTGCGTTCCTGCCGCCCTGCTCCTGGCCACCGGCTAGCTTATGCCCCGAAATAACAACACAGAAACTGTATTCTTTTAAACACTGCCCATTAGTTTCAGCCTCTTACTCACATCTTGACTAACCCATATCTAATAATCTATGTAACACCACGAATGGTGTCTTACCGTGAAAGATTCAGCATGTCTGACCTGGTGGCTGGCTTCATCGCATCTCTCTCTCTGAGGAGAGGCACGGCAGTCTCTCTCACTTAGGAGAAGCGTGGCATCTGACTGAGCCATCTACCTCACTTCCTTTTTCCTGTTCTGTCTACTCCACCCACCTATGTTCTAACCTATTAGGCCAAGCAGTTTTCTTTATTAATTAACCAATGAAATCAACAGATTGATAGAAGACCCGCCTCCATCACTTCTAAAAGAATTAGTTCATTAGTTTGTAATCCAAACACATTCAGATCCTCAGGACATAAGCAGAATTCAACCTTATTCTTTGTCAGAATACAATGCAAATAAACATCTGGTTTCCAAGAGAGTGCAAGCTGTCCCATGAAAAATCGCGGGGTAGTCTTCACTTCAGTATTCACGCTTCTTTCATATATTGATTGCCCTTATAACTCTGAGCAGAATGGGTAAAAAATATCTGCCTACAGCATTGTGGGACTTTAATTTCCAGTTTCAACCTCTAACATAATACCTACAAACGAGTTCTTAAAGTCTAGTAACCCCATGGTCAGGTTTATCAGAGCAACATTCCTCTCATTTTGATAATATTCTGTGGTAGTTTTTTTTTCTCACGTTGCCAAGACAAAATACCTACCAAACAGAATTTTTAAAAGAGGGATTTGTTCCCTTGGTGGAAGGGAGGGGAGGGAAGGGGGAGGAGGAGGGGAGGAGATAGAAATTTTTAATAAAAAAAAAATGAGAAAAAAATACAAAAAAAACAAACAAAAAAAACAAAAAAAGAGGGATTTGTTACAGTTCACAGTATGAGTGTTCAATCCATCATGGCAGGGAAGTCATGACAACTGGAGCAAGATGTGACAGATTAAGTTACATCTGCAGTCAGGAAAAGCAAAGACAAGAAAACTGACACTTAACTTTTTCCCCCTCTGTATTCAGCCTGAAACCCTGGCTCAGTGAAGGTTGTTGCCCACATTTAGTGTGAATTTCCCTACTTTAGTTAACCTTATCCAGGAAATCTTACACAGATATATTAAGAAAAGTGTCACCTAATTGACGTTGTCAAGTTTCTTGGTCATGTATTATATAACAACAGTAGAAAAATTTAATAGGATGATAGCATAAATGCTTGATTCTTAGCTTCTCTTTTCTCATCTTTCTAACAACTAAACAATAACAAAAATAGGCATTTCAGCTTTTTACCCTTCCCCATTGTCTTATGTGGGACAACATGACTGATGTAGAAATGCAAAAGTTTCTGGCACCATGAAAACCACATGTAGAATACACAATATAAATAGGTTAACAGTCTTGTGTATAGTGCAGTCATTTCTGTCTTTTACCAAATATATTTGATTGAGCAAAAGCAGAGTACTAACATTTTATTATTCATAGACAATATAAAATTATTAGAGTCTTTTATTTAGACAATTTAGAATTAATAGATGGAAGAGAAATAGTCACACAAAAAGAAATAATTTAGAATTACTGTCAGATATGAAAACTGGTATGATCTAGTGCTCTGGGTATTTTATGTAAATCTTCCACAGGACAATCTTTTGGAGAAAAGAGATGCAAACTGGATGCCCCCTGTATTATATCCACTCTAAGCACACTGAAAAGCCGAGCAAAGCCCTTTCATAAGGAATCAAATTGATTCACATAATACAGGATGAAGAAATGTCTTTTCAAGATGCTTCAAGTCTATTCTTTTCAAAGGAGAAAGCAAGATTAAAAGAGGTGAAAAATGATGAAAGTGACCTTTTTTATTCTAATCACACAAATCAGTGCACCTGTGATGAATTCATTAGTTTTGATTAAACATGAAAGCATGAAGTCATTTGAATTAATTCAGTAATCACCAGTAGGAAAAGATGCTTTAGAAATTAAAATTGAGTGGTTCCTCTAATTTTCTCTTTGGCCCAATATTAAGGAAATGCATAAAGGGATCTTCAAGGGACTTGATTTTATACACAGAAGGGTCAAGTCATGGAATTAGTAAAAGATCCATACCCAGTAATGGGGTGATAGCCTGTCCACAGTATAAATATAACATCAACACTGCCTAGTCTCTGATAAAACTGATGATATTTTAATTGAAGATAAATGTTGATTTACAAGCAGTAATATTAGTAAGAGATACCTTAAGATGCCTCAGAATCAGCCTGTAGGAAGAAAGAGATTTTAGATATTCAAGATGCCAGAGATACCATAGGAAAAATGAAAGCCAAAAATATTATAATTGCCTCTGGAATTCTGCTAGGCAACCATATAAACACCCAGTGACCAACTTTCTCTATGGGAATAAAGATTGCTCATTGAAAAAAACTGTACAACTATGTACTCATCTAAACAACAGAAGAAACTGATGTTTATATGAGCAGAGTATTTTGTGGGCAAAAGAAAATTTCATTTCCAAGACTATGGGTTGTACAGTTTTGAAACTCAGATGGTTTCATGCTGTATGTGTGCCTGAGCTAATGAAAAAGATCCTTCTGTCAGTACTCTATTGAGAATTATGAAAATGAATGTTTTGTAATATTTTTAAAGTTTCATTCTTGGATAACAGAAAGTGGAGGATTATCTATTTTCATTAAGTGCTTTGTTAATGAATAAAGTAATAAATGACAAATTGTGTATAGGTTTCTTATAAAAATAACTAAAGATATAACAATTTATATGATCTTTTATGAATATGTTAATAGAAAATAATTGACACTTCTTTCTTTTTTTTCACTCCTTCTTTCCCTTTCCTTTTCCCAAGCAGTATATCATGTCATGCAGACTACCTTTGACATTTCTAAGGTGCTAATCTGCCCCTTAACTCTGAATATTCCACCCTATACAACTGAGGTACCAGAATACAGGTGTGCATCACCATGCCCACCAACTGAAATATTTCTGGAGTAATTATTCATAAAATCCGCCTGCCTCTGCCTCCCGAGTGCTGGGATTAAAGGCGTGCGCCACCACTGCCCGGCTCTTCTTTTTCTTTTTTTAAGTTTATATATTTTTTCTTTTTATTAAAAACAGATCCCTTTCTCATACGATATATCCCAACCACAGTTTCCCTTCTCTCCATTTCTTCCAGCTTTTCCCACCTCACCTCTTCCCTAGATTCATTCCCCCTCTGTTTCCTCTACAGAAAAGAGCAGGGTTTCAAGAGATGAGAGCCAAACAGGACAAAGCAAGATACAAACAGACAAGGCAAAAGCCCTTATATCAAAGCTGGATAAGTCAAATCAAGAGGAGGAAAATAGTCCCAAGAACAGGCAAGAGAGCCATATATACCCCCACTCTCACTGTAGACCCACAAAGCACCAAGCTAACAGCCATAGCGTAATTGCAGAGGATATGGTACAGACCCATGTAGGCCCTGTGCTTTCAGCCTCAGTCGCTGTGAGCCCACCAGGAGAACATGGCCCACCAAATCAACTAAGCAGGCCTGTTTATTTTCTGAGGAGACACAGGTGGATTCAGATGTCAAGGGAGGATCTAGGAGGAATCATGGAGGGGAACCGTAATCAGAATATATGCTATGAAAGGAAAAAAAAAAAAAAAAAGGAAAAAAGCAAAATAATGTACTTCAGTGCTGAAGGCTAAAGAAAATCTGCTATCAACTTCTATTTCTGCAAGCTAAGTCAGTCGATTCACCAGGTAGTTGAGTAGCTAAGTATTTTTTCATATGATCTGGTTGCTTGTTTATTTCTTTGTTATTCTCATCTCATTCTGCCCTGAATTGAAGTTGAAGGTATATGTTATTTAAATACCTACTACCTATATGTAACAAATGCCCCATCTGCAGTTTATCTCAACTGATCTTTGGGGAAAGATTTATTTCCCACTATTTCTTGTGCAGAATGCCTGATTGTGATGTTTAATAATCCCTACCGTTATTTTCCTTCTTACTTGGTGCTTTGACACACACCTATAGTTAGGCATTTCATCTATATTTTGCCATTAACTTCTTCCCTTCTCAGCATTAGAATATATCTGTTTGTTTCCTCCTTTAAAAAAATCATTCGTTTTATTATTTGAGTGCAGTTTGAAAATCAGCCCCCCATTGTGAACCATTTTAATGCTTCCTTTGAACCTATTAATTTTCTCCTAGCAGTAATCTAGGGCTTTACAATCCAGCAATGATGAGTGCAATATTTTGATTTACAAATGGGATAAATACATATTTTATCTCATAGTAAAGTTACAACATTATTTTATACAGATATATACAAATATTATCTTTCAACTTTAAATACCTGAATTTTTCTTACATTCAAGGAGAATAAATTTTGAGCAGTGTAAAACTAAGGAATAAGTAACACAATAAGTGTTGTTATTTTTAAAATGCATGCATTAATGTTTTCTCCTTATTAAAATTTATAACAAATTTCTTGAATTTTCACTGGTTATTTTAATTTCCTGGTCATGATTTGGAAGAAAATTCATTGTGACACCATTATAGAAAAAAGTTATTTCAACAATGATTAAAATGGCAGTAATTGGAAGAAGAGACAAAGATCCAAATCAAGGAGAGATGAATGAAAGTAAATAAAGGCACAATAAAATTTATATGCATACATATATTTATATTTATATTATATATAACATGAAATGTGAAATATATACATTATGTGTTTTTACCTCTCCTATTTTCTGTATATGTATTATAATAGAAACTGCATAAATTCTAAAGAATTCATATCAGATGAGGTATTAATATATTTAAGTTTTAAAAGCCTCAGAATATATTAATACCAATGTGAAGCCAAGATTCAATCCCAATTTTAATGCCTAGACAATCTTAACCTGGAAGATAGGTACAAAGACACAGTCTACTTATGACTCAAAGGCAATATAAAGAAAAAATGGTCCTTAGGAAGAATGTTGAAAATAAGTTACAGTGAAACACCAGCTTTTCAAGGAAAAACCCAACTTATGCTAGCAAGTATAACACTTTATGGCATAGATTCAAGAAACATTACATAAAGTATGCTAGTAAAATTGCAGGTACATCTTGAGGGCTTTCTGGACTCCAAATTTAGCCAGGATTTACTTATTATTTGGCAAAGATATTCCAGGCACTATGAAGCAGACTTTTGTGTATTATTTATTTATCTAGGAATTATTTCTTCTTTTCTAAAAAACTTTGTATTGAAAGTTTATAACAGAAAGCAATAATGCCATCTGAAATGAGCTCATCCTTTTTCCTCAAAATAATTATATGTTTTTATAGCAGTTATATAACCAAACAAAACTTTGTGCATCTTTACAACTTGAAATATTTACTCTAGAAATATATATGCATTGTAGAATATGAATTAAAGAATCCCATCTATTATAGAAGCATCAATTTTACATGCGAAGTTATTAGCTCTCCTTCTCTTACATTTTTATCCAAATTCAGTTAATATAAGCATGCTGACCCTTTAAGCATTACACTAATAGAGTCCTCTTGAAAAGATTCCATTCTTTGAGTAAATATTATGAATATATATGTATTTTTAACAGTATTTTAATATGTTCTTGAAAATTATTTTTAAATTATATGGGCTCTTTCCTAACAAAATTACAAATACAGTAAAAGAAATGAATAGTTTGCCTCAAACATTATCTATAATTATATATAATGATATAATATTATGCATTTATAAATGTACAATTTAAATATTGTGGTTAAATAATTAATTACATTTTGTTTATCATATGTGTTTTATGTGTGTGTTTTATATTCTTTGGTGAGAATGAAGACATAGGTTCTCATGTAATCCAGGCTGACCTCAAACTTATTATGTAGCTGAAAATGACTTTCTACTCTGTATCTTCTTGTTCCCTTTTCTAAGCATCAGTATTGTAAACATGAGTTACTACATCTTACTCCCTTGCTTGGAATATTTAAAATATAGTGGGGATTACTTACAAAAGTATAGAACATTAGTAAATAAGTCATGCCACCAAGCGATTTTTTTCTCATAACATGGTAACATTAGCACGTATAATTTGGTTTTCCCTAATTTGAGAATAAGTAGGTAAATTTGAGAATAATTGTCTTTTATTCTTATAGTTACATTTTAAATTTCAAAAATTTTATTTATTATTAAAGTTATATATAGGCTAATTTATAAAATCTTTCAATGAATTTAAATATTCATTTAAAAATAGATCTTAAGGTTTTTGTTTTTATTTAACTAGAAATATCACATAAATGGCAAGATAAATTATTTTATTGTCTATTTTTAATCTACTTATATATTAATATTTCAAACTGTAATATAACTGAAAGTTATAATTTAGTATACATTATGTAAGCCATGGCAAGTTTCTATTCAACCGTACCTCAGACACTCCAGCCATTGCAATCAAATAAGCAGTCATGGAAAAAATATTATCTTACGGAATATGAATCACATCACTTCTGATTCTCTTATCTCTCATCCAAGAAATGTATTGAAGGAGCTTAGGAGAATTATTGAAAGTCCTGATGTGTCTGATTTGAGTCCTTATATGGGATCAAACCTCTGAACATAGGAAAAAAAAATCTAGTGATTTGGGAACTTTTTCCCTTGCTATTCTTTTTTCTTTCAGTTCTTCTTCTTTTCACTTACCAAAGTATCACCAAACTCTGAGGGCTTCCAAATACTTGTTATGGGAGTAACCATTACTTTCAAAATAATTTCTTGACCATTCTACTCTTTTGTGCCCTTTCAGATGGTCTAGTCCATGATCCATCAGAGAATTTCTTAAATATTATACTAGTGGACAAAATTATTTATATTTATGCTACAGCTGAATAGTAAAGACAGCTAGGTTTTCACTGTATCAAGCACCTGTGAAAATATTGGTAGTGGTTACTATGGAAACACTGGAGTCTTAAAGCCCAGTGACTTCTCTAGGAATGTACGTTCCTGGAGCTATGCATGGTTTTCACTACATAGACACATTTGTTTTATTGTAGTTTACCACAATAATTTTTTTTACCTTAAGTGGGATTTTATTGAGATAAATTAAAAAAATAATAGTTGATTTGCCAATTGTTTTTTTCACTGTGTATAAACTCAGTAAAGACTCATATCCATAGAAATGAATATACAATGAAGCATACAGATCCCATCTTGAATACTTGTCAGTTAAACTGAAAGCTAATTTTCCCATTTCCAAAAATGCTTTCAAAATTTAAATTTTCACTTTGGCTAAGAAAATTCAGGTTTTCTCATACTAGCTATTATTAAAATGATTGTATAACTGAGACCTACTACCTGTCACATTTGATCATGATGCTATGATTCATTTAAGTTAACTCATTAATTTCATGTTTCTTTCAGATGAAACTCAAGGGGCAAAATGTCTGTATCATAGACCTAGAAGCTGTTAGGGACTCTGTAAATAATAACTTAGACTTCAACATATCAAGTGACAGAACTACTTACAGTAAATACTAAAGCTACATGAAACTTCTAGCAAATTCAAATGTATCTTTTGGGTGTTCTGTTTTAGAAATTCTCCTGACTTTGACCTTGGCCGTGGTAAGCATCACATGATAAGATGACTTGAATTATAAGGTACCTGTAACAGGAACTAATTGTTAGTTATATTTATTGAACATCTTCCCTCAAACTATATTTTCAAATTACTTCATGGGGATTGCTTTTGAACTTTTCAATGAAGAATACAATGACAAAATATCCAGATGTGATCACAGTTGTTTTGTATCCAGAAGTACAGTGTTGGATCACAGGAACATTAGGCAAATGAGAAACAACACGTAAGAGACAAGTAAGAATATTCCCCATCATGGACAGACTGTAAAAGTTTACCTGAATGTCTGTTTGTGCTATTGTCTCTGGAAACCCACTATGACAGAATAGAAAATAGAAAGATTTCCAATTACCCTGACCAATGTGGGGATGCCAGCTACTGTGCTGAATGGACTGGTCTCTTGCTGTCAAACAGTCTTTCTCTTAAAGATAAGTGGAGGTGAAGGAATTCAATCAGACTCTACTTTCAAACATGATATGGGTAGAATAATTGGAGTTGAAAAACTGTCAAATATGCATCATTTTTAGATGTTTCTTTACAAATGAAAACCTCACTGATTTTAAAAGAAATAATAGTACATCAAAGAAAACTAATATTTATGCACTTGTCTTTTACTAAGCTTTTTTTGCTGATTAGATTACTCATATATATTATAATTGGCATTGCTTTGACTCTCCCCAAATTTGATTTTACAAACAGAAAAGATAAACATTTTTAAGTAAGACTATTCTGAAAGGAAAAGATAGGTAAACTACTTGATTTTGATATATACTATGTATCATAAACAGATTTGGTTTTTTCATAAAATATAATACTAAATTTTTACACATTTAAATATGGGGAAATTTTTGTGTTTATTTATCACATATTTTGTGATTAAGGACCTGAAACTATTTCTGTAAAGCTGAAACAGAAGGCAGTCTTTCAGAATGAGAATTTAGCAAGTTTGACAATCTGAAACGCTGTGATGCTTTCTTCAGAATGCTGTAGTTTCCATAATTATTATCCCAAGATATTTATAATATAATTGTGTTTAGTAATTTTCTTGCATATCAAAAATTTAGACAGCAACAATAACAAAACTTCAAAAGAAACTGATTTGAGCTACAGAATTTCAACTTAATATTGCATTGATTTGGAAGATCAGTACTGTGGGAAAGCTTCCTTATGATGCATCCACCAGCAGTCACAAAGGCAAAAGCACAGCATATCACAGCCTAAAATCTCACTTCATCATTTGAAATATCGTTTTTCTTAGTTTCTTCATTTATTCTAAGAATACTCACATGTCTTCTAACTATACATTAACCTTAGCATATATACTAGTTTGGACTGATTTATCTCTTTTTCTTTAGTCTACACAATCACCTTTTAATCAAGCCTTCATCATTCCTTTACACCTGGCCTCTAATCTCTTTCACAAGTGTCTTAGTCAGTGTTATATTGCTGTCAAGAGACACCATGACCAGGACAATTCTTATGAAAGAAAGCATTGTTGCTCACAGTTCCACAGGTTCAGTCCATTATCATCAAGGTAGGAAACATTGCAGCATGCAAGCAGACATAGTACTGGAGAAGTAGCTGAGAGTTGTCCACCTGGATTTACAGGTAGTAGAAAAGGAAACAGAGAGTGAGTCTGGCCTGGACTTTTGAAATCTCAAGTCCCATTTCACTGACATACTTCCTCCAACAAGACTTCAGCCCCTGCTACTCTTTCTCATGTAGTATCACTTGCTGATGAATAAGAATTCAAATATATGAACTTCTGGAGGCCATTTTTATTCAAATTATAGTGGTTTGTTCTTTTCCAATATTTCAGTTTTCATGGTAAACTATTTTGTAGAAATTCAACAAGCCCTTTATACAAGGAAATATACTATTGAGACACCATAAATGACTCATATGTAAAACATATAGACACATACAGATATTTTGGAATTTTACAAACTGTAGTTAATTTTTAAACTCTTAAAGTCACTATTCTGAAATTACATTGAAAGACACTAATATATTTAGCAAATTCTCACTTAGCAAATTTCATTTCACAAATTTATTCCCATTATTCTATCAGGGAAAAAAGTGAATTCTCATTCTATACTGGACACTAAGAAATTTTAGCTAATAGCCAACTGTGCATACTGTAAGACAATGAACAATCGTGGTTAATAAAAGAGTAGTCAAATCATCAACCAGAAGAAAAACCTAAGTGTTGTGCTATTCCATAAATAGTTTAAATTTTAACCTTAGCAAAAGTATATTAATTAAGGAGCTAATGGGTTATAACATTTGAATAAAATTAAAAAAGACTTGAACAGATTATTATTTTTCTTTGATAACATCAAAATTTTTTAGGAATTAACTAAAATAACAAACCATTATTTCTTATTTTTGTTGATGGTGTCAGCATTTTATTACACTTTCTTGTATCTCCAAAAATAAAGAGAAAAATATTCCTTTTAGAGTTTATAACCATCTACATTAAACTACAGCTCTTCAGGTTTCTAAGACAAAGCTGAATGGTGAAAATATTATCAGAACTGCTAGAACATTTTCTTTACATAAGGCATCATAACATTGTCATGGCAATTAAAGTCCTAGCAATAGAGCAAAAGAATTTCAAATTTAAGCACATATTTTACAAAATAATGAGCTACTTACATGTGTGATTTGTTAAACTAATATCAAAAGCAGAAAAAGATAATATATGAAGATGATATTCTGGATGAACATGAATAGAAGAATCTATAATAACATATTAGCAATCTAATTTAAACAATATATATATATATATATATATTAGCTTTTAAATTACTATTTTTAAAAAATAATGCATTGATAATATTTATATTAACAGTAAAATTTATTACATTACAAAACAGAAAAAGAGCAATTAAAATAAATAAAGATTTTTCTCAAAAACACTATCCATAGCTAGACAAAATATGTGTAGAAAGTGGTGTGGGATGTCCTTCTGTATATATGTTGCTTTTATTGGTTAATGAATAAAGCTGTTTTGGCCAATGGCCTAGCAGAGTAAAGGCATGCTGGAAGAGAAATATAGCATAGGTGGAGTCATGGAGATACCATATAGCTGCCCAAGGAGAAAGACACAGGAAATGCTGGAACCTTACCGGTAGGCTACAGCCTCATGGTGATACATAGATGAATAGAAATGGGTTAATTTAAGATATAAGAGCTAGGAATACAACTAAGCTATTGGCCAAGTACTGTTGCAATTAATTTAGTTTCTGTGTGATTATATGGGTCTGGGTGGCTGGGAAACAAATGAGCAGTCTCTGTTTACAAGAAAAAAGTTCATTAATATTGATGAGTGCCATACATAAATTGTGTCGACATGATACTCACTGGTGATATAAAGTAGTTCAATTTCTGAAGACTGTTAAAACAAACAAAGCCATATTAGGTCAAATAGGTTATGAGTCAAGGTCAATATATTTGGCATTAGAAATATGTTCATGCCTTCAAAATTCTTTTATGAGCTAAATACAATTCCTTTCAAATTTCCAAAAGAGTTTTGTAGAAATAAAATTGCTGGTTTTAAATAGATGAACTTCCAAATCTGCACTGAGAAAGTCTTGAAAGCATTTTCATAAGTTTGAAGTTTGTGTTACCATTGAATCCCTTAAAAAAGGTACTTGTTAGCCGGACGGTGGTGGCGCACGCCTTTAATCCCAGCACTCTGGAGGCAGAGGCAGGCAGATCTCTGAGTTAAAGGCCAGCCTGGTCTACAAGAGCTAGTTCCAGGACAGGCTCTAGAAACTACAGGGAAACCCTTTCTTGAAAAACCAAAAAAAAGGTACTTGTTTCTGATTTCACTTTCTAAATGTAGATTACTTACATATGAACAACCCTATAGATTGTTGCAAATCAGTTTTGTACAGTGATAATTTATTAACTATTCTTACTAACATATTAATAGTTATGATTATTTAATAAGCCATAGGAAGTAGTCACACCCTAGGTAAGGATCTCTTGTTTGTACCCACACCTGTTGTCAAGAACTTTGAAAGCACAAAAATAATTTCATACTTTCTGACCTTTAGTCAAGGTGGAACAGGCTCACATCTGTAGGTCCCCATAGATAAAAAGATAGATATATAGATATAGAAATGTTTACATATGTACACACACATATACAAACACACAAACACAAACATACGGCCTCTTAATTATTTAAAGTGAAGAAGATTAAAAAAATTCTTAGACATTATAGAAGATGTAAAACTGCATTTAGTTATAGATCACACAATAGACTACCTTCCTCTTTGTTGACTCTAGTTTCTATCAAATTGACACAAGACCAGACAGCAAAATAGCATACTAGTTTTAGGATAGAATATACTTTATCCCTTAAATAAACCTTCAGTTTGAGTAATTAGAATGCTAGGAATACCATTGCTGGTTATGGGACAATAGAATCTGTCATCAGATGATCCACAATGAATGATGTAAGAAATTTCCAACTTGAGGACTTCCTTTAGACATTCATTCTTTCATGGCAGGCCATCTGATGCCACATTCTATTGAGTAATTCTGATGTTAATATTTGTGTCTCAGCCTAAGGAAGATCATTGTATGCATTAAAATAATTCCTAATCTATATAATTAAAGATTTAACCTATTTTTGGTCCCTATAATTTTGCATGAGAGGCAGTCAACTTATCATAGATCCTGGGAAATAAATTATTAGATTTGAAATCAACATAAATTTTCTTAAGCTGCTTTAAACTTTATATCTTTGTTTTAAGAGTCTCTTTATTACTTGAGAACATTTTCTTTGAAAACTTTTACTGAACGAATCACTATTAGACCACAAACACATAATTCTCCCAATACTGTTAAATGAACATGGTTTCTTTGACACAGTATCTTTTTAAACTCGCATCTCATATATTTTTAATTTTTCAATATTTCTCAATTGGTCAATTCCTGCTTATTTAATTGCTCTGGGACTTGAAAAAACTTGAATAAACATTGTTTGATAAATTTATAATGACTTTTCTAGTCTGTTGCAAAAATAAATTTTCAGTGGTGTACAATGTTCTAACAGTCTATTCAATGGAAACATAAAAGTGAAGCTGGAAAAATAATATGCTACATTATAATAATAAGCCATATATTTACAAAAAACAAGTTTTAAAATTACTCTTCATTACTTATGTCTATGTCCCTTAGAAATATTTTATTTACCACATAATATAAGTAATATTGTTACATAACCTTCTTCTCAATCTTTTACGAACATCTGATTTTTTTAAGGGTTTGGATAGCTAAAAATTGAACACAATTTTCTCAGAAAGTCTGCAGTAAAATTTCTGTAATTAGCCTCCCAGTGTTTATACCCTACAGATTTTCTGCTTTCTTTTATAACAAAGTGATTGACATTGATGATACTCAAACTCTGATCATTTACCCTGACAATACTAACACAGAAGAAAAGGTATCTTTTATTTTCAAATGAAGTTGCAATGTAGTACATATAAAATATTTTCCTGACAATGTTCAAGATAAAGACACAATTATCTGCGTGTATCTTTTATTGTTAATCTAAGCGTGTTTAATAAGGACAGATAATAGTTTCAATCTGTCATGCTTTCAAATAGATATTTTTATTCAACTAAATTAGCAGACACTGTGTGCTGTTCACAGACAAGCAAGTGACTACACTCCAAGTCACATCCCTCAGTGAACACACCACTCTTTGCACATCTACATCCATGTGTTTCCTCTCAGCTCAGTGTCCAGATATAAAATTTTGCCTTAATGTTATGACAGCTAGAACACTTGGATCAAATAAGTGTAAAAAGTTTCTAGTACAGATCTAAAATATCTTTGAAAAAATATCATACGGTTTGTTTTAATTAATTATATATCCTTTGTTGAACAGTTCTTAGGAAGTGACATCATGACAAATAAAAAAGAGGCCCCATCTAATTTGATTTGGCATACTACTCACAAATATTCAAAATTTTATGAGTAGATATGATTACTATCTAGCAGTTTTGTAAATACCTGTTGTCATGTTCAGCAGTGAACAACGACCAAGAACAATTTGTGAACAAGACAGTAAAGAAGGATTGTTCACTGCCTGCCAGTTTATTTCTGTCTGAGATTGCAGTACATTCTGGAGAGAAGACAACATGTGTTTATTTTCCAACAAGTATTGCTGACTACTTATCCTCTCTCAGGAAGTTATAACACAGTATATTCCCTGAAAGGAAGAAAAGTGTGTAGTACATATGACATTTCTAAGTAAAAGCTGAAAATTCGTAGGGAGTTGAAAAAGTGTTGGAACTTAATGGCACAATATACAACATATGTTTTTTTTTTTTTTCTGGATTTGGGCTCTGGCAAGTGATCTGTAGCAGTTTGTATTCTTTGAAATTCTAATTAAAATGTTTATGAGGACTGAGAAAATGTGAATAAAAATTCACCATGGTGCTGGCACTATAAAAATACACATGAATAAGCAGTATGAGATTTAAGCAGGGCTCAGGTGTGAATACTCATTTTAGTATTTAAGGAATATGTTATATATGAAATATATATTTTATATTTTATATATTAATAAATATTAAAGTTCTGACTGGAGATATTTTAGTGATGGGCATTCTGAGCTGTATCTCATTGTAGCACATTGATATCAATCTTCATTAGATCCAGAATGTTTAAACAAAGGTTATTTAATCCTTGTTTTCAGGGATTCAGATAGAGAAAAAGCAATGGCTTATTTCTGATTTGGATAGTTAATGGCTGATGTGCTCATTCTGTATGATTTTAGTAGAGATGGAGATACAGTACTTCAAACCTTCAAAGGCCTTATATAGGCTTTAATTAGAGGGTATATGCAATTCAGCAGGTACACTGACGGGAGCCGAGCATTCATGCTGAACTGAGTAGGGTGGACACGAAACATGCTGAACTGAAAGGAAAACCAAAGTATTAAGGGCCCTTAATGACTGGCAAGTGCTGATAGGAAGCTGTAGAAGATCTGAAGATTACTGTGAATGAAACAGTGAAGAAATGCCATGTAATTCCAGAGACAAAAGGCAAAAGGCAAAACCCGGTAAATCAACAGGAATCTTACATAGGATTCCTGTTCCTTTTATTATCTTTTCTACAATGGATACCATAATTGAGGATCTGTTTTGTTGTAATCAGTTCCAACTAAAGCAGTATTGATGCATTCATATCTGCCTGCCCACAGATCCTGATATATCTATGGCTCATGGCGTTTTTCCTGTTGTAAATTATGCAAGGATAAGATGGTAATCTCGCCAAAGGATTTCTAAGGCTGTACTTCATTTGGCTTCTAGACTTCCACATAGGAAAAAATTAGCACATTTCGCTTGTTTTCCTTTTCTTTGCATTTTAAAACCTTTAAAAAAGATTAGTTCTCTCTGTCTCCCTCTCTCCCTTACTCCCCCCTCTCTCTCTCTTCTCTATGTGTATGTGTGCCTGCCTGCCTGCCTGCCTGTCTGTCTGTCTGTCTGTCTGTCTGTCTGTGTCTCTGCTCATGTGTATGTGTGTCAGCCACTGGAGAAAGTGTCTGATCTCATTGGACTCCAGTTACAGTTGTTTTAAGCCATCTAAGTGGATGTTGGGAGTTGAACAGGTACTGACAAGAAGAGCAAGTACTCTTAAGTGCTAAGTCATCTCTTCAGACCCAAAGAATTTCTAGTAACATGGCACAGCTCATTTTCACAAATTATCCTTAAATATATCATCAAAAGATTAAGATAATTTAGAAATAAATAATT
The DNA here is from genome assembly GCF_903992535.2 of Arvicola amphibius. Lineage (NCBI taxonomy): Eukaryota > Metazoa > Chordata > Mammalia > Rodentia > Cricetidae > Arvicola > Arvicola amphibius. The sequence continues at coordinate 32,632,111 of NC_052047.1, read as the reverse complement.
CATGAGGCTGGTAAGATAGTTCAGTAAGCAAATGAGGTAACTACCAGGCTTAATAACATGAGTCAGAACCCTAAAGCCACATAGTAAATTGAGAAAAATAGAATATAAATTGAATGGTCATTTGGCCTAGTTATCATTTCTTGGAACATAATCAAAGAACTCTATATCCTATTACAATGAAAACTGTACACTCATATTCATTTATTTACAATAAAAATGTTTTCAGCTTACATCTCCATCAGCAGATGGACTCTTACAAGTTGTCCTATGATCTGCACAAGCACAACTGTGCCATATGCATGACCTGCAAACTAAAACAAGCAGACATATAAGTAAAAGAAAAACAATAAATGGGTGAAAAGGGAAGCCCATAATAAGGGGAAAAAATCTTGGCAAGGAATACATCTAAGGAAAGGAGTGATATCTGATATTTAAAGTACACAAAATACTCAATGTTCCACAACTTAGCTATCAGACATGTGCAGATGAAGACAACTTCAATACTCTGTCCCACAGTGGCCATCATCAGGAATGCAAATGACAACAAATGCTGGCATGTATGTGTGGGAAATAAAGATTTCTAAAGCATTGTTGCCAGAAATGTAAACCTTTGAAGCTTCTTTTAAAGTCTACATAATCATTTCTCAAAGAAAAACAGCAGAAATATGGCTACCAGATAATCAGAAGTACCAAACCTGGGCACGTATTCAAATGACTCTATATCCTATTACAGCAATATATGTCCCTTGACATTCATTTATCATCTGCTGACAATAGTTAGGAAATAGAGCCACCTTTTATGTACATCAAGATATGCATTGATAGTAAAAAACAAGATACAGTGTAATTGTTGCAACTGTAAAAATAGAACAGTAAACTTTGGCAATTTGGAAAAAAATGAATGGAATCAGAAAAAATATATTTACTGCATTTATCAACACTCTTAACACCAAATATTACATGTTCTCTCTCATATATGGTTGTAGCCTCAAAAATTTTTTGTTTAAATTGGATTGTGTAAAGACCTACAATTTAGAAAGCAATCACAGTACATAGAGCAGAGGCCTCTAGGAGAGTAGAGATGGAAAAACAGATTTTCTGTACAAAACAGAAGCAGGAAATACTGCGAGTAGCAAGGTTAAACATGGAAAAGAGTAGAAGAAGGGAAAAGATAAGGTACAGAGAAAGGTTTAACTAAAGCTAAGTATATATTTAGAAGTCACACGTTGACCCATAAGTTTATAACCTAATTAAAACATGATTAATAACTATATTAGGGAAAGCATCATCTGAGAGAGTAGAACGTTTATACTGTGGGTCATTTAATGAAAGCGCCACTGCTAGGTTTCTAATAGATGCCTATGAGTAGTTGGCCAAAATGTTCTCTTAGTTCCACAAAACTGTACAGGCCACGGATATCACTGGTTCTTGCCAGCTTTAACTGAATGGTAAAACTATATTGCTGAAGAAGCCATACACTTCAGTTGCAGAATAGAGAGAAACCATGTTAAAACTGAGAGGGAAGTAACTTTCCTATTTCCCAGCATCCACAGAGATGGAAGTTACTCTATAGGAATCTGGGGGAGGAAAGCCAACAATAGCCTTCTCTAGTTTCAGACTTCATCCACAGAGGATGAGAACCTGTGAAATGCTTCCAGATTAATATTGTTTGATGGACCAAGATCCCTTGAAAGGTCTCTTTGAACAGCCTTCAAAAATTTACTTCACCCAATAAACAGCAGAAAGCAGTTTGGAGAAGAACTATACTCATATTTCCAAATATTGTTTATAAATGTTTGTTTATATTTAAAGGGGGGGGCATGCTACAGAGATTTGCTTTGGTATGGATTTTGGTTTATTGATACAAATTTAAGGTCAATTTTGTTATACTGTATATATGTAATTTTGATCTTGGTCAGCTAGATGGATATTCTTCAAATCTTTCAGAGACCTTCAAAATATGACATTTAAAATGTTTTAAAAACTTAGGACTTTTTAAGACAATGAGATACATCTGCTTCTGGTAACACAAAGCTATTTCAAGAGGAAGATGTGATGTGGGAGAATCTTCTGTTTGAGTTGATTTCATTGGCTAATAAAGAAACTGCCTGGCCCATTTGATAGACCGCCCCTTAGGTGGGTGGAGTAGACAGAACAGGAAGAGGAAGTGAGGTAGAAGGATCAGTAAGATGCCACACCTCTCCTAAGTTAGGCAGACTGCCGTGCCTCTCCTCAGAGAGAGAGGCCAGACGTGATGAAGCTCCAGCCCAAGATGGACGTACGCTAGAATCTACCTGGTAAGGCACCACTTTGTGGTGCTACACAGATTATTAGATATGGGTTAGTCAAGATGAGTAAGAGGCAGAAAATAATGGGCCAGGCAGTGTTTAAAAGAATACAGTTTCCATGTAATTATTTTGGGGCATAAGCTAGTCAGGAGGCCGAAAACAGGACGGCGGGAATGCAGCCCACAGCTCACTACAAAGATGGGCACCGAAGAGGATCCTCATGGAGTCACTTAGCCATTTGGGCAAGAAATTTCTCTTGCCTGGACTGCTTGATGATCTGGACATGCAGGACCCACAGAGAAATGACTGCTGAACTTGCCTAAAGGTGAGACGGTCCACTGGGTTTCCTGCTTCATGAAAGAATAGAAAGAGTCTGTTAGACATTCTGCAGGATACAGATAAAGTGACTGAGAAACTGTTAATATAAACAGAACTGTCTTTGAAATTTCCTGCTATATGGAAAAATCTGCTGGATACTGTGGGCCTGTAGGCTGAAAATGGATGCCCCAATGGTACAGAAGAACTTTGGCTGACTGTCCAGGAAATGAGATGTCTCTGTCATTTTTAGAGTTTTGAAAATTGCTTACAATGTTCTTCCTGTTTACTTAGGTAATATATCCTTCTGGAGTCTTTGATAAAGTTGAAAAATAAATGGTGATAGTTATAGTTTTCCTTAATTATGATAAAATATAAAGCAGATATAAATATTGTAACTGTAATTCTTGCTTGAAACCTGTTTTTTATATGTAATTTTACTAAGTTAAAGTTAAAACCTTCCTTTTTCATTTAAACAGAAAAGGGGAGGTGATGTGGCATTTCCCTCTGTATGTTGTGATTACCATTAATGAATAAATAAACTGTCTTGGTCTGTTGATAGGGAAGAACTTAGGTAGGTGGGGAGAACTAAACTCAATGCTGGAAAAAGAAGGGCAGAGTTGAAGAGAAGCCATGGAGCCACTGGAGACTGATGTGCTGAAATTTTACTGGTAAGCCATGACCTCGTGGTGATACACAGATTAAAGGAGATGGGTTATATTAAGATATAAGGGTTAGCCAATAAGAATCTAGAGCTAACAGGCCAAGCAGTGATTTAAATAATACAGTTTCTGTGTGATTATTTCAGTTCTGGGCTGCCAGAACAAACAAGCAGCCCCCTCTTCCTACAAATAGGTGCTTAGTGAAGCAAACAATGACAATACTGCTATAGGGAAAACTGACTGATTGATGAGCATACCCGAAGCTTACACTGTAAGAATGTCCATGCCTGTTACTGTGCGTGATATAAAAATCCCATGAAGCTGACTATGTCATTGGCACTAGATTGGTTCCACTATTATATTTTGCTAGGTATATTTATTTCTAAAAAGGCTTTTGAATGTTTATTTTTATAATAATATATTCTTATAATAATAATAATTTATTCTTATAATAATAAGATAAAGTTTTCCCAGGCCTTGATCAAAGAAGTTTATGGTAACTAAGGCACACTACATTGGGTAGTCTATGTGCTCAGAGTAAGTGACTTCTGAATGCTGAGAATTAAATGTGACACCCAATTGTTATGTCAGAAACTCACAGAGCGTTGTGAATGATGATGGAAAGAACATAAGCGCCAAATGTTAGGAAGAACAACAAAGTGCTGATTAATATTTGTGGTGTCACCAAGCACTCATGCACTCATAGCAACTGTGGTTGGCTGTATATAACTTGAAAAGATATTTCCATAGCTTCTATGTTCAAAACTTCTATGTCAAGCAACAGACGACTGTAAACGATATTCTAGGAAAGTATTGCTGGATGATGAGAAAAATTATACCCAAACAGAGAACAGAAAATGCAATAGTATATCCTTCTATCCTTTATCATCATTGACAAATCCGGTATCTTGGAAGTACACTTTTCACTGACTCACACAGCATTGTACTTTAACTTATCTTATTCATCAGCTGAGTTTCACCTATTCCTATGTACCCATCCTTGTCTCCCTCAAGGTACATAACAATTTCATAGATAAATATGAATGAGCATGCACAGACTTTGTGAATGAAGCTTGTCTCTCCTTGTTAACTCATCATTAAAAATTATTTCTGCAAATGTAAATAATAATAAGTGAATTATTTAAACAAAAGCTCAACTATGGAGATTTATAATACAATCCAATAGCTACATGACTGAGAAAGAACTTCCGAAGGATAAAACTTCTCTAAGTTGTGGGGGTGAAATTAAACTACTAATTTTGATTGTCAGAAAATTTGGGAAAAAAAGAAAACAAACCTTAGAGGTGAAATTTGACTTCCAGGCAAGGAGAAATGTTTAAAGTGTTGGTTTGAGACAAGAAAATCAAAGCAAAAATTGTGCATGTTAGTCTGTTCATATATAAGAGGCAATGAAGAGTTTGTTCAGACATCTATCTAAAATAGGATAAATTTTAAAATATGTCTGTGGCTCCTTATCAAGTCATCAAAGATGGCATACCTCCATTGTCTTTCATAATTGCTTTATCATCAGAAAACACAAGGATATCATCAATTCAATTTAAACATCTTACCTTATATGTAGAAATATTATGCAGTATTTTTAGCCAAATACTAAAGGTGGATAGAGGTTAAAACAAAATAAATTTTATAAAAAGTGAAGGAAAAATGTATTAAGACAGTGATATAAAATAAAACCAGAGTTTCAAAATGAGTATGCCATATGTCTTATGTATATAGAATTATTTCTTCTCTACTTTGTCTTACCAATTTGTAGAGAGAATTCATAATATGAATTACAGACTTAGTAAAACTGATTGACTCTAACCCCACATTTTTCTATAATACCTGAAGAATTAAAGGATTAAAATTATTTTAAATGGAATTAAATAAATAGAAAAGGACTAATCCTACAATTAAAATGTTTAAAATGTTAAACTGAGTATCATGCATGTTTTGATATTTATTTGTTTTTTCAAGTTTTATCATTACAAAGGTAATCTAAAATATAATTGGAAAAGATTATTCATGTTTGACAAAGTAGTCTTCTTGGAATTAACAGGGCCCTTTCCCTTTTTTTTCTTTAAAAAATAATAGGTATATTGATAACCCTTAAAACAAAGACAAATAAATAGTTGATGCAATAAAAAACATTGGTTTAAAAATACAAGGTTCTGTAATAATTCATTTAGACTTCTCTAACAAAATACCATAAATGAAATCATTAATAAGTAAAGAAAGACTAGTCTTGTAATTATAGGAGGTTGACAAATATAATCAGGTGCCAGTGAATCCACTGTCATTAAGGTGGCATCCTGTGCCCCACTGTGTTCTTATGTTGTGGAGGAAGCTGAGATCCTTTTGGGTTTCTCATGTGAAAAGGCATGAATCCCACTTAATGGAGTATTTCCTCCAATCATAATACCTCTTAGTTTGTACTTAACATGGTCATATTTAGAGTGAAATTTCTAAAGAAATTTTAGGATACCTTTTATAAAGATATTTGAACTGCATATTACTGCACCCCCATTGACAAATCTGAATTACAAAACTAGCCTATCTGTTAATCAAAAAATGAATAGATAAAAAAGTTTATATGTACACAACAGATTTTTATTAATCTATAAATGACAAAATAAGGTAGCTTGAAAGAAAAATGATGCAAATGTAAATTTTCTTATTAACCTAAATAATTCAGCTTTATTGACAAATTCTCATGTTTTTCTCATATACATCTATGTGTATTCCAAATACACACAGGCACCTTAAAGACTGATACCTGATTATTCAAAAACAATGGCTATGGAAATAGATATTTGTTCTATGTCCTTCTTTTAAACAGAATAACAAGAAAGTATAAGGGAGCCATTTTGAGAAGATGAAGGGGACTAATGAGAATAGGAGAGAAAACAAAATTAGATCAGGAAGGTGATTAAGGTCCAGTTGAATAATCTACTTGAATAGAAACTTATTTCTTTGTACAATTAATATATGCTAATAAACAATTTATGAAAAGGATAAAGGAAACACTAATATGCTAATTGTGTATCATGCGTATATTTTAGTGATAAGCAACTCAAATATGTAGTTTGGACTGGTGCTTTTTTAGTTTGTAAACAACAGAACTATAATTTTTTAGAGATGTAGGCAAAGGACAAGAGGATTAACTTCCTGACTGAGCAGTTGTAGGAAAGCTAATATATGGGTAAGCTAATAATAGACAAGACTAGTTTCCAAAATCTATTTGTGGACATTTTCAGCATCAGCAGGTCTGGGTGGTTGAGACTGCTGTTCCCTCTTGTGTTAGAAGGCAGAAGAGGAGCTATATTCACAAGGAGAATTTATATTGTCTTCAGTTAGACAGCTGGAGGGTAGAAAGCTTTACATATATTTATATTTTAGTTTTCAAATATTTTCAGCTTAAAGTCATTATTTTGTCAGCATGACATAATTTGAAACTACTCTAAGTCCCCTACGTAAGTTAACACTGACTACACTATGTTAACTGACAGTGGGAAGTTTAAGTTTGAATTTGATTAACAGCAGTTTTATATTAATAAAACGATAGCTACAGCTTTTGAGAATAACCTATTTACCTATGTCAAATGAAAATTGGGATAGTCAATATTGATCTCTTGGCACCCGTTTTATTCTGAATACCCAGAGGACTGAGGGGTAGGTGTGTGATCTACTTGCATTACCCAGAACTGATTTCACCACAGAGACTGTGAGAGACTTTGTCAGTTCTTGAACACTATTGCTGTAAAAAAGAGATGCCATATTCATGGCTGTGTGGCAGCATACTGCTCCCATGAGCATGAAATGGAAGCTAAACGATGATTTGGAATTCTAAATTTACAGACTCAGGAGATCCTTTTTGACAGTTATTTTTTCTGTAAAATTTAGAAATGTCTAAAATGTCTGTTGTAATGGAAAATGGAATCAACCAAAGAGATGTAACTCTGAAATCTCCTATGAGAAATGCTTAATTATACTTCATGTTATTGTCCTTAACAAATCATAAATTGAGACAAAGAAGTTGATTATAATTACTATTTCTGCTTGTAGAGAAACAAGGAATTTCTTGTGCCTGGGTTATGAGTCACAAGTGTTCAGAATTTACAGAACTGATATTCAAGGAATAATTCAAGAAAAGGTATTAGCAGGTATTAAAATATTGAAATATTTTTCCATAATTTGTTATTAAGGAGCCACTTAATTAAAGCTGTGAAGGACGCATGCTTATGTGATACATGTAATTTTCTTGGAACAGAAATATGGTAATATGTTAAGGAAATGCCTGTCCCAGAAGAAGCAACAAAGGTCAGCATTTTCTCTGATTAGTGCCCAAGCATTTAGCTAAGTAAATATTATTCTTTTATCATTTTTTCTGCTAAAATACTTGTGTGTGATATACTGGTTTTGATCATTATAAGACACCTCATAAAGAAAAAAGAAGATAATGTCACTTACAGGTCTTTGGAAATCATTCAAGGAAACAATATAGAGACATGATAACAGTAAGAAAAGATTGGAATAGCTGACCTTATATTTATATAGCTTCTTTCCTTTTGGTAAGTATTGACGTTAAAATAGCAGCTCAGCTCAAACATGAAACTAAGTGAAGCGTAGAGGTAAATGGTTAAGGAGTTAGTGATTTTTGGATAGTTTGTAGAATTGAATGAAAACTGTGTTAGAGTGTAAGATGTATAGTATTTATGGCACCTGATGTTTCAGTTTGGTACCTGAATAATAATACTGTGTTTTATAAATTGCAATAGTTCATAAATAGAGCAGCTCTCTGAGAGATCTGACACAGTTTTGGGTCTTCTTACATTGTAGTGTTTGTTTTCCCTCAGATAAAATTTCTTGGTAAACAGAACAACAAATATTTCTTGGAAGAAAATGATACCAGAATAATCACTAAAAGTTTTCATCCTGACATATGCCATCCAAATAAAAATAACATAGTATATTAAAAAAGACTAAACCATTACCATCATCACCACGCACAAATACACACACACACATTTACAAGGATACAGATAACAATATAAAAGAAAATGTGCAATTACAATCTAGATAATTATATGAAATACATAATCAAAATGATTATTAATCTGAAATTCTTTAATTCTTATCTTTAAAAAATAACATCATTATGAATCTGAGAAAGTTTTGAATAGCAATTTTTTTTTTCCTCATGGTTTATTTTTTTTTATATTTAAAAATTTCCATCTCCTTCCCTCCTCCTCCCCCCTCCCTCCCCTCCTTCTCCCCTTTCTCTCCCCTCCTTCTCCCCCTTCCCTCCCCTCCCCTCCACCCATACCTCCCCTCCCTCCCTCTCAAGGCCAAGGAGCCATCAGGGTTCCCCACTCTATGCTAAGACCAAGGTCCTCCCAACTCCCCCCAGGTCCAGGAAGGTGATCGACCAAGCTGAGAAGGCTCCCACAGAGCCCGTCCATGAAGAACAATCAGAGCCCAGAGCCATTGTCCTTTGCTTCTCAGTCAGCCCCCGCTGTTGGCCACACTCAGAGAGACGGGTTTGGTCGCATGATCCATCAGTCCCATTCCAACTGGAGTTGGTGATCTCCCATTAGTTCTGTCCCACCGTTTCCATGAGTGAACGCACCCCTCTCGTTCCTGACTTTCTCCCTCATGTTCTCGCTCCTTCTGCTCCTCATCGGGACCTTGGGAGCTCAGTCCAGTGCTCCAATGTGGGGCTCAGTCACCTTCCCCATCTGTCGCCAGCTGGAGGTTCCCTCACGGTCCTGACTTTCTTTCTCATGTTCTCTCTCCTTCTGCTCCTCATCAGGACCTTGGGAGCTCAGTCCGGTGCTCCAAGGTGGGGCTCTGTCATTTTCTTCATCTATCGTCAGGTGGAGGTTCTTCTTATTATCTTCTCAAGGATCTCAAACTTATAGGCTCGATGTCCTTTAATCATGGCTAGAAACCGAATATGAGTGAGTACATCCCATGTTCTGAAAGAATTCTGTTGTATGTAAAATGTAGCAAGTAATATCTTCAAAATACAGCTTCTTATTTACAAAGTACACACATGCCCAATAAAGATGAACCAAAAGTGGGACATAGAAAATAGCATCAATAAGTTTTTCAGGATTTGGAAAATAGTCGAAGTTTACAGCTAGCATTAGAGGCACTTGAGAAACAGCACAGTAAATAAATCTATAAGAAGTAGTCATTTCAAATATTCAGGAATTATCTAAAAGAAGATATATAACCAAATTATGAAAACTTTATTATACAATTACTTAATTATATATACTTTTATATTATATAAATTATATACCTTACATATACCAATTAATTTTATGTATATATATGTATATGTGTAAATACAGGTATATAATTGGCATATATAATATATAATACAAACACATAGTTATTTAAGTGCTCATTAATTAAAGAGAGTAATATAAAGTGGGGATACATGGAAGTGTTTAGAGGAAAGAAATGAAGAGCGAAAATGATGTAACTATATTTTGGTTAGAAAAATAAAAGGGTATGTAGAAAATAAATTTAATCTCAGATTAATGATTAAAATGCAATATATATATATATACACAAATATTCAGCCATAAATACATACTTATGTCTTTTGTTGGTAAGTAGATAAAAATGAAGATTTTAAAGGCAGTTTAAATAACCTAAATTAAGAGATAAAATAATCATTTTCTTCCATGTATAGAATAAAAAAATTGAATACAAAACCCAGTATGACTTCTTTTTGTAAAGGCAGTTTTACTGAAACACAGATAACTTTAATCTGGCTATTTTAATTCACAGTAATCATAGTCAATGGCAAAAGTCTTGATGCTTCACTTTAAATTACATATAGTCTGGAACTCTAAAGCATATGCATTCTTTATTTGTTTAAGAGAGTTTTGAGAACTCCTGACTTAGGAGAAACTCTACTCTATTTTTTTTTAATCACTCCATTAGCTTTATTTTCATTACTCTTGAGTTTTTGTCTTTTTCTTTTCATCTTCTAAAATATTCTGGAAAATTGGGAGATACTGCTTCAGTATGATACCATGGCTCTGTCCCTAACAGTGATAATTCTGGACCCATGTTCCTTTATTTGTGGTGTATCAATTGATCCAAATATGAGTCAGAGGGAAAATCATTCTTCATTTTCAGAGGAAAAAAATATGTAAGTTGAGTAACTTACATTTGGGTTATTAAATGTTATACTGACATTCTTAAAGCCAAAGTTAGAAAACCCATTTCATCTATTATACTTTACATTTATGAACTGAAATAGGAAATAGCTTGTGCAGATACATATGTATACACACACAGGATCATCTGGTCATGGTATATAAACTCTTGAAAGTCAATAATCAAAATTTCTTGGAATTTTCAAAAGTTAAAGAAAAAAAAATAAAGTAAACGAAAAGTGTTTTATTATAGGTGTAAAAAATTTTGTAAAATCTAAATATCCATAGCCTTACTCAAGGAGTCATGTTTCTTCATAGAAGTGTAGAAGATTTGTTCTTCTATGTCACCATTCTTTTAATTCTTGTCTACTGTGTATAGTATAGACTTTTACTCAAGAATATTTTATAACTCTGGATAATAAAATAAGTTGTGATTAGTATTTGTGTAAAACTATGAAAAGATAGAATCAATTGTTGCCTCTTAATGGACATCATATTTAAGAAACTTTTAGGAACTGAGGAATCCAAGACACTTAATCTGGAAGAAAATGAAGTAAATATCATATTATAAATGCTAAACTTGTGTCTTCTAAATTAACAAACCCTACCTACCAGCAGCATTACACATGAGCAGAGTTGCACATCTGCTTGCTTGGTTTTCTGCATGAAGTCACAGATACAGAAGGAGAAAGAGAGGCAGAACTCTCCACTCTAAAGTAGAAACCCAACTTCATTTCACAACAGAGATGCAAAGTTCATAGGCAAGCATTTAAATAACTAGAAAATTAGCAATTATTCCACTCTCTTTGAACCAATGTAGATGAAAGAAAACATAATTGTAATGATGATCCACTAGTTAAATATAAAATCAAGGCTCCCCCCCTCTGTTTTTTGTCTTCAAAAAGATTTTAAGAGAGCAGAGCTGAAGACCCAGCTTTTGTGATAGAAGAATTTGGTTCATATAAACAAGTACAGAAAAAGAGAGTTGAGTTCTCATAAAGAGTGTAGTATGACTTCCTTAAATCTGTACTTTTCTAAGAAGAGAAGCACATCCCAACACCTGTATACATCAGATTTTACAAGTTAGCTAACTTTTCATTCAAACATCTGTTTGAAACCAGCCTATCATAGAGAATGATAAAAGGACATACATTTTTTTTTGTGGAATATGGACATAGTAAAACCAGGAAAATTTTACCTAATATCAACACTAACAAAACAATTATAGTAAGCAATGAAATAAACCTCTCTAATAAAATGATTGCCTTTATTTAAGGATATTGGAGTTCAGTATGTTGTGATATAAAAAAGTATTAAAACATTTAATGCACTGAAGAAACTGTAAGTGAATCTCATCAAAACTACATTCAGAACATATAATAGGAATCATAAAAGAGCAGCAGAGAGATTTTTACTGTGAGAGTTGGTCATCCAGTTCACAATTAAGTGTCATTTTTATAAAAGATTATATTAGCAAATCTATGTGCAAAGAAATGAATAGCCTGAGATTGTAAGGAACTAAGGAGTTGTTTTGCATAATGATTGCTGGCTGTGCCTGCCTACACATCATAAGGCAAGGCCATCATTTAAATACAATGAGGGAAATAAGAAGTCTATCAGTAGATGTTTAAATTTCACTCTCAGGTAATGATCTCTCTTATCATATAGCAGAGCTTTATAAGATGATTTTGAAGACCTTAGGACTTTGTAAATGCTAAACAAAATGATAAATGAAAATGAGAAATAAATGATAGACAAAAATTACAATCAATCACCATCTCTAAAAATAGTGTCCCTTTTTAAGTGTGTCAATTTATAATATATGAGTACGTTTTCTTTCTCTTAATACATGTAAATACAAAAGATAATTAAATTGAAATTCCTTTTTGAAATTATATTAATATTAATAAACTAAATATAATTATAGTTAAAGCTGATAAGGACATAGGTTTTATTTTCAGAATTTGCATTAGTTTTTACTTATAAAGTACACCCATTTCATAGATGTTATCACAAAAATCAATGACAAAATTTTTTTCTCCATATTAGATTTTTAGAACAGCATTATTCTCTTTAATACAATTTAGGATACTTAAATAGCACAAGCTTAAAACAGAGCAAAGACTGTTGTAGCTCTAATTTTTCCAAGCAATCTTTTACTAACACTTCTAAGAACAAAACTTGCATAAATTACTATAAGAATTGCCCAAAATTCAGTTCTTAAGGAAAGATTTCTGTCTTATCCTGCATATAAATAATTGAAGATTGGTGATTTGCATGGAATATAGACAATCTCAAGCAGTGTAAAAGGGGTCTGAGTTAGTTAGATCTCTAGTCAACGCTGGGCCTTAAGCCCTTCTTCTTCTAAAATCACATTCATCAAAAATATCTTGTGGCCAAGACAAATACTTTGGAAGGAAATGACACATAATAATTATTAAGAACTTTGCAAAGACAGTAACCAAAGTCATCTTACAATACTAAATTTGAGCATTTGAACAAAATCCAAAAACTGTGTATTTAGAGACTGTGAAGATATTGTATGAAATTTATTTTATTGAAATAATCTTCCTACATAAAATTCCCATTGACCATATTATATCATGGGTTTTTGTTTGCATAATTTTAGGTTAAATGAGGTATTTAGCGCTTTTTTGGCAATCTCTCTGGATAAAGCCACTGTGAAGAACTGTTAATCTGCCTACCCATATGAGTCAGAACTCGGATAAATATAGCTTTTACTCTATCATTTATCTATCTGTCTGTCTGTCTGTCTCTCTTCCTGCCTGTCTCTCCATCATCCCCCTGTCTCCACTCTCTCACATATCCATATCTCCTCCCTCTGTTTTCCTTAAAAAAGGCAGGCTTCCAAGGCATATCAGTGGAACACAGCATGATTAGTTAAAGACTAGACACAAGCCCTCCTATTATGGCTGGACTCATGTCATCCAGAACATAACTATGCTCTCTCTGGTACTTTTGTGCTCTTTCACTCTTTTCCTGAACCTACCAAAAATTGTAAATGCATATGTGATCATTCAAGTAGAGGCTAAATTAGTAAAAGCATTATTTTTCATAGCAAGACTGTCTCAAAGTAATATTGAGAGACATTAGGAAAACTGGCACTCTGATTCTGTGTCTTATTTTGAAGGACCAATGATTCTCTAATATTTCAAGAAATGTTTTTTGCAAAGATAAAAACAATTAATGAAATGGGCATACTAAGAAGTTAACATTTACAAGCATTTTAGATCAAGCCATTAATTGTTATCACATATAAATGATATATATATATACCATATATATCATATCAAATTCATATATATATATGTATATATATATTAATTTGAGAAGGGGTTGATAGGACAAGGGAGGAATGTGAAGGAAGGGAATAGAAGGAGAGCTGATGTACAAGCAGCAATCATAATCTATTTCACCCAGATAATAAAAATATATAAAAATTGTCACTTAAATTAAGTTACAAATTTTATATATATATATATATATATATATATATATATATATATATATAAAAAATTGGATAGTGTAAGCAATATTAAATCTCATACCAATGCAAGATTAGGTATATATAAAGATTTTAATCTTTGGAAGCTTCCATATGCATGTTGGATTTTATGGAATTATTTTATTTTTTTTTATTTTTTTGATTTTTCGAGACAGGGTTTCTCTGTGGCTTTGGAGCCTGTCCTGGAACTAGCTCTTGTAGACCAGGCTGGTCTCGAACTCACAGAGATCCACCTGCCTCTGCCTCCCGAGTGCTGGGATTAAAGGCGTGCGCCACCACCGCCCGGCTGGAATTATTTTAATAATCAAGTTTGAAACATTCATCTTTATATCATATGCCCCTTCACTCTACAAATTGTTCTTTGCATAAATTCACTAATACTAATTCTTACAGTATAAACCTGTGCTTATACACATTCATACATACACACACACACACACACACACACAACTATAGGAGATATTTTCATTTTAAGTAACTAAAAAATATGTTTATTGAACAGCCAGGATTCTTTAATTGTCTGGTAGCTGTCGTCTCTATTATAGTGACATTACCAACTCTCAAAATACAATTAATTTAGTAACAACGACATGTGAATTTCACTATTTGCCTTTTGGATTTTGATTTCTATACCTTTGTAAAACAAGTTACATATATAAACTGATATTATTGTATATAAACCTGTTTTCATTTATTTTTACACTAAAATTGTAATAACCACATTCATCGCTTGATTTACAATACACATATAAATGAAAGGAGAATAATACAAGCTCCATGTTAGGTCTCAAGCATTCACATATCATAATGGTGAATTATGTTTGTAGCCTAATCATATTTTTGTATTACACATAGAAAGAAAACACCCCATAGTATTTAATTTTAGTATTTGGAGTTTGAATCCTAGGTCTAACAGATTATTTTTATTTTTTTGGAATGACGCAAACTCACCATGAGCTTGTGTTTTAATGAACATGATGTCCTGTTTCCATGGTTACCTAATTTTCAAGTGAATGCTCTTAAGTCTACACTTCTGTGGCAAATGTTTGGAGATGTGTTTATGAAAAAGTTTTGACTCTCACTTCCCATCCCTTGGTAGAATGTGAGGAAATTGTTCAGTTAATATTCCAAAAAAGACACCTGTTATAAACTGTTAGATATTCTCAGTGGTTGAGCCAAATTTTCAACTTTATTTCTAGCTTAGGATCTCATAACTCAAACATCTATGTAGGAGATAATTTTAGTGTGAATGAAATATATTTGAGTTTTATTGCATGGGGATGGTGCAGTCATATGCTGTAATGATTAAAAATTCCTTTTGTGTAAATATTCTAATAGATGAGTGCATTAAACTTTTATAAAGCAGCTGTTTATTCTCAAATACCAGACTTTCAAATGCACTCAGAGTATGCAATGGAGGCAAGAGTAGAGTCCTGGTTAATGGACTGTTCAATCTGCAGGGCTGTTTCTGGTGTCATTTAACACTTTAGGAGGAAAACTTTGAGACATGCTCCATACTGAGTGACTTTAAATCCAATGTTCCAGTTTTTATGTTTCATAAA
The DNA here is from genome assembly GCF_903992535.2 of Arvicola amphibius. Taxonomy (NCBI): domain Eukaryota; kingdom Metazoa; phylum Chordata; class Mammalia; order Rodentia; family Cricetidae; genus Arvicola; species Arvicola amphibius. The sequence goes on along the minus strand of NC_052047.1, from coordinate 32,616,580 downwards.
GGAGCAAATAATTTCAATAGATTTATTTTATGGAAGTTCTGCTTCTGTGAAGAAACAGCAAAATTTCTTGAAAGGATAACTCACCATTTAACAGTAAACTATTCCATTAGTCCCTCTTTGTTCCATTTTATTTACTTTATTATAAAAATTAAACTAAAATAGAATTCCAGTGCTCAGATGAAATATTGTCTACGGGAGTAAGGATGTGGAATTTTGTTATTTAAAGGAAGCTGCATCATTGTTTTAAATGTGCATGAAATTGAAGTTTTATGTCAGCAGGTGCCATTTACATTGTACCAATTTGGTTATCAAGTGTCTCTAAGTGAGGACTTACAAAAACCCTTTACATATCACATGTGCAGACCTAAGACTTGACTTCACTGGATTCTTCTAAAGATCCATCTTTTGTCATGTGTGTTAGGACACATCACAGTCTGCTATAGGAATTCCTGCCACCAGTAGCCTGTAAGTTACCAGATCAATAGAAATGGATTAAATTAATATATAAGAATCAGCCAATAAGAAGCTATAGATAATGAGCCAAACAATGATTTAATTAATACAGTTTCTGTTTCATTATTATCGAGAGAGATAAATATTTAAATATATATAAATAAATAATATATAAATAATTTGCTATCATCCATTACATACATAAATATCAATTTATATTTATCACTTTGTGTTCTCTTGTAGTTGTATTTGCAAAAACACCTTAAATATATACTACTTTGTTTTCTTGCAATAATGAAAAATAAGAAGCATCAGTGAATTCATTTTTCAAAATAAGCAAAATACTTTATTATTTTCTTTTTGTATTTTTCATCTTTTTGTGTTGAGTGATTTAGGGAAATATGTAGAATCTATTTAACTGCTGGCATGACCATTGATAAGCACATAACTGTAGTCTTCGATAAAGTTTCCCTTCATCTGAGTTCTTCTATTCATATCAGAACTGTCCAATTTATAAAGCCACTTCCAGGCTTCATCTGCCAACAGTAATTCTTAAGTGATTATTATCCTAAGAGTGATCATATGGAAATTAATTTCTGTGACTATAATGAGATAAGCACTGAAGTGTATAATTTCGTTCAGTAGCAATTTGTTAGCCGTCTTTAACTGTTCAAATTATTCAATTTAATTCAATAAAAAATACTCTTCCACTAATTTTATTTCCTGAATAACAATTTATTTAATACAGTTTTACACTTGTTTTTCCTCAGGTTTATAAGAAACATCATAAAATCAAGGGAAAATAAATATAAAATTCTAGGAGGTCATAATCATCTGTACATTGTGACACCACTAACAGCATCCAAAACAAAATTTTTCATTGAGTGAAAAATATGTTATGTTTAAGCAACTAGAATTTAGTGTTTTAAAACAATTTTTGTTTTGTTGTGCATATTTCATTACTTAATTTTCTTTGAATTTGGACAGGATATCACTCTGCATCCCACACTTGCCTGAAACTTTAGATAGCCCAGACCTTGGAATTCATGGCATCCTCTGGCATCCAAGCACTGGAATTACAGGGATTAACATACACAACCATTTTTGTCCCCTCAATGATTCTTTGTTTCTTTAAAATGGTTTATATATACTTATATACACACATGCACACACACACACACACACACACACACACGTGTGTGTGTGTGTGTGTGCGTGCACAATTCTCTCTGTGGAATTCTAGTCTTTTGTGACAAAGTATTTTCTTAAAAGAATGATGTACACTACATCTATGACACATGCTTCCTTCATTATTAATATTAAGTTACAGCATTTAACTCTGTAATCTTCTAAAAAATGTATTCTGTGCTATTAAACAGGATTGCCCCTATAATAATGTATTTGAATATATTTTAATATGTAGAAGAAAAATAGCTCTCTGTGCTATGTATCTTTTGCTCATTTTGAAGTTGGGATTCATTATGCAGATAGCCTTTTAAAAAATTCATTCTTATAAGCCATAATTAATAATATTTTATTACTTCATATAGAGAAATATTTCATATTTCATTCAGGGAAAACAGTATAATTGAATTTATATACATCTCACCTAAGTTCAGCAATTATTCAGAATTAATCAAATTATAGTTTTTGGTGTTTCTACATTTATCTGAAAATTTTTACCCATTGCTCCATCCAGTCACATTCTCTAGATATGTTTGTCAAGGTTTTCATGTTTTATGATGGAAATGTTATCATTATTAAATTTTATTCAAAATGTATTAGTATTCCTAATAAATACTTTTAAATTAACTGGTATACTATAAGTAATTTTTAAATAGTATATCTATTTTACATAGTTTAATTTTTTAGTTATTTAAAGGATGACTTTTACTCATAATTTCTTCAAACTATAAACCAAAATGTATTTTGACATGGCATTTAATTATGATTTATATTATATAAATCCTCAATTTTATTTTTTATACTGCTGTGCTACTTTTATACTACTATGGCTTTAATTCAACAATGAAAATATATAGACTAACAGAATAGTTGTGGAAACAGGATCCATCCTTCTGTTGTATCCAAGAAACATACTAAGCATCCAGAAGAGAGATCACCTCCAGTTAAAAGAATACAAAGAATAGATATCTCACACAAATAGACCTCATAAGAAAACTGGTGTAGCCATTTTTAATATCTAACAAAATAGAATTCAAACCAAAAATAATCAGAAGTTATGGGGAAAAACACTTCAAATTCATCAAATAAAAATTCTACCAAGGACACATTACAGTTCTTGTCTATTCCCCAAACACAAAAACACCAAGTTCATAAAAGGAGCACTACCACAGTTTTAATCACATATTGCCCCTCACACATTGATATTGGGGGTCATCACTAATACACTCTCACCAACAGACAGGTCATCCAAACAAAAATATACAGAAATGTTGGGGCTAACTGGCATTATAAACCAAATAGACCTATGAAAAGCACATTTTGGCCGAACAAAAGAAAATAATAAAACCAACAAAATGCTAATTCTCAAAAAAGAAAATAAAATGATGCTTACAGATATTAGTAACTACTAGCAGTGTGAACCCCTTACTACCATCTCACTGTTACTATCTTAAACAGTTGCCTCAAACTTTGGTTAACATCTATTTTTGTTTATAGGAACAGAATATTTGGAATTAAAGCATGTATTATGAAGTCCTTTGGGTTTGTGAAATATTTCTCAATTGAGTAATCTAGACCTGCTCAATGAGATATAATTATTTATGTGGTAATTTTGTAGTATGTTCCACATTAAAAAAAAAAAACATTTTTCCAAAGAGAACAATGAATTTCTCTAAGACTAAGAAAACAGATTTCACAGGTAGCAGACCAGAAACATACATACTCAGTCAACAGTGAGAATGATATCAATCAGGAGCTCTGGGACCATTATTAGCTTGGGAAGCTTTTCTGCAGCAGGTAATGAAGAGGTGTGGAACACCAGCACAATGAGGCTCATTTTTCATGGGGGCTGTGTAATAGGCAGCATGAAGCATTCTGAGACATAACAAAATAATTAGGTGATATAGCTATACGGACAGTCATCTATCTTTTTTTTTTTTTTTTTTTTTTTTTGAGGTTGTATATTTATTTATTTTTTTTTCTCATGGTTTATTTTTTTTTTTATATTTAAAAATTTCCATCTCCTTCCCTCCTCCTCCCCCCTCCCTCCCCTCCTTCTCCCCTTTCTCTCCCCTCCTTCTCCCCCTTCCCTCCCCTCCCCTCCACCCATACCTCCCCTCCCTCCCTCTCAAGGCCAAGGAGCCATCAGGGTTCCCCACTCTATGCTAAGACCAAGGTCCTCCCAACTCCCTCCAGGTCCAGGAAGGTGATCGACCAAGCTGAGAAGGCTCCCACAGAGCCCGTCCATGAAGAACAATCAGAGCCCAGAGCCATTGTCCTTTGCTTCTCAGTCAGCCCCCGCTGTTGGCCACACTCAGAGAGACGGGTTTGGTCGCATGATCCATCAGTCCCATTCCAACTGGAGTTGGTGATCTCCCATTAGTTAGCTCCCAAGGTCCTGATGAGGAGCAGAAGGAGAGAGAACATGAGAAAGAAAGTCAGGACCGTGAGGGAACCTCCAGCTGGCGACAGATGGGGAAGGTGACTGAGCCCCACATTGGAGCACTGGACTGAGCTCCCAAGGTCCCGATGAGGAGCAGAAGGAGCAAGAACATGAGGGAGAAAGTCAGGAACGAGAGGGGTGCGTTCACTCATGGAGTCATCTATCTTAACAGTGACAATAACTGAACTGGCTGAAAGGATCCTTAAAGTTTCCTAGAATGTGACAAATTTTGGATTTACCGTAGTCTTTATCTAATTGTATTTTTGTAAAGTAGGTGATGCTGGCCAGGAAATCACTATTAACCTAAAGATACCTCTGTCTTTCAAGGGCTAGGATTAAAGGCACATATACAGAGCTCCCGGTTTTAATTTCAAATCCTTAGTGACATCTCACAAAGGGCCATATAGAGAGGCAATAGGAATCTTCCTCTCCTATATTTGTGTTTAATGTTATGCTTTTTACTGCCTCATCTTTGTCTCCCTTTGACTCCTTGAAATGTCTCTAAACACAAACACACAAACAAACAAAACCCTCTCTTTTCCTATAATATGATTTTAGTTTTTAAGTTGTAATAATATTGGCTTCCTTTCTTCTCTTTACTTGAGTAATTCTCAACTATCTTTGAAGGCAGGGAACACCAGTTCCTGAATGCTACTTGCGCTCCATTACATATATATTCCCAAAAGCTTTATAATCATTCCATTTGCCATCACATAACCAGATGACAGTAACAAAATTGATAGAGCAAATTAACCAACCATTAAATGATTATCTGTGGCCCGACTTTTTTCCTGATACAAGATTCACATACAGATAATACAGTGTCCCTACTGTGATTTCTGAAAGAACTCTATAACTCAACACACTCAGATTTTATTTCCTGATTTTTCATACAAATTGGTTTAACCGTGGGCCATTTCCATGTCAGTTGTTCAAAGTCCCCAAGCCTTTCTCACTCTCATCAGTATTTCTGAAAAGAGTACTAAAGTAATAGGTTACATTTTAAAAGACACAATAGATCACAAAAATAGTCCTGACTGTAGTCTAATGCTTTCACAAATTCTGTTAAAGAACATTATGAAAGTATACACAAAATTAGAGGTTCCTGGTCTTTGGGGCCACAAAATCCCACAGCTCAGCCTGTTTGGGCGCTGGGGACCTGGAATTGAGTGCACCCAGGCTGGTGGGAGGTCCCCTCCTACATTAGCCTGCCTGCGGCAAGGTAGGCCTTTGTAAGAGAGCTGCTTGGCCTGCAAGGGGACCTGACAGTCTGCCAGAGGATCCATCATTCATTGGGGTGAGTGAATTTAATTCATTGGGGTGAATTGAACTTCTAAAAGAAGACCCAAAGGGGATTATTCAGAGGAACAAATGGGCAGGCGCCAATGCAAGAATTCCTCCAACAATTTGAAAAACAACATGAAAGCACCAGAACCCAGCGAACTTATAACAGGAGGACTTGAACACACTAATCAAGAAGAAGTAGAAAAAATTGACTTTATGAAAGTAATAGAGTCCCTTAAACAGGAGGTGAAAAACTCCCTTAAGGAAATGGATGAGAAGAATAACAAAAAGTTTGAAGAATTGAGTAAATCCGTAAACGATATCCTAGGAAACCAAGAAAAAACAATCAAACAGATAATGGAAACAGTGCAAGACTTGAAAACTGAAATGGAGGCAAGGAAGAAAACACAACCCGAGGGCCAGCTGGATTTGGAAAATCTATGTAAATGAACAGAGACTACAGAAACAAGCATAACCAACAGAATACAAGAGATAGAAGAAAGAATCTCAGATTCTGAAGATACCATAGAGAAAATAAATGCACTGATCAAAGAAAACAGCAAATCCAACAAATCCTCATCACAAAACATTCAGGAAATCTGGGACACAATAAAAAGACCAAACCTAAGAATAATAGGCGTAGAAGAAGGAGAAGAAATACAGCTCAATGGTTCAGAAAATATATTTAATAAAATTATAGAAGAAAACTTCCCAAACCTAAAAAAAGATATTCCTATTAAGGTTCAAGAAGCTTACAGAACACCAAATAGACTGGATCAAAAAAAACATCCCCTCGCAATATTATAATCAAAACACAAACATACAGAATAAAGAAAGAATATTAAGAGCTGCAAAGGAAAAAGGTCAAGTAACATATAAAGGTAAACCTATCAGACTAACACCTGACTTCTCTATGGAAACCATGAAAGCCAGAAGGTCCTGGATAGATGTTTGACAGAAACTAAGAGACCATGGATGCAAGCCCAGATTACTATACCCAGCCAAGCTTTCATTCACTATAAATGGAGAAAACAAAATATTCCAGGATAAAAACAAATTTAAACAATACATAGCCACAAATCCAGCCTTACAGAAAGTAATAGAAGGAAATTCACAAACAAAGGAGTCCACCATTGCCCAAAATAATTCAGACATCTAGCGACCCTTCACCAGCACATCGCAAAGAAAGGAAACACACAATCTCTACTACCAAATAAAAAATGACAATGGGAGTTAACATCCACTGGTCATTAATATCACTTAATATAAATGGACTCAATTCACCTATAAAAAGGCACAGGCTAAGAGATTGGATATGAAAACAGGATCCAACATTCTGCTGTTTACAAGAAACACACCTCAACCACAAAGACAGACATCTACTCAGAGTAAAGGGTTGGGAAAAGGTTTATCAAGCAAATGGACCTAAGAAACAAGCCGGTGTGGCCATACTAATTTCTAACAAAGTTGATTTCAAACTAAAATCCATCAGAAGTGATGGAAAGAAACACTTTATACTCATTACAGGAAAAATCTATCAGAATGAAGTCTCAATCCTGAATATCTATGCCCCTAATACAAAAGCACCCACTTATATAAAAGAAACATTACTAGAACTCAAGACAGCCATCAAACCAAACACACTGATAGTGGGAGACTTCAACACTCCTCTTTCACCAATGGACAGGTCAATTCGACAGAAACCTAACAGAGAATTAAGAGACTTAATAGAGGTAATGAACCAAATGGACTTAACAGACATCTATAGAACATTCCACCCAAACAGGAAAGAATATACCTTCTTCTCTGCGGCTCATGGAACCTTTTCGAAAATTGACCAAATACTCGGTAACAAAGCAAACTTCCACAGTTACAAAAACATATTAGTAACCACCTGCATCTTATCGGATCACCTTGGATTACAATTAGAATTCAACAACAATGCTACCCCCAGAAAGCCTACAAACTCATGGAAACTGAACAGTCAACTACTGAACCACAGCTGGGTCAAGGAAGAAATAAAGAAAGAAATTAAAGTCTTTCTTGAATTTAATGAAAATAAAGACACAACATACTCAAACTTATGGGACACTATGAAAGCAGTGCTAAGAGGAAAATTCATAGCACTAAGTGCCCACTTAAAAAAAAAAAAACGGAGAAAGCACACATTGGAGACTTAACAGCACACCTGAAAGCTTTAGAAAAGAAAGAAGCAGACTCACCTAGGAGGAGTAGAAGACTGGAAATTATCAAACTGAGGGCAGAAATCAACAAAATAGAAACACAGAAAACAATCCAAAGAATCAATGAAACAAAAAGCTGGTTCTTGGAGAAAATCAACAAGATTGACAAACCCCTAGCCAAACTAATCAAACGGCAGAGAACACACAAATTAATAAGATCAGAAATGAAAAGGGGACATAACCACAGACACAGAGGAAATTCAAAGAATCATTAGATCTTACTACAAAAGCCTGTATGCCACAAAATTGGAAAATGTAAAAGAAATGGACACTTTTTTAGATAAGTACCATGTACCAAAGTTAAACCAGGACCAGGTAAATGCTCTAAATAGTCCTGTTAGTCGCGAAGAATTGGAAACTGTTATCAGAAACCTCCCTACCAAAAAGAGCCCAGGACCTGATGGGTTCAATGCAGAATTCTACCAGAACTTCCAAGAAGACCTAATACCTATACTCCTTAAGGTATTTCATAATATAGAAACAGAACAGTCATTGCCAAATTCCTTTTATGAAGCTACAATTACCCTGATACCTAAACCACAAAAAGACTTAACCAAGAAAGAGAATTACAGGCCAGTCTCACTCATGAACATCGATGCAAATATTCTCAATAAAATACTGGCAAACAGAATCCAAGAACACATTAGAAAAATTATCCACTATGATCAAGTAGGCTTCATCCCAGAGATGCAGGGCTGGTTCAACATATGAAAATCTATCAATGTAATCCATCATATAAATAAACTGAAGGATAAAAACCATATGATCAACTCATTAGATGCAGAAAAAGCATTTGACAAAATTCAGCACCCCTTTATGATAAAGGTCTTGGAGAGATTAGGGATACAGGGGTCATTCCTAAATATAATAAAGGCTATTTACAGCAAGCCGACAGCTAACATCAAATTAAATGGAGAGAAACAAGGCCATCCCACTAAATTCAGGAACGCGACAAGGCTGTCCACTCTCTCCTTATCTCTTCAATATAGTACTTGAAGTTCTAGCAATAGCAATAAGACAAAACAAGGGGATCAAGGGGATTCGAATTGGAAAGGAAGAAGTTAAACTTTCATTATTTGCAGATGATATGATAGTGTACATAGAGCGACCCGAAAAACTCCACCAAAGAACTCCTACAGCTGATAAACTCCTTTAGTATCATGGCAGGTTACAAGATCAACTCCAAAAAATCAGTCGCCCTCCTATATACAAAGGATAAGGAAGCAGAGAAAGAAATCAGAGAAGCTTCACCTTTCACGATAGCCACAAATAGCATAAAATATCTTGGGGTAACTCTAACCAAGGAAGTGAAAGACCTATTTGACAAGAACTTTAAGTCTTTGAAGAAAGAAATTGAAGAGGATACCAGAAAATGGAAGGATCTCCCTTGCTCTTGGATTGGGAGGATCAACATAGTAAAAATGGCAATACTACCAAAGGCAATCTATAGATTTAATGCAATCTCCTTAAAGATCCCATCAAAATTCTTCACAGATCTTGAGAGGACAATAATCAACTTTTTATGGAAGAACAAGAAACCCAGGATAGCCAAAACAATCTTATACAATAAAGGAACTTCTGGAGGCATTACCATCCCTGACTTCAAACTCTATTACAGAGCTACAGTATTGAAAACAGCTTGGTATTGGCATAAAAATAGAGAAGTCGAACAATGGAATCAAATAGAAGACTCAGATCTTAACCCAGAAACCTATGAACACCTGATTTTTGATAAAGGAGCTAAAAGCACACAATGGAAGAAAGAAAGCATCTTCAACAAATGGTGCTAGGATAACTGGATGTCAACCTGTAGAAGAATGAAAGTAGATCCGTGTCTATCACCATGCACAAAACTCAAGTCCAAATGGATTAAAGACCTCAATATCAATCTGAACACACTGAACCTGTTAGAGGAGAAAGTGGGAAGTACTCTACAACATTTGGGCACAGGAGACCGCTTCCTACATATAGCCCCAGCAGCACAGACATTAAGAGCAACATTGAATAAATGGGACCTCCTGAAGCTGAGCAGCTTCTGTAAAGCAAAGGACACTGTCACTAAGACAAAAAGGCAGCCTACTGACTGGGAAAAGATCTTCACCAACCCCACAACAGACAAAGGTCTGATCTCCAAAATATATAAGGAACTCAAGAGACTAGAATTTAAAATGCTAATGAACCCAATTAAAAAATGGGGCACTGAACTCAACAGAGAAATCTCAACAGAAGAAGTTCGAATGGCCAAAAGACACTTAAGGGCATGCTCAACTTCCTTAGCAATCAGGGAAATGCAAATCAAAACAACGTTGAGATACCATCTTACACCTGTCAGAATGGCTAAAATCAAAAACACCAATGATAGCCTTTGCTGGAGAGGATGTGGAGTAAGGGGTACACTCATCCATTGCTGGTGGGAATGCAAACTTGTGCAACCGCTTTGGAAAGCAGTGTGGAGGTTTCTCAGGAAATTTGGGATCCACCTACCCCAGGACCCAGCAATCCCACTCTTGGGAATTTACCCAAGAGATGCCCAATCATATTACAAAAGCATCTGTTCAACTATGTTTATAGCAGCATTATTTGTAATAGCCAGAACCTGGAAACAACCTAGATGCCCTTCAGTGGAAGAATGGTTGAAGAAAGTGTGGAATATATACATGCTAGAATACTACTCAGCGGTAAAAAACAATGACATCTTGAATTTTGCATGCAAATGGAGGGAAATAGAAAACACCATCCTGAGTGAGGTAACCCAGGCCCAAAAAGATGAACATGGGATGTACTCACTCATAATTGGGTTCTAGCCATAAATAAAGGACATCGAGCCTATAATTCGTAAAAATCCTAGAGAAGCTATATAAGAAGGTGAACCCAAAGAAAAACATATAGTTATCCTCCTGGATACTGGAAGTAGACAAGATTGCCGGACAAAAAATGGGAACATAGGGGTGGGGTGGGATGGGGGGAGGGGGGATGGGGCGAGAAAAGTGTGAAGTGGAGGATGGGAAGAGCTTGGGGGAATAGGATGGTTGGGATATAGGAAGGGTGGATATGGGAACAAGGAATTATATATCTTACTTAAGGGAGCCATTCTAGGGTTGGCAGAGGCTTGACTCTAGAGGGGTTCCCAGGTGTCCAGGAAGATGCCCCCAGCTAGGTCCTTGGGCAGCTGAGGAGAGGGTGCCAGAAATGGCCAGATCCTATTGCCATACTCATGAATATCTTGCATATCACCATAGAACCTTCACATGGCATTGGATGGAGAAAATGACAGAGCCCCACATAGGAGCACCGGACTGAGCTCCCAAGGTCCTGATGAGGAGCAAAAGGAGGGAGATCATGAGCAAGGAAGTCAGGACCGTGAGGAGTGCGTTTACCCATTGAGACGGTGGGACAGATCTAACGGGAGACCACCAAGTCCAGTTGGAATGGAACTGATGGAACAGGGGACCAAACCGGGCTCTCTGAATGTGGCTGACGGTGGAGGAGGACTGATAAACCAAGGACAACGACAATGAATGTGAACTCTACAGCATGGACGGGCTCACTGTGAGCCTTAACCTTCACCTGGGGATGGATGGAGATAGAGACAGAGCCCCACATTGGAGCACTGGACTGAGCTCCCAAAGTTCTGATGAGGAGCAGAAGGAGAGAGATCATGAGAAAGAAAGTCAGAACCATGAGGGATGCGTTCACCCACTGAGACGGCAGGACAGAACTAATGGGAGACCACCAAGTCCACTTGGAATGGGACTGATGGAACATGCGACCAAATCGGACTCTCTGAAAGTGGCTGATGGTGGAGGCTGACCGAGGAGACAAGGACAATGGCGATGGGCTCGGACTCTACGACAAGGACGGGCTCTGTGTGAGCCTTGTCAGTTTGGTTGCTCACCTTCCTGGACCTGGGGGGAGTTGGGAGGACCTTGGACTCAACATAGTGTAGAGAACCCTGATGGACCTTTGGCCTGGAGAGGGAGGGAGTGGGGGTATGGGTGGAGGGGAGGGGAGGGAAGGGGGAAGAGGAGGGGAGGAGATGGCAATTTTTAATAAAAAATAAATAAACTGGAAACAAAAAAAATTAGAGGTTCCTATTCATTTTAAAACTGTAAAGGGAAGCAATGTTGGTCAGCATTACAGCCTAATATAATTGCACAATTTTTATATTATTGTATCCTTGATTTGTCTTTAGAAGATATGATTAAACGCACCCCAATGTTCCTGACTTTCTCCCTCATGTTCTTGCTCCTTCTGCTCCTCATCAGGACCTTGGGAGCTCAGTCCAGTGCTCCAATGTGGGGCTCAGTCACCTTCCCCATCTGTCGCCAGCTGGAGGTTCCCTCACGGTCCTGACTTTCTTTCTCATGTTCTCCCTCCTTCTGCTCCTCATCAGGACCTTGGGAGCTCAGTCCGGTGCTCCAATGTGGGGCTCTGTCATTTTCTTCATCTATCGTCAGGTGGAGGTTCTATGGTGATATGCAAGAAATTCATCAGTATGGCTATAGGAACTGGCCTTTTCAGGCTCCCTCTCCTCAGCTGCCCAAGGAACTAACTGGGGGTGTCTCCCTGGAAACCTGGGAACCCCTCTAGGGTCAAGTCTCTTGACACCCCTCAGGTAGTTCCTTAAATTAAGATATATGCAGAACTAAAGGGAGATCACCAACTCCAGTTGGAATGGGACTGATGGATCATGCGACCAAACCCGTCTCTCTGAATGTGGCCAACAGCGGGGGCTGACTGAGAAGCAAAGGACATTGGCGCTGGGCTCTGATTCTTCTGCATGGACGGGCTCTGTGGGAGCCTTCTCAGCTTGGTCGATCACCTTCCTGGACCTGGGGGGAGTTGGGAGGACCTTGGACTTAGCATAGAGTGGGGAACCCTGATGGCTCCTTGGCCTTGAGAGGGAGGGAGGGGAGGTATGGGTGGAGGGGAGGGGAGGGAAGGGGGAGAAGGAGGGGCGGGAAGGGGGAGGAGGAGCGGAGGGAGGGGGAGGAGGAGGGAAGGAGATGGAAATTTTTAAATATACAAAAAAAATAAACCATGAGAAAGGAAAAAAAAAGAAGATATGATTATTATACAAGTATAATAAGATTATAATTATTATACAAGTATAATAAAAGAGAAAACAGATTAATCCTAGTATCATCTGAATTAAAATAATGAAATAACTTATATGTAAAAGGGTGTTGTAAATATATTGATGTCAATTATCCAGATACTTTTAGTATAATACAGCCTTTATAAAATGTAGCTTTCTATAAACCGAATTGAAACTTGAAAACATATGAAACAAACCATTTTATTCTTTACTATTCTGTATCATTGTTTATTAGTTGGGACCCTCCTATATCAATTAATAATCAAGAAAATGTTGCAAAACAGAAAATAAATTTCCCTGACTTTGCAAATTTTACAAAAAAACAAGAGAAGTATTAAGACAGATTAGAAAAGAAGCTAAATTCAGAGCTATTCATTTCATTTCAGAGATTAATTTCAATAATTAAGTTCAAGTGTTAAAAGAAAAAGTCCAAAGTTTCATACAGATATTAAGTAAGGATCAATGTAAAAATAATAGAAAACAAAAATCTAAGAGATGAAGAAATAATTCACAAAAATTCACAAATAAAAAGATCAACTGTCCTCATCTTCCTACTAATTTGGCTGAAATTGAGTTCAAGTGGGAAAGAGTTGAAAGAAACAAGTCATAAGTCTTTCTTCAGGGAAGTAATAGAAAATAAAAGTACTGGATTTTATTGATATACCATAAAGTATATACATATAATTAGAAACCTATCAAATTATTATACAAATTTATAAGCTATATTTGTAATAGACTAAATGGAATACATACAATTTTGATTAGCAAAGACCTAATGAACTTTAACATTTTGATGACTTATTATGAGGTCAGCAATTTGGCCAAACTGAAGCTACAACATAAATATAATACATACTAGTGCTCTGGAATTAACAACCTGAAGTGGGATGTCCGGCCAAAGGCTTAGCAGAATATAGCCAGGCTGGAAGACATAGAGTAGGTGTAATGAGAAAGATGTAATGTAGCTGCCAAAGGAGAAAGACACCAGCCGCCAGTCAGAACCTTACTGGTAAGCCATGCACCTGTGGTATAATAATAATAATAATAATAATAATAATAATAATAATAATAATAATAATAATAATATAGGAATAGGTTAATTTAAGATGTAAGAATTAGTTAATAAGAAGCCTGAGCTATGGACCAAGCAGTGTTTTAATTAATACAGTTTCTGTGTGATTGTGTGATTATTTCGTGTCTGGGCAGCTGGAAATGAACAAATGTTCTCTGTCTAAAACAATTACAAAATTATATTGAAGTATGTTGCTTATTCCTTTTGCTAGCCAAGAAAAGAATGCCTCATCTAAAAACACTGATCAAATGCAGGACAGCTTCAGTGAACTAAGGTACTCTATCCTTAATAATATTTTTTTTTATTTCTGAATGTAAGCCTCATGGTTTTATATTTGAAACCTCTAAAGGTTTCATGTACTGGCACTCAAATGATATCTAACTTCAGAAACCGTTTTTTTTTAAATCATGATTTCAGATGTGCCAACACATAATATAACGAATCTAAAAAGAAAACTTCTGAGTAGAATTTTAAGTGCTCTCACCAGTCTACATTAGGTAGCTCAGACAACAAACTTGTTCTAGCTTTAAGATTTTTAAGATTCCTGGTTCCGTTTTTCCAAGTGAAATTACATGATGGTGTATAAGTAAATTTGTATGTGTTATGAAAACATGCAGAGGAGGCATGTTTGGGTTTTAGGAAAAGTACCAAGAATTGTAAGTCAAGCAAATGTACCACTCATACTTCCCAAATCTTTCTTTTTCTCTCCCCTCTCCCTACCTCTCCCTTCCTCACTCTTCTCTGCCTCTACCTTCCCCTTTTGCCTCTAGTTCCCCTTATCCCACAATTTCTTTTTTGCCAGCCTTTGATTATTAATAATAGGAAAGTTTTGCACTGAGTCCTTTGCAGTTAGAGGTAAGAACTGTGTCAAATTCTTGCTAAGATAATGGAGAGAAATTTTGTGAGACAACATCTGACTTGATGGTTAAAATATCAAAAGTATGAGGACAGGGAAGATGGATCAGTCAGTGAAGTGCTGCCCACAGGAGTGTGAGGACCCTAGTGTGAACCCTGACACCCAAGTAAAAGCGGGGTTAGGTCGTGAGTCACACAGTACTTGTCTTGGAAAACATGACAAGGTAGAACTCTTAGAGCTGTTAATCTGCTAACCTTGTTGAATAGATACATTCATAATGCCCTGGTAGATTATGTTAAACCCATGCGTAAATGAGCAGCACTAATCAGAGTAGTGGTAATTTTCTCAAACTCTCCACCTGCATTAGGAACATATTAGTGGCCACACAGATAAAGGTACAGTTCCTCCAGCAGTCATCAGCTTCACTATATCGTCTCAATTGAAGTGACTACATTCAGGAATACCAACAGCTCAACAAAAAGGAAAGAACATGTAAAATTCAATCACTCAGACAACAAGTGGTCATTTTGCAGAAAGTTACTGTTAGTTAATATTTTGGCATCTGGGAACACCCAGTACAGAAGACAATTTCTGTTTAAAAAGACATACAAACATTTAATACAATGTCATTTAATATGTTATAGGATAGGTAGGTTATGTGTAGCAGAACTAAAACATTATGAAGTGAGAAAGTTCCTTATCCAGTCTGAGTACACAGAAATATTTTATGAGAGATGTTACAGGATTCTAGACATGGAAGGTGAAGCAAACCCACACTAATAAATGTGTACAATCAGAGTCCATACTTAAAGGAACCAGAAAGTTGCAAAGATATAAAAAAATCGTATTGACCTGTGGTCTCAGAAACACATTTTGTAACAGAAAGTAATATTGGATATGATTCCCATGTAGATATGATTTTAATTTACATTGCAGTATAATGAAAACAATATTGTCACAGTCCTCTCTGAAATTTCTTAGTATGGAAGCAAATATGAATCACTTTGGAAATAGGGACTGATAAAATGGCATATATGTGATGATTCCTAACAACAAAGAGTTTTGTCTCATAAGCAATATCATAGCACTCTCAAGGGAAGAGCCCAGAGTTAGATAACTCGTTAGTGGAATGATATACAAGTGTAATCTCCTTATTCCACTGAAAGCCAGTGTAGTAAAATATCTGAGCTCCAGAATCCTCCATACAATTTGTCAGAGACTCAAGAAGTAATTGAATTCATTGAGTTTCTGGACGCCTCTCATTTCCTAAGTTTTATGTGTCTTAAACCTTTACAGATGTGGCCATGTAGAATACTCCCCAGAAATAAAGATCAAAAGCTTGTTTTATGTGTATCCAACCTAACACCAGGGATTATAGAAATGGAAGAGAATACTGTATATCTGAGAGGTGGTAAAGCACTTAACATGAATTTAGATTGGGGAGTTAGGAGAAAGCAAAACTTGTGGTAGAAAAGTAAATACAAATCAGCCTATGTTTAGAAATCCTGTTAAAAAGTTGTCACAAGAGCAACTAGAATTCATTAGAGAGTTTTAAATAAAGGAATGACACAGATGGGGATTTGAAAAAGACAAATGCCTTATATACTCTCTTATATGTGGAACTTTGTTGCAGTTCTTCCTCTTCCATGCATTTAACCTAGCATATATAAGGAAAATAGAAACAGGCCATTGGTGGGTGGGAAGAGCACCTTTTATTTCAATGTATAGTGGTCAATGCCATATCATTAGCATTCAAAGTACCAATGAGAAGCAATTGTGAGGGTTTAGCTGTAGATTGACATCTATACCAATACCAATCCCCCAAAAGACTCAGGGAATATCAATGAAGAGGGACTAAGCTTATATAAGAACTAGAGAAAAAGGAGAAGTGCCATAGAGTACTATCTGAACATAACATAGCTATTACACACATGACTCATAGTCATTCTGGTCACCCACACATGACCTGTAAAACATCAGCCCAATTAGGGGTCACTCTGCCTTTGCCATCCAGACGCAGAGAAAGCAAGATGGTAGTGCTTCATTAAGAAAAGGTCCCAAGCCATATGGCTAAACATAGATAAGAATAATAGGTTAATTTAAGTTGTAAGAGCTAGTTAGTAATAAGCCTGAACTAATAGGCCAACCAGTTTATAATAAGCCACTGTTTTCTTGGGACTGAAGAGTTGTGGAACCCAGAAAGACAGAAACTTGTTTCTTCATTTGTCTGTCTGAGGTCCATGATAAAATCAAAGTGCATATTTTTTACATTCATATGAAAACAAGACACTCTTATTAAAAAGTGGAGAGTAATATAAATATTTCAGGAAATTTTAAAAATGACAACTTTAAGGAGCATATGTTGAAATGGGTTTTCCATCTACTTACGTTAGAATAGCTTTAACTTTCTTTATGATTCTATAAGCCAGATAATATGTAATTACAGCCTAAACCAGAACATCTATAGTGAACTGCATATGTTAATCCTACTAATTTTCTGAAGCATTAACACCAGGATTAATCACATACTCCTCCATGCACATCAGGTGATGTTAGCACTCAAAAACTACAGGTTTAAGATGAAAGAAAGCCAAATTAGTTTAATAATAACTAGTTAATTGAAAATCAAAGCATTTGAATTAATGATTTCTAAATCAAAATGTCTTTTTAGCATTCGATTTCTATTTTAAAATTATTTTAGATTTTCTATATTTCATTTTAGAGAATCCAATTTAAAAATAATTTTTTAACCAGAAATTCTCTAATACATTCTTAAGCAGAAGCAGAAGGTATGCTGCACCCTGTGTGGGTGTTGTATTTTCCAGCTATGCAACAAAGTGCCCTGTGTGAGAACAAGCTTCATTTCTCATAGGAGAGATGTATCACTCCTGTAAATTTTAACTTGTTCATTGACTCTTCAACATGTTAAAACAATTTTCTTAATTTCCTTGGCCCACTGCTGAAGTTCCTCAAAGGAGAGTTGATCAAATGCTGGAATAATTTCAAATTTAATGCCCACAAACTATTCATTTAAATGACTACTTATTTTACCTTGCCTCAAGGTAACATGGTTATGAAAGTTCACTTCTCATCGTCCTTGAATAGCAATGTTAGTATCCATAACTACTTAGTGCACTGTCGAAGAGAGTAGTGTGAGTAATTCAGTAAGCCTATGCAGCATTTTTATTAATGATACATTTTTCAATGCAAAGCTAAGCATTTAAAGGGCATTTATTTCCTTTAAAGATCAAGTTTTGAAATTTTATGTGCAGCACAAGTTCATCCATCTACTCTTATGCTATCTGCCCCTTCATTTTGTGTAATTAATATTGTTAGTTTGCAGAAGTCACATATATTCTGACATTTTTTCTAGGATTTGTGAGGAAAATAGAATATATATTATTGTGACTAAGAATGCAATGTGTCTTATCTAACTTCTCCTAGGAGCAAAGATTCATAAAAGTTGCTAAAATACAAGGTAAGTTCTATTTATATGTAATTGACTAAATTTCTTTGTGAAAGGGTTTTGTGACTCATACTAGATAGAAAGTGACTTCTATCAATTAATAATCAGTTTTTCTTTATCCATTATAAAATACTAAATAATTTCAAATCATTATCTTCAGATAATGTGCCATTTTATGGTTGCTCTGATGTAATTATGAAAACCAATCATCATTGTATGACAGATTTGAATATTCTATTAGCAAGGCCAGTGAATGAGGCTGGTACAACTCAGTAAAGAATCATGTGGGCCTACAAAAATACTATTGCTTTGTGGACTAATTCTTGGTTTTCACAGCATGAACATATTGAGTTTTAGATTTGTTATCATTGTTCTCATGTATTTTTTAAACCAGAGTATAAGATTCTTAGGTATCTAGAGAAAGATGTGTTATTTAACTCCATCTGCCTCGGTTTTATGTTCAGTTTAATTTTCTTAAATGTTTCTTTTTATTTTGTTTGTTTGACTATTGGGATAGCCTTACAGAAAAGCAGAAAACAGAGTGTATTTTTAACACGTAGACAGAATGAGCCTTACTGATCAAATCCCTAACAAACATCCCAACCTTCTACTCATATCTTCATGCTAAGATCCTTTTATTTTTTTCTGTCTTCATACACAGTGGTCTTCATGAATTCTGGAGTAGTTTAACTTTGTCTACAGTCACTCTAAAATGCTCTGGGTCACCAGAACAGCTTTCTGTTGAGGTACTTTAGGGCCACTTACTAGTCTTCCTTTAAACCTGGAACACAACAAATACTTCACGCTTTTGGATAGGATTTTCTAAAAGTTTTTGTATCAGGCAATATGACACACTTAACATTAAAAAGATATTTCCACTCCTTCTATATCCATAATTACTTTATTGTGGTAATCTAATATTCATTTTTCTGTCTATAGCGAACTAAGGCCTGATGCGTACAATTAGTCTTTTTTTCATTCATAAAAACCCAATATGCAGTCTAAATGGAAAGTTACTGTAAAGTTTTGCTTCCATCAAAATTAAAATGACAATTATTTATTCCTTATTATTTAGTGTGAGTGTTATTGAATATCTTGGAGATGAAGTTACAGGGGGGCAGTTAATAGCCTGAGAAGACAAACCTGCATCTTTTGCAAGAACAGAAAACATTCTTAATCACTGAACCATCTCTTCAGCCCATTATCGTTTATTACATTAAACACATAAATGCATTTAATTTTATCTAATAGAAAGGAGAACAATGTATTTTAGACTAGAATAGTAGAAACAAAATGATTTATGCTGTTATAAATAAACTCAGATGACTTAAAGTAAGTTTTTTCAATATTCTGTGTGTTTTAAACTGCCTTCAAAATATCTATATTTATCCCCATAGTTAATTTTCTGGACAACATGTAGATATTAGTGATAGTAATCAATAATAATTATTGTGAGAGTAATAATTATTTTATTTCCTTTAAAATATTATTGACAAATTTTACCCAAACAACTATTAGAGTTGCCTCAGAGGATTCATACACTGCATGAGATAGAAATAAGACATCAAGACATCTTTTACATTAATCAAGACAATTTTAATTATTTCTGATTCTGGAATGATAATTAGAAAGAAGCTAACAAACTGCTTTGCTTTTTCCTTTCATTTTGTAGCTGGAGTCTAGAAATAGTGTATGGGGAGCCCTCAGCACTCCGTCAGGGCCCATAGAGCAGGATGTCTATGGCAAGCAAAGATCTGATTCTAAAATTTGAGGGTAAATAAATTAACTCAGTATGTTGCCTTTACATGATCTTTATTTCTTTGGGTGAAGAAGCAGAGAGAGGCATTAGCGAGTAAGATCTCTACCAGGTTTTATTTTTTACAGACATGGATAAAAAATTCCATGAGAATAAATAATGATTTCAACATGCATTTCAGAATCACAAAAAAGCAGGCAGAATCTGAAAAGCAGCCCTCCAGGAACACGTGACACTACCCAGGA
The DNA here is from genome assembly GCF_903992535.2 of Arvicola amphibius. Taxonomy (NCBI): domain Eukaryota; kingdom Metazoa; phylum Chordata; class Mammalia; order Rodentia; family Cricetidae; genus Arvicola; species Arvicola amphibius. The sequence continues at coordinate 32,596,479 of NC_052047.1, read as the reverse complement.
AGGACCAGCATCCAAAGGGATACCTGACATTCCAAATCATTAGATAAAGTTACTAAATGTCCCTAAACCCTGGACTCACCCCTACCCAGTAATTAAGGGCACTGTCATCCTATCTTTTTGAAATTTGACTTTATGTAAATTTGGCTGTTAAAACAAAGAGTGTCTGGTATTGCTCAAAGGCCTCCTGGTGTAGGGGAATGGAAAGGTCAATGCCCATACAGGAAACTTACACTACTGAGGTATTTTGGGAATGAATCCCATTTTAAAGGTAAGAATCGTGGCTTCACAAGGTTTTTACAGATTTGACAGCAACTTTCCCAAAAGACAAGTGTTCCTGCAGCTCTGCTGAATGGGTCCTCCATGTGTAGGGTCCATACTCGCATGGACTCATCTAATAGATGATGGGTCAGCTATGCTTTTACTGTATAATACTTGTCAGATCACCACAATACTGAAGCATTTGGGCACCAGAATGTTAGGTGCTTTTGGAATTAAATAGATGAGTATGAAAAGAATACAGCAGATGATTCCTAGCCTTTAATGCAAATGGCAATAAGAAACCTTGTCACTGGTTTTAGACAAATAAGAACAAATTATAAAAAGGAAATAACATTTAAGATAATTTAATTGAAAACATTGATGAAATGCCAAAGAGGGTTCAGAGAAAACTTCTGGAAGGATTCTGATACATGGAGGCTGAGCATGCGAGCTTATTTTTTTCTATTTCTTTTTTTCTAAGAATGGTGTACTATGTACAAAAATAAAGGTAATTCCTAGCATGGCAATATTTAGTAATAAGTAAATAACTATAACAGGTTTAATTCTCCAGTGGTATGGAAAAAATAATACCACAATATATTTTTGCTTTCAAAAATGTCTAAATAATATTGTGTTGCTTATAAATATAATTCCAAAATTTCTAAACATAGTAGCAAAAGCATGTAGAAAAAATAATGTGAAATAATCCTATTAGTAATAAAAACAAAGATCATGAATGATAATCAAATGTGAACCAGCACTTTTTCTTTTATTAATTCAAAGTAGACAAAGCCAAAACTCCATCTCTGTTAATTAAAAAGTAGTTTGAAATATAAGCATACATTAAAATCTAAGTATATAACAGCTTATATTCCTACAAATAAAGGACACATTAGAATAGTCCTCACTAAAAGTCATTATCCGCTCTGCAAAATGAACCATTATATGAGTTTGTAATATTACATGCAGCAAAGAATTTACTTAACCTGTATGACGTAGTCTATGATGCAATGTGAGATATATGAGTCATACAATATGAGATTATGCTGCACATGCTGTCACTGACAAGTACATGACATGTTATGAAGTATATAACTATCTTTATGTGCATAGTGAACTTATCATGTTTGATGAAAGACATGTTTACAGCCAAGGCAGCTAATAGCCACTAAGTTCAAATAGAGAGACAGAGAGAGAGAGAGAAAGAGAGAGAGAGGAGATAGATAGATAGATAGAGAGAGAGAGAGAGAGAGAGAGAGAGAGAGAATGAACCACCTAGTTATTAAGAGTGTCTCACGTTTTATTTGACACTATAGTTATAATTTTAAAATTGTAGAAGATCTGGCAGGGATTTGGTCTTAAAGGTCTTTAATTTTGTGATGCAAAATGTCATAATGATTTTGACCTAAAACTTGTATTGCCTAACATTGTGCATAAATATTAATGTTATTCATAATTTATAAAAATGTAATAGAATGTCTGAACTTATATTGAGCAGGTCATTTATTGTTTTGCTTTTCGTGTTTGTTTTGTTGTTGTTGTTTATAGTTAAATTACCACATCTCTCATTTGTCTACAAACACATCTTAAACTGGAAGCCATGCAGGTAATGTTTATTTCCTTTTTTTAATTTCTTTAATTTTCACCTGATGCTATATCTTTGTTTTTGTTCAAAGAAGAAGTGGAATTTTGGAAATAATAAGATAAAAAATGTAGAACATGTCATAATACACTTGGAGGTCTGCAAATGGGGTTTTGACAATGTTAGTAAATTGGGAATTTGAGGTCAGGAAAGCAGTGTAGTAGTACTATGTGGGTAAGTAGGGCAGGATGACAAAATGATTATAAATAAGGACTAAACCTGAGTGGCACAAAAGTAACAGTGTGAGCTAATGACTGGCTCAATGGTAAGACAGAATGACTACTAAAGGAGTCCAAGGGACCTACAGGAGTCAACACAGTCAAATAATTCAGCAAGGATTCTAAATCAGAAGCCAGCCCTGTCCACTTCACGGAAAGGAACTTTAGATTTTTGCCTTTTAACATGGTAAGATAAAATAAATATATACTGTTTGCTGGAAATAAATTTGTTATGGTTTATTATATTGGTCACATTGTGTTACTATAAAAAATAAGGGAAGGACTAGGAGAGGAAGGAAGGAAGGAAAAAGATGGTGGAGGTGTGCGTTGGTGGTAAAGTCCATGCCTAACAATCGCAAGGCCTTGGACTCTAACCACAGCACTGTAGAAAAGGAGAGATGTAGAGGCAGAATCTTCATGGCAGCCTCTAATTCAAGAATTATGCAAAGAATCCACAAAACCTCCACAGGGACTAAATGTAACCATCAATACTCTTTTGAGTTGCTTGTACCATTCTAGGAGGAGACAGTAAAGCCTATTTTATTGCATTTAAGAGCTCTTCAAGTTCTAGCTTGATGGAATGGTTTCCATGGAAACAGACTTCAAACTCCAACATAAAGGAGAAAAGACAATATTTCCAGAGAGCAAATTAAAATGATTTCTGTAGCTTTGAAAATTGGTTAAAATTCAAATGTCAATTTGAGCACAAGTATGAAACTAAACAAAGTTTGTTCTATAAGGAATTACTTTTGATTGATGGGCCAATAACAGAAAGTGTAAAGATATTGACATTGTTTATGTCTATCAGTTTGTCAACATTAAAATATATTATGCTTTTATTAGATTTCATTGCATTTGATGGATCAGCTTGCCTCCATCTTAGGCTAAAAAGGAATCTTTTTTGGCATAAAGCTAAACATTTATTAAAGGAGAGAGAGAGAGAGAGAGAGAGAGAGAGAGAGAGAGAGAGAAGGAGACAGGGATAGACAGAGATGCGTGTACACGCGAGAGGGGATAATAAGAAGCTAAAAAGGAATCTTAAAGTAAAGATTAACTAGGTTCATTCCCATTTATGGTTAACCCTCTGTTTCTCAAGCATTGGGCCCACTACAAAAAGGTTCTGTATTCCTGTTCAAGGAAACAGAAATCATGCCTTTGCTTCAAAAAGATATAACAATATTGCAACCCTAACGTAGTTTCAAAAGGTTGTACGACTATATGGTATTATGAGTTCCTTGCAAACACTTGGCAGTCATGTTCAGGAAGTTGTCATAGCTGACTTCTTGTGCTTATGCTCTGCTCCTGGAACATCTCTTATGTGTCTGTCAAATCAGCCATTTGGAAACACCCGTGAGCTTTAAAGACCTTGTCATTCTCATACCCGCTATGATCTCTTTAACCCTGCATTTAGGAAGAGATAACCTGTGTACAAAAACAACAAAAAACTTGCTTTAATTATTTTTGTCATGACTATATGAGTCAGAAACTTTTCTACTGATATCTTTGGATTAATACTTTCTTGACAACTAATGTTGTATTTATTCACATTATCCTTGCTTTTATTGTTAGCACTTTTAGTACCTACTCAAGGTACATTTTTATCTTAAACATCATGACTAATGATGTTTAAGTTTGCAAAAGTCTTATCATTATACTGAATTGAATACTAAAATGTAGTCTGCTTTATTATAAAATTTGTCAATTTGAAAATATTTTAATGCATTTTCTTATTATTTTACATTTCTTAATATTATATTCTCCTACCCAAACTCTGTAGTAACCCTTGGAAATTTTGTGATTCTAGTATCAAACCGAGAACTGTTTAAATACATGTCCTTTAAAGCCCTAGGTTTACTGAGACCACAATAGAACAGGTAATGTTGCTATTTAGCAGAGCACTAAAAAATAATGATCCATATCTCCCAAGTAGGAATAAACTTTCTGCACCACCAGAACACTGCTACCATAATTAGACTAACAATTAAAACCTCACTGAGCTTTTTATCTCTAATAACTTACATACCATTATTCATTCTCTTTTCTCTTTTGGAATAAGAAAGAAAATTCTGAGCTAAAGGCAGTACAGAGTGATTTTATCTTAATCTTTTCTTTTGTAATTTGTTTCACCATTTTATCCTCAGGAATTAAGGCCATTCTTAATAATCCTTTTGATTTATCAAGAATGTCAACTTTTGTCTATTAATAGGTCATCATAACCTTAGCCATCTTTCATTGCATTTAATTATGAGTCAAATACCTTGCTCCAGGATTTGAATGTACAAGTTATCAAAATATAAAAATTCTAATCCTTTTATTACAAACCATAGGATGGGTACTGGGAAAGATGTTAGCATGACATGGTTACATGATCAGTAAATAACAGACTGGCTTTGATTTAGGGCCCTGACTGATGAGAGCAGTTTCATCAACTGCCAATCTCCATCATTTGCAATTTTTATCCCACCCTATTCCAGGTAGAGGGAAAGGAAAATAAGAATATTCAAAATCTAGAAACTAGGAAAAGGAAAAAAATATTTTTAAAAACTACAGTAGAAATAGACCCAGGAGACAACATAGTAACCTAGCAAAGATGGAAGAGCAAAGGTTCTCTAAACAGAAAGCCAAACACAGAACATTCAAAGAGCTTCCTTCTACACACCATCTGTACATGTTACTTCAAATCATTCACAATGAACTAGTTTCTCCGCCATCCATGGCATCCCATCTTTCACCTACTTGTAAGCAGCACACTTAGTCAACTGTCCTCTAACCACTTCATCCACATATAACTGATACCCAAAGCTCTGCTCTGAACCAATTCTCTAGAGAGGGGTGGGAACATTTGTCGGAATGAAACAAGTGGAGGACAGCATGAGAACACAGCCCAGAGAATCAGCTAAGCACAGCTCATACGGTCTCACAGTGACTGAAGTGACAATCATGGAACCTGTGCGGGTCTATGCTAGGTCCACTGCATATATGTTGTGGTTGTGTAGCTGGATGTTCTTTTGGGACTCCTAACAGTGGGAGAAGGGGTTGTCACTGAGTCTTTTGCCTGCTCTTGGAACACTTTATATCCTACTGGTTGCCTCATCCAGTTTGGTATGAGGGTTTGTATGTAGTCTATTGTAACTTGTTATGCTGTGTTGGTTGATATCCCTGGAAGGCCTGCTTTTATGAAGGGAAACCAAGTTGGAGTGGATATGGGGGAGAGGAGCTATATTTGAGGGAATGGAAAAGGGAGGGACAGGAACTGCAATCAGGTATAATGTATGAGTGGAGAATAAGAGAAAAAAGTATGTAAAAATAAAAATGATTCACCAAATAACCAAGTCTTTGCATTTTTAATGCACTAATTTTTCAAGCAGTGGGTACTTATTCTCTTCTGTATGTTAGAAAATTCATGTGGGTGATTAATGCATTTTGGGGGACCTTTTTATAAAGTGTTAATATCCACTAAGAAATAGTGATTGTTTGGGAGAAAATTACCCAAAGAAGTCTTAATCATATAAGAAGATATTAAAGTTTGTTCTATTATTTTTGTATTTCTATGAATGTTTATATTCTATTTTATTTTCATGTTTCTAATTATAGATCCATTGCTTGAGAAAAAAGAATTTTAGATGTATTTTGTCTGCACTTTCATTGACTAGATGTTAAGACAATCTTTCAAAACTGTCAGCAACTTGTGTTATACATAGATGGTCTGAGAAACAGAGTAAATTTGCAGAAAATATTGGTTCAAGAATAAACCAAATAACAACACACATAACTTGCTTCATTGTATATTTTGAAATTTATTGACTCAAGTAAGTAATATTATCTCTTTATTTTCATATCATGAGCAATGACTATGATGTATATAGACAGCAAACAGCTTAGAAAAAAATCATCCAAGTGAAACATTATATTTTAAATATGGCTTGAAGAAAATGCTTTGATGGAGGAGGGTCATCTGTCTATGTGTTACTCTCATTGGTTAATTAATAAAGAAAACTGCTTGGCCTGATAGGTCAGAACATAGGTGGGTGGAGTAGACAGAAAAGAATTGTGGGACAAAGAAAGCAGAGTCAGGCAGATGCCTCAGGCAGTCGCCATGACTCTCCTCTCCGAGATAGATGCAGGATAGAATCTTCCCAGTAAGACACCACCTCGTGATGCTATACAGATTACTAAATATGGGTTAAAGCAAGATGTAAGAGTTAGCTAATAAGAGGCTAGAGGTAATGGGCCAAGCAGTGTTTAAAAGAATACAGTTCCGTGTAATTATTTTGGGTAAAGCTAGCTGGGTGGCTGGAAGCAGCCCGCTGTCCCATAACTGCAATATTTCTTTAATAGCTGCATAGCAAACCTATTACAAAGACCAGAAAAACTGTAAGTAAAATTGGTAAAAACATATTGCATTATCACGATTATCCACAAAAACTAAAAAAGCATTGAAATAAAGCAATGGAGGCGTGTTCTCCTTACTCTACTCCTTTCCAGCATATAACCACTCTGACTGGTGTAGGATATATCTCAGAGTTGTTTTGATTTGCATTTCTGTGATGGCTAAGGATGTTAAACAATTTCTTAAGTGACTTTTGGCTATTTGAGATTCTTCTGGTGAGACTCTGTTTAGATTTTATCTTACTTTTAATTGGATTATTAGGCATTTTGATGTCTAATTTCTTGAGTTCTTTATATATTTTAGAGATCAGTCCTCTGTCTGATGTGGGGTTGGTGAAGATCTTTTCCCATTTGGATTTAGTTGGTTGCCATGTTCTCTTATTGACTTTGTCCTTTGCCTTACAGAAGCTTCTCGGTTTTAGCTAGTCTGTGGGGCCACTGGAAGTGGGACTAGGTTTTGTCCCCACTGCTTGTACCTCAAAAATGGGGTTTTCAAAGCTATTAATTCCATGAAGATCCTTTTAAGTCACTGGAATTTGCTAAACAAATGTATTTCACTTCTTTCTTACAAAATCTAAAATATAAATCTCGAGTGGTTTTCTAAGTGTTCCCACAGGTGTAGCTAGATCTTCATGTCTCTAGTGTCTGAGGACCTGCATCAGTGGTTCACACCCTAACTACTTCTGTGAAATTTTAATAAAGTTTTTCATGTTGTGGCAACCCCCAAACATAAAATTATTTTCATTGTTACTTTATAACAATTTTTCTATGATTATTAAAGGTAATGTAAATATCTGGCATGCAAGGTATCTAATAGGCAGTCCTGTGGTAAGGTCATTAGAGCCCCCAAGGGGGTCATAAACCACAGGTTGAAGACCACTGATCTAGGTATTGACTTGTGACTGCAGCTGGACATCATCTGAAGGATCACTGTGGCCCCTAATCCTTCCTGACCTCATCATGACAGCCCCACAGTGTGATTAGTGCATGACACCTACAAGAGAAGCTCTTTGGCCTTCCATAAAAGCTCATTCGGATCACAAGTCACTTTTCAAAACATCTGAGCTGTATATAAAAGATAAATGGATTGACTTCATGATGTACAGCGAGTCTTACTTGAAATTTAAAGCTAATTTTTTTTTAAAAAGTCCATGTAGACGCTAATTAAAATGCCAGAATCAAAACATTTAGAGATTTGGGTTGTTATTAGTTAAGTGCTATCAAAATACAAAACCTCACTCTCCAGCTTGAAGAATCAACTTTGAAAAACATTCTTTCCATTTTTCCCAAACCATTTAACACTCCAAATGCCTGAGCAATTGTATTTGGGCTTAGGATATGAAGTGAAGATGACTTCATTCATGTTCACCTTTAAGAACTCACAGGAAGACTGCAGACCAGGAGGAGACTAGCGCCAGAGGATGAGTCCCCGGTATCAGTACCTCACTCATCTATAAACTCAAGATTCTAAAAACAAACCCTTTCAACACTGAAATAAATACTCAAAGGATGTGTTTTTCAGGCACATTGGGGTAATTGTTGACTTGTCCAATGGGAGCTTCTATACCTTTCACTGTTTAATAATTTTATTTGTTTATTGAAACACAAACCACATTAAGACCCTTCATAACTAATATCACCTGATTTTTAAATTGCCACTGTAAAAGCTGTTATTATGGTTTTCTTATTAAATATGATTCAAGTTGAATATGCTGTAATAAACTGGAAGTATAAAGTATATGTCATATAAGAGAAACACATAGTAGAAATTTTATGTTGATTTTGGACAAACTTAATAAACAAAACAAGTGCTTACCAGCATTATTTTTTTTTTAATTTTCCATTTGTACATTCTCATAATGGTTTTGAATTCACGTTGATTACAGCAAATTGCTTACCCTCATGAGCAAGAATGACATGAAAATTTTCCACTTTAGTAGTTTCTTTTTTTTTTTTTTTTTTTTTTTTTTTTTCTCATGGTTTATTTTTTTTTTATATTTAAAAATTTCCATCTCCTTCCCTCCTCCTCCCCCCTCCCTCCCCTCCTTCTCCCCTTTCTCTCCCCTCCTTCTCCCCCTTCCCTCCCCTCCACCCATACCTCCCCTCCCTCCCTCTCAAGGCCAAGGAGCCATCAGGGTTCCCCACTCTATGCTAAGACCAAGGTCCTCCCAACTCCCCCCAGGTCCAGGAAGGTGATCGACCAAGCTGAGAAGGCTCCCACAGAGCCCGTCCATGAAGAAGAATCAGAGCCCAGAGCCATTTTCCTTTGCTTCTCAGTCAGCCCCCGCTGTTGGCCACACTCAGAGAGACGGGTTAGTAGTTTCTTTTGACATCAGTGCTCCATTACATCTATACAAAAATCTGTTTCCTTGGCAACAGGAAGCAAACTGTTCATTTCAAGAAAACCAGTAGCAAGAAAAGAGACATTTAATAAAATATCAGTGCTTCCTATGGGTATTATAATAATATAGAATATAGTGTGACTCAGATAACTTTAAATCATCCTTAAATAGGAAGTAAAATAATATTTTTTCCAACTTATATTCATTAAAATTTTTACATGAGGGTTAAGTGCAATATCCTCAAATATGTATATAATTCCATAGAGAGACACATTTTTGCTCACAGTGTACCAGTTAGTGTCTTATCGGATCACCATGGATTAAAATTAGAATTCAACAACAATGCTACCCCCAGAAGGCCCACAAACTCATGGAAACTGAACAGTCAACTACTGACCCACACCTGGGTCAAGGAAGAAATAAAGAAAGAAATTAAAGTCTTTCTTGAATTTAATGAAAACAAAGACACAACATACTCAAACCTATGGGACACAATGAAAGCAGTGCTAAGAGGAAAGTTCATAGCACTAAGTGCCCACTTAAAGAAAACGGAGAAAGCACTCATTGGTGACTTAACAGCACACCTGAAAGCTCTGGAAAAAAAAGAAGCAGACTCACCTAGGAGAAGTAGAAGACTGGAAATAATCAAACTGAGGGCAGAAATCAACAAAATAGAAACACAGAAAACAATCCAAAGAATCAATGAAACAAGAAGCTGGTTCTTGGAGAAAATCAACAAGATTGACAAACCCTTAGCCAAACTAATCAAACGGCAGAGGGAGAACACGCAAATTAACAAGATCAGAAATGAAAAGGGGGACATAACCACAGACACAGAGGAAATTCAGAAAATCATTAGATCTTACTACAAAAGCCTGTATGCCACAAAATTGGAAAATGTAAAAGAAATGGACAGTTTTTTAGATAAATACCATATACCAAAGTTAAACCAGGACCAGGTAAATGCTCTAAATCGTCCTGTTAGTCGCGAAGAATTAGAAACTGTTATCAGAAACCTCCCTACCAAAAAGAGCCCAGGACCAGATGGTTTCAATGCGGAATTCTACCAGAACTTCCAAGAAGACCTAATACCTATACTCCTTAAGGTATTTCATAATATAGAAACACAAGAGTCACTGCCAAATTCCTTCTATGAAGCTACAGTTACCCTGATACCTAAACCACACAAAGACTCAACCAAGAAAGAGAATTACAGGCCAATCTCACTCATGAACATGGACGCAAAAATTCTCAATAAAATACTGGCAAACCGAATCCAAGAATACATTAGAAAAATTATCCATTACGATCAAGTAGGCTTCATCCCAGAGATGCAGGGCTGGTTCAACATACGAAAATCTATTAATGTAATCCATCATATAAACAAACTGAAGGAAAAAAACCATATGGTCATCTCATTAGATGCTGAAAAAGCATTTGACAAAGTTCAGCACCCTTTTATGATAAAGGTCTTGGAGAGATTAGGGATACAAGGGTCATTCCTAAATATAATAAAAGCTATTTACAGCAAGCCGACAGCTAACATCAAATTAAACGGAGAGAAACTCAAGGCTATCCCACTAAATTCAGGAACACGACAAGGCTGTCCACTCTCTCCTTATCTCTTCAATATAGTGCTTGAAGTTCTAGCAATAGCAATAAGACAACATAAGGGAATCAAGGGGATTCAATTTGGAAAGGAAGAAGTTAAGCTTTCATTATTTGCAGATGATATGATAGTATACATAAGCGACCCCAAAAACTCCACCAAAGAACTCCTACAGCTGATAAACTCCTTCAGTAACGTGGCAGGATACAAGATCAACTCCAAAAAATCAGTCGCCCTCCTATACACAAAGGATAAGGAAGCAGAGAGGGAAATCAGAGAAGTATCACCTTTCACAATAGCCACAAATAGCATAAGATATCTGGGAGTATCGCTAACCAAGGAAGTGAAGGATTTATTTGACAAGAACTTTAAGTCTTTGAAGAAAGAAATTGAAGAGGATACCAGAAAATGGAAGGATCTCCCCTGCTCGTGGATTGGGAGGATCAACATAGTAAAAATGGCAATTCTACCAAAAGCAATCTATAGATTCAATGCAATCCCAATCAAGGTCCCATTAAAATTCTTCACAGAGATTGAGAGGACAATAATCAACTTTATATGGAAAAACAAGAAACCCAGGATAGCCAAAAAAATCTTATACAATAAAGGTACTTCTGGAGGCATTACCATCCCTGACTTCAAACTCTATTACAGAGCTACAGTATTGAAAACGGCTTGGTATTGGCATAAGAACAGAGAAGTTGACCAATGGAATCGTATAGAAGACCCGGATCTTAAACCACAAACCTATGAACACCTGATTTTTGATAAAGGAGCCAAAAGTACACAATGGAAAAAAGAGGGCATCTTCAACAAATGGTGTTGGCATAACTGGATGTCAACCTGTAGAAGAATGAAAGTAGATCCATATCTATCACCATGCACAAAACTCAAGTCCAAATGGATTAAAGACCTCAATATTAATTTGAACACATTGAGATTGATAGAGGAGAAAGTGGGAAGTACTCTACAACAAATGGGCACAGGGAACCGTTTCCTATGCATAACCCCAGCTGCACAGACTTTAAGGGCAACATTGAATAAATGGGACCTCCTGAAGTTGAGCAGCTTCTGTAAAGCAAAGGACATTGTCACTAAGACACAAAGGCAGCCTACTGACTGGGAAAAGATCTTCACCAACCCTGCAACTGACAAAGGTCTGATCTCTAAAATATATAAGGAACTCAAGAGACTAGACGGTAAAATGCCAATTAACCCAATTAAAAAATGGGGCGATGAACTGAACAGAGAATTCTCAACAGAAGAAGTTCGAATGGCCAAAAGACACTTAAGGTCATGCTCAACCTCCCTAGCTATCAGGGAAATGCAAATCAAAACAACTTTGAGATATCATCTTACACCTGTCAGATTGGCTAAAATCCAAAACACCAATAATAACCTTTGCTGGAGAGGTTGTGGGGTAAGGGGCACACTCATCCATTGCTGGTGGGAATGCAAACTTGTGCAACCACTTTGGAAAGCAGTGTGGCGGTTTCTCAGGAAATTCGGGATCAACCTACCCCAGGACCCAGCAATTCCACTATTGGGAATCTACCCAAGAGATGCCCAATCATACAACAAAAGCATATGCTCATCTATGTTCATAGCAGCATTATTTGTAATAGCCAGATCCTGGAGACAGCCTAGATGCCCTTCAGTGGAAGAATGGATGAAGAAACTGTGGAATATATACATGCTAGAATACTACTCAGCGGTAAAAAACAATGACATCTTGAATTTTGCAGGCAAATGGATGGAAATAGAAAACACTATTCTGAGTGAGGTAACCCAGACCCATAAAGATGAACATGGGATGTACTCACTCATATTCGGTTTCTAGCCATGATTAAAGGACATCGAGCCTATAAGTTTGGGATCCTTGAGAAGATAATAAGAAGGTGAACTCCCAAAAAAGATATAGTAATCCTCCTGGATATTGGAAGTAGACACGATCGCCAGGCAAAATTGGGAACTTGAGGGTTGGGCAAGACTGGGCCAAGGGAAGATGGGGAGAGAAAAGTGTGAAGGGGAGAGCGGGGGGAGCTCGGAGGAATGGGGTGCTTGGGATATAGGAAGGGTGGATATGAGAGCAGGGAAGCATATATCTGAATTTAAGGAGCTACCTGAGGGTTGTCAAGAGACTTGACCCTAGAGGGGTTCCCAGGTTTCCAGGGAGACGCCCCCAGTTAGTTCCTTGGGCAGCTGAGGAGAGGGAGCCTGAAAAGGCCAGTTCCTATAGCCATACTGATGAATTTCTTGCATATCACCATAGAACCTCCACCTGACGATAGATGAAGAAAATGACAGAGCCCCACCTTGGAGCACCGGACTGAGCTCCCAAGGTCCTGATGAGGAGCAGAAGGAGAGAGAACATGAGAAAGAAAGTCAGGACCGTGAGGGAACCTCCAGCTGGCGACAGATGGGGAAGGTGACAGAGCCCCACATTGGAGCACTGGACTGAGCTCCCAAGGTCCCGATGAGGAGCAGAAGGAGCGAGAACATGAGGGAGAAAGTCAGGAACGTGAGGGGTGCGTTCACTCATGGAGACGGTGGGACAGAACTAATGGGAGATCACCAACTCCAGTTGGAATGGGACTGATGGATCATGCGACCAAACCCGTCTCTCTGAGTGTGGCCAACAGCGGGGGCTGACTGAGAAGCAAAGGACAATGGCTCTGGGCTCTGATTGTTCTTCATGGACGGGCTCTGTGGGAGCCTTCTCAGCTTGGTCGATCACCTTCCTGGACCTGGGGGGAGTTGGGAGGACCTTGGTCTTAGCATAGAGTGGGGAACCCTGATGGCTCCTTGGCCTTGAGAGGGAGGGAGGGGAGGTATGGGTGGAGGGGAGGGGAGGGAAGGGGGAGAAGGAGGGGAGAGAAAGGGGAGAAGGAGGGGAGGGAGGGGGGAGGAGGAGGGAAGGAGATGGAAATTTTTAAATATAAAAAAAAATAAACCATGAGAAAAAAAAAAAGGAAGAGTAAAGAAATATTAAGCTAACAGTTGATTCAGTAAAAAGATGATTTTGCATACTAGATATAACAGTTGATTCAGTAAAAGGATGATTTTGTATACTAGTAATACTCTTTTCTAAATTCGGTTTAAAATGTGTATCTATCAAATACACGGGCTGTAATGTACAGTTTAGAAGAAAACCCAGCTGCTTAAAGTACCATGAATTTTTCTTATTTTTCTATAATGGTAGGTTCTACTTCAAATAAACAGCAGGAAACATTGTTAAATTCATAAGGCTGTCATAAGCATCAACACATATTACCTAATTAGCATAATGTCAAGTTCTTTAGGCTCATTCATTTCAGGTTAGCTATCATTTTTATTATACTCACATTAATCCCACGATAATCATCATGATTATAAAGCACTCTCCTAAATAAACTATATTTTACATTTATGAAGTGGCAGACAGTAACCTTGATAGACAACAAGAGGTCTCAGGATTAAAAAGTCTATTTCAAGATACATCCAGCCAAATGAGGGAGAGATCCAGCATTTTATTTGTAAGTCGGTGGTTCTCAAGACATTTATTAATTTGCCATAATTTTGGAGCATTTCTTTCATATATACAGCTTCTGTTAAACCCTATCTCAATAACACTAGCAATATAAGAATGTATTAAAAAAGAGAAAAATCTTGAAAACATTGCTAGTCGTATGCTGAAAAATGTTTACTAGGCTGTCACAAATAGTACTGACTGACATGAATCATAAACAAAAATGAAGTTAAGAAAAGATCATCTATTTTCTACAGCCCTAGGGGATAACAATGAAGAAAAAAATAAACCTTCCTAAGAAATAGTGACACTTCACCAGACACTATGCAGATAGAGATCCAGTTTCCTCTACCTTTAAAATATCTTTCTTTTCAACACTTACAAACATCAGCTATTTGAAAACACACACACACAGAGAGAGACACACACACACATATGTGTGTGTGTGTCTCTCTCTGTGTGTTTGGGGTGTGTGTGTGTGTGTGTGTGTATTAATTAAATTTCAGAGAAAATATCTTCAGGTTGTAGGGTCAGTCTTTTTTGGTTGGGATCCAAATGTGTCCTGAAGAAATAACAGCCATTAGATGAGGCCAAGCTAAGCTTTAAAAAGCAGGGTGGGTGCCGAAAACAAAACAAGAACAAAAAACAAAACAAACAAAAAATTGCATTTGTAGTCAGAAGAGAATTGAGAAGTACCAAGATCTCTGAAGTTGTTTGTTAAGGAAAATTTCATTTAGTAAATTTTTTATTTCCTGAAGACAGAGACACAAGATATAATTTACAATAATGGCATCAAAGTCCAAAATAGGAAAGTTAGGGTTGGGGAGATGTGTCAGTGGTTAAGAACACTGGTTGCGCCTCCAGAGGGTACACATTTGAATCTTAGCACACATATGACAGCTCACAGGTATTTGTAACTCTAGTTTTAATGAACAATACATGCTCTTTTAGCCTCCTCTGGCATTAGGTATTCAAGAGTTACACAGAGATATATGCAGGCAAAAAACCTAGAAACATAAAATAAAGAATTGAAATATGAAATTTTATGATGACAGTCACCACAAAATATAAATAAAAATGAATAATAAATTGAAATTTAGAGTACTTGTAAAAATCTTTTTTATCTGATATGAATATAAGGGTCAAATAATTGAATTAAACCATATATTAATGTAGAAGGAACGCTGCGGGCTGTGTCCCGCCACCCGGCTAGCTTTACCCAAAATAATTACACGGAAACTGTATTCATTTAAATACTGCCTGACCCGTTATCTGTAGCTTCTTATTGGTTGATTCTCATATCTTGCTTTAACCCATATTTAGTAATCTGTGTAGCACCACGAGGTGGATCACTTACAAGGAGAGATCTTAACCTGCATCCATCTAGGAGAGGAGAAACATGGCGACTCACTATGGCAAGTGCCTGAAGCATCTCCCGACTGCCTGCTACCCAGCATTCTGTTCTGTCTATTCCGCCTACCTAATTTTCTGTTCTCTTAAAGGGCCAAGGCAGTATCTTTATTAATAATGAAAGTAACACATAGACACTCCTCCATTTCCTTCTACATATTAATAAAGTTGATGCATGCTGAAATTTAAAAAATCAAGTCTGGTAGACTCCTTAATAAAAAAATACAAATCTCTTATTTTATTAAGTGCTATTTTTAATTTGATATAACTATTAAATAATTTATTTAGCTTGGCTTTTCTGGACTTGTAGCTATGATTAGATGTGAAAGGTTAGCTAAAAAGAATTGGCCTAAAATTTCAGGTGTACAGAAGATAAAATTGGTCTACTAACATTTGCTAATTGAAGATACAGATGGTATATGGTTCACTTATAGACCTACCTGTAGAAGCTTATCTTAATCAGTCGTACTAAGTTGCTGAAACTGCTAAAAATCTTCTTTCTTCTGAATTCAAGATAATCATAGACATTTTTGGCTTCAGTTTTCTGTAGTGCTGCGGGAGCGCCTTCTGCTCCCTCAGTCAATAGTCGCTGAAATACCAGCCCACTGGGGCATGGTATATTTTTCTTTAAAAAAGAGCAGCAATCCTCTGTGCTATCTCTTGGTTCCTGCGCTTGGTTCTGGCTCCTGCTCCAGCGACTAGGCTCCTTTCCTGATGGTTGGTGTTTTGTAAGTTTTACCCCCCCCCCAAATAAAATACCCCTTTAAATCGTAACTTGTGTGGGATTGTTTCGCGCTTTACTGTAGCAATGTTAAAGATCCATGTATTGCTATCATTTCCAACTTTACTCTTAGAAATCAAGAGGTTTTGTTTGTCAATCTGTTTTTCATAGACTGTGCTTAATCATCAGCAGGAAGTGTGCAAAACTTGTGTTTATTGTAAACATTTTTTTTAATATAACATTTTATTAAATTTCTTGTTTGGCAATTTTGTACATGTATATGGCACATTTTGTCACTGTTATCTTTTCCCTCACTGAATTCACTTTGCTCTTCCACAAGTACTGGAAATCTTCCTTACACGCCCGCATTGGTGATGAGATGCCCTGTAGACAGCACTTTACACCCATTTCCACCAGTTTGTAATGTTTGCATTATTTTGAGTCCATCTTCCAAGATGTTTTTATCCTTTGAGGGGATGATATAAATGTTCTGTTTAGTGCTGAGCCCTCAAAAGTCACCTATTTTCAGTACTTTGAATAACTATGCATCTTTGTGTTTTGCAACCGTTCTTGTTGATAGATGTTTCTCTGGTTGAGGCTGAAAGTAGCAGTTGATAATGGATATGCACACAGATATTTAGAAGACAACTTGGTGCCTAGGAATCTAGTGGAAGGACAAGAGTAAAGGCCTTGCTAGTTAGTGCCTAAGATCTCCCCAGCTATGGGTCCTTACCTGTTATACATTAGCAGGCATTAATTCCCTCTTCTGAAACGAGCCTTATACCATATCCGCGAACAGTCCATTTCTTCCATGGCATGAGTGCCAATGTTTCATAAGTGAAAGTCACTTGTTTGCCAGGTTAGTATTGTAGTTTGTAGGGAGCAAGCTAGCTAAGACGGTTATTTCCATGAATTCTACATAGAATACTTCTTGATTTTTTCTTTCTTATTGAGACTTTGAAAGTGCATCAAAATTCATTAAGATAAGCACTTTAAATACATAGTGAGGTTTTACTCTATGCCAATGGTAATGCTAAAACAGCACAACAACAAACGCTGTTGCGTCCTAAATGCTGCACAACTCACAAAGCTAAGTGATAATCAAAACTAGTAGTACACACGCTTCATAAAATGTTTAGTTGTCTAACTACAGAAGCTTCACGTTTCTGTAGAAACAGGTAGTGTACCGCCAGGACTTAAGTCCTGAAAGAAGAATGAAAAGAGAGGCCATGATTTGAAAGAGAGCAAGCAGGAATATATTGGAGGGCTTGGAGAGAGGAAGTGCAAGGGAGGAATGTAAGCATACTATAGTCTCAAAAATAAATATGTAAAAACAGTCTGCGTAGACATTTAGTTCATAATATCTTCAAAGCAGAATATCCACGTCTTAAGTCCACAACACGTTATTGTCAGTGATGCACCTGTACCTTAGAATACTACTTGGCATAAAAACAACCGAAGTTCCTAATAGACAGTCAACCTAGACAACAACAAAGTCCAATAAGAAGGTATTTCTGGCCTATTGCTTCATTCATAGAACCTTAAAATAATAAATTAATAAAGATGGAAAAGAAATGAGTAGTTGAGAGAAACCTTCAATTAAGGGACTTCACATACTTACCAAGAAGCAGCAGAAGACATACTTTTAATGAGAGACCAGGCTGTATCTTTCTTGTCTCAATGTGAATATCATGTTTTATTATTTTGTTATAATTTTGTCATATTATTTTACTGGAAAATAGGGTAAAAGCTTCTGTTATTATTGTCCAACATCATGTGAACCTATAATTATTTCAAAGTAAGGAAAAGTAAATAGTATTTAATAAATTCCTTCTTACTGTCATTATTTTAATGCTCTGTAAATTATATGCAAGGTCACTAAAATATACATGAAATTTTAAATGATTCAGCGAATCCAGATGGTATATGACAGAGACCATTTTCAAAATATATTGAGAGATAAAATGAAATTAACATATCTGATCTGAAACAAGCCTACAGTGTTATTAGTTCCTACAAGCCTACAGTGTTATTAGTTCCTAATCTGGTCTTTAATAACTTGAAAAGATAGTTAAGGAGATTCATGTTCTTTGATGTTACTGATTCAAGCTTTTACATTTTGCTTGTATGAAATTCATTTCACAAATACAAAATTAAGCTATGAGCTCTTAGTACTGTAATTGAAGCCTGTGAAGTTTCCTAAATGAAAATCTACAAAGAGGAAGCTATGGAACATTATGAATTATGAATAAAGATTCTCATATCAATCACTGACAAGGGTGTTACTTGGATATAGCCTTTTAGAATATTAAATTCCTGTTTGTTGTGTATTTGTCACCCAGAGGCACATATGAATCAGGGTTTCTGTGCATAAGTTAGTTTATGCAAATTCTTTGTAGAGCACATGAGCTATTATATTCCCTAGTCATAAAACTGCCTTCAGGCTTCAGGTCAATTATTTTGCATGGAAAATTTCTTGTGATTTGCAGAAGGTATCACATCTGTTTCTTAGCTAAAACCTAAGAAGAAGTGGTTTTATTAAACAACAAAATGTGTTTGTTTTATTGAATGCCAGACAGTCCCTCAATGTTAGAATCTGAAGAGGTTGAAACTTGTTTATTTCATATTTATTGAACTGAACTTTTTATAGAGTTTGATTATGACTATGGAATGATATGGTTTATTTTTGTTGCTGATGGATGCAGAGGATCATAGAAGTTTGATAGTACAAATCAAACAAGGAATAAATTTCCGGCTCATATTTCACAGACAGAGAAGTAGAAGGTGAGTCTTTATGTAACCTTCCAAAATCTTAAAAATAGGCAGAGTCTGGTAAAATGGGTGGTAAAGTAAATTGAAAGGAAAGAAATTTTTAAATTATTAATGGGATACATTTCAAACTCTTCTCAGATTTTACGCCATTAAAATAGCTATTGTAAAAAGAACCTTGTTGCTTATAATTACATTATCAATTTAAATTTAATTACAGTTGTAATAATCACCTAGACTCCATAAAAGCATATTAAACACTGATGAGTTTTGATGGACTACTTATGGAGTAATCTAGTAAAGAAAGCAGAATTTTTTAAAGAAGCTTCTCTTCAACTTTTATCTTCACTAGGTGGGTCATAGAAACTAAAGACTTATGAAACAATAAAAGAATATTTTAAATGTCGATATATTAAAAAGCAATAAACATTCATTTTTTAGAGAGGTAGCTTAAGATAATCCTGCTAACATAGACTGATAGCTGGAAGCCCACCACACAGTCCGTGGTCTAGAGTAAAGCTCAGCAAAATGCTGAAAATGTGCAAACAAACCAACAAATAAACAAGAGAAAAACCTGCGCTACTGAAACTTGTTCTTTCTTTAATTCGTAGACCTGTAAAAAATAGAGTGCGAGGCTCAACATGTTCTAACTGCCTCTCTGTATACTTAAACCTAAAGAGTCTTCAGAATTATTACTCTTCATTTTTAAATCAAGCACAATCCTGTCATATAAGATAATTGATTACATTTTTATCATTTAATCCATTCTCCTTGAGAATTTCTTGATGCCAGAAAATTATGGGAATTATCCCTGCACTTGTTTTCATAGAGCACAGAATAAACACTATTGTAACTATTGCATAGGAAATGGTCTATGTTATTTGCCAAATAAAATTGTTAGAAGATGAAAATGATTAAATGTCATATCATTTATTGCATAATCTATTCAATTAATATTTTCATACGAAGTTTAGCATGTAATATCACATTGTTAACAGACTATATTTTTATAGTGATTTCCAACTCCAAATTAAGGGCAAGATTGAAATATGTGGTAACCTCTGCATTATTATTTGAGGCTCTTCCTTTTCCCTAATTAAGAGAACATGAAGGTGAAGGAAACAGTTAATAAGACAGGTGTGCTTTGTTTCACATCCTGGTGGTTTTCCCTCAACTACAGTGATTATTATTGAAAATACTGGATGTGTATTTTTTCCAAGGTAGTAAAACAATTTGCAGGCCCCTCCTCAGAAATTTTGCTCACTGGTTGACGAGCTAGCTATAACGCTTATATTAAAAATGAAAATACAGTGTACAGAATGCGAAACAGTTGGTTTGAGAATAACTGTTTCAGAGTTCAAGAAGAGTTAGTGAGGATGAGGTACAAATAAATCATCACGTGGTGTATAAAGATATTGAATGTTCATTAAGTCAAACTTTTTAAATATTAAAACACGTACATTTCAACTCTGTACCAAAGAATGTACAGAATCATATTTACTCATTCTCCATGATCTAAAATCTTGACTCCTCCTCAGGAAATATTATAAATTTATAGCAGTGGCTTAAAAATTGTTAAAGGGGTCAATTAATAGAGAAACAAAGGTAAATGTTCATACTCAGGATTTGAAGACATGGGGATTTTCCACAGGGTGGGGCCTCTGCATCAAGACTGCATTTTGAGAAATAATAATCTGATAAAGGGGCTGTGTGGATTGTTTAAGCAGAACTGAGCTTACAAACAAAGGCCAGAATATAAGGATAAGGATTGTTAGAAATTCAGTATATCCTGGACACATCAGCTTACTTATTTTTAATGTATTACAGATATATGAAAAATAGAAAATGAAATTCAGTTTTAAATATTTAGTGTAACATATGAAACCATAGTGCTGGCATAGAATAGATGTATAATGAACATAAATTGAGAGAATAACTGAATAAATTTCAGGTACAAAGAAGGAACAAGCAAAGATGAATCATTTATTGTTCATAAAAAAATCAGAAATTGCTTAAATACAAAGAGATGAAGGTCAAGGGTAAAAATCAGGCATTGACTATTAGAGAAAGTAAAACATAGATAAAATCTATAAGGCTTCCATCCATCTATCTATCTAAATATCTACCACCTTTCAATCTACCTCTGTACACATATATGTATATATAACTTACTGAGTCCATTTAACTTTGCTGAATATACTAGTGTCCTAGGCTGGCCAGTTTTAATTGGAGAACTTATAGAAAGTTCATCTCTGTAGGAAACTGATTTTTGCCCTCAGAGTATGCCTGTTCTCTTCATCCATGGGCGTGAACATGTGGAATTTCTCAAAGTTGGCATACCAACTGGTGTCATTACGCAGCTATTGTCCAGGTAACTACATTGTGTAGAGTTCATGAGGGAATTTTCTCTGTCATATTAAAGGGGTACAAACATTACGTGTCCTGGGCCTTTTCCTTAAAACATACATATGGCCCCAATTTTGTGCTTTTCCTTGAGGTCTATATGGAGCAAGTGAAATGCAGATGTATCAATTTGGGATGGGCACTTACCATAATGTGTTGCCTGCATTTTGTACAATTTTTGCTTTCCATGATAGTCTGTATCTGTTGCAAAAAGAAGCTTATTTGATGAGGGCTAAGTACTTACCTATTGGTATAAGGATAAGCATTTAAGAACAACCTGGCAGGTGTAGGTTCTAATCTCAAATCTATGACTCTCAAGTCACAGGTAGTTTGCTAGGTATACAGTGTCAGGCACACATTTGCTTCTGTTCAGTAAATCTAAAGTCCAATTGTGCAATGTTTGGTTACCTTCAATATAAAACCACTTCTGTGGCATCGTTGTGGATATCATGATGGCCCAGTTATTCTGGTTTCTGGCTTTACAGCTAGATAAAGAGATGAATGTTCCTTTTCCTTAATAACATCCATACTATGTTCTGATTCTATGAGAGATATATCTCAGAGAGGATTGGTCAGCTCCAGTCTGATACCTCCTTGTACAGTGTCTTAAGTATATTCTGTCTTTAGAAATAGGGCCTAACCTTCCAGTTTGGAGAAACAACCAAGGGCAACAGCAATGCCTGTTCCGTTTTGAGAAGCTCTTAGGTTTCTCTGTTCAAAAAAAATTGAGAAGTTTTCTATGTCTGGCCTTAGATTATTTTTTAATTAGAAATGGATGATTGAGGGAGGGGCATAATACACTAAGTGTCATAATTTTATTTAAATGTATATCTATGTACATACATATATTAAATGTAATACAATTTAGATGAATATAAAATATTATTTTCTATGTCACTTTCAAGCATGTATAGTGTTATTTTTCCTCACTTTTTTCTATTCCTCTGTATTTTTCTTCTACATAATATCCCTCCTGTAGTAAGGAGCTGTAGGCAGGCCTGCTTTTCAAGCCGCCTGGCTCTCAGCCGCCTCTATAGCTTATGCCCCGAAATAACAACACACAAACTGTATTCATTTAAACACTGCTTGGCCCATTATTTCAGCCTCTTACTGGCTAACTCTCTCCTTTTGATTAACCCATATTTAGTAATGTGTGTAGCACCACGAGGGGTGGCTTACCGGGAAGATTCTAGCCTATGTCCATCTTGGGTCGGAGCTTCATTGCATCTGACTCACTTCCCTTCTTCCCAGCATTCTGTTCTGTCTACTCCACCCACCTATGTTCTGACCTATCAGGCCAAGCTGTTTCTTAATTAACCAATGAAATCATCAGATAGATAGAAGACACCCCCTACATCACCCTCCTTTTTTCCATTTCCTTTTTAAAAAAATCTTACATTATTTATAGACACAATATACTATCCCTGTCTCACTCTCTCTCTTATTATACCTGTAGGTGTATATACAACTCACATGTGATTGTCAAAGGACAACTTGTAAGATTTCTCCTTCTACTTTTCTGGTTCTATTAATGTAATTTAAGTCATCAACATTGATTGCAAGTGTGTTTACATTGTGAGTCATCTCACTCTCCCAACCTCACTCTTTCTTTTAATGTGCTGATAACTCAGGCAAACTCCAGCAAATACCAAAGTGTATATTTTTATTGAATAATAAAGTAAGTATATATGACTCACAATGTAACCAGTGGTTTCTGTCCTGCCCACCAGTTTTCAAATAAGCATTCACAGGCTTCATATTAATTATAAATTTTTGGCCCATGACTGGGATTTATTACTATCTAACTCTTATAATTAATTTAACCCATTTCTAAAAATCTAAGTATTGACAAGTGGCTGTGGCATTACCTCATTTTCTACATGTCTTGCTCTTTCTAGGTGGCTGGCTGGCATCTCCCAGACTCCACCCTTTTTCTCATTGTCTGCTTGGATTTTCTGCCTGGCTTTATTCTGCCTTGCCATAGGCCAAAGCAGCTTTCTTTATCAATCAATGAGAGCAACACATATTCACAGTGTACAGAAAGATGATCCCATAGCATTATAATATTTTGATCAATACTTCTCAGTCAAGAGGTGTCATTTGTTCTGTAAATGTATAATGTAGCTATAGAAAATTAGTAGGCTCTTACCATCTTTATACATTTTACGCTGAATATAATTCTAAAGTAGGCCTCTGAAAATTTTGAAAATCAGTTTACTTAGCTGTTCTTATAGAAAAAATTTCAATTTTGACTCTCTTGTGTTTCCTTTTCTTTCATTTATTTTGTTATGTCATGTTTAATGGAAAAGACAGTGAGTCAAGAAATTAGCCATCACAGTCATCAGAGACTAATTTGTTTTTTCTTCCATCCATTGAACTATGATATATTTAGATATGAGATCTGTACAAAGGGGAATTTACAAATCACTAAGTTTGTAAAAGACAAGAGCAGAAAATATGTAAATGAATATACAGGAGATAAATTAGTGGAAAACATAAATTTTATAGTGGAAAATTACTAAGTTGTTTGAAGACACATTCTTATCAGCTAGCGATATCCTGGCTCTTCCCAAAAACTCAGATCTCCAAGAAATGGGAACTACACAGTAGGTTAAAGAAATCATGGGGAGACTGCCTGGTGGTGCTTTGCTAGGGCTTAAAGTTTTACACTTTAAAAGGTAAATACATAAACATATTGATGGAGTCATTAGGCATCTACTCTACAAGCTAATAAGCACCCTGAGCTTTTTCAAAGTGACATTTCAAAATGTCACTGAAGTCATTTGTCTAATTTCAAATTATATTTTTATATTTTCACATAAACCTAGCTAGCCTTGTATCTGTTAGGAATTTTAATGTAAGTTCTACTTGATTCATAAAGCAGTGACTTTGTCCCTATCCTTTATATTGTTCTATTTTGTCCTAGAGTCTGATCATAACTGTGTGACAAGTTCTAATAAAACATTAGTTATATGACACTGTTTTATACTCAATATTATTTGATAATTTAAAAACTAGACAACTATGTTGTCAAAATACATTGCTTTTGTTTCCAACTGACATTTTATTCCATAATTTTTTTTTGTTTTGATAGATAATTATTCTTTTTATTAACCACCATACTATAGAAGTTCATAGATGTTCCTGTATCCAAGTTCTGAACTAGTAATGTTTGTATGGGTGCTTGTTCTATTTTTACATAGTTGTATATGTGTACATACATACATACATAAATATATCAAATCATTTATTGATGCATGTACATGCACACATTTCTACCTATATAGCTATATAAATATGTATCTAGTAAGCCGACTCAGTTACAGATGTTTTCAGGGATGGGAATGTTCTAAAGCACAGAATAATGGCACTGAAAATAATTGGATGGATACAGCATTTAATATATAACAAATATGATTTGGAGATTATATTTATATATCTGTTCACATATGCATGTACACATGTACACATATACATTATATATATATAAACTTGTTAATACTTTATCTATAATCACATTCAATACTTTCACACATTAATAATGTGACCCTGAAACTTCTCTCAAAAAGAGTTATAATTCATTTTCTCATCCTTCAATTCTGGTGTGATTTTTATATTGTACATTATCAAATACAGTGAAGGAAAAGTGGTAATATTCCAGTCAGAACTCAAGTCTCAAGTGGAGTTTACCTCTTCTGGTGACTATAGGTTCATATGTAGTGGAGAATAATATACTATATAAAATGCACCCAAGGAGCTCCATAAGGTACCAAGAACACTGTTGTCATGATAGAATACTCAATGAATCTCAGTATGTTGGTGATAATACATTGCATGTTGTCAAATCATGAGACAAATATGTAAGTACTGTATTTAAGGACTAACTTCTGAAGAAGTGTGCTATGGAATATGTAGCAGATTGTCTCAGCATACAGGCAATTGTAGAAAAGACTGACATCTTTCTTTTTATGGTTTATTTTTATATATTTAAAAATTTCCATCTCCTCTCCTCCTCCTCCCCCTTCCCTCCCCTCCCCTTCACCCATACCCCCTTCCTTCTCCAGGCCAAGGAGCCATCGGGGTTCCCTACTCTATGTTAAGACCAAGGTCCTCCCAATTCCCCCCAGGTCCAGGAAGGTGATCAACCAAGCTGAGAAGGCTCCCACAGAGCCCATCCATGCAGAAGAATCATAGCCCAGCGCCATTGTCCTTGGCTTCTCAGTCAGCCTCCACCTTCGGCCACATTCAGAGAGTCCAGTTTGGTCTCATGTTCCATCAGTCCCATTCCAACTGGAGTTGGTGATCTCCCGTTAGTTCTGTCCCACCGTCTCCATGGGTGAACGCACCCCTCAAGGTCCTGACTTTCTTTCCCATGTTCTCCCTCCTTCTGCTCCTCATCAGGACCTTGGGAGCTCAGTCCAGTGCTCCAATGTGGGGCTCAGTCATTTTCTTCATCTATCGCCAAGTGGAGGTTCTATGGTGGTATGCAAGAAATTCATCAGTATGGCTATAGGAACTGGCCTTTTCAGGCTCCCTCTCCTCAGCTGCCCAAGGAACTAGCTGGGGGCATCTCCCTGGAAACCCGGGAATCCCTCTAGGGTCAAGTCTCTTGACAACCCTCAGATGGCTCCCTTAATTAAGATATATGCTTCCCTGCTCCCATATCCACCCTTCCTGTATCCCAAGCATCCCATTCCTCCGAGCTCCCCCCATTCTCCCCTTCAAGCTTTTCTCTCCCCATCTTCCCTTGGCCCCGTCTCGCCCCACCCTCAAGTTCCCAATTTTTGCCCGGTGATTGTGTCTACTTCCAATATCCAGGAGGATTACTATATGTTTTTCTTTGGATTCACCTTTTTATTATCTTCTCAAGGATCGCGAATTATAGGCTCGATGTCCTTTAATTTTGGCTAGAAACCGATTATGAGTGAGTACATCCCATGTTCATCTTTTTGGGTCTGGTTTACCTCACTCAGAATCGTGTTTTCTATTTCCATCCATTTGCATGCAAAATTCACATCTTTCTTTATAGCCTTGAATCCCCGTGAGTATTCTTCCAGTGCAGGAAAGCTAGTAGTTAATAGCATTTTTCTTCTTAGCACAGAAGTGTTTCTCAGCCTCCATTTCATTTAGAGATAAACCATTTGATTAAGCTTTCATAATTATACAAACAAATTTTAAAAAAAAATGTTTTTTAATTTTTTTAAAATTTATTTTGCATTTCAATCATAGTTCTCTCCCCAACTCTTGCTCCTATTGCCCCCTTCCCAGTCCACCCCCATCCACTCCTCCCAATGCGTAAGGGCTCCCATGGAGAGTCAACAAAGTCTGGCACATTAAGTTGGGGCAGACTCAAGCCCCTCCCCACTTCATTAAAGCTGAGCACAGCATCACACCACATAGAATGGGATCCAATAGGTAAGCTCATGCATCCTGGTCCTACTGCCAGGGGCCTCGTAAGCTCATGCATCCTGGTCCTACTGCCAGGGGCCTCTCAGTTAGTACAAGCTTCATGGCTGTCTCCCACATATAGAGGGCCTAGTTTGATCCCAAGGAGGTTCCACAACTGTTGGTCTAGCGTTCCCTCACGTTCTCATCTTCCATTCTCTCCCTTTTACGACCCTCCTTGTCCCCAGGTTACCCAGGAGATCTTATCTAATACTCCTTCCCAGGGCAATCCATATGACCTCTAAGGGTCTTTCTTGTTGCCTAGCTTCTCTGGAGCAGTGGATTGTAGTCTCGTTATCTTTTGCTTTACATCTAATATCCACTTATGAGTGAGTACATACCATGTTTGTCTTTCTGATTCTTGTTTACCTCACTTAGGATGTTTGGGGTTTTTGTTTTTGTTTGTATTTTTCTAGTTTCATCCATTTGTTTACAAATTTCATATTGTCATTGTTTTATTTACAGCTGAGTGATACACAATTGTGTAAATGTACTACATTTTCTTTATCCATTCTTCAGTTGAGGAGCATCTAGTCTCTAGGTTGTTTCCAGGTTGTGGATATTATGTATAATGCTGCTATATGAACATTGTTGAGCAAGTGGTCTTGTAGTATGATTGAGTATCCTTTGAGTATATGCCAAGGATTGGTATTGCTGGATCTTGAGGTAAATTGATTCCCAATTTTTTTGAGAAATTCCCATACTGATTACCAACGTGACTATACAAGTTTGCACTTCCACCAGAAGTGAAGGAGTGTTTCCCTGACTCCACATCCTCTCCAACATAAGCTGTCCTCAGTATTTCTGATCAGGAAAATTCTCATAAAATCTACTTTTAAAAAAGAAGGGTTTAAGGGGAATAAATACAGAGACACACAAGTGGACATTGTGCAGAGAGTGACAGACTTTGAAACACTCAGTCCTAAAAAGAATGTCTCCATCAGGAGGCAGGAAACCTTGTAGAAGAGGAGGCAGAAAGAATTTAAGAGTTAGAGGGGATGGATAAAACCAAGGAAACAAAGCCTTCAAAAAACAGAGGACTGAAGCACAGAAGCACAGAATAACTCATGGAGACTAGCCATGGGCAGAGGGCCTGCACAGGTCTAAGTTAGATGGAGTCTCAGTACTAAGTGTACACGTGCTCTCATCCCTATCCCATAAGCCCTCCCTAACTGATATCTGATGACAAAGTTCCCTGAACTATGGTATCTCGTTGTACATACAGACCACACTTAAGAGCAGACCCCATGCCCTGCAGGAGATTGAAGGGGAAGCCTAGCCCAAAACCTTGTTTTGTAAGGCGTGTCCCCCTTGGTCTGAAGGCGTGCCCCCCTTAGTCTAAAGGCGTGTCCCTCTTAGGCGTGTCCCTCTTAGGCGTGTCCCCCTTAGGCTAATATTGACTTATAAAATCTTGCGGGCCTGCGGCCTGCCTTCTCTTTGTTTTCCTGCCCTCCTCGCTGGAACCTTGGATTTGTAAGTTCCCTTTCCTTTCCTTTATTAAAACTGATATATATATATTAAAGCTTGTCTGGTGAATCATAACTGCCGATCAACCACGCACCTTCATTTGGCGTCCAACTCGGGCATTTGGGAGCCTTCAGCTCCAGTTCCCACACTGCGTGGCAGGGATTCGGCCTTGGGCTCTTGATTGCTTCAGAGCAGTTTCCCAGACTAGCCTGTCCCAGCCCCGCTTGTACGGAGCAAAGGACGTGTGTGTGCTCGGGTGACTCAGTCCGAGCTCGCTAACCCCTCAGGCAGCACCAGTCCCGGCTGAGTTCGGCCTGGGCCCTGACCTGCCAGAGACTAGTGGTTACTGCCGGAGTCCCAACATTCGAGCTCCTCAGGTACTGCAGACTCGGTTTGGCCGAGCGGTTATTGCCCTAGCAACCTACTGGCAGGGAACGGTCATTTCAGGTAAAATTTCTTTTGATTAAAAAAAAAAAAAATGTCTGACCATATCACCGTTGAAAGCTTCTGCAGTCTATTTAATTGTACTATGGTAGAAATATTACAGGATACATATGATATTCCCATAACTTGGATGTTTATAGGGCTTGCAATTTTTCTCGTATTTGGTTTCTCCCTTACATGGTTTGAAAATAGAAAAATGATAAAGTCCTTACAGAATGAAACCAGGATTCTTAGGACAGAGGTTGAATGCTTAAGAAAGGGCACAACTGTTTTGAGTAACAACTTTAAGTCGGTCGAGGTATTTGCAAAAACAATTCAGACTGACACCAAGAAAGAGTTTGAAGGTCTCAAGGAAGGGAATAGGGCTTTGTCTGATATGACTCGGTCAAATGAGCAAAATTTAGAAAAACTACAGTCTGATATTAAGGAGAGATTCATTGCTGCGGAGGAGAGAACAGCTGATTTGGATCGTAAACTTCAGTCCCTGTCTGAAACATTATCAGAGAGAATTAAAACTGCTGAATGTGAAAATCGGACTTTGACTAAAGGATATGACAGATTGGCTGACAGATTGTCAATACAAGAAGGCACAATTCATGCCATGAAAATTCTATCCAAGGATGAGATACTAACTCTACTGGACAAACTTCATGTTTTGGAATCCTCCATGAAGGCCTTGGAGCATAATTCTGGACAGGAGATCCAGGCCTTACAGAAGGGAATAGTAAGCAGATTAGAAAAGATTGAGGAAATTATAGAACAGGAGCAAACGGTACAAAGGCGAAATTTAACTCCGTCAATGAGTAAAACTCTCCGGGATAATTTCCATAAAGTTCTACCTGCCTTTCCAATAGTAACGTCAGAAAAGGTGACTGGTTCCAAAAACCCTAAAGTCATCAAGGAATATACATGGGAACCCGTCCGTATGAATGATCTCAAAGAAATTAAACAAGCTATTATGAACTTTGGGCTACATTCGTCCTTTGTTAGAGAGATGCTCAAAACTTGGTCTATAAGCAATAAGGCAACGCCCCATGATTGGGTACAATTAGTATCAGCTGTTCTAGAGAGTGGGTCACAATTAAATTGGAAATGCATGTTCAGACAAGAGGCTAAACTTTTAGAACAGCAGGAAAGAGCAAAGGGAATTGAGATCTCCCTAGATCAAATTCTAGGTGAAGGACTTTTCTCCGATCCTCTGGAACAAGCGAATTATGATGAACACACCTTATCCATATGTACTACAGCAGCTTTAAAGGCTTGGGACAGGGTTCAAGACCCAGGACAGAGACTGGAATCATATATCAGAGTTAAACAGGGTCAGAGAGAACCCTTTAGTGATTTTTTACAAAGGCTAACTAAAGCTGTACAGATAGGGATATCTGACCCAGAAGCAAGACGTATAATAATTGAATCTTTGGCTTATGAGAATGCCAATGTGGAGTGTAAAAGGATCCTGGGGCCTTTAAAGATGAGATCAGTGCCCTTGGACGAATGGGTCTTACATACAATGAATGTTGAATCATTTGACTATGGCACTGAAGCATGGGTAGAAGAAGCAATTTCTAATGCAAAAAGGAGACATCAAGTTACCAAATGTTTTAACTGTGGCAAGATGGGACATATTAAAAGGAATTGCAGACAACGGATTTTCAGAAATAATAATAATAATAATAATGATAATAATAATAATAATAATAATAATAATAATAATAATAATAATAATGCCTCTTCTAGAAATAACAGACGTAGGAGGACTCAGCCTTCAGGTATATGTAGGAGATGTGGAAAAGGCAGACACTGGACAAATGAGTGCAGGTCAACAAGAGATAGACAAGGCAACCTGTTGCCACTGGGAAACTCAATGGGGGGCCTCTCGCAGGCCCCCATGGCGAATGTGGTCCAGTCATTTCCAGTTACTGCCGAGAACATGCCTCGTCAAGAAAATTAGAAAGCCCCATGCCTGCTGTTAAAAGCAAAAATGGCCTGAAAGATGAGTTACGTGTATTTTGGCAGACTTTTATAAATGAACAAAGACCAAAGTTAAGAGTATGTGTAAATGGCATTTTTATTACTGGCCTACTGGACACAGGTGCGGATGTAAGTATCATTACTCCAGAATCTTGGCATCCGTATTGGCCTCTTCAGGATGTAAATGTTCAGTTCCTGGGAATTGGAACCCTATCTCAAGTAAGGCAGAGCACGAGATGGGTTGAATGCATAGGGCCAGAAGGACAAATAGGAAAATTAAGGCCATATGTAGCCAATATTGCAGTGAATTTATGGGGCCGTGACCTGTTGCAGCAATGGAATACCCAAATTAACATTCCTGCTGCTTCTAGAGCCTCTATCACCGAGGGAAATATTAAAAGATATTACAGAAGGCAGAAACCGGCTGTTCGGGCTGTACAAGAATGCAAAGCAATTGATGGCCCTTCAGAGATACGAACAGCACTGCCTCTAAAATGGTTGACTGAGAAACCAATATGGACAAAGCAATGGCCATTAGCTGAGGAAAAGTTGCAGGCTTTAGAACAGCTGGTACAAGAGCAATTAGATGCTCGACATATAGAAGAATCTACCAGCCCTTGGAATTCTCCTGTATTTGTTGTTAAGAAAAAATCTGGTAAGTGGAGAATGGTGACAGATCTCAGGGCTATCAATAAGGTTATTCAACCTATGGGCTCTCTGCAATCTGGAATTCCTCTGCCATCTTTATTACCAAAAGGATGGCCTCTCATAGTAATTGATTTAAAGGATTGTTTCTTCACTATACCTTTACAAGAAAAAGACAGAGAAAAGTTTGCCTTCACAGTGCCTACTTATAATAACTCTCAACCTACAAGGAGATACCAGTGGACCGTCCTCCCACAGGGCATGTTGAACTCTCCCACCCTGTGCCAATATTTTGTAAATCAACCATTGCAAATAATACGCAAGCAATTTCCCAAGTCGATAATTTATCATTACATGGATGATATTCTGTTATCTGATTCAAACATGGCTACTTTAGAAAGACTGTTTGAAGAAGTAAAAATACTTTTACCTAAATGGGGATTGCAGATTGCTCCTGAAAAAATTCAGAGAGGAGATTCTGTTAATTATCTAGGTTATAAATAGGTTTACAAAAAATTAAGACACAAAAAGCACAAATTAGGAGAGATCGGTTACAGACTCTCAATGACTTTCAAAGGTTGTTAGGAGACATTTCCAGCTTACGACCAGCTGTTGGCATAACACCTGATATGATAATTCATTTAAATAAAACCTTGGATGGTGAAAAAGACTTAAACAGTCCCAGAGAATTAACAGCTGAAGCAGAAAAGGAGCTGAGAATGATTGAAGAGAAATTACAAGAGACACATGTGGACAGGGTGAATCCAGAGCTCAGTTGTATTCTCGTCATATTGCCTTCCAAAATTTCTCCTACAGGAATTTTAATGCAGAGAGATGATATTATCTTAGAATGGATCTTTTTACCCCATAAACCAAGTAAGAAAATAAAAACTTATGTGGAAAAAGTCTCTGAATTAATTATAAAAGGCAAATTGAGACTTCGTCAACTAGCAGGCATAGACCCAGCAGAAATTATAGTGCCTTTCACTGCTGATGAACTAAAAAAGTTGTGGGAAGATAACGAACCATGGCAAAGAGCTTGCGCTAATTTTTTGGGAGAAATCAATAACAACTATCCGAAAAGCAAGAGGCTTAACTTTATAAAGAGAACTTCTTGGATTCTCCCTCGAATCATCCGTGATGCTCCGATAACTGGAGCACGTACATTTTATACTGATGCTAATAAATCAGGGAAAGCAGGTTACAAATCAGAAGATTTGAGTAAGGTGGAACAAAGCCCTTATGATTCTGTCCAGAAGGCAGAATTATATGCCATTCTTATGGTGGTAAGGGATTTTAAAGAACCGCTTAATATAGTTACTGATTCACAATATGCAGAAAGAGTAATCTTACATATTGAAACTGCTGAATTTATACCTGATGATACAGAACTAACCTCATTGTTTATCCAGGTACAAGACATGATCAGGAACAGGCTTTGCCCTATGTATATAACACACATCCGATCTCATACGGGTCTGCCAGGTCCTCTAGCAAAAGGTAATGCAGAAATTGATCAATTGTTGATTGGTAATGTGCTGCAGGCCTCTGAATTTCATAAAAAAACATCATGTCAATAGCAAAGGCTTGAAGAAAGAATTTTCTATTACATGGCAACAAGCTAAGGAAATTGTAAAGAAATGCCCTACTTGCTCTTTTTATAACCAAACACCACTGCCTGCAGGGGCTAATCCAAAGGGCACTCAAAGGAATGAAATCTGGCAGATGGATGTGTTCCACTTTGCAGAATTTGGCAAATTAAAATATGTACACCACACCATTGACACTTATTCAGGTTTTCAATGGGCAACTGCTTTAAGCTCAGAAAAAGCTGATTCAGTAATCACTCATTTATTAGAAGTTATGGCCATCATGGGTATACCTACACAAATAAAGACGGATAATGGTCCAGCTTATGTCTCTAGGAAAATGAAACAGTTTTTTGCTTATTACAATATTAAGCATGTTACAGGTATACCATACAATCCTACAGGTCAAGCAGTCATAGAAAGATCAAATAGAACTATAAAGGATATGTTAAACAAACAGAAAGGGGTGGAAAATACCCCTAGAAATAGGTTACATAGTGCTTTATTAACCTTGAATTTTCTCAACGCTAATGAGAAGGGGACAACGGCTGCAGAAAGACATTGGATAATGGAAAAGTCTGCTGAATTAAATCAACCAGTTTATTTCAAGGATGTGCTGACCTCGCAGTGGAAGCCAGGAGATGTGCTGCGTTGGGGAAGGGGTTTTGCTCTTGTCTCCACAGGAGAGGAAAAACTGTGGATACCGTCAAAATTAATAAAGGTTCGGTTTGAAGAGAAGAAGCCCCTTGGAAAAGAAAAATAATTCATTCACAAGGATGATGATCATACTGATGGTAAGAAAAGCATATAGGTTGGGGGCAGGGTTCTTTTCTTATCTCCACAGGAAACCACTCATCTTCAAAGAACTTAAGGGACCCTGGATATTTAAATACTGATGCATGGACACTAGTTACAACCTAATATGGATCAACACAGAACCCGAATATGTTTAGTAAGTATAAAACATTTTTTTACATATATACTGTGCCTTTATTTATATGTATATAGAGCCAAATAAAACGAAATAAATAAAAATAAAACCAAATAAAACGAATTAAATGGCATTTCTGGAGATTCTTTGCCTCATAGTGCTATATTTGGGACACTTTCTTTTCTTTTTACCTCACAGGTCTTTTGTATCACATTATGGTTTCCGGTAGAGTGTTTTCATACAATTTCTCTGTGTGTGAACATGTGTGTCTGCATTTATGTGTGATTCTTGTGCTTAACATTGAGCTATGTTTTCTTCTGTTTGTTTTTCCTATTACACCATTTTATTTTTTATTATTACTTCTTAGATGCCTGCATTCTAATCAGAGAAAGAAAGGGTGTGGACTTGAGTGCGAGGAGAGATAAGAGAGGGGTTAGAAAAGAAAAAGTGTAATGAAATATATGTATGAAGAAGGTATTTTCAATAAACAGGAGATAAATAAAATATAAAGAAGACTTTAAGTCTCTTGGTCTTTAATGTTTATTTTTCAAAATTTACTTTGATAATTAACGTTCTAGGAGCTATCTTGAACCAAGAAAAATACCCCTGATGTTCAACTTACGTTTTGAAAAAAATTAGAGGGAAAAAGTCTACCACTATATTATTGATTTTATGTAAAAGCCATCATGATTTCCCACGCGTATCAATTTCAAGCTTCTTTAAAAATTAAAAGTTAATTTATGGTGTAATTAGACCACAGTTATATCTCTTATGCAAATGACTCCAAACCTAATAAATATTTTAATCATTAGTAATAATTGTTTATTTATAGCAAATAATATAGGAATGACTTACATATCACCATTTAAAATATGAATAATGTGATGGAAAACTTCACTAAAATCTATTTTTAAGATAAAGATATGTAGACAATGAACAGAAAGTTCAAAAATAAAAACAGGCTTATTCATGACTTCATTCTAACAGTTTTAGCTGTATTAAGCTTAGTACACCTGTATCAGTGTGGTTGTATTTATAATCATCATTTCTACATCAAACCTGAACAAGTTTGGGCAAGTCACCAATTTTAGCCCGTATGTCAGAGAGACTTATGAAACCACACACATATCTGAGGGATTCTGGGGAGTCAATGAGTGCTGAGAGAAGGAATATCTTTTAATTCAGGGTTATAGTCAATATTAGTTTCTTCTGTTCCAACAAGTAGCCCCAACACTCATGTTCATGCAATAACATGGTTAATCTCAATGGATGAAAATATCAAAGCTTGAAGTACTTTAAAGTAGGAGGGGCTGTGGGAAGATGAAAGTTTTAAGCTGGAGAAATAGACAATGGAAGAGGGTAATGGAGGTGAAAATGACCAAAATTCAGTACAAACATGCTTGAAAGTGTCAAAAAATTAAAGAACAATAAAATAGCTAAAATATAGAGAATAGATGTTTTACCCCATTAAATTTCTGGAACTCCAAAGAGCAGAAAACATCAGTTCAGCCTCATTAGATTAGTGAACACTTTGATCTGATAATGTGATCTCATAATGTGAAATGAGACTATCGGACAAGCCAAGCCCTATTAGACTGAGAGAGGCAATGTAAAGCTATTTTGGTTAGTGATTTGACAACACCTAATTTATTTAATTATTCATTTCCCTCTGACTTTACAGCTTTACTTATTGTTAACACATGACAAGTAAGTATCTTCACACTCTTAACACCAAAATCTACTTTTCTAAATATTATTTTCATCAAAGTATAGCATTTCTGCAATTTACTTCTGATACAAGAAAAGACAAGCTGATTCAAAACATATAAAAATAGGATATTTTATTTTTCATTTTCCAGAACTACAGACACATGGCAACTGAGCAGAAAGAGCTCAAAATGGTCCAATATGTAAAATGTCAGCAGTAATAATAAAAATGAGTATAAACAATCCTGCCAGCTGGGCGGTGGTGGCACACGTGCCTTTAATCCCAACACTCCAGAGGCAAAGGCAGGGAATCTCTGTGAGTTCAAGGCCAGCCTGGTCTACAAGAGATAGTTCCAGGACAGGCTCTAAAGCTACAGAGAAACCCTGTCTTGAAAAAACAAAATAAAGAAAGAAAGAAAGAAAGAAAGAAAGAAAGAAAGAAAGAAAGAAAGAAAGAAAGATCCTGCCAAAAATATTTGTTAGTCAATATTAATACAGGTTATTGCCAGAGTGAAAGAGTAGAGGAAAAATGTAGATTGTCCTTTTAGAAAAATTACAATTATAAAAAACAAAAGTAGTGTTTAAAATAGAAAACCACCAGTAGATGATCTTTGCAGGAATTGTTGCTGCAAGGTTCACCACTAAGCACTAAAATTAATATATGAGAATTTGGAAAGAAATACGAAACAAACAGAGTCCACAAACATCTTCTCTGGGAAATTTATTGCCAGAAAAACTCTGTAGTGTTATAGTTGAGAAATTCAGTGAACACCATTTAAACAAGATATCAAGCTAGCATCACCATTAGAAAGACAAATTGACCCGATAAGCCTCCTGATTTAAGACACAGTGAAAGGACGAACTCTTCAACAGTTTTCGTGCCAAAAATGGAACCTCAATTTAATTATGAGAAAACATCACAAAAACCATTAGCACAGGACATCCTACTAAATTACTGGCAAGTAATCAAAGAAATGTTTCAAGGTCTTGAAAGACAAGGAACAACAAAGTAACTATTACAATCAAACAACAAGGGCATATGAAAATTGAATGCCAATCCCCGATTGCAACTTGGAAAAAATATGGTTTTGATAAGTACTGAAGTAATTGCAAGAAATGTATTACTAGTAGGCTAAAGATAATTCTTAGGTCTTGACCACTGCGTTGCTGTTTTATTCATTTTATATGTTAAATGAGGTTCTCTAAAGATGTACAGAAATCATCTGTGTAGATTTTTTTCAAGATTTTTGAAAATCTAAAATTGCATCAAAGAAATAGGTCAAAATTTGTAATTTATTTGCACTCTCAAGAAATATACATATAATGATTTCCATTGCAGCAATGGCTGATATCATAAGCAAATTCTGTAGCCACTGGTTGAAATATGACTACCAAACTATAGTTATACAATGGCACAGTTGCTAAACTGAAGGATTTTAACTGTATGCCTTAAGATAAAATACTTTGTATAGCTGAATGTAAAGTTAAAATGTAAAATGGTTCCATAATATTGAATTTAAATTAAACTGCACAAAATATCAAAACACCACAATCATGTCTATTTGTAGATAAAAATCCCACAAAAAGAGTGTGGGTAGTTACCATAGCTTATACATTACAAACTTTGGAGTAAATGCCATAACTGGTGTGGGATGGAGATAAAGAATAGGATGTAGTTGGGTAGGTAGGGATATGGTAGGATTGGAAGAAGTTGGGGAGGAGTCAAAATATGTTTATGAAAAAAATAGTAAAAAGTCCTTGTGATATGTTAATAGCCTCTGTGTTTGCAGCCAGTTCCTGAGTACTTCCTGTTGCTTTATTCCTGCTCTGAGGCCATGCTCTGATATCAGTCCTTATTGCCTATATCTGAAACTTTTTTTTTGATTCCTGGGAAAAGCAAACAAAATTTACCAGCAAGGCCATGGATTCAGGAGAGACCTACCAAAAATGTTTTCTGGCCTGTAAAGTACACCAAACTGCAGGAAAGAGAAAACTTTACTATGAACTGAATGCTACATAGGCTCTAGAATCCTTGTTTGGTGAGACGGTACCTCTATGAGCACTGAACCCTGATTGTGTTTTCTTAGTATCATCTCTTTTTCTGTGGTCGCAGCCCCCTCATCCCCTGACACTTTTTCCTGAATTACTCACTGAGCTATTATTATTTTCTTCATCTCTTCTCCATTACAAATGCTAACTTTTCTAATCTTTCTTTTGCTGCTGCCATCTATTTTTCACAGCGATGATTTTGCAACTGAAGTTACAATGTTTGGTATTTTAAGATCTGCTGTTTTTTTTTTCGGCCAGTTCCCTCTTCGGCAGATGCGCATGCTCTGGGAACGACCTGAATATTGTGCATCTTGGAATATTTTTCTCATCTTGGGTCGTCCCCCAAATTTTGATATTTTTTCCTGTCTGCTCTCTACTAAAATTTGTATGACTTTCCATGTTCCCACTATCATAATCTCAGAGGATAACCTCTCTCCGGATATTTTTGAAGTCCAGGAAATTCTTTGAACCATGTATTGAAGTCATCCACTGCTCCAAGAAAATATCTATACTTGGATTCAAGTATGATCCAGTCTTTTCTATTTCTTTGTTCCTTTTGTTTTTCTTTACTGGATTTCTTTGAGGAAATAGTGAGACACAAACTAAGTATCTCAGCCTGATGTGAAACTCACCTGGTAATATAAGCTTTTCCTTTATCTACTGACCCTCTCCCAAATGTCACATAGGCTATATTTAATATAAATCACAGGCTATATCATGGAGCTGTTTGAAAAATTACTAAATAACAAGTGAAAAAAATAACAATTCTTTAACACAATATAGGATGCAAATAAAATAAAAAACAATAACAAAGAAGCTTTACTAAAACTTAAATCTCACATAAAACCCCACACACTAATAGTGGGAGATTCCAACACTCCACTCTCACTAATGGCCACATCTGCCAGACAGAAACTTAACAGAGCAATAAGGGATCAGAAGTTATGACTCAAATGGGCTTAACAACCATCTATAGAACATTCCACCCAAACACAAAAGAATAAACCTTCTGCTCAGCACCCCAAGGACCCGTCTCTAAAAACAACCACATACTTGCTCACAAACACATCTCAACAGATACAAAACAAAACAATAAGAAAAACCAGGCCTTTCAGGGATACCCACCAAATATGGACTACTAAATTACAATAAGATTAGGCACAAACCCTCTTATCAAGGTTGAACTAGGCAACTCAGTAGGAGGAAAAGAGTCCCAAGAGTAGTCAAAAGACTCAGAGACACCCCACACTCACACTGTTGTGAGTACCACAAGAACACTAAGCTGCACAACCATAACATATATGCAGAGGACCTAGCTCAGAGCCATGCTGGGTCCATGACATAAGCACCTATTATTGACAGAGAATAATGAAACTGTTGCATTTTCTATTATAACTTATTTTGCATTGTAGACAAAGGAGTCTGTACTTCTGGCTTACATAATATCTTCATGTTACCTTTTTCTAGTTCATGCTCATTCAACAACACCTATTATTCCTGCTTTAATGGTTTTTTTCATATTTTAAAGATTGAGTCTGAAAATCTTTCTATAAAGGGTAGAAGATAAATATGTCAGATCATGATCTCTTTCACAACTATCCCACTCTATTTTTATATTATAAAATCCTTCTTAAGTTAAAACATTAACTTCTCTTCATTAAATAAATTAATATTAGAAACTTCACTTATTTTTTTTAAGATTTTGCTTTTACTTTTAAGTATGTGTCAGTGTGTATCTCTATGTGTAGATATGTGCAAGAAACTGCTGTGGAGACAGTTAAATTCCCATAGTAAGAATTGAAGATAGCTGCAAAGAACCCATTGTGTGTACTGAGAAAAAAGCCAGGTTCACTGTAACAGCACCGTATACTCTTAATTGCTGAGCCATCTCTCTTTTACCTGAAGACTCACTTCTTATAGTAAAAACAAAAGAAGTATTATATATTCAGCCAGCAGTGAATAGCACACAGCCTTCAAAGAAAATAATTTTATCTTGAGCTTAAATGGCTTTATCTGTTTTAAATACTATGGTATTTTCTTTACTGACTTCTAAAATTATGTTTACCAATTTAACTTCCCACTTATACATCTTACCACAAATAATCTTGGTCTTCCTTCCTTTCTTCTTCTTCTTCTTCTTCTTCTTCTCCTTCTTCTTCTTTTTTTTCTTCTTTTTCTTCTTTTTCTTTTTTTTTTTCTTTTGTTTTTGTGAGACAGGTATTCTCTTGTAACAGCACTAACTGTCCTAGAACTAGCTCTGTAGACCAGCCTGGCCTCAAACTCACCGAGATTTGCCTGCCTCTGCCTCCTAAGTGCTGGGATTAAAGGCCTGTGCCACCACTGCCTGAACCCTTGATTCTAATTTTTTGAATAGATATTCCACTGTTGAAATTGTATTAGCCCATAAAGTTGCCTTTGCTAAGTAGTTATGCCTGCCATATAAGTTAATGTTCACGTATGCCCAGCCTGAATCTTCTGCTTCGACAAAGCTGGCAGCAACTTCCAGGCAGGGGTACTAACCTGATTCTGGAAGCCTTTATAAATATGTATTGTGAGAAGAATTAATGTCCTGAAAACCATATAACTAATGCCTACCTTCTCTTTTAATATGAGCAAGAAGACCTCTCATTTACTTCAGAGAAGTTTCTATTTTCTCTTTCAAACTACTAGCCTGATTAGGTGAACCCAACACATGCAACTTTCTAAGTCAAAGTAAGCTAGATAAGACACTTAATTTCTTTACTCTCGTAGAACCGATTCCACTTCCTGTTCAATGGTTCTTTCCATGTTATGGTAACAGATATCGTCAAGAGCATCTCTGGAGAGATAGTTCAGCAGTTAAGAGTACTTGTTGCTTTGCCTGTACACATAGTTTCTGTACCCAGCATCCACAGACCACTAACAGCCATCTAAGCTCCATTTTCAATGGATTCAATGCTCTTTAACATCTTTAGGCACCAAACACATATATTGCATATGTGCTTCAGATAAAATAGGAAAAATATTTGGAAAGCAGTGTGGCGGTTTCTCAGGAAATTCGGGATCAACCTACCCCAGGACCCAGCAATTCCACTATTGGGAATCTACCCAAGAGATGCCCAATCATACAACAAAAGCATATGCTCATCTATGTTCATAGCAGCATTATTTGTAATAGCCAGATCCTGGAAACAACCTAGATGCCCTTCAGTGGAAGAATGGATGAAGAAACTGTGGAATATATACATGCTAGAATACTACTCAGCGGTAAAAAACAATGACATCTTGAATTTTGCAGGCAAATAGATGGAAATAGAAAACACTATTCTGAGTGAGGTAACCCAGACCCATAAAGATGAACATGGGATGTACTCACTCATATTCGGTTTCTAGCCATAATTAAAGGACATCGAGCCTATAAAGTTGGGATCCTTGAGAAGATAATAAGAAGGTGAACTCCCAAAAAAAGATATAGTAATCCTCCTGGATATTGGAAGTAGACATGATCGCCAGGCAAAATTGGGAACTTGAGGGTGGGGCGAGACTGGGCCAAGGGAAGATGGGGAGAGAAAAGTGTGAAGGGGAGAACGGGGGGGGGAGCTCGGAGGAATGGCATGCTTGGGATATAGGAAGGGTGGATATGGGAGCAGGGAAGCATATATCTTAATTTAAGGAGCTATCTGAGGGTTGTCAAGAGACTTGACCCTAGAGGGGTTCCCAGGTTTCCAGGGAGACGCCCCCAGTTAGTTCCTTGGGCAGCTGAGGAGAGGGAGCCTGAAAAGGTCTACAGATAACTTTTAATGTCAATTAATTGGAGCATGACTTTGGTGAATACTGGTTTTGTTAACTATGG
This sequence comes from Arvicola amphibius, assembly GCF_903992535.2. Taxonomy (NCBI): domain Eukaryota; kingdom Metazoa; phylum Chordata; class Mammalia; order Rodentia; family Cricetidae; genus Arvicola; species Arvicola amphibius. Next base: position 32,555,130 of record NC_052047.1, on the reverse strand, counting down.
TGATGCAAATCACACAAGTTACCACCTCACTCCTCCTATCATGCCTACTGTGGATCCCACAGACCATCCTTTTCTTACCCTCACACCCCACTCTTCTCTTCATCGCTGCCTCCAACACCAGGAGACATCCCTTGTGGACACACCAGATAAATAGTTCAGGAAAACAGACAACACACAATCCAGGGCTAAAGCACCCACCCAACAAACACAAACCCAGAAATCTGCTCCAAATTCAGACCTGTAATCACACCAAATTCAGATACCTAGGCACCAGCATAAAAAGACAACCAATGATAGCAAGGATAATATGTCTCCACAAGAGCCCAGATACCTTATCACAGCAGGGCTTGACTGTTCCAACATAGCTGAAGCACACACACACACACACACACACACACACACACGACCTGAAAAACCAATTATATGAATATATAGGGGTCCCTAAAGAGGAAATGGATAAAATCCATAAATAATTACAGGGAAACATAAACAAACAATTGGAAGAAATGAATAAATTCATTAAGAAAGCCAGAAAACAGAGTTGAAAGAAATGAATAAATCTGTTCAAGACAAGAAAATGCAAGTAGAAGTAGTTCAAACAGGAACTACAGAAACAAGCTTCACCAACAGAATACAAAAGATGAAGGAAAGAGCCTCAAGTATAAAATGCATAGTGAGTAGCACTATTATGACCTGTGAGTTTGGTGGAGCCTGTTTGGCCTTATTGGGGAAAGTGTGTCACTGCAGAGGTGGACTTTGATGATTTCTCTGCTCAGGATACTGCCCAATGTTGCAGTTGACTTTCTCTTGCCTTTTGATCAAGATGTAGCCAGCACCATGTTTGCCTTTTTGTTGCCATGATGACAACCATGATGATAATTAGCTAAACTTCTAAAACTGTAAGTAAGCCCCCTCAATTAAGTGTTTTCCTCATAAGAGTTGCCAGGATTATGGTGTGTCTTCACAGAAATTAAAAACCTAAGACAAGTGGTATAACAATTTTAATATGTAGCATCTTCAAAACACATCAGAAGAGATGGGAGAGGACACTTCATATTCTTAAAAGAAGAGATCCACCAAAATGTCATTTCAATTCTTAACACCTATACCCCTAACACAAGATCACCCATATTTAAGAACAACATTACTATAGTTTAAATCACACATCAATCTCACACACTGATGGTGGGTGACTTCAATACTCTACTGTCACAATGGACAAGTCATTCTGAACTAAATGTTTCTAAAAGATATTTACAGAACATTCCACCCAAACACAACAGAATAGACCTTCTTCTCAGCACATTGTGGAATTTTTTTTTAAATTGACTGCATACTCAGACACAAAGCAAGTCTCAACAGATATAAGAAAATTGAAATAACTTTCTGAATTTTATCAGATCACCATGTATATCAACTGGGTATCAACAAAAACCGAAATAACAAAAAGCTTAGAAACTCATGGAAACTGAACATCTCTTTGCTAAATGACTTTTGGATCTGTCAGGGTCCCATGTTGGGACAACATCTTTTGGGGACCAGTCTTGATGGCTTTATACGTTCCAGGGTAGGGGCATGTAGACTAGAATTGTTAGGCAGGAAAAACAATGATACAATAGAAAAGGACAGAGATACAGAATAGAGTCAGGAGGGCAAACAAGCGAATACTGCATTCACCTGTGTTTATTTTCCATGTGCTTTATATACTTTATATACCCCAATCCAAAGAGGCAGGGAGAAAGCAAGACTTCTTGACCGTGATACAAACTAGGGACAAACAAAGTAATTACCTCTTCAATACCCGGAAACATCAAGTAATTATATCCCGAGTTAAGTATTGTGTTGTTAGACAGGACTGGCAGCAACCACACCTTAGATCAAGCATCTTGTAGGCAGTCACACCCAGGTCAAATCTTCTGTCAAAAACTTGAAGGAGCAAGAATAGACCTGAACTCTCTGACTTTTGGTCAACATGACAGATCCACATCCATGGGTGCCAACAAGGGTCAAGACAGAAATGAAGAAATTAAAGAATTTTTGGAATTCAGTGAAAACAAATGCACAGCGTACTCAAACATATGGGTCACAATGAAAGTGGTGCTAAGTGGAAACTAAGTGATGCTAAGTGGTGCTAAGTGGTGCTAAGTGATTTCCCCCAGTAGCATCATTACAAACTTTCAGCACTATGAAAACTAGTCATAAGGATGAAGTTTCCCAGTAATTAACAGCTTGATTTCTCTGTGCCCTAGACTCAAGTGGGTGATGTCTTCTGCAATTTAGTATTACTACCAAAATCTAGAGGTTAGCAAAGATCAGTTTCAATAAACCATAATGTTTGAGGGGATCTGTCAGACCACATTGACCAATTGCCCACAAAGAGGTAACCCATACTTAGAGGTAGGACATTTTTTCATGTTTATCAGAACATTATTGCCAAATTATTGGGTAATTCCATGTAAATTCCTTTTATATGTGTATATGCAAATATTTTAGGATGCTTCTTGCTTTCCCATAATGCATTTTCAAAGTTTGTTCCTTTTTAAATGTTAAGCTGAAAAACAATCACAAATAATCCAAGGATATAGAAATAATATCTTTCAATCAAAGATTAAATGGCTTGGGAGTTTACTTTGATGATTATCTTCTGCTGTGTCTAATATGTCATTAGATATTATCTGTACAAAATTATTTATAATTTTGCTTTCTTTCACACCCTTTTTGACTCATTGGAGGAGATGAAACACAGAAACTGGTTATTGGTCATCTTGCTTTGCAGGATGTAGTCTCTGGGGAAGAAGAGATGTCTCAATAAGCAATGCTTACCTTGCAAGGGTGAAGATCTGAGTTTGATCATCAGAACTCATATAAGAAATCTGGAAATAGTGATTCACTCTTACAAACCCTGTGGTAAGGAAGCATAAAGAGAAGTTTCCATGAAGCTCACCAGTCGGCCAAAGTGGCCTACTTGCCAGTAGGAGACTGTCTCCAAAGCTAAGGGGGACAGGGCATGAGAAATAACATCTGATATTGACCTGGCCTGAAAACAGCCATATACATACACACAGAAAGCCTTCCTCACATGTCCTCCAATACAGTTAGAATAATATAATATAATTAATGAAATTGGCAGGGATTTTTGTCAACATTATTTTGGTATATGTCTAATCAAATTTAGTATATAGCTATATCATTAGGAGAATTTTTTTCTTTCAAACTATCTAGAATTGTTTTCAGCTTTTATAGATTAAAACAAAAATTACACATACTTAAAGATATGATATAATAATATGTGTGAGAAAGGACTCAGAGTCCCTTAAAAAGAGAGAACTTTCTAAAAAGTATGACCACAATAGCAAGAATTATCAAATTACATAAACACAAATAAAAAGAAAATTATAATTTTTCTTGAGTTTTATTTTATGGAGAAGAATTCTACTTGGTTTAGAGCAAAGGAATAGGTTTTTCTTATTAAACCTCCACCCCTACCACCAGTACCACAATTTAATATATAATATTAATTCATTTATCTATAACTAGTTACAAAGATTTCTGTCATGCAGTTTAAGATTTGTGGTATGGGATATTTGACTAACTCATAGCTAAACCATTTTATTATGAAAACTGTCCAGAGTGATTTTTTTTAAAATAGAAACAGCACACTCTACATATTGTCTTCTGAACCTCTGACACGATTTGAAACCTACAGAATTATGAAGAAGAGACCATCTGTTTTTCTTTTTCTGGTGTAAAGTGGCAAGACATATTTAGAAATGTAATTTTTCAGCAGAATGACATGTACTATGAAAGGAATTAGATGAAACAATGATGCCTTTTGCCAGAGTATCACGGGAGAGTTTACCCTAAAGTAACGGAAAAGGCAAACAATTCTGTGTCAGAGTATTGGGTGCGTGCATCGGTTCTTTTCTATTTACTAGAAAGGAAGCAATGATGAAGGCAAAGCTCAAGAGACCGGTATCCCACATTCCAAAATGCATAAAGCACTTTTAAATACCAGTGTCTTGAGTCAGTGCTAAATCTTAATGGAAGCAGAATTTCAAAGACTATTTTGCATTATATTATGAATACCTTGATTCAAAAATATTGTGACTTTTTCCTATAAACAAAAGTAATGAAACAAGTTAAGTAAATAGAAAGCAGATGGTGCTAAGAGGCGATATAGTCCATCATTGTTTTCAAATGCCTGAATCAGTCTTGTGTTTCTATGAATAGGGACAGCTCTTATGACTTTACCTGTGATAATTTAAAGATAAGCTCAAGAAACAGAATATTAAAAGGAAGAGTGAATATGTACGTAGTCATGGGCAGAACTTAAGTTGTGTTTTACTGCTCCATAATTCTCTATCTATTACATAAACTAGGCGTGTATAAGAACTTGCATGGGATATTCTACTTTGAAAAATAAAATTCCACATCTCTACCATATGGATTATCCTTGCCTTTTCCAAGTTTCATAAAGTTAGTGAGGCTTCTTTGCTTTGGTGATTGAATTTTTCCCACACTGAGGACAGTATTAAAACAGTTATTTATCAGAAACATTGAAATGTTGCTTAAGTGAACAACTCTTTTGTTATTTTATTTTTCCAAGACGAGCAAGATGAAACATTACATACAGTAGGCTAACACTATACCAATGATCCCTTAAAACAATTTCTTGATATGTGTGTAGATAATAAATTACTTATTTTGTTTTGAAGTGAAACTAATAGTTGCGATTTTATACTGATTTGGAAAAAAGTTAAAGGTTATGCACAAAAGCAGGATATTGCAACATGCATTGTTGCATCTTCTTCCTTACATAGTTTATGTGCACGTGATGTAGAAAAACATATATTTTTCACTGTTATCACTCAGTTTGCTTCAGAGAAGCAAGATATTTGGGGCCATAGACAAGAGAGATTTGGAGCTGAATTACAGTAATGATGACTATTCATTTGCATTGCACATACTTGCCTAATTTGTGCCTTTGACTTTTAGTAATGTTCTGATTACTAGAAAGGACTATTAGAGATTGATTTAAAATATGAGAATTTCTTGTACCAATAAAGATAGTGAATGAAATTGTCCTTAATCTCCTTGTAGTCTATGTATTATGAAATCTTGGTTAATACTTCAAAATTGGAGTTTAGTATATTGAAAGATTGCTATATTGCAAGTGGTTCTGACTAGCTTAGCCTCATAATAGACAAAATTAGAGAGGGAAGGATCAGTGTTGATGAGCATTTAGCTTTGGAAGATGATAGAGATTAAAACCTATCCTTTAAACTGGGCGGAGGTGGCACACACCTTTAATCCCAGCACTAAGGAGGCAGAGGCAGACAAATCTCTGTGAGTTCGAGGCAAGTCTGGTCTACAAGAGCTGGTTTCAGTACAGGCACCAAGGCTACAGAGAAACCTTGTCTCAAAGAAAACAAAAACACAAAAAGCAAAAATCAACAACAACAAAAAAACTTATCCTCTTTATTCGCTAACTGTGGAGCTACACAGAGACTCTACTCCTTCATCTGCTATTTAGTTAATAATGGACTCACATCAAAGTAATGCTGTGAAATTTAAATGGTAGAAATGCATCCAGTGTTTTGAACCTTAAGCTTTGCATATTGTATATAATCAATCTTTGATCTTTTACGTACCCCATTCATTTTTATTAAATTATTTTTATTTAAACAATTAATATTTAATAACTCATTGAATATGAGCTATCTCTATTGAAATCATAAATGCAATCCTAAATCGCTTGAAGTATTTTCATGGTAATTAATTATTACAAATCAAGACTTTATTGATTTTAATAATTAGATTCAAGACTACTTGGAACATAGAATCATGCTTCAATGACTATAATTTTATGCAATTATTCTATTTATTTCAACATGCTTGGACAATACAAGAGACTTATCTGTTCATATATTAGTTCAATCCAATTAATTTCTGATATCTGCAATGTTAACAGATTATTTCTTGCTCTGAGCAACAACTCAGGGATTTTCCCCCCTATATGCTTTGATTGAAAAAGTTATCAACAACATTTGAAAACTTCAAAATTTCATTGGATGGTCATTCACAAACTTCTAATTTTAGTGTGCTAGTCTTACAAATTTTCTAATCTTTTTGAACTATGTATTGAGTAGTACTCTGGTTTGGGTACTTATGTCCATACAAAGTTCATGTGTAGATCTAATTATGAATGAACTAATATGAAAAATTGCAATCTTCAAAGGTGGTTTGGTTGTAATGTGATACCTTCAGAAACAAATACAGTGCTTTTATAAAAAGGGGATCAATATAGTTCATTCATTGTTTTCTTCATCAAAGAGTATAATGAGAAATACTGAGAATACGCAGCTCAGCTGGGAAGTAGACACTCAAGACAGCAATTCTCCCAATCTCTTAACTTTGGAATCTACAGAGTCCTCATAATTTGTCACATCTGTGTGAAAAATACATCTTTGATACCTCTCTGCAGTTTATAGGCTATCAGGTTTTTAGTTTTGTTTGTTTCTTACAATCTTATTTTATGTCCCAGTCCCAGTTCCTTCCCTCTCCCTCCTGTCCTATATTCCCCTACCTTCTCTTTACCCCACTTCCCCATCCACTCCTCAGAGAGGGAGAGGGCTCCCATGGTGAGTCAACAAATTCTTTCTCATCACTTGAGGCAAAAAACAAGGAGTGAGGAAGGGAGGAGAATATGAGGGATCCAGGAAGTCAAGTTGGGTGAAGGACAGAGAGAGAAAGGGAAGAGATATTTTTGGAAGGAGAGCAGCTTGTTGGTTCCTGGCTGCTTAGCAACTCAGACCCAAAATAATCACATGAAACTATATTATTTAAATCACTGCTTGGCCCATTAGCTCTAGCTTCTTATTAGCTATCACTTATATCTTAATTTAACCCATTTATAGTAATCTTTGTTTTGCCACATGGCTGTGGCTTACCTGTTAATGTTCTGGCATCTGTGTCCAGAGGAGCAATATGACTTCTCTCTGGCTCTGCCTCCTTTCTCCCAGCATTCAGATTAGTTTTCTCCACCTACCCAAGTTCAGCCTATCAACAGGCCAATGCAGTTTCTTTATTCACCAATGGCATTCACAGCACACAGAAGGAAATCCTACATCTAGATACCTTGAAAACCATCAGGTTACTAGTATTTTATTTTAGCTATCAAAATCCCTATGATAAATGACAAAACAATTTTGTATATATTGGCCAAATTTGATAACAAATATGTCTTCAGTTTAGTTTTCAAAGTACCTTTAAAATTACAAACAGTTAACTTACATCTAAATACATTAAATGCAACTAAGAAAGGAAAATAAAATTTGACAAATATATTTTTATGAGGATATAGGAGTGTATGCTATATTAAATGGACAATTTTATATGTTTTTCTATTCTTTAATAATAGCAAGTGAGCAGATGGGCAGAGATGCACAGTTTGCACACGGTTAATGTAAGTCACACCTCCTTGAAGTTTCAGTGTGAAATGACCCTATATCCTCATATGGTTGAGCATTAGACTCCAGCGTTTCTCACTGTCAACCCTTTCATCGTTGGATTCTCACTGGAGGAGGTTGATCACTGGGAAAAGGCTTTAAAGTTTATAGCCTGACTCCCCTTTTGTTCACACTGCACATCATGAATGTCAGCTCATTGTGAGCAGCCAGCCTCTTGCTTCTGCCACCATGCTGTCTCTGTCTGTTGTCTCATCTTTCCCTCCAAGAAGGACTCTATTCTCCTGAAAATATAAGTCAAAAATAATTATTCTTTAATTGATTTTAGAGTATTTTCTCCAAAATATAAAACGTACTATCCAAGAAATACCACATGTCTGTGTTAAACATTGCTATCTTGTTTTACAGGTGAATAAAAAACATATTTCTTTTACAGGGGGGATTAAAGCTAATATATTGTTAATAGTATAGTAAATAAAGTCAAAATAGTAAATTGGTAATTGTAATACCCTACAAAATTGCATAATAAAAGACCCCATTCCCTAATTAATCAGAATTTAGAACTCTAAAATTAATTTTGGAGAATAAATCTATGAAGGCAAAAATCAAGATATCTAATATTTCATTTTCACTTTCTAGTGTTTACTATAATATTGCAATATCTAACTTTTGTTGAACTCAAAATGTCTATATTTAGGAATACACTGCCTTCTATGTAACTTGATTACGAAGCATATAAGTTAGAGGCTTATTTGGATGTTTACAGAATTACAAAGCAAATTTATAATTCTGGCTTTAATGTTCACTCACTTGGTAGAACTCCATTTAACTCGTTTCTTGGGGTTTAATGAATTATTTATTCTCAATTATACCTGTATTCAATCAGGACCATTTACCAACTGTTTCTTCTATAAAGAGGTTTTAAGCTAAGCTATTCATAGAATAATAAGCTTGGATAACGTGTTTATGGGAGTTTATATGTCTTGAAACAGTCTGTGTCTTCAAACTCATAGGGCAATTTACACCACATTGCTAAGAGATAAATAGCATCAACCCCTATAGGACACTTAACTTGGCTTTATGGTATTATTGCAGCCACCATATGTCTATTCCATGGTGCATTATGAAACACAATTAGAGGATGTTTTAGTCAATGTTCTATTGCAGTGAAGAGACAAGGCCACAGCAACTTTTTTTATGGGGGGAGGGAGGTTTAAAGAGCTGGAGAACAGAGAAGCAGAGCAGTAAGCCACTAGAGAGACTCTTTACCTCGACCAATGCTCAGACTGAAGGGGCAATCCTCAGACTGCAAGACTGCACCGAGTCTCCACCAAACCTCAGACTCTACACTCTAGTGAGTTCCTCTCTCTTACACTTTATATTCTTCTCTTTGCCCATCCATATTGCTCTTGTCTCCATTTCACTAGTCTTGGGATTAAAAGGTGTGTGACTCCCAAACACTGGGATTAAAGGTATTAGCAACAGTCACCCGGATCTGTTTCTGGATCAGGCTTGTGTAGCTCAAGGTAACCTTGAACTCACAGAGATCCATCTGCCTGTTTCTCCAAAGTCTAGGGATTAAAGGTATGTGCTACCACTCTCTGGCTTCTAGTGGCTTAGCTTTGCACTCTGACCTTCAGGCAAGTTTTATTTATTAAAATACAAATAAAAGACTATTGCAGTTCCCCCTTTTGTCTAAAATAAAGAAGGCTATAACTAATATAAGAAAAACTTTATAAAATAAATGCAATAACTATTTACACGGTACTTATACACAGCAACTCTTATAAGGGACAATGTTTAATTGGGACTGGCTGTTATTTTTAAAGGTTTGGTCCATCATTGTTATAGCAAGAAGCCTGGTTGCACAAAGGCAGACATGATGCTAGAGAAATAGGGGAGAGTTCTGTATTCATATTGACAGGCAACAGGAAGGGAGAAAGAGAAACTGGGCCTTGCTTGAGAATTTCAAGCCTCAAAGCCTACTCACTGCCAGTGACATACTTCCTCTTACAATGTCCCACCTACTCTGACAAGGCCACACCTATTAATCCCTGTCAAACAGACTCATTCCCTAATGACCATTCAAATCTATGAACCTATGGGGCCCATTCTTATTCAAATCCTACCAGGTTTCTGAAACTTTCTAAACGTGATTTTCATCTTATAAAATAAAAAAAGAAATCTTTAACCTTTTGCTGGAAATAAAATACCTCTTCTAGTTTAAAAAGAAAAAAAAATCAGATGTATACATGCTGGATGGACATATGGAAATGAATCTAGTCAGAGAATTTCTTTGCTTCTCCCATTTCAGGGAAAAGTAATATAGACCTGTACACAGTAAATCATGAACTCAGGAACCCATTGCCTAGGTCAACCAGCCTCTTGCTCTGGTTGTTTGTTGTCTCCACCTGTTGTTTATCTCCCCTGTGAGGATAGCCTGTAACCTCTTGAAACTGAAAGCCAAATAAAGCATTCCTTCCTTAAATTGCTTTTCTCAAGGTATTTTATTGCAACAGAAAAGTAAATAAGACAGTACATTTCTGAGGTAGACATTACTGTTCTCTTTGACAGGTACCAAAGCTCATGCTGAATGAATCTCAGGGATGGCTTAGATGCTTTTTAAATTGCCAAGTCCTGACTACAGCTCGTGCTGTGACTTGACATGTGATGTTCTGATCAGTCAGTGCTCTTTTATCCTTTCTCTCGACTCATCTCTGGAGATGTAAATTATTACATTACATTGATGCACATCAATAACCTTCCTACACAGGAAGAGAGAAAAGAATGTAGAAACTGTCAATATGTGGGAGCATAAAAACAGATACTAATATTTTATCATTCTTCTTCATGTAAATTAGTTCAAAATTTCAAATAAACACACACACACATACACAAATACACACACATACATACACACAATAGGAAAAATATAAAAATCCAGGAAATTTTGTTAGAGGGAATTTAAAGTTCTCCCAAAAAGAATAACAGTGAGGCCGGGCTGTGGTGGCGCACGCTTTTAATCCCAGACTTTGGGAGGCAGAGACAGAGGCAGGCGGATCTCTGTGAGTTCAAGGCCAGGCAGGTCTACAGAGTGAGTTCCAGGACAGGTTTCAAAGCTCAAAGCTACACATATAAACCCTCAAAAAAAAAGAATAAAGAATAATAGTAGTAAAGTATAATGATATATGGGAGTCCTAATGGTGGAAGAAGAATCTGTCCTTCAAGCGTTGGCTGTCTTCCAGGGAACTGTTCCTCATACTAGATTGCCTTGCCCAGCCTTAATACAAGGGAGGGAGCTTAGGAGCTTAGTCCTACCTGAAGTTGATATGCCATGCTTCCTTGATACCCATGAGATGCCTGTCCCTTTCTGAACAGAAACAGAGGAGATGTGCATTGTGGGTTGGGGTGGAGGGAAGGAATGTGAGGAGAAAAGGGAGGGTAAGTGTGTTCAGGATGTAAAACAAATGAATAAATTTAATTAATACAAAATTCAATGTTCGTCATCTTGAAGCAGCCAATCTATGATGTTTAAAACAAAACCAAAAATCTTCAACAAGAGTTAGGCTTACCAATGCAGATAATGTCCTTTAGCCATACCTTGTATGTAATAAAGTTTCAGCCATTGCTAGCAAGCTTTTACTCTTAGTAAGGTTCTTCATCTTAGAACATATATTACATATCTCTCGTTGTTTTCTGTTTTTTTTTTTTTTCAAAATACACTTGTGATCATTTGGGACTTGATCTTCTAAAAGCAAAGTCATGATAGACTATGCTTAGTGTAACCTTCAAGCTGCAAACTAGACACAGGGAAAGCCAGTCTTCACTGAGTTTTCAAGTCGGTAGGACACAAGAGAAAACACCTCCTCACTGGCACAGTTTCCATTTCTGTAAACTTCAGTAAAAAGACTAATGGGTTTTTTCCATTAATGAGTTCTCTTCTTTCTAAGTAAAAGACCAAATAATGAAATTTGCACTGTATCTGTATATGAAGAACTGCAAAGGTACAAGAAGCAGAAAATCCAGTCTTTCTTCTCTGATAGCACTGACACCAGTTCCTGCTTCTTCTCCTCTGCAATTCTCACAAATTCTATCATATTTCACAGTAACTAAGCACAGTTGATAAAGCGTATCATGAAGGTAAACAAACAGAAATCTCTCTGGGGTTCATGCTCCAGAAAACTACCAATGCAATTATAAATAGTAAAATTCCAAGAGTCACTAAAGGCAAGAACTGAACAGGGAAATGGTGTAATAGAAGCAGATATGAAATTCTGAGGGCATGTTTCTAAGATCTGGAGAGGATTGTGGGGTTACCAACTGGGAAGTCAAGTCCTAACCTGAACATTGAAAGAAATTCACAGGTGCAGTCCTGTGGGCATTTTATCAACTTCGGGTTTTTCGATTTTAACTAACTGCATCATTCATCCCTGATTCTGGATTTTCTCTCTGTGTCCTTTCTAGTCTTAAGACTTCCTCATAAACTCTGTTTGTTGTCTCTGGTTCCTTAGGTTCCCCTTTGCTTTAAATAAATGGCATTACTCCAACTTTGTTGTAGAGAAAGCAGAAACTCAATAATCAATCACTCATCATAAAAAAAAAACACAGTTGCGGAAAATGGAGTCAGCTCATCAGTATAAAGTCACAAGTAAACCTAGATCAGACATATGGATCTCTAATTTCAAGGAACCATTTGACACAAGTAATCTGCACCTTTTTCTAGAAGCTTGAATACCATCAACTACAAGATAGAGCTATATATTCTAAATACTGCTAGTTTTCTTTTTACATGAAATAAAATATAAATCTTCGTATTAATTGTTCAATTACTAGATTTATGCTAGTGCTGTCTTAATGGAAGGTTTTCCTTAGCATCCTAAGTCTTCCTGGGTGAGTAATGTTGATGGTGATGGATGGAGATGGTGACAGTGATGGCTTCCTTAGGGCCATTCTCAGTCTACAATCTGGGAGCCTTAGCACACAGAATTCTAGTTCTATGAGAATTTTCTGTATACTTCTCTAGGATCACATTGCAATTTTCTTATCATTGGTAGTTTCATCTAGTGTTTCCTTAAAAGTATTTCCCCTGTGAAGGTCTTTCAATTAGTACTGCCAGAAGACCCCACCAAGTCAGATTATTAAACCATCTATCAACAGGTATGCTATTGGAACAATAAGCTGGAAAGATACATATAAAAAATCTAATCAGCAAATCCACAAATAACAAGCTTTTGGATGTTTCTATCATCTAAGTGTAGTTGATATACATTCCTATAGATGCCTTGGAATTATGAGTATTCTGTTAGCACCAAGAACGATCTTTGGACAACACCATCAGCGGCAGGATGTGAGAATTTCCAAGAGTATTTCATCACCACTTAGAACACCATGTACATTCCTTTTCTTATGTATATGGGGAAATGAAGCAAGAGTTTTTCTCTGATCTACTAGCTTAAAAACTTTCTCTCTTCTTAATTAACTTTATAGCTTAGAATCTTGAAAAATATAGACTTTGAAGGAAATCTGTCTCAGAAAAGAAAACAAAAATTGAAGATTTTGATTTTATATAAGAAACCTTGCATTATTTATGTTCCCTGACATTCCCCTCTAAATGAAAATCATTTGTTTCATGCATTCACTAGGTCTCACTACAAGAGCACTGTTCTTGACAGGATACATTTATAAGAGCTTCTACTCTGCCCAGTGGCACCTCGGTAATATGTGCTAGAAGAACTAACATGGCTGTACACAAAATGTCCAACAGGGCACTGTTAGCATATTAGACATTGTGGTGGTAGAGTGTTTGATGAAAAGAGATGACACATAATACAATCCAGGGATGTTTATGTAAGGAGGCCCTGAGCTTTGATTCAAGGACTATCCTTTAGAAGAGAATATGAATGGCACTGTCTGGAGCCATCAGCACAGCAATGCTACTATATTTTCTCAAATCACTCAAATTCTGTAATTGCCCACTCATGAACCCTTTTTTATTTTAAAATATTTGTTTAGCAAAGGCAAAACGTGTATATATAATAAATGTACAGTGTTATGGACATCCACAAATACGGTTTCACCCTTAGTGAAAATTTTGATGACATCTGTAATAAAAAGATGTATATGTGGCATCATGATCCAGATACTATGCTAAAAATTAAAGCAGAAATACAATGCATATTTTAAAGAAAGAGTGCTTTTTTGATAAATACAAACTAATCATAGTCAAAGCCCTGTTCAAGATATGTCACATATTAAAAGTTCATCTCTGGTAGTTATATTGACAGTGTGAAAAGCATGGTTATAACAAAGTAAAGTATTTAACAAAATAAAATAAAATGTTATATGTACTAAATTTTTTTAAAAACCATCTTTTAGTTACCAAATTTCACTTTATTAATAATCTAAATGTGAATATCCAGTCAATAATGGTATATCTCTTTTTAAGTTTACAATAATAATTAATATTGAATGTTTTAGAAAATTGTAGATATACAAAATTTCATCTTTATATTCTATGTAAGATTTGTAGACCTTTGTTACAGAAATGTTCACATGGCCTGTGGTATCTCTGTATTCTCCATCCCAGAACAGAGTGGCCTCAAGACCTATCACACAGTAGCTCAGTCTCCCACGGGCCCCAGGCTTATTGACTGTTATCTATCTGATAAAACTTCTTAACTTGAACACTCCTCTTATTTTCAGTATGTATGTGAAGACAACAGAGAAAGAACATAAACAGCAGAAATAACTCTGGTTAGCCTGTGCCTATCTGAGGGCAATCTAGAGCACCTGTGAGCCACAAGCCTTGCCACTGGGCATTGCAACAATCGTTCCAGTAGGTGGAGCAGCAGCAGAGCCACAGGACAAAGCCAGGCTATCCACAGAGGTAGCACAGAGCAGCCAGGGGCTGAGGTAAGAGGTCAGCCTGCTTGCCTGTTTGTCATTTCCACCTTTAGATAGTTCATTCAAATATTAACTCTTCTCAAGAGTGCTATGACAGCAACAGCTGATCCTCAAGCAAAGAGCTCTGTCAGGGAAATAATGGGAAGCTTAAACAATGGATATAAATATATATTATATACAATATTTATTCATATGTACATGGCATATTGACCAGTAAATATGCTTCTTCAAATGGTTAGAATATAGTTTTAGAAAATACTACAAAGTTACAAAGTGAATATACACAGGATTAAAAATATAGATTAAATTTTATGATTGTCACATTGAATAACAAAGAATGCTAATTTCACATAAAGCTTTTGATAAACCAATTACTGGTGAAGAAACAACTTTTAAACTAGTTATTCTTTGTAATAGAAAGTACACACACATACATGCACACACACACATGCATGCACACATATGCAAGCATTATGAACTTTGTTCAAATCACAGAGTCAGTTTTTTTTTTCCTCATGGTTTATTTTTTTTATATTTAAAAATTTCCATCTCCTTCCCTCCTCCTTCCCCCTCCCTCCCCTCCTCCTCCCCCTTCCCTCCTCTCCTCCCCCTTCCCTCCCCTCCACCCATACCTCCCCTCCCTCCCTCTCAAGGCCAAGGAGCCATCAGGGTTCCCCACTCTATGCTAAGACCAAGGTCCTCCCAACTCCCCCCAGGTCCAGGAAGGTGATCGACCAAGCTGAGAAGGCTCCCACAGAGCCCGTCCATGCAGAAGAATCAGAGCCCAGAGCCATTGTCCTTTACTTCTCAGTCAGCCCCCACTGTTGGCCACATTCAGAGAGATGGGTTTGGTCGCATGATCCATCAGTCCCATTCCAACTGGAGTTGGTGATCTCCCATTAGTTCTGTCCCACCGTCTCCATGAGTGAACGCACCCTTCTCGTTCCTGACTTTCTCCCTCATGTTCTCGCTCCTTCTGCTCCTCATCAGGACCTTGGGAGCTCAGTCCAGTGCTCCAATGTGGGGCTCAGTCACCTTCCCCATCTGTCGCCAGGTGGAGGTTCCCTCACGGTCCTGACTTTCTTTCTCATGTTCTCTCTCCTTCTGCTCCTCATCAGGACCTTGGGAGCTCAGTCCGGTGCTCCAATGTGGGGCTCTGTCATTTTCTTCATCTATCATCAGGTGGAGGTTCTATGGTGATATGCAAGAAATTCATCAGTATGGCTATAGGAACTGGCCTTTTCAGGCTCCCTCTCCTCAGCTGCCCAAGGAACTAACTGGGGGCGTCTCCCTGGAAACCTGAGTCAGTTTTCCCATTCTTCTATGAACAATACAAGCTACAGAACCTGGAAATATTATTTTTTATTGCATAAATAGTATTGGATATTAAATTCAGATTTATAAGAAACTTTACTGAAAATATTCTTTAAAAGTCGCTCTGAAGGTAATTGGTTTTGATATAGCAAAATTGTTATTTGAAAACATTTTTCTTATGTATATATGTGTCAATGTGTTTATATGTATTGTGTGTGTAAGTCATCTGTATGTTTATCTTTGTGCATGTATATGAAGGTCTGAGGTTGATGCTGAAACTCTAGTCTGTGATCTCCAAAGTAATTTTTTCCTCAGTCTCTCACTGTAGCCCTAGATATCACCTGTTCATTATAAAGGCTTGAAACATTCCAAGGGATTGTCCTGTTTCCAGTTTTCCAATGCTGGATTGTAGGCCCTCAATGCCATTCCTGGCTTTTCTATTTGTGTTCTTTGGATCAAACTTTGGGTCTTCATGCATACTCAGCAGCTGCTTTCCAACTGAATCACCTCCCCTGCCACATATATTTCAAAATAATGTATCACCAATTTAACTGGAAAATTTTTTTATTAATTTGACACAAGCTAGGATCATCTGGGAAGAGGGAACTTCAGTTGAAAACAAAAACACTTCTATCATATTGTCCTGAAGGCAAGTCTGTGAGTCATTTACTTGATTAATAATTAACAAGCAAAGTTGCAGATAATTGTGAGTTTTGTCACAATGGACTGGTGGTTCTGGGTTGTATAAAAATAAGCTGAAAAAATAATGGGGGGAAATCCAGTACAAAGCATTCTTCCACAGTCTCCACCTCCAGGCTCCTACCTTCTTTTGTTCCTCCCTTAGCTCTTACAGTGATGATGATGGAATGTGAGAGTTTCCTTCCCAAACTGGTCTAGGTTAGCAAACAAGGATACTAATGTTTTTTTTGGGGGGGTTGGTTTTTTCGAGATAGGGTTTCCCTCTAGTTTCTAGAGCCTGTTCTGGAACTAGCTCTTGTAGACCAGGCTGGCCTCGAACTCAGAGATCCACCTGCCTCTGTCTCCCGAGTGCTGGGATTAAAGGCATGCGCCACCCGGCCACTAATGTTTTAAGTACACAAAATATGCTTAAGAGTTCCATTTACATTTGCATCTGAGAACAGGTCGTTTCAGCTAATTAAAAATAAACAAAAAACAAATTTTTGATCTTACAGATCACACCAAAATGAGGTGTGATATAGATGTTTTCCTACTGAGGACTAGACAATCCATAGTCAATTATTCTTTGCATTTTCACTATTTGTGAAACTTTGTAATAATCAAAGCTAACTTCAAAACAAGGTTGAAAGTTATACTATTCAAAGGATAAAATATTTAGAAGGAAATATAAATATATGTATATATGTATGTATATATATATATATATATATATATATATATATATATATATATATACTTACAGCAAAATAATAGTATTAGATTCTCCTCTAAGACCGAAGAGTTACTTAGCCAAGGACTCTTCACCCCATTTCCAGTGCCAGACAAGTGTTATGTCTGAGATGACTTTAAATTCAAGAAGACAGTAGCTTGCTATCCTCATAACATTCTTACCACTACTGTGCCAATAGGCATAGCATGCCAGGTTGTATTTTTATGGCTTGCAGGGTTCACACTCAGCAAGCTTTGGTAAATTATTAAAGCAGCCAATGACGTTATTAATGCCTTATAATCTGTCAACAAGAAATTTGGGGAAAAGAATGTTCCTGTTGAAAAGATAGACTCAATCTCTATTCAGAGTAGTAAGGTAGCATATATTTGAGAGTGCATGTTCTCAAATGGTATTAAAGTTTCCATTACACTTTATGTTTTGAACATAATATTTGGTGAGGTTTCTGAGTAATACCCTAGCGCTGAAGTAAGGAGAGCCTAGCTTATCACTCAGCTCATCATCAGGAACAGATTTCCTTCACTGTAGCCATGGTTTCGGTGAGAGTTATGCAATACAGGAATGAGACGACACTTGTGAGTCAAACTCCTGAGGGCAGAGCTAGACACCTGGAGATTCAAGCTTCCACGAAATAACAAAGAAATGTACTTAAAATTCTAGCAAGTTAACAAATACCCAATCTCATGTTAGCATAATTTCCTATTCACATCTAAGATACCAATTCCAATCACATAAATAAAGGAAATAAATAGACTTCTATTCGCTAAGCCTCAGAACTCTTTATCTAGACCTTTGGTGATGTAAATGAAGTCTTTGAGACTGTCGTACTGCGGAATGGTGCTCACTCTCCATTGTGTGAAATCTGAGCTCTACATTTCTGATATTTATGATGCAAATGTTAGCAGGCAAAGTGCAACTGAAATCAATATGATTTTGTTTAGTATTCAGGCAACAGGCTCCATCTGTACAATATTCCCCAAGCTGATATTTTACAGAACTATAGAAACTAATGACTGCTCAGATATAAATGACACTTGATTTTAACTGAAAAGCCATCCTACAACACCAGAGAAGTGCCAGTCATTTTCATTCTAAAGAATGTCCTGAGTATTTAAAGTACCAAAGGCTTGAAGGAACTCAGATCGCCCACATATGCTTATGAGAAGCCTGACTCATCTTTGTCTCATAAACACTGCCAGTTTCAGGAACCCTCACCAAAATACACAAGGGGATGATGACAGTGTCTAAGCGAGCACTCTCCAATGTTTTCTAGGTTTGCCACAATACACCTGCTCCTCTTCTCAATTTATGTCAAGCATTACAGAGCCTACCCACCCTGCTGCCAAGTCTATCACTAAAGTTCCCAATAAGCCCCAGTGGATAATTCAGTGTTCATGGTCACACTCTGGCCAAACACTCTGTATAATAAAACAAAGCAAAGTTTCATGAACATGGTGATAAAGGGGTACTAACAAGGTGCAAAAGATATAAAAGAGTGAAGAAGATGGACATTTCAGAACGCATCACATCAATGTATAAAATTGCCAGAGGACAAATTTTAGCACCTTCTAATTCAATAATTGCTTACGTATTTACTTTAATATCTTGAAATGGACAGAACTTATTTTACAGGAACTAATTTACCTTCTAACCCCATTCATCCTTTAGGAGGTTGATGTCATCCTGACAATAACTAAGTACCTCACAATGTTTCCATTATACTTTTTCAAAATTTGTATTTGTTTTTGGTATGCCTCTCTGTGGTTCCCCCTTGCACTTTAGCCGGTCAATTAACATTGCCATTCTGCAGGTTTTGATTGGGTGGCCATGTTTTTGAGACTTCATAGGTACATCTCCCTGTAATATCCAGAGGATACTATCTCAAAGCATCTATTCTGCTCCTCTGGCTCTGATCATTCAGACTCTTCTCCTGATGATGCTTGAGCCTTAGATAAAAGGTTTTCAGTGAAGTTTTGATTGGGTACCACCCTGAGTAGTACATCACTCTCCATTCTGTCCAGTTCTGGATTTCTATCATAGTCTTCCTCGATTGTAGAATGACGTGTCTTTGAGAATGAGAGAAGGATACAGTTTTGTTTATAGAAGCATACACTTCCAGTAGAGAGTTAAAAGTTGCACTGGTTTAGATAAATGACAATAGTAGGTTTTCATCTTGGGTTCATGATCCATCAGCCTTGAATATTTGGCTAGGTAACAGTACCAGGCATGAATTCCCTACTATGGCATGAGCCTTAAGTACAATTAGACAATATTAGTTTCCTACAAGGTATGTGTCTCTACTATAACATTGGTACTATCCTGGTAGTTGGTCATTGAGGTGTGTTGTCTGAACAAATCTTCTGTTTGTATATGCAGCTTGCATAGTAATTTCAGATACTATAAGAGGTAGTTCATAGCACAGAAACTTCTGATCTTATTAATTTGTGTGTTCTCTCTCTGCCATTTGATTAGTTTGGCTAGGGGTTTGTCAATCTTGTTGATTTTCTCCAAGAGCCAGCTTTTTGTTTCATTGATTCTTTGGATTGTTTTCTGTGTTTCTATTTTGTTGATTTCTGCCCTCAGTTTGATAATTTCCAGTCTTCTACTCCTCCTAGGTGAGTCTGCTTCTTTCTTTTCTAAAGCTTTCAGGTGTGCTGTTAAGTCTCCAATGTGTGCTTTCTCCGTTTTTTTTTTTAAGTGGGCACTTAGTGCTATGAATTTTCCTCTTAGCACTGCTTTCATAGTGTCCCATAAGTTTGAGTATGTTGTGTCTTTATTTTCATTAAATTCAAGAAAGACTTTAATTTCTTTCTTTATTTCTTCCTTGACCCAGCTGTGGTTCAGTAGTGGGAGACTTCAACACTCCTCTTTCACCAATGGACAGGTCAATTCGACAGAAACCTAACAGAGAATTAAGAGACTTAATAGAGGTAATGAACCAAATGGACTTAACAGACATCTATAGAACATTCCACCCAAACAGGAAAGAATATACCTTCTTCTCTGCGGCTCATGGAACCTTTTCGAAAATTGACCACATACTCGGTAACAAAGCAAACTTCCACAGTTACAAAAACATATTAGTAACCACCTGCATCTTATCGGATCACCATGGATTAAAATTAGAATTCAACAACAATGCTACCCCCAGAAAATCTACAAACTCATGGAAACTGAACAGTCAACTACTGAAGCACAGAAACTTATAAATCAATTTCAACTCAAGTCTTCCAAGTTCTGGATCTAAAGTAGGTTGTGTTTTCAGCAATATGGTGTTATCTTCACATTCCGGAGGAAACAGAGAGCAAGAACTTATATTGTTTTGGTAGAGTCTTTTGAACTCACTCAGGTAATGACTCAAAGGAAGGTTTCCATACTTGGCTTTGGGATTTTGAAGATAGTCTCTGGTGCTTGGGAAAGAATTATTAACACAGTTATAACTTTACTAAAATATAAGCAATATACATATACTTCCTCATCTATGTTATATTATATACGTACTTTTATGCAAACGTAATATTTTATATGTCTCTACAGCTTCTTCAAACATCGTTTATATTCCTCTCTTTTTCTCTGTTTACTGTCCTACTATCTTCTACGCTACAATTCCTTTTTGCCACCCATAATTATTTGTTTTTTTTACATGAATTTATTTTGTTATTCCAGGTTAAATGCTCACACATAAAATTTTCAAGCTAAGATCCATAAATAAGAAAGAAAATGTATACTTTGTCTCTCTGAGTTTATATTATCCCATGCATTATAATATTTTCCAATTTCAGCAATTCATCTGCAATTTTATAGTTTAATTTTTTTACAACTGAATAGGAATTTCATCATGTACTAGATATTGTAAAATCAGTTCAACAGAAGGGCAATTAAGTATTTTTGTTTCCTAGTAACTGTGAATAAAGCAACCTGAACTTCATCCCCCAAAAAAGTGTATATAAAAGAAGGTATTCAGTCTTAGGACATATACCAAGAGTGATATTGCTGAGGAGATATACTTTTAGACATTTTATTACTTTTTTCATACAATATATTTTTTCATTTTTCTTCCCTCTATCAACTCCTCTTATATCCACTCAACCTCTCTAACTATCATTGAACTTTATGCTTAGTGTTTTTTTTCCTTTGTGTTTATTTTTAAAACAAAACACAAACCTGACAATCAAGATTTTTTTTTTTTAAAAAAAAAAGTCATTGAAACAAAAAACAAACCAACCAAACAAAAACCCTACAGATTTCACTTTGAGTTGACCAACTATTCTTGTATATCGGTCCTTCCCTGAAGTGTTATTGATACACCTAGTGACATTTCATTTTAGAAACCCAATTTTCCCTTTCCCAGCAGATATCAATTGCAAATAGCTTTTTGATTAGTTTAGGAGATTCTATGTCCACTTTCAATTCTCAATGCTGTAACCCCCACTGCCTTGAACCTGTTTATGTTCTATGTATGCTCATAATCTCTGGGAATTCATATGTGCACAAGGTTGTTGTATATGGGAGACAATTTCTTTGGAGTTGGCCTCCACCTTTGAACCTTACAATCTAATCTTTCTGCCTCCTCTTCAGCATAGATTCCCTAAGCACTGAAGGCAGGTGTTTGGCATCTCATTTAGGACTAAGTGCTCAAAGGTAGTTCACTTTGCAGATTGTACAATTGTGGGTCTCTGTCTTTACCATCTACTGCCTGTAGCTTCTCTGCTGAGGATTGAACAAGGCACTGATTCTCAGTCAGATATATATATATATATATATCTATTTTTAGCTTTTTGAAAATTATCAGCAACCACAGTGGTTGCACCAGCTTGTAATCCCACAAACTGTGTAGACATATTACTTCCTCCCTTCACTAGCATTTGTTGTAAGATGTTTTCTAGATCTTGGATATTCCTTACAGGATAAAATAAAATCTCAATGTGGTTTTAATATAAAGTTCTGTAATTGATAAGATGTTGAAAACTTTTTAAGAGATTTCTCAGCATTTTTTCTTTTTCTTTGAGAATTTTATGGGGCAATAGCAGAAAACAATTACTTGGAGGTTAAATATGTACAAAATCTATATGATGAAAGCATTGTCCTCTACTCTTGGTTCTATTGAGATCTGTTAGATGTCCATCAAACATATTCAAAAGGATATTCAAAAAGTTACTTACTCCAAGGGGTGAGTTATTAATTGAATATATGCCATTGAAAGATTAATGCAATACCAGCTCATTTTTCCTTCTTTCTCATTCTTTAGAGCTTTGAGAAGAAAATGTACATTGAGCCATGTGTCCTAAGCAATGATATGCTGCCTCCACACAAGCACAAAATGAATAAGGCAAGACACATCTACAACAGTGCACCAAAATATATCTTTTATTTATTTAAATGTATTCCCTTCAGCATTTTAAAGATAACATGCTTCTGTTGACACAAAACAGCTATATTCTGTCACTCAGAACCATTCCTTTTCAAAAAATTTGAATTAAAATATTGTTACATTGCTTGTTCCCTTCTACTTTCTTCTAAGCCTTCCATGTTTGTCTCCTGCTGCAATTTCTTCCTAAATTTTAATGTCTTTTTTTAAAAAAACTATTATTGTATATATATATATATGTATGTATATATATATATATATATATATAATTGTGTGTGTATATATATAAACCATATAAATACAACCTGCTGATTAAGTGTTCTCTGAGTATATATGCTTCCAAGGCTGACCATTTTGTTTTAGAAAACCAATCAGGGGCTAATTCCTCATGGAAACTAATTATCCTTATTGTAGTTGTTAATTGCTTACAGCTATTTATGTAGGGATAGAGCCCCTTGAGATTTTATCAATATACCTTGGTTCCAAGGTATATTGTCAGTATACCTTGACATCCTCAAGAGTTGTTTACATTGTCCAAGTCTTGTTTATGAAGACATATAGCTGATAGTTCATGGGTGTGGCTTCCTTCCCATAGCTAGAAAGTCCAGTCTCACTGTAACATTCCTGATCATTCTTAGCAACAGATTGTCTGGAAGAGAATGCTGAGTAACATGTCCTACAACTACTACAATTGAATTTAATTTCTCATATAAGCCTATTATTTCAGTTCATTCCTAATTGTTCTCTACCTTCATATTTCAAAAATATTTCCTTAGCTACAGATTTTCTTGTGAAAAACAATTAGCATGTAGTTTTTGTGTGTGCTAGAATATCTTGCATGGCATTTCTCCCTCGTCAATATGGATCGTGTTTTGGTCTCTGCCATCCTCTTCTGCTCAAATGGCTGCCTCTAATACCATTTGCGCTCATCCACTTATAATACAAGATGCAGTTGAATGATTCCTAAACTATGCACAGTAAGAAACACTAACTGAAAGTATTTATTCCAGGCATGGTTTATATTGATTTAGGAAAGAACATACAAAAGGCAAATGAAATCTTAGAAATACAACCCTGGATGAAAAATATCTGTAATTACCTCTCATTTCTATCAGTGTAAAGTGTCATGTATATTTTAAAATATTTAATTCAACAACAGGAAATAGGTTTCCATTAGTTGAAATATTAGGATCTCCCTCACTTTCTAATATTAAAGCTACCAAAGAGAAAACTTCAAGATTCTGGCAAGTATATTAGACAAAAGCTGTTGGAGTTAGTTTGGATTATTTATAAGAAGGTTAAGCTAGAAATCAAAAGAGTTGACACAGTTAAGTTCTTTGCTGTTTCTAGCACAGTGACTAATACAATATGTTATAACAAGTACACTGGATTTGAAGTTTGGATTTACCTAAAACCCATAGCCCATCTCCTGAGCTGCTTTACACAGTCAAACAGTCTCTGTGCTCATGAGAACCTGAATCCCATTTTTGCTGGTGAAATCTAGTTACTTTTCAGTGAGCACAACAAACTTCTCAAATTGCTTTAGCTTTTTACCACATTTCCTTTTTAGACCAGTGAATGAGAAATAAAATGCACATTCCTTCTAATATACTTTTGAGTTATTGTTGTATTTAATAATCAATGAACATGGAGTAGGTATACTTAAAGCATATAAACAACAATCAAGGAATCAAGGTAGAGAAAATACTCATATATTATTGGCTTATTTGAATATGAACATAATGAGCAACCCTACACTACATACAATACCCAACAGGCATTATCATTTTATCTAGATTCACTTTTGAACTAACATACCTAGTGAATATAGTTACAACTTCTCCCTCATGAAAGCATATAGTAATATTTCTAAACAACGTAAAGTAACAAAATGATATAATAATACAAAATAGCTTTTAAAAAACATTGCTATGTGTCATTTAAGAAAGAGGGGATTTTCTGTCCCTTTATTATCCATATGATATTGGTTCTAGAAGCTAAAAGGCACTAAAGTCAACAGATTTTTCAATTCTTTCATGTTAGTCACTGAAACACAAACCTGTATCATTTAGAAACCAAGATTACATATAATATGTTAAGCAATGAAAACAACATCTGGTATAATAAACAGTTGTCATACTTCATTAAAATTTGAGAGTATATGTTAATTAAGGTGTTTTAATAAATATATTTAATTTTAAATTCTTTGATATCTATATGTATAAAGCTAATTATGAAGTATGTTTTTTCTTTCCTCCTCATCTTTCTCCTTTCTTCCCTCATTTTGCATGATTTTTTATTTATTTGACTGTCTATATGTGTTTGGGATTGGTAGTATGATGCGTTACTTTCATTATCTTAAGCTCTGTAATGTCCATTTTTTTGATTAAATGTCACTATTAGGTGTTTATGATCAGACATACCATTTGTAAAAAATGAATTTTAATTTTTGCCTCCAATGATACAGTTGTATTTGAAGAAAATAAAAGGGAATGACATGGAACTTTTTTCTAATCAGCAGTTTACCCATCTGAAACCTTGTACCTCCATGAAACTACTATCCAATATTCTGGATAAAGCCTTCTGAGGCTGAGGAATTTAAAGTCATTTATGTGCATATTTAACATTTATTATCAATAATTTTTAATATCTTATTATTAATGCAGTTTTAATTCAACATCAGAGTGACTACAGAAACCTAGACATTAAGTTTGAATACTAGAGTCTAATAACTATATATGTTAGTTTCTATAGCTACAAAACAAGTCATTACAAAATTATACCTTAAAACTTACTTGATAAATTCTGAGAACAAGAAGAAAACTCTGGTTCTTTAATAAACTGTATCTAAAGTTTTACCTGAGGTGTTTCATTTGTAAAGTATCTTTCTATATATAAATTAATTTCTAAATATTTTCCAGTCTTGTCATGATTATTAGTTCTGTGGTGGGAACTTGGAATTTGTGTTTTAACAAGTTCTCAATGAACTTCAGAGATATATTCACTAGAGCAATACTATATAGTAATTAAAAAGTAGAGCTGGCAGTGAGTCTCAGTCTTGTGGATCTTTCTATTAATTCAATATGACATATAAGAAGCTTAGTAGCTATGTAAATAGTGCTTCAATGTTTTCTTCACAGTACCTGTGGGGTTACTATAGGATTCCCAGTTTCCCAGACAGGAAATTCAGTGAGTAATGTTGTATTCATAGTAGGCAAAAAGT
This sequence comes from Arvicola amphibius, assembly GCF_903992535.2. Lineage (NCBI taxonomy): Eukaryota > Metazoa > Chordata > Mammalia > Rodentia > Cricetidae > Arvicola > Arvicola amphibius. The sequence continues at coordinate 32,529,430 of NC_052047.1, read as the reverse complement.
TACAGGTCTCGAAGACACTAGGAAACAAAATTAACTTAGCTGACATAATGATATACAATTATAAGGTCACTGTTATCTGCTTCTCTATCAGTAACATTTACAAAAGTATTTCCCTGGAGTAATGTCTAAGTACTGATGCTCTGCGGAATGTCTAATGAGACCTCTGTGTTGAGTTTCTTCTCAGGATCTATTTACCAAAGATAAAGTTAAAGTCTTAGAAATTATTAGAGTTTCAAGTCTTGAGAGTTGGATTAAGACATTGTTAAATCTAATCCTACCACAAACCAGAGCACTAACTCTGGATCTAGCTGAGATACCACAGAACTGGAGATAGAAGTGGGGAACAAATAGAGGTTGGACAGAAAAGAGAAAGAAACTGTATGTTGTGATGGTTTCAATGAGAATGACCACATAGACATATATAGTTGGGTAAATGGTCTGCAGCTGATAGACCTATTTAAAGATGCATTAGGCTGTAGTTGGAAAGGAGGAAGTGTAGCACTGGAGATAGGTTTTGAAGTTTCTTTAGACCCCAGTCATTACTATTAACTCTCTTTCTCTGCTCACAACTTACTACTGAAAGATTAAAGCTCTCTTCTACTCCAGTTCCATGCCTGCCTGCTTCTATGCTGGCTGCCATCAGCACAGTCTCTGACACTGTAAAAATCCATCAAATAAATGTTTTCTTTTATAAGTTTCCTTGCTCATTGTGTCTCTTTACAACATTAAAATTGTGACTAAGATGCATGCCTTCATCACTGAAGTCTGAGAGAGTCCAGTTTTTGGTAAGTGAGGCATATTATCACCACTGACTTTATTTATCTGTCTTAACACTTTTTGGAGGAGCAAAGTTGAGGATATAAAACTTAGTTTGAAAAATGATTGGCGCAAAAATTCCATCATTGCTAAGTTCAAACAAGTTTTTAACGGTATTACAGCAAATATATCAATTTTGGTTGCTCACCTTCCTGGACTTAGGGGGAGCTGGGAGGACCTTGGACTTAACATAGTGAAGGGAACCCTGATGGCTCTTTGGCTTGGAGAGGGGCGGAGTGGGGGTATGGGTGGAAGGGAGGGGAGGGAAGGGGGAGGAGGAGGGGAGGAGATGGAAATTTTTAATAAAAAAATGAGAAAAAAGGAAAAAAAGTAAAAAAAATAAAAATATTTAAAGAAAATTTAATTAAAATTAAAAACAAAAATTCTATGTAACTGTTGAACACACACTACAATGCTAAGAATAAATATCTGTGTAAAACCAAGTTAGCTACCAATTAACTTGTTTATGAACCAAAAACAATATGGCACTAAATCTTAATATGTGAGTCAGATAGTCTCAGAAGAAGATGTTGAGGGATATGTAAGAACACAAGAAATTTTCTTTGGAACATACTGCTTAAGAGATGCGGGAAGTAAGATTAGACAGAGGAAGTGTCAAACTGCCGTGAAAATATAGGAGGATATTCAATAGCCCACAGGACAGTCTGTATTGAAATTTATCTGCTGAAAAAAACATGCGTTAAGGAAATTTACTTCATTTTAGTGTTCACTATGCTCAGCAACTGGCTTGGGGCTTCTTATGATGAACGGAGTTAGAGAATACAAGGTGCGAAGAGCCAGAGGCTGCCAATTAACTGTACTTGTTGCCATTGAGTCGGAAGCCATTCATGACAGCAGATCCAATTGTTCATTTCCCTGGCTGCTACAATTTCTCTCTCTAAAATAAAATGTAGGCCAGAAAATCCTGACAGTGTTATATTCATATGAATAGGCCCAATCAGTCCTTTTAACAAACATAAGTTTGTGTGTGTGTGTGTGTGTGTGTGTCTGTGTGTGTGTGTGTGTCTGTGTGTGTGTTCTTTCCTTCTCTTTCTACAGTAGCTGGCAGCTGTTTCTCCTGAAGTTAGACAGGATTAATAATTAACTCACTTTTAATATGTGGTCTACAGAGGCAGAGTGAAGTGATGATGGCCTGAGATATCTCTGAAAACCTCCCAGAGTCATCTATAAGTAGGAAGATACCTCAAAGCCCCGTGCATAATGCTTTGTGTTTATCAAAGGCAGGAATTGTGTGCCATTTGACATAGCAGGAGGTTGGGCTGGGAAAGGTACAAAAGCAAGCAACACCCATAAAGACACCACTGTATGCAAAATGTACATGGCAAAGAACTTTCTGCAAAGTACCACACCCTGACAATTTTTTAATTCTGTACCATTATTACAGAGAAGGAGTTTTTTTTTTTTTCACTCTACTTTTGTTCTAGACAAATCTCCAAAGTTGGTTTCTAGACTGAAGAAGGTGTCTGAGTGTTGGCCACAGTCTGCCTTTAATTTTTAGAGTTTTTGCTGATAACTTATGAATCACTTCTAGCTTGGCTCAAATGAAATTTTGAGGGGTCAAATGAAAATGCCAATGATAAAACAAATTATTTAAGAGAATTAGGCCATTTTTATGACAATTTCCTAAGAATCTGTCTTTGACATTTTAACAAGGTCCACACAATTTTTTCAGAATATGTGACAGTGTTTGTTGAATTTACTGTGCTCTGTATTGAGTGCAGCCCAGCTTAAATGATATTATTTGGAAAAGTTTGGAAGGAAACATGAGTCAATTGATAAAAAAATCACAAGATGACTGGTGCAGAAGTTGTAATAATTTCATAATCTTCCAAATAGAATGCACTTTTAAATAAAAGTTTCTTTATAGAAACAGACAGCAGTATACAATTGCCCTGCAGGACATGGTTTTCCTTCCTTTAAATACTATAATAGTTGAGAAAATGGAAGCCACAGATTGAAATTTCACATCTAGCAAAATCTAGTCCCAATACTTAGTCATAACCTAATTTTTCTTAGAAATCTAAGTAGCTATTAACCAATCAAATATAAATAATGTTTTTTATCTTTTGAGAAAGCTAGCTTTTCATTGTTTATAGAAAATACATATGTCAGGAATTCCAGTAATTAAAACCTGTAAGATTGCCCCCCCCCCCATTTTTGGCTTTGATTTCTATTTCTGTTTGCTGACCCATAAATTTTGGCTTAGTAGAGTCCTTACAGATAATAAGAGATCTAATTATATCTAATTATGTATCCTTGCTTGGTATATCAGTGAGAAAAGAAGAGCTATTCATGGAACAATGGATTCCAATAGACTCACTCAGTTATATTTACTGAAAAATAATAAATTTATACAGAATTCTACAGTTTGAAGGAAATATGCTTCAGAATTACATGCAAAAAATATGGAAAAACATAACTGATCCTAAAGTATAACACTGTCTTGGGAAGAATCAAATATATGGTCTGCCTTGAAGTGCATGAATTGACTGACAATGTATGGGTCTGTTTGCATAATGCACTAATCATGGCTTCTTAATTAGGGTTTTATTCATGGCAACTCTTATAAAGGATATCATTTAATGCTGATGAGATGGCTTACAGTCTCAGAAGTTAAGATCATTATTGTCATGCCAAGAAGCATGGCAACATGAAGGCAGACATGGTACTGCTGAAGGAGCTGAGTATTCTTCTTCTTCCTCTGCAGGGATTATAAGGATAGTGCCACACTAAGCCTAACTTGGACATATAAGACATCAAAGCCCACCCCCACAGTGATACGCTTCCTCCAACCAGACCGCATCTACTCCCAAAAAATTACAGTTCCTAAAAGTGACATTCCCTATGGGCAAAGCATTCAAACACACAAGTCTATAGGAGCCATTCCTATTCCAATCACTGCATTCCACTTCCTGATTCCCATAGGCTTGTAGGCATACCATAACGCAGAAATACTTTCAGTCTGACTTCAAAAGTTCTCATAGTCTAATAAAGTGTCAAACTTATTTAAAAGTTCAAAATTCAAAGTTTCTGAGATTCATGCAATTTCTTATCTGTAATGCACTATAAAATCAAAATCCTAAAGCAGATCACACACTTGCAACATCTAATGGAACAGGGTATATAGTACATGAAAATGGAGCAAAGGGAGCATATGTTGCAAGGGAGAGGGAGCCCTTGTTTGTCCAGTTCACTCAGCTATCTTACACTCGATATCACCACACAGAAACTGTATTCATTAAAACACTGCTTGGCCCATTTGCTCTAGTTTCTTATTGGCTAATTCTTACATATTAATTTAATCCATGTCTATCAATCTGTGCATCGCCACATGACTGTGGTTTACCAGCAAGATTCTAACCAGTGTCCCTCTCAGGCGAAGATCCATGGCGTCTCTCACTCTGCCCTTCTTCCCAGCATTCAGTTCTGTTTTCTCCACGTACCTAAGTTCTTTCCTATCAGGCCCAAAGCAGCTCTTTATTCATTAATCAATGAAAACAACACATGAAAGGAAGAACCACCTACACCAAGCATAGTAAAGAAAGACCGAACTAAAGCAAGAAAAGCTTCTGGGCAAACTCCAGACTCTGTTTTTTTTTAAAAAAAAAAAAAAAAAAACAGACTCTGCATCTCCATATTTGATGTCAAAATTCTCCTCAGATATCCAATTCCTTCCAGCTCTGTTGATTGTAGCACACATTTTTCTCTTGGATTGGTTCTACTCCCTATAAGCAGCTCTCCTCAGCAGTAATCCCATGACTCTAGCATCTTCAACATCTTTACAGACTCCAAGGAAATTCAGGCTTTCCTTCACATCTTCACACAATATCTTCTCTAGTCCTTTATTCAGGGATACCCCTGACACAAGCCTGGCCTTAGCACCTGTCCTTAATCATTAAAGGCAGGGATGGGCTATTGCATAATTACTTTCTTCTATCCTTGACTCTAAAGCCAGAACCTTGTGACCAAAGCTGCTAAGATCTGCTGCTTGCTAGGAATAGATCATGCCCCCCTCATTCAATTACATCTCTCTTTCCTTAAAATTTTAAATACTATTTTATAATTTTATTTATACTTATTATAATTTTCTTATTGAATATTTGGTAATTTCACATCATGCACTCCAATTCCAGTACTTCTCAGTACCTGCATATCCTCTCATTTCTGCTGCAATTGCCCACCAAACTAAATAAAAAAATTTAAACTCACAAAAACAAAACAAGCAAACATAAAAAAAACAATAAAAAATCAAACAAAAACAAAAACAAACAAACAAACAAAATAAAGACCCCCTAAGCTCCTCCATCTTTTCTGCCCCTCTAGAACCTTTTCATTTGTCCTGTTTCTTTAGTTTTATGTTTTTGCTGGTTTCCTTCACTGACTAAGATTGTCTGTCCTATAAACCAGACTGACCTTAAAATCAGAGACCCTCTGCTTACTTTTGTTTCTGGAGGGCTGAGATTAATGTAGTGCACCTCCACACCTAGGTCTGAGCTTTTCTTTAATTCTCTTTCACAAGTCGGAAGTTTAGTAAGATAGAATTTTGCTCTGAGGACCTATCCCTTTATCCACATAATATTAGGCTTTTCTTTAATCTGTTTATCTCCTCAAGCACAAGATATAACTCCGTTCTATTTCCTGGTGTGCCTTTTCTCCTTGAACTGCACATTTTGTATTTTTCCTTGCCTAGTTTGCCCCTTTCATAACAGGGAACACTAATAACCATACCACAGAGTCAATATTAGGCTGTTTTGAGATTTCCCCTGCCAATAGAATTAATCCAAAACTCTTCAATTTAGCCTCAGGCAGACTTTACAGACAAAGTCAAAAAAAAGAGGCACATTCTTTACCAAAACATAAGAAAACTGGTCTTTAGGTTCCATATTATCATTCACCACTAAAGATTCTTTTTTTTTTTTTTTTTTTTTTTTTTTTTTTTTTTTTTTTTTTTTTTGGTTTTTCGAGACAGGGTTTCTCTGCAGCTTTTTTAGAGCCTGGCCTGGAACTAGCTCTTGTAGACCAGGCTGGCCTCGAACTCACAGAGATCCACCTGCCTCTGCCTCCCGAGTGCTGGGATTAAAGGCGTGTGCCACCACCGCCCGGCCACCACTAAAGATTCTTGAGCTAGGTTCCCCCCACAGTTCTAATCAACCTCAGCACCACTGTCTTTAAGGTTTCTAATAGGATAGCTCATTAATCCCTACTTACAATATTCAACTACTTTTCTAATCCAAAGTCTCAAAGTACGCATTACTCCAAACAAAAACACAGTATGGTCTATCTCAACAATTTCCAATTACCTAGTACCAACTTCTGTCTCAGTGTTTCTATTGCTATGAAGATATCAGGATCACAGCAACTCTTATAAAGGAAAACATTTACTTGGGGCTGTCTTACAGTTTTAGAGGGTTAGTTCATTTTCATCATGGCAAGAAGCATAGTGCATGCAAGTAGACATGGTGCTGGAGGTGAGAATTCCACATTTTGATCTTAAGACAGCAGAAGGACCCTGCCACATTAGGTCTAGTTTGAGCATTTAAGACCTCAAAGCCTGCTTCCACAGTGACCCACTTTCTCCAAAAATATCATACCTATTCCAACAAGGCCATACCTCCTAATATACTGGCCCCTGTAAACCAAGCAGTTAAACACTTGAGTCTATGGGGCTACTCTTATATAAATCACCGCACAAACATGAGGCTCACCTTCTCTTAGTCCATGAAGGGAAATAGTATATTTCTCATAGGCGGGGACTTAAATAACACAGTGACATTCATTGAGACAAGGATTATCATCTTCATTTAAGTAATCATGCTGGAAGAAGGCCATTTCTCCCTCTGTGCTGTCACTCATCTCTTGTCCCCACTGGCTTGATGCAAGAAGCACTCAATTCCAACATCTCCTCAGGTTTATAGCTATTATCTAATTTCTTGGAAAAACAGTTCCAGGTGGTTATACATAAAGTGTTCTTAGGAAAATGCAAGAGCAGTGACAAAGGAAACTTTTGTCTCAGATTCAAAACTTTCTGTCAAATATCTGGCATAAAATATTCTCTTGTATCATAGTCTTCTGAATTTATTAATTCTGCCTCACTCCTATGGTTGTTAGTACTCTGAGGATAAATCAACGTATATATCAGTTGCACATGAAACTTATCTCCTTCATCCACATTTTCAAAATTGGATGTGCTTTGAGAACTCATTTAGCCAATAGCCTTTAACATACCAGCCCACTCTGGGTGTGGTTTCATGTAGTATAAATGCAGACAAGAAGTGTGGCTCAGCCCATTGGCCCATTGGCTGCTGGATTTGGTTCCAGTTCCCTGCTCACAAAGAGGACTGTTGACCACTCCTTTTTCTATGAGTCTACCCCTAAATAAATAAACCTTTATTATACTCCATTCTGAGCTAATATGAAACTATTTTTATTATAAATTGCAACATATATGAACATTGTGCATCAAAACAAGAGATGCTTTCATTAAGAATATGAAGGCATAATGAGTTGGTACATGTATTCTATTTCTGGCTGTCCTAGTAATTACAAATATCAATTTAAAAACTATCATGTATTAAATAGCATGAACACAGGAAGCATGTTGCTAGTAATTTTTAATTTCTAAACTTGTCGTGAAAAAAATACAATTTAGAGGAAAGATACTCAGCTCAGATAATCCAGGTGCTTATCTGATTTATGAATGAAAATAGTTAGACATCCATACCATGTTTTAATCCCAGATCTGTTTATGGCTAAAGTTCCCCATTTACATGCTTTGGTTGACATTTCTGCTGTGTCATCTGCTTGCCAAGATATGACATAAAATATTTCCTTTCCAATTTCAACTTTTAAAGATATTACCTTCTTCTGACTGGCAAGAGGTCTTTTCTCTATTAGTTGCTCCTGGGTAAAAGGGTGTCCCTCTATAAAAGGCAAACGGGATTCATTTATATCAGTCTGCTCAGGAGTCCACATGTTCTTCAGGCTTTGCAATAAGCAATGGTTTCTATGCATCTTGTTCTAGAGAATTCTTTAATATTCAAAAGTCTTTCGCCAGTAAGTCCATGTTGGTGAAATAAATTTCTGTGTCTGCAGGTGTGAATACAGATGAGTGTTTTATATAAATTGTTATATTTAATTATATATTGGGTCTTGCACAATCTAGATAATTCTCTACCACTGAATTATATGCCCATTCTCTTTGAAAACCTCAGTATAAGTCTCTACTGAAATAAATACAAAGTACTACCATAAACAAGAAACTAAGGAAAATAAACCTGTATTTGAAAATACATGTGTGCAGAAGAATCAAAGCCCAGCGTCCTTTGATTCTTCTGCATGGACGGGCTATGTGGGAGCCTTCTCAGCTTGGTTGATCACCTTCCTGGACCTGGGGGGAGTTGGGAGGACCTTGGTCTTAACATAGAGTAGGGAACCCCGAGTGCTCCTTGGCCTGGAGAGGGAGGGAGGAGGGTATGGGTGAAGGGGAGGGGAGGGAAGGGGGAGGAGGAAGGGAGGAGATGGAAATTTTTAAATATAAAAAAACAAACTATATAAAAAAGTTAAAAAAAAGAAAATACATGTGTAAAAATGATGGTGTGAATCATGTTTGGCAGAATTCAGTATAGAACTGTAGGAGTTGTAATGTGATATATGAATATGACAAAAGGATTTATGAATGAAGTTAATCAATCTTTCCTTATACTCTTATAGAAAATGTTTAATGCATATATTCTTATTCACTATGGAATTATGGCCCTGGTTCTGAGAAGCTCTCTTCCATATACAGGAAGATTATCTGAGGCCTCATCTATCACAAGGTCCTGAATTACATTTGGTGGGCAACAGACGATGAAGTTTTACCATATGAAAAACATACATAGCATGACAAGTATTTATATACAGCTCTTTTATTTTGTCTTTCTGTAGTTAGGAAATGGGCTAAGCAAGGGAAGGAAGGAACTGTACAGAAAACTGACTTTACCAAGATTCTGTGATTCTAGGATTTACACATTATTTGGAGATATTTAAAGTACCTGTTAAATTAAGTTTCTCATGCAGAAGTAAGTCACAGATATTTCTACCTATAACATTAGAGGAAATTATGACAACAGTTTTGTTTACAACTATCAAATCATTTTTGATTCAAGATTTTGTCCATAATAATTAGACAAATGTGACTTATGGGAACCTTTAAACTTACTTTAGTATTTATATCCAATTGTGTTTATCAACTTTGTCTTAAAGGTAGATACTGATTTTGTAGGTTCCTGAATTCCATGACAAAGAAAGTAAACCATCTACAGGTTCTTCTGAAAACTTTTTTTTGATAATAATACATTTATTATGCTTTAAAAACAGCAATTATGAAAATATAATTCTCAAAAGAAAAAAAGATATCAGTTGGATGTTTTTATCTTAGGAAGAGCTTTTGTTTGTTCCACCAAAGATACCATAGAACAATAACCAGATGATAGGCATCACAATGTATAATTTAACAAATTAATTAATTAAAAAATGCAAAAAAATCATCATTATTTTAACTTTAACTGACATTAGAAATGTTTCAACATTAAGAGTTTTGACACCAATGTGAAACAGACTTTGAAAAAGAACTTTAAAAACATTATTCTCATTCATTTGTAACTGTTCTGAACTTTGGTTATACCAACGAGTTTTTAATAGAATAGTAGAATGCATTAAACTTAACAGGCAAAGGAATCCTCAAAAGACTTGGACACAAGATTTATTCAAACATTTAGCAACTCAGAATGGTAACTTTAGCTTTCTGCATCTCCTGCAGGAAATGCAGCCTCACAAACTAAATTGCTGTAGCACCTTGATTAGTAAGCAATCAGTGAAGCAGAGAAAAAAGTGGATGAAACATTAGGTGACTGTGAATTAAAATCTTGCCTCCAACAAGTTTGTTTCTGTAGCTTACAGCAACTGCTTGAACCTTTCCCCTAAATATTTCATTTTGATAAATTAGATAAATTACTAGAAAACCAAGTGAAGGTCTGTAGAGATATGTTCAGAAGGATGTTATAAACAACAGAATCCACAGAGTTTGGTTCTGTAATGCTTTGTTTATTTGGAGTCAATAAAGAAGATGTGTTATGGAAGGTGAGCTGAGCAAGAGAATTGACTGAACTCTTCTTTGGCCTATAAATAATTTTGATGATAAGGAAGGTGTCTTGACAAACTAAAACAGCTAGGATAGTCAAATATTCAAAACTGAAGTCTATTCTAGTAATTTAATAAATCTACTTCATCATCAGTGCCACCATGCTGGACTATATGAGCCCTGTGTCTCTCTTCTTCAAGAAAAAATAGAGGAAAGGAAGAGTTAGATTTTCTCTAAAGATACAACAAAAAATAAGTGTTTTTAACTCCATTAACACCCAAGCAACTGATATTCTTTGCAACATAAAATACAAAACTTTTATATTTGAGGAGTAATTTTCACATTTGTGTTGTTTCCATGTTTTTTTCCTGGTGGGAAAGTAAAATAAAATTCAGATGCTCAGAATTGTAGGAATTCTACTTGTACTTTCCAATAGGACATAATTAACAAAATAACTAAAAGAATTTTACAACCTCATAAATGGTTCGATGCACTGCCTACATTGATATTATCTAATTAGCCAGATAAATCAAGCCCAAAATCACACCTTAACAACCCTGTTTTCACTATCCTGGATATATTAGTCAAGAATTAATCAAAAACTGACCAGAGATATATACTTTGTAATAGATGAAAGACAAAACAAACAAAAATGATGGTAGTGATACAAATGATCTGGTATAATTCTGATTTGATTGCTTTAATCATTCAGACAGACATTTTTCCCATAAGCAAATAAATGATGCTAATAAACATATTCATAATGAAGAGATTCCATTATTCAAGCTTTATTATGAACTAATTATTGATTTATTAAGTAACATGTATGTGAGAAAGCAACAAAGAGAGGGATTACAGACAGAGAGAGACAGAGACAGAGACAGAGACAGAGAGACAGAGAGAGACACAATGAACTAAATTAAATCAATTTTCCAAATTGATACTTATTTATAATGAATTCTACTTCATCTTCCAGAATAAATATATGGATATATGTTAATGGAATAAAAAATAGGGTATTGTAAAAATTATGATTTCTAAGTCAAATGTGATATTATCTATATATGTGTGGTGCACATGTCTAGAAACAGTTTTGTGTGGTAAAGAATCTTAAAACTGGAATGAAGAAATACATGCCATGGAGAAAATACATGGCACATAGTCTAGAATATTTTACCACCTGACACTTGAAAGGAAATGGTTGCCAGAAGAGTAATGTGTTTGTTTTCCAAAGGCTGTAACATATTTTTCCTCACAGAAAGAGGCTTCCAAAAGTGGAAATTTATTCTCCCATCTCTCTGGAGTCTACAAGTACAGAATCAAGGAATTGGTACTGTTGATTCCTCTTGAATCTCTTTGGGACAGCATATCCCATGCCTCTTCTGGTGTCTGGTGATCAGCAGAAATGTTTAGAGTTCCTTGCCTTATAGCACATCACACCATTAGAAATAACTTTATTTACCCTGAATTCTTATGAAAATAGTTTAGATACTTAAATTTTCCAAGACCTATTTACACACACACACACACACACACACACACACACACACACACACACACCCAAACCCTCATATTCTGAGGCTCTAATTTTCCAGCACACTTAGAAGGTGGATTATCCATGTTGGTAGGTGCAGATGTTTGAAGTTTTGGTATTTTGCAAGTATACAGCAGTACTCAACACTTTCCAGTATCTGACCAAGAAAAACCAGTTGAAACTTTGCACCCTGATTTTGACATAAAAAGCTTTCTAGAATCTAGAATTTATCTTAACACATACTTCAATGAGAAGCCCTCCCCGAGGAGATATGCCATCACCATCACTTCTCATGAGATACTCATGTCTAAGATCATTTATCTGAGGTTGTTGTTTAAGTCATAATCTCCATAAGAAAGTCACACCTGAAGGGATCGGCACCTTCATTATGGTTGTATCATAGCCAAGCATCTATGTTTAATGAAATCTTATTAATCTGTGTTCACTTCAGTAAGAGTAAAGGCATCTCAAGCAGTCACTAAAATACTTACTTTTGAAAAATTACTCCTTATAATGATACTTTGTAGGTAATTTGAGGCATCATGAGAAATCGTGAATTAGATACAGAGTTAAAAGAAACAATGTCTGATTTTCTAAAATGAGCAATGATAATTAGTAAACATTTCTCAATTAATCATTTGCAATTATAAAAATCCTTTAAAGGAAAGGGAGCTATGCATAAAACATAACTTTTATTACAATAAGATGCACCAGGGACCTATTAGGACCATACATAAATCAAATATTAGCAAATTGAAAGTTTGAGGATAAGAAAGACTAGATATGAAAAGTCCATTCAAATAAAACCACCACATAAATATGGGGCTGCGTATTAATTATGTCTTTACAAGATTATTTAATATAAATATTGTGGAATAATTTGCTAGTGTCTTTCAAATATGAAACTTAGAAAACACACCATGCAGTTTAAATCCCAAGTGTTTTCTTCAAATACTTAGGATAGTGTCTGGTTTTCCTGATTTTGATAGCTTACCCCTGCAACATTTCCTTCATAAGTAGTTTCACTGTTTTCAAAACTTGTCCATCATAAGCAGCACATAGAGCTAATAAAAATTAAAATCATGAGACCTAATTTTCCTTCCTTAAAGAACTAAAGAAAACCTACCTTTTTGCTTAAATATCTGCTTTAGAAAATGCAAATCAAAATTATTCTTCCTGTTGTTTAGAATGTATAAAAGGTTTGTATTGTTTTTTACGTATTTGCTTGTTTGTTTGTTTGTTAAGCTTTCTGTTTCCAGATTCTTAGGCCCATAATTCTACTTTTCAAGGATCTAGAAATCATCTATTTCAAACACTGTCATTTAAATAACAATACTCTTATCTCCCAGTTCCTGTGAGAGGGGAGATGCTTAACGTTTACAACACAATCCACAAAGTACATACTTATGGCTGTAAAAACGTGTTTTTCTTCCTTGTGGACTGTCAATTGATAATCCTCTTAAAGATACATGTGAATATAGGACTCACTATATGTGACATGTGGTTAAGTCATGACTCATGAGGAGTCATCACTGTACATGTTAGCACGTATGTAATCAGTTATATTCACAGAACTACACAAAAAAGGTAAGCATTTTTCTTATGATCTGTTCACAAATTACTTAGGAGTCATAACAAATTTCATATGAAATTTTTTATTTCATAGGAATTTTCTACACTAGATAGAAATTTTGTTTGTAGTCACAGTTTCTAAATATACAAAGTACTTAGCATTCCATGTACTCTGAGTTATAAACCATTACACATAGTACATACTTTATGTGATCATATATACTACCTTAATACATTTATTTATTGCTCAAACAGAATTTTATAAAAGAGAAAAATTAGAAGCCAAGCCACTTTTAAAAGTCTTATTTTGTGTTTAAGTAAAAATAAATCCTTAATATTATATTAAGAATTCATATTTAATAATTGACAAAACACCTTAAATATTTCTAACTTTTTATGTTGTATTTGCAGTATTTGTCTTATTCTTAACTTTGAAGTTCCTTACTAGATTGTGTAGCCTTTGTCACACTGCACAGCTTCCATTGTTGCCTGTTTCACACATGCAGCAATGAGCACTCTGAAGAGCAAACACTGAATATAAAATATAGCAAAGGATTCTGATTACTGAAACCACACTAACTAAAAGTCTGCTAAGGTAAGAAATAGCAAGATAAATTATCTTACTGTTGGCACCACAAAGGCCAGTGTGAAACTTTGTTCTACATTCCATACAAATTTTACATTGGCTCCATAATCTATATAGAGAATGAAGAATATTTGACCTTGAGTAGTTTCAGAGGGTTCCAGGCTCTAGTCTTCAAGTTTCAGTAAAATTACTGTCACTGTGAAGGTCTTGCCCCTGTAAAACTTTAGAGATGAATGGCACAATAGAGTGTTAAATAACTGCCAACTTCTTTCGTTTCCATGAACTATCACGGAGCTAATAGTGTGGCTTATTCTAGAATATGGATTCAGTAGAAACAGCTTTAGAGTTACCATAAAAATTTCCAGAACTAGTATGTATGAAAACATTTAGTCAGTCAAGTACAGACTCAGTCACTCTTCTGGCATTACTTACGTGTGTTAACTAGGACAAGGTTCCTGACTTCTCTGCTCCTCTTTTTCTGCAGCAGTACAAGCAGGGTAAGAATAACTGTGCCATTTAGTTAAGGTAGTAATAGGATTCGTCAATTCATTTTAAAGAAGTAACTGAAAAAGTATGGAGCAGGCTATACCAAAAATATGAGACATTTTTACCTCACATTGAAGGGAGGAAGCTTACAGGGCAACCTGCCTTCTCTAAATCCTCCCCCTCCTGTGAATTATTTTACCTTTGTATTCAAAGTGTGAACTGCTATGTAGAATACTGGAGCAAACTCTGTAGAATATTATTGTCCACTTTCTTTTCCTCTGGTATTTAAAAGCAACCAAGGGGCGCTGATACTGGGAGAAGCAAGCTTCCTTAGGTAAGAGCGCACCAGTTGGTTTTCCAAATCTAAATGGTAAGTCCTTAGAAGATATACATTCAGGCAACATTATACAGAATGAATAAGCTGTGTTTCTACATTTATGAATACACACAAACACACATAAACACACACACACAAGTTCTCACATGCATGTTTGTAACAATAATTGAAGAAAAAAGATGTCATTGTATTAGAAAGAAAATAGGGAGGAGTTATCTTGAAATGTTTGGAGGAAGAATAGTGTAGAGAAAACTATAACTTTATTATAATTTAGAACACACACACATGACGATGGAAGTCACAAAATAGTCCCACACCAGTTCAGAATTATGAATAATTTAAGGGTTATTTATTTAAGGGAAAACTTACAGATCACTGTCCTAGATAACAGTCCTCTGTGCGAACAGGAACAGAGTCTAGCAGCCGGAAGTGGGTCCCGGAAGCAAGAGAGTGGGCACGCATTTTACCGATGCTTTTAAAGTATAAGACAACATGCCTAAGTGAAGGAGCAGAATGCTCTCCCACAGTGTGTGTGCGTGCACATGCACACACACAAACACATACAATATATATACATCATATACATGTACGTGTATGTGTATGTGATGTATATGTGTATGTGTATGTGTATATGTATTGTATATATCCTCCATCAAACCATGCCAGCACACTCAATCTGCGGAACCATATACTACTACAAACAGCTCCCCCTAAAAGTAGAATGTTCTGAAAGTAGCTTTTTAAATAAAGTCTTAAAATTTCTTTCTGAATGTTCTGGAATCTGGTGACACAAACAGTTTAACTTCTCCTGTAATTGCTTATTGTAAAGAAGTCAATGATAATGACAGGGAATAAGCAAAGGGAGACACTAGTCATTCCTGCAGAAGTGCCAGCATGTGAATGAAGAAAACAGACCAGAAAAACTTTTAAATTATTTTAGCAATTGTCAATGGTATCTAACCAAAACAATCCATTAACCATCAATCAAAACTTCTGAGTCCAACAAACCCATACAAGAGATTTTTTTCAAATGAAGCTGTGACTTTTGGAATCCAGAATTGGGACCATAACAAGGATGGTGGTTTTAATTTCTCTTACCTGGGAAGATCCTTACATTTAAAATCAGCATGTTGGTGTCTTCATGGAGGAGAAAATGAAGCATATGATTTTGTACTGACTCTTGTACTTGTTAGTCTGTTGTTCTTAAGCCCAAATTCTAGGAGATATGGATTGCCCATGTGATGACTGCATTCATAGTTGTTGGTCTTAGTTTGTGCTTTCCTTTTGCAGGAAATGAAGACTTTTTCTGTCTCCTGATATCATTGGTACCTGTGCCAATAGCAATCACTAATGACATATAACTGCTGTTCTTCATCCTACTGCTGATTAGGCTGCCATTTTAAATTGTGTCACTCTGTGCAAGGTGTGTGTGTGTGTGTGTGTGTGTGTGTGTGTGTGTCCAGATTGGCTTGCAGGCAAGAGAAAATATGAATCAAGTTATATCATTACACCCAAGTTGCTTTTGGTCATAGTTGTCACAGCAGTAGAAACCTAACCAGGACACCCATGCTCCATCACATCTCCTCTCTATCAACCTGGCCCTACATCCAGTTTCTATGATGTTGCCTACTGTTCTTTCTCCAAATCTCTATTATATAGGGATATGGTTTATACCTTAAGTATCTAAATATGTTGAATTCACAATAATTAAAATTTAATTCTGCATTCAAGTCCCTTACTCATAAAATATCTGTGTGTCTTTTATCATTTCTCCTGAAATATATCCCCATATATGAGATGGGTCAAGAAGCAATAACTGTTATTTAATTCCTTTTGCTTCTTACTCTACTTTTCTTTCCACTGGATATATAAACACAATTTCTATTCTCAGGATCATCGTTCTTCTCTCTTTCATCCTCTCTTTATTTCTTCTCTCTCTTTTCTCTTTCATTCTCACCTTCTTTTGTCCTCTTTCTCTCTGCTCTCATCTTACTCTTCTTACTTTCCTTTTTCTCTCTCTTGTTTGTTATCTCTCTTTCTGTCTCTCTAGCTCTCATTTCTAGTATACTGTAAAGTACTAGCCCTTATTAGATGTTAACCCTTTCAACCTGGACTTAACATTGTCTGTAAATGTAAGGCAAATTAGTTTATGTTTGGGATGGTTTATTTAGTCCATGATATTTTGCTACAGTGATATGAAGCTGATAAAAGTAATCTTGAGTCTATGGAATAATTTCTTCTTTAATTTTTATAAAATATTTTAAAGTCCCTAAGTATTTACTAACCAAAATAATTGTTATCCATTTATAATATTTGCATATTTACCTGTAAGGACAAACAATTTTGGCTGGCATTTCTTGATGGTTTATTCCAAATCCCAAAGTTTCTGCTATGAATTACATATATTGGTCTATGGAAATGCCACAAAACTCAATGATAATCATTATGATAAAAATTAACAAAAAGGTAAGTTTTAAAAGGTGAATAAAATTCTGGATATTACATACTTAATACTACATACTGCCTGATTTCAAAGTCTATAGATTTAATCACTAATAGTCACACTGCTGTCACTGTGGCCACCTGCTCAAAGGTCATTTGTATTTAGGTTGGATAACTGGGGCACCTTTACCAGCATTGTAACCTTTTCTGACAAAGTGAGTGTATTAGTCCGGGTTCTCCAGAGTCACAGAATTTATGGAATGATTGCCTTGGGAATTTATTGAAATGACTTATAGGCTGCAGTTCAGAAATGGCTAGTTATGAATTGAATGTACAAGAATCTAGTAGTTTTTGAGTCTGGGTGTCCCAGCTGGCTTGCTGGGGTCTGGGAGAAGGAATGGAAGTGCTGACAAATCAAGGTCAAGCAGGCAAAGAACATACCCCTCATTCATAGTCCTAATATAAGCTTTCAACAGAAGGTGTGGTCCAGATTAAAGGTGTGCCTTTGAGCCTCAAGGTCGAATAACACAGGTCTTTAATGTGGACCATGAGGCTATGAATGAGCAGCATTTTCTTTGCCTCTGGAGAACCCGGACTAATACACTTACTTTTCTACCAAGAAAAATGTAGACTTCTTGGATAATCACAGCCAAATAGTACTAATGTAACATACACATTTATTGCTATTCAAAAAATTATTTCATTGAGAATAATTCAAATGTGTCCATATGTGTTTCTGGTATAGCACTTCCTCTTTTTAGAAAGCCACTAACCTCAACATAGTTCCTACTCACCCCCATGACCTTTTGAAATTATAACTATCTCTCAAAGGCACAGTCTTCAAATATCAACATACAAATTTGACAATTAAAATTTTACCACATGAGCTTTTGGGGAAACATTCATATCATATGGAATTAATTTAGAAAGACTGTAAAGTTCATGTCAAATTAATTATTACCTTGATCAAATTTCATAGCCACTATGAAAATCAATACAGTGGTAACTCAGAAAATTGGGAATCAGTCTATCTCAAGATTTAGCTATACCACTGTGGTGCACATATCCAGAGGATGCTTTATCCAACCACAAGGACACTTGCTCTACCACGTTCATTACACCTCTAGTCGTAATGAAATAAACCGGAAACAACCTAGATGCCCCTGAACTGAAGAATGGTTAAAGAAAGTGTGGTACATTTATACAATGGAGTATTACTCAGCTGTTAAAAAGAAGACATTATAAAAATTGCAAGCAAATTAATGGAATTGGGAAAAATTATCTTTAATTAAGTTGCCCAGACTCAAAAAGATAATGTAGATGAAGATATGTATTTGCTTACATAATGACATTTCTGTGGCTTGAGTATAAGCCATGTGTTCCTTAGTTAGTCTTCTTAATTAAAAACTGATCAGAATTTAAAATGTAATTGAATAAAATATGAAAATATAGTTAATGCTTATTTTATCTCATTTAGTAAATTCTAGTAACCTGGGTGGAGTCTTAAAATATATGTGCACTAATTAAAGGCATAAGCATAAAATAAAAGTGGACATCTTTGGAATAGTGAAAGTGTTGTTTACTTTGATACACTTCTTTTGAGAGTCACTATGAAAACATCCAACTGAAATTTTGTAGACTTAAGAACTGGCTCACATTTTTAACTAAATCTTTCATTTGAACTTGATGAGTATAACTTTGTTGAAATATATCACTCATATAAAATTAAAATGATACAATTACACTGGAAACTTTTATTTTATGTTATGTTAATACTTCATCTCAATTTACATAGAAATTTAGCTTGTTATGAAATAACTTTGTTGGTTTATATTAGCCATAATCAGAATTCCTCAAGCTTTAGTAGTTTATACAATATACTTGTTTTATTTAACAAATAGCCTATGGGGATATAATTATTTCCTCAAATAAGGGAGTATAATATTTTACATATGTTCTTAGAGTTTTTCTTATTCTTTTTGAGATTTTAATTTAATTATATTTCCCTTCCCCCTTCTAAACTCTCCTTTAAATACATGACTCTTTTTCTACTAATTGTTACTGCATGCATATACATATATTGTATACATATATTTCTAAGTATAGCCTATTCCATCCATTTGTTAACTATATGTATGATTTCAGGACTGACTATTTGATGGCCAATAGTTTTGATCTTCCAAGGGGAAAGTCACCTCTTCTGCTACAGAATTTCTTGAGTGAAATTTTACTTATTTCCTCCAATTAATCATGAACTCACACTATAGCTATAATTTTTATTTTATAGGTGATAATAATAAGGCAATATAGAAAGCTAACATCACACCAAACACACAGGCAATAAAAAGTCACTGTATGATTCAAAACAAGTTCTTAACTGTTCTAAAGATAATTCCAGATCATGGTAGTGTATCTGCCTTTGTGATGAGTTAAATATGCACATGCTATCATAAAACACACACATACCTATATATGTATACACACACACAAATATATATATATATTTATATATAAATATATATATATATATTTAATATGGAGAAAAATACTCAAAAAATACTCAAAAAAGCCAGGTCAGTTTTGCTTTTCAGCATAAATATTTCAAATGTCTTCTCATTACTTTTCTGGTGACGAAACACTGAGGTCAAGCCATAGACCCTGGTTATTCACAGTATATTAGATAAACAGTCCCTTTGTCTACAACAAGCATGGCTAGGACAAATGCTGTAAATTTGAAAGAATTATATGTATAGGTGAACAGAGTCCCTCATGCCTAAAAATGAGAAGTATTAATGCCCTTTCTGTCTGAATACAAGGAAGGACTGGAACAATAGAACTCATTGTGGAAACATTTGACTTCATTATCTTCTGTTTAGTAGGGTTTATTATTTTTAGAAATGTCATTGTTGTCACATTAGAAATGTGAACTAATATCCCAACTCCAAATATACCAATCAAAACAAAAAAGAAGGGGCTCACTGTGAAGTGCATTGTGTTGTGGAGCAATGACTTGAAGCAGCTCAAGTACATGTATTGAATGAAGAAAAGGGGACAATAAAAAGGAAATTGATCCCACCTTAGATTTGTCTGCACAACAATCCCATAGGATGAATTTATTGTTTTAAAAATGTAATTTTGCACTTATAAGGTTATGGCTCCAGGACTAATGGCAGCTTCCATGCAGGTAAAGGGGCTCCTGATTTCTCCTCAGACAGTGAATGTAAAGTAGTCATCCCAGGGTTCTAATTTGGAATACTGCTTGCATTCCCTTCCCAAAGTGTGAAGAAAACTGGAAGGAGGAAGCAAAACACTTAAAAGGAAGATGAAAATGAAAAAAAAAAGATTTGGCGGTTTAAAAAATTAATCTAGGAAATAAGCAGAAAATTAAAAACAGAAAATGTATGTTCTTCTATCATATGCAGATGGAATGAACCACATATGTATAGACTCTCCAGTTACTTGGCACCACTCATTAGGCCCATAGAGAATTTTGACTTGCCTTTTTCTTACCTGTGTGTTTGACAGAAAGTTTATATATATATATATATATATATATATATATATATATATATATAATAGAACAAATAATATGCTATGTATAAATATTTCAAGCAATCTTTAAATGAAGAGCTGAATAATTGTTTCTTTGTTATTTATCTATGTGTATGTATTGCCTGTGCAATCTTATGTGCAGGTGAATATGTGTGAACATGAATGTGGAAGCCAGAGATCAACATCTGGTGTCATTCTTCAGATACCATGACTCTATTTGTCTCTTTCTTTTTTTGAGAGAGATTTTCTTATTTGCTTAGATTAACCATCTAGGCTAGTTTAGATTGGTTGGCCATTGAGTACCAGGAATCCATCTGTTTCAACTTTCTGAGACTTAGGATTCTGCCACTATCCCTGGCATTTTATGTGGGTTCCAGTGGTCAAACTCAAATCTTCATGCTGGCAAATTAAAGACTTTATTTACTGAACACTTTTCTCAGCCTAAAGAAATGTTAATTAATATATGGAAGTTTAGTGCGGGAAAACATGTTTTTATTATAAAATACTAATATGGGGGCTCTATGTCCCATCTGGAAGTACAATAGGGCTGACCCTGCTGTCAGGGTCCAAGTGAGCTGACTTTGAGAACATGAGAGCAGGAGAACTGACCCATCTCCCCATTTCACATACGACAATCAGAAGAGAAGGCTCTGCACCTTGACTGGGAAAGATAGGATCTGGTCCTGGTGATGTGAGTGAGAGGAACCCATACATGAGGGCCCTAGAGTAGAACGGGGCAGGCTCCTGGTTGTAGGCTGCATGGGTAAGCTAGTTGAGGCAGTGAGGAGACCTCTCCCAGGCAGTGACAATGAGGGAAAGCTAGTGAGCTTACCAACCCTGTTGCAAACCAGTCCTAGAACACAGACTATGAGTTAACCCACCCCAACATCCACCACATCTGTGAAGGGGATAAATCTACAGATCTAAAACCGCAGGATCTCCCAGACATAACACAACAACAGGATATACAAGAGGAGCCCCGGTGACAGCCCATAATCTGTCCTGTAGCAGAAACCAGGGGTCTCAAGCCAGACTAATGACTCCTGGAAATGAACACTTGCAAAAAAGATGAACAGGCTGAATGTAACTATGTGACTCAACATTCCACACTACAGCTACCATGCAAGGTATTTTTTTTAATGTTGGTTTTGTTTCTGGCTTTTTTTGTCTCTTTGTTTTGTTTGTTGGTTGGTTTTTCTTTTTAATTTGGTTTTAATTTGGGGGGAAGTTTGCAAGGGCAGAGGGCACATGTGAGTATATAGGGAGATAAGTTGGATTAGAATGCATGATGTGAAATCCATAAATAATCAATAAAAGTTATAAGAAAAAATGCTAATATTTGAAGTTAGGATTCCCAAAGCAGTATGCAAAGGATATTTCAAAACATAAAGTCATAACAAGGAACTACAAAATTGAAACTGATACGTGGACTGTTCAAGAAGGGAAGCCGGAGGAGTCAACACATGATTATGTTAGCCTTACCTAACTAAGTACATGCACTTGGGACTGATTGAAGCTTCAAGGAGAAGTTAGTGAATATTTTTTGTTGCTTCTAAAGACTATATTCACTAAAAAAAAATGACTGGAAGATTGGTCTCATTTCATCCAGAAAAAGAAAAATAATATCAGAGGAACCTGCTTCTTAAGGACAGCAAAGAGAAAGCAAACACTCTGAAAGCTCTTTGTGAAACTTTATAACAAGCTGAAAACTAGAAATGTGATTTTAACTCTAATAATCACATGTTGGGCTGATAGTTAAGAGTCCTATTAGTAAAGAGACATGACAATAGATACTGAAATAAAAGTTTCCTTCTCAGCACCCCCAAAACATGAAAATTAATTTCAGATCATTTTTAGTCATGTCTTAATAGCAATAGGGCTTTAATGTGAAATGTCTGCTAAGAATGTTGTGTCAAACATTTTTCTCCAAGCTGCTAGTGATGGAAATTTAAGGAAGTGGGGTCTGGATGAAAGGATTAGATTACAGAATGTGCTACTTTGAAGATTATACCAAGTCTCCTTTTCTCTCTTTTCCCTGTCCATATCAGGTGAATGAACGTGTACACTACATAGTAACCCCAACATGTGACTTTCCGGAAGTATGTATAAACAGTCATCATGAATGGGCAAAATTTTTCTTCCTTAGTTCTTCCACATATGCCACTCCTATTAACTAGAATACTGCCACAACTTGCATTTCCAATTTCTTTTTATTTAAAAACAAAAGTTTAAAACCAAAAGCAGTTCTGATATTCTTCCTATTTGTCACCAAGCCACTTATTTTGAAATCAAGTGAGACTGCAAGATCTAATTACATTTTATCTCCTCCTCCAAAGGAACTGCTAAATGACTCTGGTAGCCTGTAGGCTGCTAATGTCAAGAAATCCTATAGAAATGTCAAGAAATAAGAAGCATTGAGTCACCGTTGGTGATTTCTTTCTTTGCAGTTAACATCAGGAGAAACAAGTTTTCTATCAACATTGCTCAGCAGAGTTTTGATGACTTCTTTTCTCTCTCAAAAAAGGTGCAATTCCATTCCTCCGAGCTCCCCCCGTTCTCCCCTTTACACTTTAGGAAGGGTGGATATGGGAGCAGGGAAGCATATATCTTAATTTAAGGAGCTACCTGAGGGTTGTCAAGAGACTTGACCCTAGAGGGGTTCCCAGGTTTCCAGGGAGACGCCCCCAGTTAGTTCCTTGGGCAGCTGAGGAGAGGGAGCCTGAAAAGGCCAGTTCCTATAGCCATACTGATGAATTTCTTGCATATCACCATAGAACCTCCACCTGACGATAGATGAAGAAAATGACAGAGCCCCACATTGGAGCACCGGACTGAGCTCCCAAGGTCCTGATGAGGAGCAGAAGGAGAGAGAACATGAGAAAGAAAGTCAGGACAGTGAGGGAACCTCCAGCTGGCGACAGATGGGGAAGGTGACTGAGCCCCACATTGGAGCACTGGACTGAGCTCCCAAGGTCCTGATGAGGAGCAGAAGGAGCGAGAACATGAGAGAGAAAGTCAGGAACGAGAGGGGTGCGTTCACTCATGGAGACGGTGGGACAGAACTAATGGGAGATCACCAACTCCAGATGGAATGGGACTGATGGATCATGCGACCAAACCCGTCTCTCTGAATGTGGCCAACAGCGGGGGCTGACTGAGAAGCAAAGGACAATGGCTCTGGGCTCTGATTCTTCTGCATGGACGGGCTCTGTGGGAGCCTTCTCAGCTTGGTCGATCACCTTCCTGGACCTGGGGGGAGTTGGGAGGACCTTGGTCTTAGCATAGAGTGGGGAACCCTGATGGCTCCTTGGCCTTGAGAGGGAGGGAGGGGAGGTATGGGTGGAGGGGAGGGGAGGGAAGGGGGAGAGGAAGGGGAGAGAAGGGGGAGGAGGAGGGGACGGAGGGGGGAGGAGGAGGGAAGGAGATGGAAATTTTTAAATATAAAAAAAATAAACCATGAGAAAAAAAAAGAAAAAAAAAAAGGTGCAATTCTGGAAAGATAAAGGCCAGACCGTCTCAAGAGCCTGGAATTTTATCAAAGTCAATTTCACAGAGACTATTTTTCTTCTTCTTTTTGACATTTTTTAAAGCAAGACAAACGTAAAAGTCTTTTGCTCATTAGAAATCTGTCTTATAGTATCGCTTTTAAGAATATTTAGTATTGGATTCACTAAAAAATTTATAAAATATGATCGATAAAAATTTCATCTTACTGATATTTGCAACCTAAAGGGATATTTTCATCATCATTGCCTGAATTGAACCCACCTGGCCATCAAAAGGTCGTTCTTTCTTGCTCTAGAAAGTCCCTGGCAGTCTGATTTAGAGGTTACTGGCTTATATATATTAACAACAACAACAACAAAAACCTGTCTTCAGAGAATTTAGATTACAATGATTGTTAATTAACAACCATGATACTCTAATACAATGCTAACAGTACAAATGGAGACTTATTGCTCTTCTATTGGTCAGTTTCATGGAACTCAGCCACTTTGGTCTGCCATTAAATTCTTCTTTATCCTTGTGACAAGCATCCAAGCTCATTCTTGAAAATCTCATCTTGAAATAAAGGCCACCTATGGCCAGATCACACATTTCCCAACCCAATGCCTCATGAATGGCAAGGCCCATAGCCTGGAGATTCTGGTCTTTTATGGCACTAACAGCTTTCAGCAGGGAGACATTCACCTCACACCTTCAGCAACAGAAGATTTGTGGTCTTTGTCTTTCTACTCCTCCTGAAATAGGAACTCCTATAAAGCTTTTGGAGAAACCTTCAACTTTGGGCTTTTGAAAAGGGGCTTAATGTGACTAAAAGGTGAAACCTATAGATCTGATATGGGTCTACTTTGGGGTGAACTTAGCCATTAACAAAGAGTAAACAGAGCATGTCTAAAGCACAGCGGCATCTCTACAAGAATGAGTGTAGCCAGTTCAGAAATTCACTCCCTTAAGTAAGCTTTCTCACTTTTCAATTTATTCTTCTTGTGATTTTTTTAAATTTTCACTGGCCTATGAACTAACATAAAAGCCACCAACTCCGAATATTTACATTTTATATCCTAAGAAATATTTTTCTATTTAAATATTTTCTCAACCTTTTATTACATTATTATGCAAGTGTTATCTATAACTCAAGTAATAAAAAACAGTAGTATTTTTGTTTCTTTGATGATTCTTACATCCTTGCTTTTTCTTTGTCTTAGTACATTTTTCATTACTGTGACAAAATGCCTGAGGAAATTTTATTTGGTTCATGGTCTTAGGGGTTTCTATCCAGCGATCTACTTCTTTAACACCATCTTGACGTCAAAAAAGAGGAGGAGGAGTAAGGAGAGGAGGAGGAAGAGGAGGGCACAGAATTTCAGTCTATTTCATCTTGACCAAGGAATGTCTCCAGTGATTTACTCCTTCTTACCAGGATTCGCTTTCTAAAAGTTCCACAAGTCCAAATACCAATAGTGCCACAAGCTGTCAAAAACAACCTAAGGCAATTTCAGTTCACTGAATTTAAGACTAGCAATACCGTTCCCACTAATTCTCTCTTGTCTTGTTTGTTTTTCATACCATTGTAAAATATATAATAAGTATTTAACATATTATGTGGATTACAAAGGACAAACATTCCTTTTTTGTTCCACATTTGGCAAAAATGTTAACTCTGTTGTTTCCCTTTTAAACATAGCAAATACCTCAAAGTAGCCAAGTACTAAATATTTACCATTGATTTAGTAAGACAGCATCTGGTGAATCACCAAGGACAATTGTGCCAAATGGTAAAAGCTTGGTCTTATGATACATGGGGAATATGCACTTTGTTGACAAATTTTCTAAGAGTTTTATAAGGAACATCGATCTCTAAGGAATCTCTTTTGATGAGAAGACTTTGAATGTGTTATATAAAATTAAATTCTGGAGGCTGATAAGACTCCAGTCGGCTTCTCACCCCGATGATCACATTAGGCAATCAGCATCAGAGGGATAGACTGACTTTTAAAGACTCGTATTTCCCCAAGTTCAGAGACTCAGAATCAAGACCTAGTTATTCTGAACCAGGACCATAAGCTCAAGGCACTTGTGTGTGTTTTCTGTACACTACAGATTTAATAGTTTTTCTCTACATTGACATTTGAAACAAAATCTAGTGTGTGTGTGTGTGGGGGGGGGGTTATTATACAATTTTCAAAACTTGAGGAATTAGATACAGTACTTTGATTTTTTAACAAGATTTTAACAAGACTTTGTGAAAAGTAGACTATGAAATCTCTTAACCATGTACTGGAAAAGGAATGGCTGTATATTTTAAATTATTTATGCTTCTGTCTTCAGAAGGCATGGTTAAAAAGCCACTGAGAGTAAAGCTATCGGCAGTGTTTGAGATTTTCTGACCTATGTTCATCTGAAATATTTAGGTATGCTTTTTAAACCCATCCTCATGCTCCCAATGAGGAATAGATTTCTGAAACTGTCCTTTGTTAATAAAAAATCACAGCAACTAGGGCAAATTCTTACTTGCCTGTGTATGTTCTTATTCAGGAGTTTTTGCAATATTAGGAATGGTGCTGGTCTGTTTTATTGTTAAATTTTTTCTTTTATAAATTTTTTATAAAATTTTATAAAATTCATATTATAATATAATGACAATATTTTCCCTTCCCTTTCCTTCTTCCATATCTTGCCCATATCCCATCTTGCTCTCAAACATTCATAGCCTCTTTTTTTACATTTATTGGTCGCACACACATACACATGCGCACATGTTGAAGCCCATTGAGTTTACCCCGTCCAGGTTAGCATGCCCATTGGTGTCATTCTTGTGCAACAAGCTTAGAAAGCCATGCAGGTAGTTGAGTCTTTATGGATAGAGATTCTTGTAGCATGGTTAATAAAACCAAGAAACAGAAATTGGGGTTCAGCCTGAAGGTCATCAAAGCAAAACATCCAGCCACTGACCTTTATTTACTTCTACCTCAGTCCAAAATGATGATCCTGCCTCCAGGAATCTCAGAAGGAGACTGTGAGTAAGAGCGGTCTCTTCCTGTTTTGTATTCCTCTCTAGTGGTGGGATTAAAGGCATGCGCCATTACCACCCAGTTTCTATGACAAACTAGTTTAGCTACTGGGATTAAAGGTGCGTGTCATTGCTGCCTTGTCTGTAAGGCTGACCAGGGCAGCTCTTTTACTGTCTGAGCTTCAGGCAAGCTTTATTCATTAAAATATAGATGAAATATCACTACAGATTCTGACATTTATAGGAGAAACAATATCACAGAAACCCCCTGTTTTGCTGAGAGTTTGTGTTCTTTCTTTCTCCACTTCTGAAATGACCCGAAACCTTCAGTGCAGTCATTGCGTTGTAGAAGTACCCAAGTATCCACAACCCTGAAATTTGATTGATTATAACTTATAATTAATGATGATTGTAACCATTATAAGTAATGGTCTACTTCTGCTGCAAAGAGAAGTCTCTTTGATTGTGGGAAAAGATTACACTTATCTGTTGGTATAATAAAAATGTTTGGAATATGGTTAGTTATTATGTGTTAAGTTAATGGTAATTGTGGATTCTGTGTCCAAGACCATGACTTCACTAGCCAGTGATGCTGGTTATATTTCTAGTACTAGGATTAATTCTCTTCTTGTTGGGTGTGCCTTAAGTCCAGCTAAAAATCTATTGGTTGTCACCAAGATATTTGTATCACTTACCATGTTGTGTTAGTTGGTATAGTTCATAAGCAACACAGATGGGTAGGACTGTTGGTTACTTCCCTTCTTTGGAAGCTAGCATGCCAACCATGATTAAGCTAGTCCTCAGGAAGGAGTCTTTCAGTTCACTTTCAGCTCAGGGGTCCTCTGGGCTCTGCCTGTCAGGTACCTGTCTTCAGCAAAAAAGGGGATTACTTTTCACATCTGGAGGGCAACCAGAGGCAATAGCAATGCTCTATAATGTTTTGGGCATCTTGAGACAGCCTTGATCAACAACTTAAAAGAGGTCTTCTCAGACTGGAGTTGGAATCTTTCAGATGATCATTGGTTCTGGAAGAAGTATTCTTGCCTGAAGAGTGAAATTTCATATAATCAATATATGCAATATTAATAATCTGACTTCCTTGTATTATAGATATTTTAGGTAGAGAAAAATATCATGAATCAGCATAATTTTAAGATACTTTTATTGTTGTCTTACTCTCTCACTTCTTTAATCTGTGTTTCTATCCCTTCCTTTCCCTAACTAGAGTGCACTCCTATGTTTCCCATTTTCCTATTCAGACCACTATTTCCCTGTGATTCCCTTCTCCATTTTTTCTGCATACCCAAAATGATCCCTTTGTTTTGTTGCTTCTATTTGTGTAGTTTTTCAAAAATTACTCATTTTGTATTTTAAATCAGGAATATAAATTATAGTAATGACCCAAGAAATAGAAATGTGTAGCAAAATAATAAGAAAGTAGCACTAGTTGTCACTAACTGGAATTTGGAGATATGAAAGCTAAAATTTTGGAGTTTATCTAATAGGCATTTATTAATTGTTTTTATAAGAAGTTTTCTAATTTAATTTTATTTTTATAAAGATCCAATGTTTAAAATATCCAATGAACCTATATCGCCAGTTCTATATATTATTAAACTCATGTTAAAGATTGCTTTGCTTCTGTATCTAAATAAGGTCCTCTTATCTGTGATGGTGTCCTTGTTCTCAAATCTATTCTATAGTAGCAGAGCTTCCTTTGCCTCTGTTATAGTCACTATACAACTTGATATTTTAATGTCAGTCTTCCTGCTTGAAATAATTTTTCCTAGTAAATGGTATTTATTTTCTAGATAATTCAACAATTAATGGCTTTCAATAGATTTTAATGACTTACAGATAATTAAAATATTGGTATGTATTTTTAATCACATTTCTTGAAGAAATTCTTTATCTCTAAGAATACCATAATTTAGCTATCTCAACAATATTTCAGTAAAGTCTTGTTGAATATATATAATAATTCAATTTGTCAATATCTATAAAAAGGATAAAAAAGTTTAAGTCTTCTAATTTGTCTAACCCTTTTATTGAGGACACATTTCATTTTTGTTATCTACTGTAAATGTGGCTGGATGTTGACAAATGAGTGCTCTAAACTCCTATTTTAGAACAATGGTTTTGTAGAATATTTGTTATGTTGTTTGCTTCCTCTTTTTAGATATGGCCTTTACTTATACCCAAATGCCTGATCCTCCTGACTCTGCCTGGCCCCAAATGCATTAATTTCTAAATCCAATTTCTGATTCTTATATTTCATATCAAATTTTCTTAGTCAAAGAAATGACAGGAATTGGCTTGCTTGACATAATCTAACAAAAGTCGTAGTGAATTATCTAGAGCAGAGGTTTCCAACATGTGGATTTTGAATCTTTTGTGTGGTTAAAGGGCCTTTTTACAGAGGTCATTGAAGACAAGCTCAAGTCAGCCGTCTCTGTGGGTTTCCCTTTCATGATCTTGACCCCCTTTGCTAATAAAATCCCTCCTCCCTGTCTTCAACTGAAATCCTAGAGTTCATTCTGATGCTTGGCTGTGAATCTCTGCATCTGCTTCCATCAGTTTCTGATTGGAGGTTCTATGATGACAATAGGGTAGTTATCATTTCTGATTACAGAAAGGCAGACAGTTCGGGCACCCTCTTCTCCTATTGCTAGGAGTCTTAGCTGGGGTCATCTTTGTGGATTCCTGGAAATTTCCCTAGTGTCAGGTCTGTTGCTAACCCCATAATGTCTCCCTCAATCAAAAAATCTCTTTCCTTGCTTTTCCTCTCTGTTCTTCCCCCATTTTGTCCATTCCATTTCCCATTTCCTCATATTCTCCTCTCCCTTTCCTACTCTTCCCCCAAACAACTGTGTACTATTAAGGAATTTCTAGAAGCAATACCACCCCTGACTTCAAGTTCTAATATAGAGCTATAGTAATAAAAACATCTTGATTTTGACATAAAAACAGACTCATGGACTAATGGAATCATATTGAGAAACCTGGCATAGTTCACACACCTATGAATATCTGATTTTTAATCAAAGAAGTCAAAACTGTACAATGGACAAAGAAAATATCTTGAACAAATGGTGCTGGCATAACTGGATATCAACATGTAGAAGCCTGCAAATAGATCTATATATATTGCCATGCATTAGACCATCAGCATTTTTTTTTTGCATTTTTTTTTGCATTTTTTTGCAAGGTCTCTGGTTCTTGGTACCAAAGCAATGCCCAGTGTGGGTTTACTTCTCATGGTGGGTGCCTTATCTCATATCACTCATTTGTTCTCTACTGTCCACACAAGTTCTGTGCTACCATTGCCCTAGTGTATTTTGCAGGCAGGACAGATGGAGGTCATCAGTTTTGTGGCTGGGTTGTGATCCAGTCTTCCCTTTTAATAGCCTACAGAGTATCTTACCATACTAAAGAGACTAGAAAGTAGACATGGAGGCTCATGTAGGCACAAATTTGACGGATAGCTCAATGAGTTATTGGCTATTTCTTCAGCAAGGGGCTTTTACTGTCAGTTTGTGGAGTTTGTCTTAATGTCAGCTTGAGTTCTTTGGAAATTTCTAAGGAAACACCCTTGGCCAACCACTCAATAGAATGCAGTCCCATCCTGCACCGGAAGTCTGCAATTTTCATAATGTAATTTTTAACAGTTGAATAATGATCCATTGTGTAAAATGTACCACATTTTCTTATCCATTCTTCTGTTGAGAGGCATCTAAGATGTTTTTTTCCAGTTCTGGATGTTATTAATAAAAACATAATGAGCATGGTAGACCAAGGTAATTTTGGTAAGAGGAGGGAGCATCTAATGAGTACATTTCCAAGAGTGGTATAGCTGGGTTATGAGATAGATCAATTACCAACGTTCTGAGGAACTGCCACAACAGGTTTCCATAATCACTGTGCAATTTGCACTCCCACCAGCGAAGGAGGAGTGTTTCACTTGTTCCACATCCTAGCCAGCAAGAGCTGTCACTTGTGTTATTTAATCCTACCCATTCTGACAAAATGTAAGCTGGAGTTTTCAAAATAGTTTTGATTTGCATTTCCCTGCTGGATAAGGATGCTGAACATTTCTTTAAGTGTTTCTTGGCCATTGAAAATTCCTTTATTGAGAATTCTCTGTCTAAATCTGTACTCCATTATATTACTTGGGTTTTTGATACTTAGTTTCTTGAGTTACTTATTCATTTGGATATTAGTCCTTTATCAGGTGTGGAGTTTGGTAATAATCTTTTCCCATGCTGTACATTGCCAGGTTTTCCAAGCGATTGCTGTCC
Source organism: Arvicola amphibius (assembly GCF_903992535.2). Taxonomy (NCBI): domain Eukaryota; kingdom Metazoa; phylum Chordata; class Mammalia; order Rodentia; family Cricetidae; genus Arvicola; species Arvicola amphibius. The sequence continues at coordinate 32,498,151 of NC_052047.1, read as the reverse complement.
TTACAGAGGTTTTAGAATTTATTTATTTATTTATTTATTTATTTATTTATTTATTTTATTTTTGTCTTACAGAAGCTTTTCAGTTTCATGGGGTTCTACTTATTAGGTATGGACATTAGTGTCATTAATATCAATATTCTGTTCAGAAAGTCCTCTTCTGTGCCAATGTGTTTAAAGCTATACCACTTTTCTCTCAGTGTTATCTAGATTTATGTTAAGGTCTTTGAGGCATTTGGACTGAGTTGGTTCAGGGTAATAAATATAGATTTGCATTCTTCCACATGCAGACATCCACTTTGAACAACATTATTGATGGAAGATGCTATATTTTTTGTGTATTTCTGACTTCTTTATCAAGAAACAGGTTTCTATATGTGTTTGGATTATGTCTGGGTCTTCACTTTGATTCACTTTAATTAGCTGCCTATATTGATGCCAATTTCATGAAGTTTCTGTATCTATAGTTAATAATAAGTACATCCTGAAATTAGGGAATAGTCATATGCCCAGTAGTTATTTTTTGGTTGAGGACTGTTGTGGCTACCCAGGTTCTTTTTGCTTGTTTTGTTTTTTCCATATAAAATTATGTATTGCCCTTTCAATATCTATAAAGAATGGTGTTGGAATTTGTGATGGGGATTGCTAGATGAACCTGTAAATTACTTTTGGTAGAATGGCCATTTTCACAAAGAATTCCTTACCTATCTGTAAGCATGGGAGATCTTTCCATCTTATTTGATAATCTTCTTCAATTTCTTTTTCAGAAAACTTGAAGTTTTTATCATAGATGTCTTTCATTTGCCTGTTACCGCAAAGGTACTTTATATTATTTGAAGCTATTGTGAAATATTATTTATCTATTTTTTCTTGGTTCATTTGTTCCATTTTTATGCAGGAGGGCTACAGATATTTTGAGTTAACATCATTTCCAGCTACTTCACTGAGAGCATTTATCAACTGTTGAAGTTTTGCTGGTGGAATTTTTATGGTCACTTACATATACTATCATTTCATCTGCAAATAATGCTACTTTGACTTCTTCCTTTCCAGTTTATACCTCCTGATCTCTTCAGTTGTCTTATTGCTCTAGTTAAAACTTCAAGTATTACGTTGAACATGTAGGAAGAAAGTGAACAGCATTGTCTTCTTTCTGACAATTTCTTTTAGTTCTCTCCATTTAATTGATGTTGACTCCAGGCTTGTTGTAAAGTGACTTATTTGTTTTAGTTATGTCCCTTTAGTTATATCTCAAATATCCCCAGGACTTATATCATGTAGATGTGGTTGGATTTTTGTCAAAGTCCTTTTCATCATAAATTGAAATGATAACAAGGTTTATTTTCCTTTAGTTGTATGTATGGTGGATTATGTGTACTGATATTTTATATTGAGCCACCACTATGTCTCTGGGAGGAATCTTACTTGATCATGTTGGGTGATCTGTTTGATGTATCTTAGAATCTATTTGCAAACATTTTATTATTTTTGTATCAATGTCCATGATCAAAATTGGTTTGTGATTTTCTTTCTATGTGAGTCTTTATATGTTTGAGTATCAGTGTAATTGTGACCTCAAAAAAATTTATTGGGAAATTTTTCCTCTGTTTCTATTTTGTAGAATAATTTGAGAAATATTTACATTAATTATTCTTTGATGATCTGGTAGAATTCTGAGCTAAAACAATCTGGCCCTGGCTTTTTGCGGGAGTATTTATGACTGCTTCTATAGTATTGTGAGTATAGGTCTGTTTAAATTTTTTATCTGATCTTAGTTAATGTGGTAAGTAAGTGGCAACTACCAAGAGTATTAGTCATTTTCTTTTCAATTTTTTGGAATTTATCATTAATGTATTACTATTATTAGTATTATATTTTGTTTTTTTTACCTTTTTGTTTTTGTTGATTTCTGAGCCTGAATTACCATTTTTATTTTTTTATTTTAACATCCTGAACCACATCTTTTCCTCCCTCTCTTCTATCCTGTTTTCTCCCACTTCCTGTCTTTCCCTAATTAGTGCCTTCTCATTTACTACACAGAAAAGGGCAGGGCTCTCATAAATATCAACCAAAAACATGGTATATGAAGTACATTAAGGCCAGGTAGCTCCCCTCATTTTAAGGCCGGGAAAGGCAACTTAGCATGAGTAATAGGGCACCAAAAGACAGCAAAAGAGTCAGATACAGGCCTTCTGCCACTGTTAGGGAGTCCCACAAGAAAAATAAGCTACACAACTATAAACATATATACAGAGGGCCCAGGTCAGTTCCGTGCAAGCTTCCTGGCTGTCGATTTAGTCTCTGTCAAACCCTGTGAGCTCAGGTGAGTTGATTCAATGGATTTTCTGGTGGTATCCATTGGCCCATATGGCTCCCATAATACCTTCATTCTCCTCTTCTGCAGGGTTCCCCAAGCATTTACCTAATATTTGGCTGTGGCTCTCTGCATTTGTTTCCATCAGTCTGAGTAAAAATCGCTCTGATAATTGGACTAGGCACCAGGTCCTGTGAGTATAGTGATTTATCATTTGACATCATTACATTGATAATTTTGTTGTTGTTGCAGTCTGGTTTGATCCTATCTTCAGCTCTGGGCTATTCACTTCTGGGTCCTGGTGTTCCACATACTGTAAATGGGGATTTTACCTAGGGTGGGATGGGCCCTAAGGCTGTACCAACCATTGGTAGCACTCCCACATATTCTGTGCTACCTTTACCCCAGCCATCTTGTAAGCAGACACAGTGTAGGTCTCAGGATTATCTGACTTTTTTTCCACTTGGAAGTCTTCCCTGGTCATGAGAGATGGTCAGGACAGGCTACATATCCCCTATTTCCAGGAGTCTTAGCTGGAGTCACACTTGTAGATTTCTGGTAGTTTCCATTATACTAAATTTGCATCTCACCCAGAAATGCTCATTTTTTTCAGGTTATCTCTTCCAATAATCTCCCTTTCCATTACCTGCCACATTATCCTTTGTGTTCCTATCTACCCAGCTCCCATCCACCCATGAAAATATGTTCTATTTTCTGTTCCAAGGGAGATACAAACCTGCTACCTTGAGCCCTGCTTGTTACTTAGCTCCTCAGGGACTGCGGGTTGTAGCATGGTTATCCTTTACTTTATAGCTAATATCCACTTATAAATGAGTATATACATGTTTGTCTTTATGGATCTTATTTAATACAGTAGAGGTTTTGCTTTTCTTGTTGTCCTAATTCTCTCTGGCTCTTATACTCCTTCTGCCTCTTCCTTTACAGTATTTCCTGATGTGAGGGGCTTGATCAAAACATGTCTATTAGGACTCAGCTTTACAAGGCCTCTCACTCTTTACATAAATTCTGAGCATGGGTCTCTGTATTTATTCCCATCTTACTCAGGAGGATGTTTATCTGAAGATGGCTGAGGAAGGCTCTTATCTGTTTCTAGGGCCAAGTTGAACTTCCCTTTAATAATTAGTAATCATTCTATATACTCTGAATAATTTGAGATACCCTGGTATAAGCTCAAAGAGCAATATATTGGATTCTGTAGCTGGGAAGTTAGGACATAAGGCTGCCACTGACACAGTTTTGCATCCCTTCTCCAGGGATCACCAGACATCTGCTTTCTCTCCACTTCTTGACTCAACTTGAAACATCTTCAGGCTTCTCTGGTACATGTGACAAAAAGGCTGGTGGTAGGTAATCGAGACGTTGCATTAAGAATTTAAATAGGTGAATTTTAGCACCGGACTGAGCTCCCAAGGTCCCGATGAGGAGCAAAAGGATCATGAGCAAGGAAGTCAGGACCATGAGGAGTGCGTTTACCCATTGAGACGGTGGGACAGATCTAATGGGAGACCACCAAGTCCAGTTGGAATGGGACTGATGGAACAGGGGACCAAACCAGACTCTCTGAATGTGGCTGACGGTGGAGGAGGACTGAGAAACCAAGGACAAGGGCGATGAGCTTGAACTCTACAGCATGACGGGCTCACTGTGAGCCTTGTCAGTTTGGTTGCTCACCTTCCTGGACTTAGGGGGAGTTGGGAGGACCTTGGAGTTAACATAGTGAAGGGAACCCTGATGGCTCTTTGGCTTGGAGAGGGGCGGAGTGGAGGTATGAGTGGAAGGGAGGGGAGGGAAAGGGGAGGAGGAGGGGAGGAGATGGAAATTTTTAATAAAAAAAATGAGAAAAAAAACCCCTGCCACATTGGAGCTAACTTCATGCTACTTGGAAATTTCCGAAACTCGTACACGTCCCCTCCCCCCACTGCCACATTACCTGCCATGTGATGTCTTGCACAGTTTCCAGTTTGTGTTCCCTGCCCATGAGTTCTGAGCTTCTTGCTTCATGTACACAATTGATTTAATTGCTTTTAAGTTGTTAAGCAAGGCCTATTTTTCAGTATTTAACCAGCACCAAGGTGAAAAAAAAAATACAAAAAAAGCTTAGGACTGTTAGTGGCACCAGGTTGCACCGCTACCCACGACCCTGCAACCACAACACCTTCTGGACAATAAAGATTATTACACCTAAAATAATTACCAGACCTCATAACAGGTAATTAATAAATCAATATATAATGGCAGACAATATTACCATGGAAAATTATAGTAACTTCTTTGCTAATATTATGGATTGTCTTCCGCAAGGCTTATAGGTTATTGTGATACATCCGTTTATTGGATATTGGGTCTCAGTTTTTTTCATATTATATCCTTAGGAAAATGGTTTGATAACAGAGCCAAGAATGAGGCACTTTTATAAATGATGTAGTCTTTACAGACTAATAATGAACAGCTAGCCGACAGGATTAATACCATGGAAAATCAAAAGTTACTTGGAAAAAACTAAAACTATTGAAAAGGGTAACATTAATTTGACGGACAAAATTGAATCCATGTCAAAGTGTATGGAGAAATTATCTGAAAGAATTCATACTGTTGAATTTGACAATCAAAATTTGTTAAAACAGCCCTTTTGTCTGTGCTGCGACCCTGGGCTGCCTGGAATCCCTGATCCTGTGCCATGACATTCCATCTGAACTGGCCATCCACCCAAAGGGGTCAGACTCTGGCCTCCAGGCAGGTCTGAGGATTCCTGCGGAGGGGTGCGGGCTCCTTCAGATTGTGCTGCCAGGTTCGCTGTGTGGTATTCCATCCCGCCCTGCCCCCACCTTGGCCCTTTTGTCTGGGCTGCGACCCTGGGCTGCCTGGAATCCCTGATCCTGTGCCCTGACATTCCATCTGAACTGGTGAGTGAATGCGGACCTTGGGGCAACCTGCCCTGGAAGAGAGCACAGTCCCCCTACCCCTACTTCCCTCTGCAGGCTTGTGTCTCCCAAGCTTTCCCTAGTGTTCTCAGGTGTCCTGCTCCTGTTCTAAGGCCATCCACCCAAAGGGATCAGACTCTGGCCTCCAGGCAGGTCTGAGGATTCCTGCAAGGGAGTGCGGGCTTCTTCAGATTGTGACGCAAGGAATAGGTCCTCCTCTGGCACTGGGGAGATCCAACCAGTTTCAGTCACAGCAAAGATTGGTCTAGGACACCAAACGCCTCCGGGCTCCTTTTGAAGGAAGAGATGGGCAGGCGCCAATGCAGGAGCTCCTCCAACAACATGAAAGGCAACATGACATCACCACAAGCCAGACATCCCGAAACAACAAGAATTGAACACCCTACCCCAGAAGATATAGAAGAAACCGACATTAAACAGTACTTTATGAAAATAATAGAGGACCTTAAACAGGAGGTAAAAAACTGCCATAAAGAAATGGAGATGACAAACAAAAAGGTAGACGAAATAAATAAATCTCTCAAAGATACCCAAGAAAAACAAGAAAAACAAGAAAAAGCAATCAAACAGGTAAGGGAAACAGTACAAGACCTGATAAATGAAATGGAGGTATTGAAGAAAACACAATCTGAGGGACGACTGGAAATGGAAACTCTGAGTAAACGAACAGAAACTTCAGAGACAAGTATTTCCAACCGAATACAAGAGATGGAAGAAAGAATCTCGGACTCTGAAGATACTATAGAGGAAATAAACTCACAGATTAAAGAACTAAACAAATCTAACAAATTCTTAACACAAAACATTCAGGAAATCTGGGACACCATGAAAAGACCAAACCTAAGAATAATTGGGGTAGAAGAAGGAGAAGAATTACAACTCAAAGGCCCAGAAAACATATTCAACAAAATTATAGAAGAAAACTTCCCCAACCTAAAGAAGGATGTTCCTATGAAGGTACAAGAAGCCTACAGAACACCAAATAGACTGGATCAAAAGAAAGCATCCCCACGCCATATAATAATCAAAACACAAAACATACAGAATAAAGAACAGATATTAAGAGCTGCAAAGGAAAAAGGTCAAGTAACATATAAAGGGAAACCTATCAGAATTACACCTGATTTCTCAATGGAAACCATGAAAGCCAGAAGAGCTTGGATAGATGTGCTACAGACACTAAGGGAACATGGATGCAAGCCTAGACTATTATACCCAGCAAAGCTTGCATTCACCATTGATGGAGAAAACAAGATATTCCAGGACAAAAACAGATTTAAACAATACGCAGCCACAAATCCAGCCTTGCAGAAAGTAATAGAAGGAAAATCACAAACCAAGGAGTCCAACAACGCCCGACAATAACTCAGGCATCTAGCGACCCTTCATCAGCACAACTAGAAGAAGGGAAACACACAAACTCTACTACTAAAAATGACTGAAGTTAACAACCACTGGTCATTAATATCACTTAATATCAATGGACTCAATTCACCTATAAAAAGGCACAGGCTAAGAGACTGGATACGAAAACAGAATCCAACATTTTGCTGTTTACAAGAAACACACCTCAACCACAAAGACAGACACCTACTCAGAGTAAAGGGTTGGGAAAAGGTTTATCAAGCAAATGGCCCTAAGAAACAAGCGGGTGTGGCCATACTAATTTCCAACAAAGTTGACTTCAAACTAAAATCAATCAGAAGAGATGGAAAGGGACACTTTATACTCATAACAGGAAAAATCCATCAGAATGAAGTCTCAATCCTGAATATCTATGCCCCTAATATAAAAGCTCCCACTTATGTAAAAGAAACACTTCTAGAACTCAAGGCAGCCATCAAACCACACACACTAATAGTTGGAGACTTCAACACTCCTCTCTCACCAATGGACAGGTCAATCAGACAGAAACCTAACAGAGAATTGAAAGACTTAATGGAGGTAATGAACCAAATGGACTTAACAGACATCTATAGAACATTCCACCCAAATAGGAAAGAATATACCTTCTTCTCTGCGGCTCATGGAACCTTTTCGAAAATTGACCATATACTTGGTAACAAAGCAAACTTCCACAGTTACAAAAAAATATTAGTAACCACCTGTGTCTTATCGGATCACCATGGATTAAAATTAGAATTCAACAACAATGCTACCCCCAGAAAGCCCACAAACTCATGGAAACTGAACAGTCAACTACTGACCCACACCTGGGTCAAGGAAGAAATAAAGAAAGAAATTAAAGTCTTTCTTGAATTTAATGAAAACAAAGACACAACATACTCAAACCTATGGGACACAATGAAAGCAGTGCTAAGAGGAAAGTTCATAGCACTAAGTGCCCACTTAAAGAAAACGGAGAAAGCACTCATTGGTGACTTAACAGCACACCTGAAAGCTCTGGAAAAAAAAGAAGCAGACTCACCTAGGAGAAGTAGAAGACTGGAAATAATCAAACTGAGGGCAGAAATCAACAAAATAGAAACACAGAAAACAATCCAAAGAATCAATGAAACAAGAAGCTGGTTCTTGGAGAAAATCAACAAGATTGACAAACCCTTAGCCAAACTAATCAAACGGCAGAGGGAGAACACGCAAATTAATAAGATCAGAAATGAAAAGGGGGACATAACCACAGACACAGAGGAAATTCAGAGAATCATTAGATCTTACTACAAAAGCCTGTATGCCACAAAATTGGAAAATGTAAAAGAAATGGACAGTTTTTTAGATAAATACCATATACCAAAGTTAAACCAGGACCAGGTAAATGCTCTAAATCGTCCTGTTAGTCGCGAAGAATTAGAAACTGTTATCAGAAACCTCCCTACCAAAAAGAGCCCAGGACCAGATGGTTTCAATGCGGAATTCTACCAGAACTTCCAAGAAGACCTAATACCTATACTCCTTAAGGTATTTCATAATATAGAAACACAAGAGTCACTGCCAAATTCCTTCTATGAAGCTACAGTTACCCTGATACCTAAACCACACAAAGACTCAACCAAGAAAGAGAATTACAGGCCAATCTCACTCATGAACATTGACGCAAAAATTCTCAATAAAATACTGGCAAACCGAATCCAAGAACACATTAGAAAAATTATCCATTACGATCAAGTAGGCTTCATCCCAGAGATGCAGGGCTGGTTCAACATACGAAAATCTATCAATGTAATCCATCATATAAATAAACTGAAGGAAAAAAACCATATGGTCATCTCATTAGATGCTGAAAAAGCATTTGACAAAATTCAGCACCCTTTTATGATAAAGGTCTTGGAGAGATTAGGGATACAAGGGTCATTCCTAAATATAATAAAAGCTATTTACAGCAAGCCGACAGCTAACATCAAATTAAACGGAGAGAAACTCAAGGCTATCCCACTAAATTCAGGAACACGACAAGGCTGTCCACTCTCTCCTTATCTCTTCAATATAGTGCTTGAAGTTCTAGCAATAGCAATAAGACAACATAAGGGAATCAAGGGGATTCAATTTGGAAAGGAAGAAGTTAAACTTTCATTATTTGCAGATGATATGATAGTATACATAAGCGACCCCAAAAACTCCACCAAAGAACTCCTACAGCTGATAAACTCCTTCAGTAACGTGGCAGGATTACAAGATCAACTCCAAAAAATCAGTCGCCCTCCTATACACAAAGGATAAGGAAGCAGAGAGGGAAATCAGAGAAGTATCACCTTTCACAATAGCCACAAATAGCATAAGATATCTGGGAGTATCGCTAACCAAGGAAGTGAAGGATTTATTTGACAAGAACTTTAAGTCTTTGAAGAAAGAAATTGAAGAGGATACCAGAAAATGGAAGGATCTCCCCTGCTCGTGGATTGGGAGGATCAACATAGTAAAAATGGCAATTCTACCAAAAGCAATCTATAGATTCAATGCAATCCCAATCAAGGTCCCATTAAAATTCTTCACAGAGATTGAGAGGACAATAATCAACTTTATATGGAAAAACAAGAAACCCAGGATAGCCAAAAAAATCTTATACAATAAAGGTTACTTCTGGAGGCATTACCATCCCTGACTTCAAACTCTATTACAAAGCTACAGTATTGAAAACAGGCTTGGTATTGGCATAAAACAGAGAAGTTGACCAATGGAATCGTATAGAAGACCCGGATCTTAAACCACAAACCTATGAACACCTGATTTTTGATAAAGGAGCCAAAAGTACACAATGGAAGAAAGAGGGCATCTTCAACAAATGGTGCTGGCATAACTGGATGTCAACCTGTAGAAGAATGAAAGTAGATCCATATCTATCACCATGCACAAAACTCAAGTCCAAATGGATTAAAGACCTCAATATTAATTTGAACACATTGAGCTTGATAGAGGAGAAAGTGGGAAGTACTCTACAACAAATGGGCACAGGGAACCGTTTCCTATGCATAACCCCAGCTGCACAGACTTTAAGGGCAACATTGAATAAATGGGACCTCCTGAAGTTGAGCAGCTTCTGTAAAGCAAAGGACATTGTCACTAAGACACAAAGGCAGCCTACTGACTGGGAAAAGATCTTCACCAACCCTGCAACTGACAAAGGTCTGATCTCTAAAATATATAAGGAACTCAAGAGACTAGACGGTAAAATGCCAATTAACCCAATTAAAAAATGGGGCGCTGAACTGAACAGAGAATTCTCAACAGAAGAAGTTCGAATGGCCAAAAGACACTTAAGGTCATGCTCAACCTCCCTAGCTATCAGGGAAATGCAAATCAAAACAACTTTGAGATATCATCTTACACCTGTCAGATTGGCTAAAATCCAAAACACCAATAATAACCTTTGCTGGAGAGGTTGTGGGGTAAGGGGCACACTCATCCATTGCTGGTGGGAATGCACACTTGTGCAACCACTTTGGAAAGCAGTGTGGCGGTTTCTCAGGAAATTCGGGATCAACCTACCCCAGGACCCAGCAATTCCACTATTGGGAATCTACCCAAGAGATGCCCAATCATACAACAAAAGCATATGCTCATCTATGTTCATAGCAGCATTATTTGTAATAGCCAGATCCTGGAAACAACCTAGATGCCCTTCAGTGGAAGAATGGATGAAGAAACTGTGGAATATATACATGCTAGAATACTACTCAGCGGTAAAAAACAATGACATCTTGAATTTTGCAGGCAAATGGATGGAAATAGAAAACACTATTCTGAGTGAGGTAACCCAGACCCAAAAAAGATGAACATGGGATGTACTCACTCATATTCGGTTTCTAGCCATGATTAAAGGACATCGAGCCTATAAATTTGGGATCCTTGAGAAGATAATAAGAAGGTGAACTCCCAAAAAAGATATAGTAATCCTCCTGGATATTGGAAGTAGACACGATCGCCAGGCAAAATTGGGAACTTGAGGGTTGGGCAAGACTGGGCCAAGGGAAGATGGGGAGAGAAAAGTGTGAAGGGGAGAACGGGGGGAGCTCGGAGGAATGGGGTGCTTGGGATATAGGAAGGGTGGATATGGGAGCAGGGAAGCATATATCTTAATTTAAGGAGCTACCTGAGGGTTGTCAAGAGACTTGACCCTAGAGGGGTTCCCAGGTTTCCAGGGAGACGCCCCCAGTTAGTTCCTTGGGCAGCTGAGGAGAGGGAGCCTGAAAAGGCCAGTTCCTATAGCCATACTGATGAATTTCTTGCATATCACCATAGAACCTCCACCTGACGATAGATGAAGAAAATGACAGAGCCCCACATTGGAGCACCGGACTGAGCTCCCAAGGTCCTGATGAGGAGCAGAAGGAGAGAGAACATGAGAAAGAAAGTCAGGACCGTGAGGGAACCTCCAGCTGGCGACAGATGGGGAAGGTGACTGAGCCCCACATTGGAGCACTGGACTGAGCTCCCAAGGTCCTGATGAGGAGCAGAAGGAGCGAGAACATGAGGGAGAAAGTCAGGAACGAGAGGGGTGCGTTCACTCATGGAGACGGTGGGACAGAACTAATGGGAGATCACCAACTCCAGTTGGAATGGGACTGATGGATCATGCGACCAAACCCGTCTCTCTGAATGTGGCCAACAGCGGGGGCTGACTGAGAAGCAAAGGACAATGGCTCTGGGCTCTGATTCTTCTGCATGGACGGGCTCTGTGGGAGCCTTCTCAGCTTGGTCGATCACCTTCCTGGACCTGGGGGGAGTTGGGAGGACCCTTGGTCTTAGCATAGAGTGGGGAACCCTGATGGCTCCTTGGCCTTGAGAGGGAGGGAGGGGAGGTATGGGTGGAGGGGAGGGGAGGGAAGGGGGAGAAGGAGGGGAGGGAAGGGGAGGAGGAGGGGAGGGAGGGGGGAGGAGGAGGGAAGGAGATGGAAATTTTTAAATATTAAAAAAAAATAAAAGGAAAAAAAAAAATAAAAAAAAAAATTTGTTGAAAATATTTGATAGGTTAGTGGTCTTCTCCAGGATGGCAATTCTCTACATGCTATGCAAACTATGGGTCCAATAATGAGGTGTTATCCAATTAAAAAAGGAAAAACTTCAGTCCCTTGGAATCACATGTGCCGACTCAATACCAGATGATGCTGGGTGCCTCAATGTAATTATTAAAATATGTACAGGCCAGGAAATTCAGCCTTTACAAAAGATAGTAGTAAAAAGATTTGAAACAATTGAAGAAGAAGAAATTATTGGAAGCTGATGAGCACTGGGGAAATAGTTCCAAGACAGGTATTTAACAGTCATTAATACCTGTCATAAATGACTTACCCAGGGTTTTACTTCCTACCATGCAAGTCCTACTCTGACAAAGCATCAAGTTCTAAAGGCCCAAAGAATCCAAAGAAGGTAGATGGATACTTCTAGGAAATGAATGATCTAAAGAAATTTATGAAAACGATGTAACTTACTGCTTGCATTCTGCATTTGTTAGGGAGATGGTAAAAACATGGTCTTCTAGCATTAAAGCTATGCTACATGACTAGATCAGTTTAATTTCAGCAGTCCTGGATGAAGGAGGGCCTCAACTGGAGTGTGTAAATGTTTTTCAGGGAAGATGCTAAAATTTTAGAACAATAGGGGAAAACAAAAGGACTTGAGACTTTCCAAGATCAAATTCTTAGTGAGGAAACTATGCTGACCCACAATCTCAAGCTCTTTACAATGAACAAATCTTGTCCCTATTGCCACAAAGCAGCCCCCTTAAATGCTTGGAACAGGATTCAAGAACTAGGGAAATTAATTGAATCATATACCAGTGCTAAACACGGCCATAAAGACCCATGTAGTGTTTTTTTTTTTTTTTTCCCAAAGATTACACTAAGCCTGTACAAATAGGAGCAACATACCAAGATGCTAGATGAATACTGATTAAATCTCTGGTTTTGAAAATGCCAAATTAGAATGCAAAAAAAAGATACTTGGGCCTTTAAAGATTAGATCAGCACCAATTGATGAATGGATCCTGCATACAATGTGCATTGAGACATTTGACTAAATACTGAATCTTAGATAAGAGAAGTATTTATTTACAAAAGAATGAGGAGACATCAATGTTTTAATTGTGATATGACATCTGAGAAGGGATTTTAGGCAGGGATTCCTAGGAATAATACCTCCTCTGGGAATGGCAAGAATAGGAAGACACAACCTTCAGGTATAATTGGACTAATGAATGCAGATCAAAAAGAGACCAGACAAGGCAACCAGATACCATTGGGAAACACCATGGGGAGCCTTTCACAGGCTCCCAAGTCAAAAATTTGTTGCATAGTGTTTAAGAAGCAGAAGGAAGAGAGATCATGAGAAAGAAAGTCAGAACCATAAGGGATGCGTTCACCCACTGAGACGGCAGGACAGAACTAATGGGAGACCAACAAGTCCACTTGGAATGGGACTGATGGAACATAGCCGACCAAATCGGACTCTCTGAAAGTGGTCTGATGGTGGAGGCTGACCGAGGAAGCCAAGGACAATGGGGATGGGCTTGGTCTCTACGACATGGACGGGCTCTGTGTGAGCCTTGGTCAGTTTGGTTGCTCACCTTCCTGGACCCTGGAGGGAGTTGGGAGAGGACCTGGACTCAACATAGTGTAGAGAACCCTGATGGCTCTTTGGCCTGGAGAGGGAGGGAGTGGGGGTATGGGTGGAGGGGAGGGGAGGGAGGGGGAGGAGGAGGAGGGGAGGAGACTGGCAATTTTTAATAAAAATAAATTGGGAAAACAAAAAAAAGAATTCTTCAATATTCTAATATGAATCTTAGTCTTCAAGTACATAGATATTAAGATTCATAGGCCAATAGTTATCCATGTTTGTCATACTTACAGTTAAACTAATCAGTTTCTTTAGATACATAGAGATTGTATCTGCATAGATAGGTAATCTCAACCACTTCTAAAGAGCTGTAGGATGTGACATTTAAATAACTTAGGGTTCTGTTGACAGGAGACATTGATTGCTCCTGGCAGCACTGAGTTTATTCCACTAAGAATGTTGAGCCACCAAAGACACTCCACTTGGAGCATGTTTTGCTTCTTGGCAAAACTGGCCTTTTTTTGGGCCAGGAACTGCTCATTGCATTGACCACTGACAAAATGCACTGGTCTGGACAGGACAAGCAGGATACAAAGAAAAAGGACTGTCAAATATTACCAAGACATGGTAAATGGTTTTGAAAAACTTCCTGCCTCTGCATATGGTCTGTCAGTTACTTCTAAGCCTTATCCAAAGTTTGTCGCTTCAACATTGCAATGAGACTTAGGGTGATTGCCCAGGTAGCCAGTTGGTCTCTTTCATCTGTTGAAACATTTTGGAAGTTGCTGATTGTACTTTCTGTTTACTCAAGTAATATTATTCCCCTTCTCAGATACTTCATTGGGTTGAGAGCTGATAGTTGTAGTTTCTTTCCTCTCATTACTTGGCCAAGTTATTTATATACCAAAATTTAAACCTACTTTAAGATAGGATAATTATTGAAGCATTTATCACATGTTTCTGGTTGATATGTTTATGCTGGATGTAATTCTAATTTTTATACCTGATATTTGTTCTTATTATTATATAATTTTGTATTAGGCTTAGAACTTTCTTATTTAAACAAAAGGGGGAGGTGCTGTAGGCATTCCTATAGCCAGTAGCCTTTAAGTTACTTGCCACTTGGGTGTTGCCTTCTTATACTATATATGCCAATGTAAGCATGCTTTCAGCCTCTCTTCACTTTGCAAAAGTCAGTTGCTGTTCCCTGCTGGGGCAGAGGACTCTAATATATGAGTCTACTGCTAAATAAATAACCCTCTATTATATTCAATTATGAGTTAATATGAGGATTTCTTTTAAGCCTCTGTTCTTCACATCAACACTGTTTAGGGCTTATTCTAACAAAACATATGCACACTAATGTTTTATATCATGTGACATCTTTTGCAATGCTTTTTTGTAGTAATTTTGCTGGCCTTTACCTGATTTTGTTTTCTCAAATTCTTCATTTGAAGTTCTTAAGAACAACAATAGAAATTACAGGGATATAACATTTTCAGCTAATAGTCAAGCAGAACCTGTTCCAATTCCTCCTCCTCCCCTAGCCCCTGAATATATGCTTTCCAATACTAAACCACAACAACTTAGAGTACCTGGCATTGTAAATTTAGGGGAGCTGTGTCCTCGGTGTCCTTCAGCAAGTGGGCTACATGTTTATGATATTCCACTACCACTGGCAAATCTTCAACAAGTGTGGCCTGTGGAGACATCCAGACTTCCGTGTTAACATTTTTAGTACAAGATTGTCTCCTGGCATCTCCTGGGGAAAATGTAACAACTGTACAAAAACTTAATGCCCTTATAGCATCTAACATAAGAAGATAAATAAGCTTTTGTAATATCTTTTGGTTGATAAAATACAATATGACTAATTAGTCAAAACTAAGATCAGTACTTTTAATAATTGGGATTAGAATTACTCTTTTTAAAATGTATTTAATTGATAAACTATGAGTAGTATCTTTTATAATGACATTAGTTAAATCCATTTTTATTTTATAAAAATTCAGGTATAGAGACTTATTTTATGTACCACTCTGAGCATTGTAATGATAAGTTGTTCCACCAATGTATTTTGTAATAAATCATCTGGTTTTCTGTTTACATAGAAAGCACTATCACAAGCTTACAGCATTTTTCTCATATAACTCATGGGAAATCTGAATTCTTATGAAATCATGTATCAAATATTTATAAATAATGATGTTTCAAAATACATGGTTGACATTTTTGATTTCCTTTTTAAGAGTAAAAGTCAAAAGCAATTCTTGCAGGTCAGCAACTGGGTTCATGAATCAAAGTTGAGAGCAGAGTGAGTGTAAGAGAAATTGTTCCTGTCTTCAGTATTTGATGTAAGATCCTCATTTGTCTATATCCAAATAAAATACAATAGACATCTGAATCTTTAACAATTAAATGTATCATGTGGGTCCAAGCTAGAACATAGAACTATTTTTTTCTTATATTTTAAAACAAAACAATCTATTATAACCTTAAAAACACTTCTAAGTTGCTGGATTAATATAGTTTAGTGCTCAAAATAAAGTTATATTTTCTGAAAACTTTTGAAAACTGTAGAAATCATATAGTAAAACCAAGAATACTTTTAAATACACGAATATTTTTATTCCTAGTTAGATACATTAGTGACAATGTGACATACTGAGAAGGAGCAGAGATTCTGTGCTCTGACGCCTGAGTTAAGATTCTGAAAGGGCCATTATGGGTCATTGAATCAATTTGCATGTTCTTTGTCTTACATTTAAAGGGTAAGGTGATAAAAGAAGGTACTTGCTTGGGGTGACTATGAAGATGAGCTCCGGTCAGACCAATAATTCAAGGAAAGAGTGACACCTGCATTTTAAGTACAAAAATAACTCTAAATATAGAGTCAACAGAAAGAATGAAGCAGATAAATATTTGCTTTAAGTAACACCCTATGTGACTATACTAACTTTTTTATTAATCCAATTGAAATATTTAAATAGGGTAATGTAGAAAAACATACACAGTTAATTAAAAATGAAGCATAGGTATTACTTGCAGAAAAAGTAAACTTAACGGGAAGGAAAGAAATGTACACTTAAAATGATAAATAACCTTTATTTTTATTGAAGTAGTATGGGTGAGAATATAAGAATATTCTAAATAAAGAGTTTATAGTGAATAGACCTTTTTATATTCTCAGAGAGAAGGTAAATTAATAATCACCATTATGCAAATAAGTTTGAAAATATTTATCATGGGATTTGAAACATTTTAATTATTTTACCTAAAAATAAAATTTTATAACTTTGCTTTCAGATTATAAAGCATTTTGGTTAACATGAAAGTATAACAGCCTTATAAATCTTATAAGCTTAATATTTTTGAAACTACAAAAATGCAAAAGTTACTGTTAAAGATACTTCATTAATTTCAATTACTAAAACACATTATATAGAATACATTTAATATGTGCCGTGTTCATGAAGAATTGCTAACTTACAAACACAGCATAAGTAGTATAACATGATCAAGGCAAACTAAAATAAGAAAGTAAAAACTAATTATAAACAAAAAGTGAAAGATATACATTAAAAGTTAATTACATTTTGGTGGTCGTTTCAATGAAGACAGCCCACATAAGCACATATATCTGATTACTAGGTTCCAAATATGTTGCATTGTTTGAAATATTTAGAAACTTGGCCTTCTTTGAGGAAGCTCACGGGGTGTCCTTTGAGGCTTGGAGAGCTTATGTCGTTCACAGCTCTCTCTTCATCATTGTTCCCAAAACGTGAGCACTCAGCTACTGCTCCAGTGACATGCTATTGTGCTTGATTCTCAGCATGGTAGTTATGCACTCACCCTGTGAAACTCTGGGCTCCAATATACTCTTTCTTGTATTATAGTTGCCTTAGTCATGGGGTCTCTTCACAGTGTGGTGGCACACGCCCTTAATCCCAGGATTTGGGAAGCAGAGCAAGCAGATTTCTGTAAGTTCAAGGCCAGCCTGGTCTACAAAGCAAGTTCCAAGACGGCTATTAAGTAGAAAAATCCTGTCTCGAAAAACATGTGCGCGCGCTCGCGAACGCCATAGCCTGCTCTGATTTAAAATATTCTTAGAGCTCCATTATGAAAGATGATGCAACTTTGGGAATATGGTGGAAGCCTTAGAAAACAGATTTTACAACAGAAATAAACTAACTCACCTGGAGAATGACTTTGATCTGGGTATTGATACTCTAGCCTCTTCTCATTGTTCCTCAGCTATCACAATGTATTACAGCTTTACTGTGCTATATTGGAGTGTGTTCTACATGCCCCAATACAACAGAGACATTTTACCATGGACTCATGCCCCTAAAATCATGAATTAAAAGATTTTTAAACTTGAAGAGGTAATTCTTTCAGATATATTTTTAAAATAACAGAAATTCAATGAGCACACAGCACTAATCTGCAAATCTTGAAATTTATGGGTGTATGCAAAGATAGAAAAATGTTTCAAATACATACAATATTGGAAATGTTTGACAGCTGTCCTGGAAGTGTAGCAGCAGCACAAAATAAAAGATGCTTAACCTGAGCTTCTGACATGGCTTTGGAGATGGTGATGTATAAATAGCATCTGGATGATCAATAAGAAGATAGGGGACAAAGAGCAGCTGTCACTTTAAAGAAATGATAACTAAGCAAGAACCTGAAAGCGCAGTGTACTAAAGAAGCTATAAATAAAGTCAAGAACATGAAGATATTTGCAGACCTTCTGGGAGAACTTGTGAGAGATTCAGAAGAGATGGAAACATAATGAGTATGGAGCATTAATCTGAAAAGAAGAGTATCCCTTCCATTTCAGAGTTTGCCACACATGATGTGTATTTGTGGTAGCACAGAGCACAGTGTAGTGGGTAAAAAATTAAAATACACACACACAAAAAAACACATATAATATATTTGCTATAATTGCTAAGTAGAATGTGGAGCAAGGACAGTGTGGATAACTTAATCATTATACAGAATGGAAAAACGACAACTGTGTTCTGACCTGTAGTTTGTAAAGGTCATATTTAAAATGATATAGTAGGGGTAGGAAAAAACATTTTTGCAAGTCCCAGAGACATCTAAGAATGTAGGTAGAAGATAGAAGGAGGTAAGAGGATTTTAAACTGTTCAATTAGAAGTGACATGGTAAATCACAGCTTTGTAATGGAAGAGAAGGAATTGTTTTGAGGAGATGAGAAGACATGTGTATTTCTCTGTGAGCATCCACATAACAGCATGGGGAGTAGACTGAATAATGTATTTGGTATTAGTTAGATGTGTGTTATCGTGAAGAAGCAAAGAGAAAGTAGCAGTTTGAGCTCAAAGGGAATAGTGAAGGAGTCAATTTCATTTAACCTTCCTTGATTTCCCTTTGGTCTCCCAGCAAATAAATATCTCGACTAGGAGAGCCTATGTCACCTTTCTGATGAAAATGTTGAGACAGTTTGGTTTGCTGATCTACTACAATGAAAAGAGCTGTGGTTCCTACCACGGGAATTTGGAGAGCAATGCAAGGAAAATTAGACTTAATGTGGAGCAATAAGAGACCAGACAGAGTTAATTTGAAAATGAAAGATTAAAAAAAAAAGCCCCAAGAGGAAGAAGGAAAGCTGTCTAACTGCCCTGTGGCATCTGTTTCACAAGGCTTATTCATGAGCAGACCCAGTGGGGGAAAAATTAGAAAAAGTTTAGGAATGAGTCCAACTTTCAGAAACATGCACGACACATACAAATCGCTTCCTTTTAAGTTTATCCACAAACTTTATAATAAGGGCCTCATTCACATATGTGAAATAATTTGGCCTTTACATTAAAACCTTTCATTAAAACAAAAATAAAGATCTATCATCCTTTCAAATTTGAAAAAAAGGAGGGGGTTCTCACAGTCTGTGTTTTGGCTCACTCCTAATTTTGTGTGCATTTCACCAATGAGTAAAGGTGAAAATGTGCCTGGCACCCAACATAACTGCAGTTCAAGTACCTATCTTTCCTAATACCACTCACTCAACTCAGCCTGCCCAGCTCTATGTGTGTTCTTCCATTCCAAAGGAACAATAAACTTTATTTCCACAAATGTTTAGCAGAATTTCTAGATTTTAAACTGTGTGTAGGACACACCTTTGGTCTAAGAACTCAGGAGACTTAGGCAAAGATCATTATTTGTTAGAGTCAACTTAGCTGTAGTGGAGTCAGGATCATCCAGTGTTGGAGGAGGCCGCTTGTTGGTTCCTGGGTGTCCAGCCCTGAAATTATCACATGAAAACTGTATTAATTAAACCACTGCTTGACCCATTAACTCTAGCTTCTTATTGGCTAACTCTTACATATTAATTTAGCCCATTTCTATTAATCTGTGTATCACCATGAGTCTCTGACTGACTTGGAAAGTTCCAGTGTCTATCTCTGGCAAGGCTACATGGCTTCTCCTCTCTTAGCCTTCCTCTCCCAGCATTCAGTCCAGTTTTCCCCACCTACCTAGGTTCTGCCCAATCAATAGACCAAGGCAATTTCCTTATTCACCAACGGTATTTACAGCATACAGAGAGAAGTCCCACATCGATCCAGGACAACATATTTAGATCCTGCCTCAGAAAAGCAATACTACAAACTATAACAATAATAAAATTAATGATCTATACATTCTATAGATAAAAGCACATCACCACATCTCCTATCAGGATGGAATCTTCTGTATTATCCATTTAATATTTAATTGAGTTATGAAAATACATATAGGAGGCATAACCTTCACTACATACAACATTAATAAACTCTATACAGTGACCTTTTGTAAATCAACAGAGTTGAAAGGTCATGGCACATCCTACTTTCTCAAACTTTCCCTTAAAGTAGGTTTGAAAAAGTAGTCAAAGATGCTCCATGCCATATCTCACAATAAGAGCCTCCTTCAGCATACCCAACCCCACTTTCCCATGGATACAGCATCTTTGCGAGGCTTCTGGTGCTCATGTGTTAAAATACTAATGGTATTATTGTCAAGAAATTCTGTGCTCAAACATACATATTGTCACCACCCTTCTAACATGTTATCCCACACCTGATTACACGCCTCACTTCATCTGGTGCTCCAAGCTACTTATTAGCAGGGCTCAAGTGTTCTTCATCCTCGAATCTCAAGTGATTGATATTGTGTCTGGTGAAATAGAAAAACAACATGAATATTTGAAGCAAGAATATATACTTCAAAATACTGACAATTCTCAGCTTGGTCGATCACCTTCCTGGACCTGGGGGGAGTTGGGAGGACCTTAGACTTAGCATAGAGTGGGGAACCCTGATGGCTCCTTGGCCTTGAGAGGGAGGGAGGGGAGGTATGGGTGGAGGGAAGGGGAGGGAAGGGGGAGAAGGAGGGACGGGAAGGGGGAGGAGGAGCAGAGGGAGGGGGAGGAAGAGGGAAGGAGATGGAAATTTTTAAATAAACCATGAGAAAGAAAAAAAAATACTGACAAAAGTAAGTCATCTGTATTAAATAAAGTAAATCATGTGAAGACTGGGGAGATGGTTCAGTTAATAAAAACAGTGGCTGTGCAAATCTAAGGAGCTGCTTTTGGATCCCAAGAAACTACACAAAACACCTCTGTGGCTACTTGTGAGTATAACCTAAGTGCTGGGAGGAGAGGTCCAGAGATTCCCAGTTAAATGAGAGATCTGTTTCTGTTTTTAAAATACCAATCCGAATTCCCACTCCCTCCCCTCCTCTTATTTCCTCCACATACCCTCCCACCCCACCTCCTCTAATCCTAAGAGAGGGTAAGGTGCTTTGCTTTGTGGAAAGTCCGAGGCCCTCCCTACTACAATAGGCTGAGCAAGGTATCCATCCAAAGAGAATAATAGAATAATAATAAAGAGAATCCCCAATAGCTAGTACTTGCAGGAGAGATAAATCCCAGTGCCACTGCCAGTGGTCCCTCAGTCTGACCCAGCCATACAACTGTCAGCCACATCCAGAGGGACTTGTTAGGTCCTATGCTTGTTCCTTCCCAATCCAGCTGAGAGATCCTACTTCAAAGGAATAATGCAGAGAATTGGAGGTTAAAGGAGGACACTTAAGAGCCTGCTGTGGTTTCTGCAGCCAGGTAAGGGAGTGTACATATATCGAGATTTGCTTTCAAGAAATCCAAAATTTAGAATTTTGTGCTTAATGATATCTGTGAGATTTTGTTTTAGGGATTTTTGTTCTTTCAATGTGTTACAAATCTTTTAATGTAAAAAGATCAAAACAAAAAAAAAGAGGTAAAGAATAGATGATACTAGGTCTTGTCAGTTGAGTATCTGTTCATGTAATGACATTATACACTTTAATATATGTTGTGTGTTTATACATTCACACTCTTGTGTCTACATGTGTTTGTGCCAATGCACACAGTCAGGAAAGTCTGATGTCAGGAGTCCTGTTCCTTTTGTTTCTACATCCACAGGTCCACACTTATTTTTTTTTTTTTTATTTAGTGCTGGGATCCGAACTCAGGCCCTCATTCTTCCACAGCAAATGTGTTTTATTTACTGAAACATTTAATTATTCTCTTTCTTTCTCCTATCTCCCATAAGAATGCTCTCTCATATGTACACACAAACACACACACACACACTATTAACTTTAATTTTTTTTTACTTATTTATTGGTGTTGATACAACGTCTCACTGTGTAATCTGGGAAGAACACAGTTTCAATGTAGAGATAAATCTGTCATGAAGACAATAGTTCTAGGCAAGTAAGACAATTTGTCCATTGTAATTCCAAGTCCTTGTAGCTGGAATCGCTGCTGCTACACAAAGAAAGACGAGTGTTTCTGCGTGAAGAAAATGAAAATTATTCTCCTGAATTCGGTTAAAATTAACAATCTTCATATAACTGGTCACTATGCCAGCATCTGGGACAGCACAGCAGCATACCCTGTCTAAGCCTTCCTTAAATCTTTCTTGAAAAAACAAAAATCAAAAAACTCCCTTAGTAGTCCCCATTTTCCAACCCATAAAAGGAATTATCTTGTACTGTTTGATGTGTGAACAAGCTATGCTCATTTTAGCTTTGCCCCATCTGTATCATTTCTCTGTAGAAATGTTCTAGATTGTCATTTTTTTCAGAATGTATCTTCACTATTAGAACTTGATTAGTTTCCACTTTTGCAAAAAAATGGAAAAGGATGCAGCTGTGATCAAACAGTTTAGGTACCTTTGTTAGACATCTCTGCTGTTTGTCTTCGTAGGGAAGAGATAACACACTCTCCAGATTTAATGATTGCAATTCAGTCTGACAATGTCTTATGGGGCTAGAATTATATTTAAAATACTTATAAAACTTTTTGTGTCAGTGGGAGTGGGAATGGAAATGAAAGGAGAAATATTAGTTGAAAAAATCTGAGCTGAGTTAATAGATAACAGTTGTTTTATAAAATTATCAGTGTATACAGATACATTGAAGCCCAGCTCAGTACAATGAACTCTTTTTTCCTGTTTCTGTGTTCATTGTCATGTCTCTCATGGTAAAACTCCTCACTACATTGCTCAGTGCTATCACACACACACACACACACACAAGAATTCTGACTTTATATACTATTAAATGGTTTAGAACAAAGGGATTTCAGTCACTATCAGCACGCCTCACAAATGTGTCTAGCTTTGCAATAAAAGAAAAAGACTAATCCCACTGAAAGTCCAATAAACTTCAGAAATGTCTTATTGATCAAAAAATTGTATACTCATTCAAAAATAAAGACTGGTTCTAAAATATCTAAAGAAACATTGTGTGGAATTTCTTTTCTTTTCTTTTTTTTTTTTTTTTTTGTTGGGCACACACTTCTTTATTTTATATATAAACTGTGGACATTTTTTTCCTTTTTATTTCTCATGGTTTATTTTTTTTATATTTAAAAATTTCCATCTCCTTCCCTCCTCCTCCCCCTCCCCTCCCCTCCCTCCTCCCCCCTTCCCTCCCCTCCTTCTCCCTCTTCCCTCCCCTTCCCTCCACCCATACCTCCCCTCCCTCCCTCTCAAGGCCAAGGAGCCATCAGGGTTCTCCACTCTATGCTAAGACCAAGGTCCTCCCAACTCCCCCCAGGACCAGGAAGGTGATCGACCAAGCTGAGAAGGCTCCCACAGAGCCCATCCATGCAGAAGAATCAGAGCCCAGCGCCAATGTCCCTTGCTTCTCAGTCAGCCCCCCCTGTTGGCCACATTCAGAGAGACGGGTTTGGTCGCATGATCCATCAGTCCCATTCCAACTGGAGTTGGTGATCTCCCTTTAGTTCTGTCCCGCCGTCTCAGTGGGTGAACGCACCCCTCACGTTCCTGACTTTCTCCCTCATGTTCTCGCTCCTTCTGCTCCTCATCAGGACCTTGGGAGCTCAGTCCAGTGCTCCAATGTGGGGCTCAGTCACCTTCCCCATCTGTCGCCAGCTGGAGGTTCCCTCACGGTCCTGACTTTCTTGTTCACCTCCCAAACAACTAGTGTCTCCTGAAAGAATATTAAAGTTGATGAACTATTACAAATTGAATATAAAGAACATTATGTATCACATATAACATTAATTGTTTGATGCAGACACATAACTTTAACAGGTAATATTTGGGAGAAATGGGGTTTGAATTTTTCTGGATGAAATATACATTTATATCAGTTACTTAAAAGAAGAAAAGAAAAATATATCATTCTTCTTAGATATGAATGGTTCTTTATCCAATTAGTTGAACACCTGAAAAAAAAGTTCTGTCTTCTCATGGTTAAATGTTGACACTGGCTCTCTGCATCTGTTTCCATCAGCTGCTAGAGGAAACTTCTCTGCTGATGATTAGGCTAGGCTCCAGGTTACCATAATAGCAAAAACATCAATTGGGATCATTTCATTGATTTTTTTTTTTGATGGATGGTCCTGTGTGGTTCTATCCTGGGTCTCTGGGCTATCCAACCTCTGGATCCTGGCACTCCAGGTAGTGTCAGGGGTGGACTTTCTCTCATAGTATGAATTTTAGGCTGGACCAGTCATTGGTTTTCTACCCCACATCTTGTAGAAAGGACAAGTAACCAAAGAGGGGCAGAAAGGATTATAGCAGCCAGAGGAATCAAGGATCTCAACAGGAAAACCCACAGAATTTACTAATCTGGGATTATAGGGGCTCACAGAGACTGAACCAACAACCAAGGAGCCTACATGGGACTGACCTCGGCCCTCTGAATATATGTTATAATTGTGCAGCTTTGTCTTTCTGTGGAATTTCTAACATTGCTAGCAGGGCTGTCTCTCAATCTTTTGCTGGCTTCCCTATTCCGCACATTGGGTTGCCTTCCCTGGACTTAATATGAGAGGTCGGGTATAGTCTTACGGCAACTTAATCTAACACGTTTGGTTGATATAAATGGGAGGCCAATTCTTTTGTAAATAGAAATGGAGGAGTGCATGAGGGAGACAGATGGGAGGTGGGAGGGTGGACTGGAAAGACAGGGGGAAGGACTGGGAGGAGAGGAAGAAGGGAACATTGATCAGGATGTAAATAATAATAATAAATCATATTTTGAAAAAAACTGACACTAGGACAGTGATATCACCTACAGACTTTTCAGCATAGTCTCTCTTTGTTCACAGCCCTTAGACTTCTGGGATACAAGGTAATCACAATAAAAATCAAACAGAAAATTGAATAGTGAAGGTGTTCTATACAATAGAATGGTAATTAATTTCTGTATGTTTGAGGAAGAGAGAGACAGACAGACAGACAGACAGACAGACACACACACACACACACACACACAGAGATTTTGATATAAGGGAATGGATTTTACAAAAGTCACACCCCTGCCATTGTAGCATCATACATTAGTCTTCTTGAATTAATGAACAGCCCCCATCAAGAAAGAACTCAGGCAAGAACAATGTTATATACCATACTTGTCAACAATTTATTGATTAGTTCTTTTCATATGAATCTATGAAAAATAATAGTGTTATGACTCACATCATATCTGAAAGTAAAGGGTTCCATTGAGGAGTTCTGTTAATTATCTGAACATAAGGATTTTTTTTTTAAGTTTTGCAAATAAACAGAATTGAGTAGTGAAAGGTTAAACTCCTGCAACATATCTAAATTTGGTGGTTTATTCTCTATTGTTCTCTTTAGTTTTCATAGTACCTTTCTTAATAAATTTTGAGATTCTCTCTTCTCCATTTTTTGTATAATTTTAACAAACAGGAAAAATCAAAGTACAAATCTGACTAACGTTGATTCATTCTATTTATTTGTATATTAAATATTTTATTGAATATGCAATTGTTAATTGATGAAAAAGTACCTTTACATCTTTTTTTAAAAAAAATTAAAGACTTTTAATTGTTTTAATGGATAAAACAATTAGGAAACTGAAGAGAAACAGTAGGATAAAAATATTTCACTAGCTTTCTGAAGTTATATTGTCTTCAAGTTGAGCACATATAAAACACTGACTAAAAGGAAAGTATAACTTTAAAGTCCTAAGATAATTTAGAGGCCCTTTACTTTATAATGATCAATGATACTATAATTCAGGAATTAAATATCAATGACTTGCTATGCTGTTTTTCTTTTATTGGGAGTTTCATGCATGTGTAGAATAGATTTTTACCAATGCCCTCGTTTTTTCTCTTCAATCCCTCTCCTATCTCTGACATCACTTTTCATTCCTAACTTCAAGTGCATTTTTCTTCTAACGAAATCCCCACTCTATTAACTTCACGTTGCCTGTATAGATATGGTTTTAGGACCATCTGTTGGAGCATGGCTTCTCAGAAGCCACATCATTGAAGAAAATAAACTCTCCATCTTTCAGCAGGCATTGGTTGCTAATAGTGTCTCAGACAGGAATGGGATTCTATGAGCTTGTTCTCTGTTTGTGCTGGAATCTGCGCATGTCTTGTGCATATAATCACAGATGCTGTGAGTTCACGTGTGCAACAGCCCCATAATTTGTAGCAAATAATCATTTATTGAACACGTCCACTATTTTTGGCTCTGATATCTTTCTGAGCCATAGAGGGATGGGGCCAGTGGCACAGATGGCACAGTCAATGTTTGGTACTATTGCTTTTAGTCTAGAAAAATATACATTTGTATTATAAACCCAGAATCTATTATAGCTTGGATATGAGATCAAACTATACTTTATTCATCGAAATAGACTATTTTCCTAATTTGGTATCTTAGATATACATGCACGCCTAGAATATTGTGAGTCAGTCAAGCATTCTGTCATAATGGACATCCATTTTGTTATCACTTAAAATCTACTTTGAGGTAACATTCAATACTGCAGCTATTAACAGAAAAGTTATAAGAACAACAAAATAAAGAAAATGTATTGTTTATTTTAGTATGGATCATTCTGGTCAAAATTAAAATTGTTATACAACTCTTTGCTTTATCAAAGTCACTTTTTTTTCCTCTTAAATGGTGAAGTTAGACACTAAGGTGTTTCAAAGTAGCTTCTCAGAAAGCATATCCTGTGGAGTAAAATGTATCTGAGCAGGTCTGGACAGATGGTTCTACCTTTAAAGATCAATCTAACAAGCAAAGGGACAAAATGTATCTACCAAGAAAATTTATTTTTTTACATATTATAGTAACAATTAGGGTTTTAATGTTGTCAAAATTTATCCATGCTTTTAAAACATTTTGTATAGATTATCTTTTAAAAATATTTTGTTAGTGAAAGAATGTTGATGTTTTCTTTTATTAGCATCTAAGATCAAAAGGATGTCAACCTAGACCTTATTTTTAAAAATTCTCTAAGACAATGTGCTAATCATTCTTGAATAATTGCCCCAAATACTAGAAAAGTTGAATTTCTTATAATTGGTATGTGTTTATCTTAGAAAAATGGTGTGGGACAAGTCTGTATTCTGTCAATTATGTTTTAAATAAATGCTGATTGGTCATTATCCCGGCAGGAAGTGTTTTCAGAAAGAGAGAATGACCTGTACCATCTTAATCATATCTCACGTAGTTAGAGGGAGCTTAGTTTGCTTCCTCTAGTTTCTATGCCATACTAAAAGTATGAAGTATGAAGAAGTCAGATGAATCTAGTCCTACACTTGAAACATTTAATGACTGCTTATCTTGCTCCAGTAAAAATCCAAAGTCCTAAAACTTTTCTCTAATATTTTATGAACTACTTTATTATCATCTTTCCCCTTTCTTATCCATCCTGCTCTAGCTGTATTTGTACAGCCATACATTGTTGTGACTCAACATTTGACAAGAGAGAAATCAAGAAAGGAGCACTAACTTGGCTTATTGCTTGATGGTGCTGTCCAGTCTGGTGGAGAAAACCCACAGTAGTAGTAGTGACTCAGAGCTTTAGTGAAAGAAACATTCTCATATGAGGGGCAAGGAGGAGGAAGGGTCGGCAATCGGTTATCTTTTCCCTTCTTCCCTTTAATTACCCAGCTATGGTGTAGTACCATCTATGACCTATATTCCAGGATTCCACTGTCTGAAAATATTCCACTGTCATATTTTCCATTAATGTCATTAGTATTTTGGAATCTAATCATATTGTCAATCAAAGCTAAGCATCATGCTTTGCCTTTCACAACTTGCTAAACGACGCTGTGCATTTTCCAGGATATCCTTTGTATATGTCATTGTCTTGTTCTGAAAAGTCTTCCTGTGGTAGTTTTATAGTGTCACTAAGAGTTAAACCAGAAAAAAAATTTAGACAAGACAATCAGTTTAATAAAATTCATGTAAGATGAATCTAAATGATAATAGATGTCAAAGCCTATTTCTGTCTCAACCTGAAACTTACTATCAGATGAGCTCTGTTAAAATTCCCTTGTCTCCTGTGTCTCAATTTGTATTTCTCTAAAATAATTTTTATTTGAAAAATTGTTATAGGAATCAATAATCTTGTACAGTTAAAATGACTACATTATTCTACCAAATGCAGTATTGCTTTTACTTAGTATGAGTTTTAAGACATTGGTAGGTTATTTTGGGTTTGCCATGGTACAGCATAAGTCCATGCTTTCTGAAAGGCACAGCCATACTTCCTCACCATTGGAAGTCTCTGATCTATATTACTTCCTACCCAATATAATGTCTTCAGTTATTTGTTTATTAAAATACATTCATTTTATCCCATTCTTAGAACATCTTCTCTGTGAGAATCCCCTATCTGCTCCTTTAGACCTATCATTCAAGAATATATTAACTTATCAGGTTAAAATGACAGCTCAGTAACCAGGGAGATGTGGGGCACTAGAAATAAAAAGAAATCAAACAAATGGACAAAACAAAGCACAAAACTGAAGTTGTTATCTAAAGTCCTTAAAACACTTTGGGAAAATTAAGTTTTTTTTTGTTTTTTTTTTTTTGCAAATTAGTTTTAGATTTATCTTTTAGTTTTTTCACACTGAAGCTTGAGATTACATTTTGTAGGTTAATGAACCTCTGTTGAAAAGAAAAGAAGAAAAGAAAAGAAAAGAAAAGAAAAGAAAAGAAAAATGCCAGAGGCCCAGCCTGGCATTTTTATGTGGTCTTCATACTTACTGGGGACATGCTTCACCAACTGAGCCATCCCTCCCGTCCCCCTGGAGAATTCCCAAAGAAGGAATATAAGACAAGTACACAGTTTTTTTTCCCCTCCTCCTCCCCCCTCCCTCCCCTCCTCCTCCCCCTTCCCTCCCCTCCTTCTCCCCCTTCCCTCCCCTCCCCTCCACCCATACCTCCGCTCCCTCCCTCTCAAGGCCAAGGAGCCATCAGGGTTCCCCACTCTAGCTTCTATAGTTAATATAATAGCATGATATTTACGTGATTGCTATTTTGTTAACATGGTTCCTGTATAACTACAAGGAATGCAGCTTACAAAAACTCCGAATAAGAAATTTACAATCATAGCTCATAAATTTGGTATTGTTTGTTGTCAATGTAGATTATTTGTTCTTGCCAATACACTGTGCATATCTAATCTATGAATATTAATATTGATAGTTTGTGGTTTGTGCATTATACACAGTTTTTATGTAATAGATACCAAGAGATATCTCCCTCTAGCCATGTTCTATATAATACTAATGGTAAAAAACACATGAGATGATGTTGATTGTCTCTCTGATTAAAGCTTGGAGGCCAGTCCCAGCCAACACCTGGCAGGCTGTTCAAAGCTCTTGGTAAATGTTTATTATCCAGATTAGGTACATGACATGAGAAAGGGATATATCAGTGTAGCCCACAGTAAAGAGAGAGGCTTGGATAAGAAATTGGTAAAAACAGATTTGAAGTCAAGTAGTTTTATAATCTCTTAAACCAAATTGATAAAGGAAGGCAGTTTCTCTCTCTCTCTTTTTTTTTTTTTTTGCATTAGCCACATCTTTGAATTTGTGCCACCACAGAAGCTTCTCATGGGAAATATAACGAATAACTCGCAAGTGGTTCAGTCTCTGGACTCCATGCAGTCACATGACTTTAGGGAATCACATGTTTTTAACAGGATTCAGAATTGAATCAGTACTTGTGAGGATTATGTATAAATTAGAATCTTTACATGGGGAAGATAATGCAGTCAAGGCAAAGGTGTGAGTTTTTGGGACAAAGCTGTGTCTAATATGAGGTGAAAGCAAGTATATCTGAGGAGTAAAGAAAGCAGCAATTGAGAGGAAAAGAATGAAACGGATGGACAGAATGCATACTGCGTGCCACAGTATATTCCTAGTAACAGGCTGTGGGTAGGTACTTGTATTTGTTAGTTTTATCACCAAAAATCTGATAATGTAATTAAATAAAAAAACAAAAGGCAGCACAATATTATAGTTTAAGTTATTCGTACCATTGTATTTTCCTAATTATTACATTCAAGTGCTTGTGATACAACTATCTGTGTGTGTGTCAGAGAGATAGAGATGGAGAGAGGGAGAGAGAGAGAGAGAGAGAGAGAGAGAGAGAATGCCTGTCTTTGCATGGGTAAGTGTGCATAAGTACGGGTGCCATAGGAGATGAGAGACTTTAGATCCTCCTAGGGCAGGACTTGGCAGTTGTGAGAAGCCTGCTGTGCATGCTGAAAACCAGTTTTGGGTCCTCTGTAAGATTCATACATGCATACTACTCCTACTGATAACTACTGGGAGTATCTCCAGAATCATGAGAATGCTTTTGCATGTGATAATGTCATCATGACATACTAAATTGTACAGACTAGAGGAGAATAACTATACTTGAATCAGCAAATCATCTCGGGTTTTCTGTAAGCTTGGCCCGTAGATAACAGGTGACATAACTGATATTTCTAATGTATATAGTTAATTCTATTTACTCACCAAAGAGAAAAATATAACACCAAACATTCTTTCCAAATTTTCTCTGAAATGCAAAGTTCTCTGTCAACACCAATAAGCATCAGTACAAACTATATAGTAAAGAAGAAAGTGGTCCACCTTGGTATGGAAGAGCTAAAAAAAAACTGGGAATAAATACGTAAAGGCTGCTAAGCTTTTAGTTGAGAAATTTTCATGAGTTCTTAATGTAAAGTCTGTAGAATATTCCTTTACACTCTGTGAACATATGTCATTGTGATTGGTTTAAGAAAGAAGCTGACTGGCCAGTGCTGAAGAAGCTGACTGGCCAGTGTCTGAACAGAATAAGGATATGGGGAGTGCCAAAAAGAGAATGCTAGCAGGAAGGGAGGAGTCAGAGGAGTAGCAAGCAGACACTAAGAGAAACAAGATGGATATGCTGGAAGAAAAGATACCAAGCCACATGGCTAATTATAGATAATAAATATGGGTTAATTTAAACATAAGAGTTAGCTAGTAACAAGCCTGAGCTATTGGCCAATCATTTATAATTATATTAAGCTTCTGTGTGTTTACTTGGGAGCAGTTTGCAGTACAGAATCTTCTGGCAATGAGAGTCATTAACAGAGCACTGTCCAGACCTCCCAGTCTGAAATTAGTACTAACTACATTTTTCCAAAGTGATTCAGAGGTACTGTATTAGGATGACAAGAGCACTAAGGTTTTGTCTCGTCTGAGTCTCAGAACAATTCTAACTATAGAAATGGTTTTAATATTCCTCTTTGGTCTTGCCGTATCTTTCTTAGACTTGGACTATAGTTATAATTGTTCTAACCATTTCTTCCCACTCCATTTCTTTCACAGATGTTTAACCCTCATGGTGACTGGATGCTCTTCATCTTGCCTTGCTCATTTCAATTGGTGCATCTTGTGCACTGCTCCCAATAAACATTTGCATGTTTAGTCTCATGGCAGCTTCTCTGTATGTTATAACTCAACTATAAAATTATATATTTTTCCTGTATCACACAATTGCATATACACCAACAAACAGACTTAATGTGTTGATTAAACTTTCAGAATTTAGCTGGGTGGTGGTGGCGCATGCCTTTAATCCTAGCACTCGGGAGGCAGAGGCAGGCGGATCTCTGTGAGTTCGAGACCAGCCTGGTCTACAAGAGCTAGCTCCAGGACAGGCTCTAAAGCTGCAGAGAAACCCTGTCTCGAAAAACCAAAAAAAAAAAAAAAACTTTCAGAATTTACCTCAAAGATATACCCTATAAAAAGTGTGAAATAATCTAATTGTGTGGAATGTAATAAGAGAAATTAAAAACTACTAGCCCTGTGGTTGGATAAATCTATACTGCTGCATATATTTATTACAGGTGAAATTGCTGGGTTGTTTGATTTTCTAAACGCTGATTCTCGTAAGAATGAAATTGGTTTAGTTTAGTTTCTGTTTACTTTTATTAGCATTGTTTACTTTTCTCTTCTAGAGTATCAGGCTCTCATCCATCCTCTTGCTATGTAGCCGGGGATATCCTCTAGTTCTTGACCTTGCTGTGTCTGCCTCCTGAGTGTTTGAAACACAGGCAGTGTTATCCTTCCTGGTATACTATGCTAACACTCCCATAAGAAAATTATTGACTGATTGATTTTTGTATACAGGTGTATACCTATATATGTATTCATTTGCTCCTGTGTACGTGTGTATAATGTGGGTGTGGATGCACTTTTTATGGTGTGCTTGTAGCGATCAGAGGAAGCCTTTGTAGAGCCATTTTCCCTTCCATCTTTCATGTGGGCTTAAGAATTTAACTCAGCTTTGTTTGGCAAATACCTTGATCTGAGCCATCTCTCCACCCTTATCACACTGATGCTTAATATTTGCTAGATGTAATTTTCTATCTGGATACCTATTAAAACAGAAATGATTAACAGATGGTTTCTTACTGGAGGGGGAGTATTGATGGAACTCCAGATTAAAATTCTCAAAACAAGTTCAAAGTACATGAACATATTCCAAGTTCCTTTTCTGTTTAAAACTAAAAGAAAACACTACCTAAAGCAACTTGTGGAAGGAAGAGCTTATTTGAATCAGACATCCAGTCAGTCCATCATGAAGGAAGTCAGGGCAGTTACCCAACAAGGAACTGAAGCAGAAACTGGCCTGCTAAACTTGGCTTGCTTCCTTATATAGCCCTGGCCCCCTACTCACTAGCTGAACCCTCTTACATCAATTAATGATTAAAATGTCTCACATGCGTGCACATAGACAAAGGTGAAGGAGGCAATCCTCTGAGATTCCTTCAGATAACTCTGGGCTATTTTGAGTTGACAGTTGAAGCTAACAGGGAGAGAATTGAATCCTGTTGTGTTGAAAACGATAAATGGGTCACTTGTAACCCCATCTGTGAGGCTTGATGAAAGGAGGACTCCCCACAATCTCTGGCCTCTCTAGTCAATTGTTGAGCTTTGGACTCAATGTGAGGACTCTTAAAAATATGAAGGTGCGAAAGATGCTGAAAAACACCTGACAGTGACCCTTTGTGCACATGTGCACTCACAAATGCACGTAAACACACACATAGTTCACACACAACAGAACATGCACTCGTACAATATATAAACATAAATACATACAATGCTAAAATGCATTTATTTCAACTTAATGTTCTATTTCAATACATTTCTATTTGACTCGAATGGATTTTTTTCAGAATTCTTAAAACTCTACACATACTAAATATGAAACAATTACTGTTAACAGAATAATAAATATGCTTAGTACTCAAGGTTTAGAAATATAAACCACCACAAAACACAAATGTAATTATCACACACTGGGTTTAATTCATGAATATTATCATTTATTCTGGGAAGGATTTTATATTTAAAGTTATGAAGGCAATAGGAAAAGAAGTGAGTTGGAGGCTTATGTTTATTTATTTGTTCATGTTGGCTGACCATCACTAAAAGTCATCACACAAAGGATCTAAGTGTAGATTATAATAATTTGAATAGGAATTAAAATGATATTGAGGACTTAGCATAGAGTGGGGAACCCTGATGGCTCCTTGGCCTTGAGAGGGAGGGAGGGGAGGTATGGGTGGAGGGAAGGGGAGGGAAGGGGGAGAAGGAGGGGCGGGAAGGGGGAGGAGGAGCAGAGGGAGGGGGAGGAGGAGGGAAGGAGATGGAAATTTTTAAATATAAAAAAAATAAACCATGAGAAAGAAAAAAAATAAAAAAATAAAAATAAAATAAAATAAAATGATATTGAGACTACTCAAGTAGTTAATTGTTATCAAAATATTATTTCATTTCCCATTGCTTACTAGGAAATTCAGACTTTGTTAAAATTACTCAGTGTTTTTCTTCTAAATGTATCATTTCACCAGCAGCCAGCCTCACCAACCCTGATACTAATGCACTTTCAGTCTCTTACTTTGTCCATGTGCTAAAAAGGACGGTATCTTTGTGCTATAGCTGTCTGATGATTTGGAAATAAGATATCTTTCTGAAACAATATCTTTTAGAAGAATAATGTTTTGTCCACATTGCTACTGTAAATGGAGTCTTACTGTTTGTGGGGATTCGAATTTAATAGGACCCCCATAATCTCACAGGGAGTGGCACTATCAGTAGGTGTGGTAGTAGAGTGGAGATAACCTTGTTGAAAGATGTGTGTCACTGTGGGGTCAGGTTTTGAGGTTTCCTATGTTCAGGATATGGCCCACTGTCTTGGTTGACTTCCTGATGTCTGCAAGATGTAGGACTCTCAGCTAATTCTCCAGCGCCACAACTGCCTGATGCCACCATGCTCCCCGCCATGATGATAATGAACTGAACCTCTGAAATTGTTACCAAGTCCTTTCAAGGAAATGTTTTCCTTATATAGTTTCCATGGTCTTGGTGTCTTTTTTACAGCAATAGAAAACCCTAAGACACTGTTTCCAATGTGGATGTATACTCATCGTTTTTCTCTTTACAGTCAATGAGTTTCTGGTGGAAAATATTTTCACTTTGTTTCATTTTGGAAAGAAATTGTTTTTGGAGAATTTCACGTGAGTACTGTATTTACATCACATGCAACCATCCTTCTCCTTCTCAGGCTCTAACTGTGCCTCTCGCACTTCACCCTTTTAAATTCTCATTGTCTTCAATAATTAATATTACATATATACATTTTCACATATAATTATTTTATTATGGTTGTGAAATAACAGATTTTGAGATATAGAATAAAGAACGTGTGTCTGGTTTCTGCCATCAGGTTAGCTCCAAATACGGATCTTACTACCATGCCCTTAACTAATATCTCTGGTACCAAAATTTTGGTTCCTAATTTAAAAATAACAGCTTCACAGGGGAGAGCTGAAAGAATGGACTGAAACAATGAACAAGCATTGCTAGTAGTTAAGAAGGTGAAACAAAGAGTGCTTTTTCTTAGCACGGCTCTTTTCTATCTTCATCCCCACTCCTCACTGCTGCACTGGGCATTTTAAAGAGGTTGAACCAAATCATTCACAGAAAGAGTTCACGTATTTAAGATGACCTTGAGAAACAAAAAAGGAGCCTGCTGCATGAAGCTTATCTGTGGGAAAGAAAATTAAAGATGTAGAATTTGGAGGTCTAATAGTCAGTTTGGTGTTAAGTTTTTGAATTAAAATGATTTTAAATCATCCCTTAAAACACATTTACTTTCTTTTTTGTAATGTCTTCAACACTTGTAAAGTTGTCTAAAGTAAATTGGTTTTGCATGATTGTCTTTGAAAATTTAACTAAAGTTAGATTTGTATATAAACAAATATATTACTGTCAAACTTTCTAAAACTTTAAGCAAGCTGTGATTTTTAAAATTATTTCTCCTTGTTTTTGAAATTATAATATAAATGCATTATTTTCCTCTTCATTTTCCTTTCTTCAAGTCCTGTTAATACCCCTGGGCTTTGTTCTGTCCATGTTAACGTGTATATTGTCATCCTTGTTCAGTTAACATCTAGTTAGTCATATTCCTGATGCTTTATGAATATAGCTTTTGATATTCTTAGACCATACAGAAAATTACAATGAGTCAAAATGCAGAGTCATAGAACTCAATCTAAAGATAAACTTCAATACACCTTCTGTACCTGAGGCTCAAGGATCATTGTAGAAGACAGTGGGAAAATAATACAAGCCAGAGCAACAGGAAGTTTGCAATTAGATTGTGTCTTCTATGAACAACGTGCCTTTATTTCTTATTGTAGGCTAACAACTTAGCTTGTCGCATGAAGTCTCTTACTGCCTGGACTGGCAACATGAGTTAGATATATGTCACCCACTTGGTAAAATGAGAGAATGGACTTATCAAAGGTATTTACTGACCTCCACAAACATGCTAAGGCATCCACGTGAATAACCCCTCCCCCCATACACAAATATCAACCACATACATGTGCACAGGGAGACACACATAACAATATACTATGTAAAAACAAACAGTTTGAAAGATTAAATTATTATTTGCGTGAGGTGTCATTTCTATATTCAATGCATATTTTTAGAAATCTATTCTCAAGAAAATGTTTGTGGAAGCCACAGCTCGTGATCACTGAGAGTTATTGCTGGTCACAGACTTCTTCATTATCATTCCAGAAGATCACAGTAATATTTAACTAGCACTTTGCTTGCCATGAAACTCTAGTTGATGAATTTTATTTGCTAGAATTTTATATAAGGATGCATTACCTACATGCATTAATGTTGCAGCTTGAAGCAGGGTAAAGATTTTTAGATCTGCTTTTCCTCTTTTGTATTATAGGAGGCCATTCCCATGATGGTAAAATTGTTTGGTCTCAAGTTCTTACCAAAGATCTTACTGAGATGTTGTAATAATTAACTGTTGAATTTCTATGGCCCCAGCGCCATTGTCTCTTGAAGCACACTGGTGATGTTACTGTCCCAGCTAATGTTGCCACATCAATCCTAGACCTTTGACACTTCGCTGTTACCGATACTACCCAAAAATATATTTCAGGTGCCTTGGGTTCAGCTGTTTTGAAGAAGCATCCAAGGTCTGACTTGTTGATGAGAGACTCCTCAAAGTCTTACTATTAGAATATATGCATTGGGAAATGTTGCTATAGCCGTTTCTGGAAACCACACTAGAACACGCTAGTTAAGTAAATAATGAGCTCTGAAATATGTTAGGGTCTATGTCCCTTTTAAAGAACCAGAAACATCTTTACTTCACTGAACAACACATTTTAATTTAAATGCTATCTTAATTTTCATCTTGGAGAGATGAAATCAAGGTCATGGTTGAGAGCCACACCATTGAAAAGCCATTAGGAAGGACACATATTCCAGGAGAGCAGAAAAGGCATCCAGGGTTTTCATTAGCTTCTCCTATGATAAACTATAAAATAAATCAGCTTTACACTAGGAAGTCAGCACAGCTCAATAAACCAATCAATGAACTAAAGCTTGAGCATATGGCAAGGACACTCTACTCGCCACAAGATATTTTAAGTTTCATCAATATAGTGCAACCCAGATGTACTTTGAATATTTTTAATGCAACAATGAAATTCATACTCAGGATGATTTTGTCAGTTCCTTCTGAAGTTTTTACATTACACTGTTATGATCTTGGATGTTTGTTTCTATAACATCCCAATGAATCAGTCAGGGTATATTTGCAGTTGGCAACTGCGGTGGTGCAGGCATGTATGGGAGGCTGAAAAGGAGGATCCTAAGACGAAAGCCATTCTGGATGTCTCAGTAAGACTGTGCCGTGAAAACAGGGGCTGGAGATTTGGCTCGGGAACCTTAAATTCACTATCCAGTGCCACAAAGACAAAAATCAAAATAATGGGTTGGAATAAGCTCTCAGGAAACTGATAAAACCAATGGTACAATCAACAATGCTTAGCACTGTAACTGAAAAGTGTTAAGACATTAGTACAAATATTGATCACCACATAATTATTGATTTCTTGTAAACACATTTTCTCACCAGTCCTCAGCATTAACAAATGTGAAAAATGAAATGCCTGAGAGGTGCCCTGGCCTGCCTGTTTGCTGTGGGCGTGAATTAAGTCACCATACAAAATACTCTCTACCATTGGCTCCTTTTAGTCTTGTAGGCTTGGCTTTTGCTATTTAGAGTACAAGTGACTTTTTTTTAAATTTAGCCCATAAAGTCAATAAATTCTAAAATAGGTGGTCTAAGATTTAAATGGCAATTACATATTACCATACGTACACACTCTTTCACCTCTGGTGCTTATGTCTTAGTTGTTCAGAGGATTAAAGGGTAGGGCAAGAGCTTATAGCTCTAATGACTAGTTTCATACATCAGTCCAATAAATTTATTAAGAAAAACAATAAAGACACAAGAGCCTAGCTCTTACCTTAGATGAAGTTAATTGTGACTAGATTATATACTCATTCTTATACTGTAAAATCATTTATTTTATTTCAGTTTAAACACATATTTTGGGTTTATGTGTTTATGCATGTGTATGTTTGTAAACTTGCTTATGTGGCATTCAGACCAATATTACAGAATTTGTTTTTAACCCTTCACCCTACAGGTTATAAATCAAACTCTAGTTCCTTAACTGACAGTTTTTTTTTTCCATTGGTTAGTTGGTATATATTTTGTTTCCTTTGCTTTCATTTTACTTTTGGAGATAGGATCTTTTTTGCTCTGGATGGTGTCACATTAACAATATAGTTGCAGAGGACTTTGAATGTTTCTTAATCCTGTGTAAAACTGCCAAATATTGGGATTTCAAGCAGATACCACCATGGGCATTTTCATGGCAACTGTAATATACACCCAGAGCTTTTGGGATGTTGTAGGAACACTCTAAAAATATTCATCCACAGTGGTCAAAAGGAATCTTAGGAGATATTTTTTCCTTCTATTTAAAGAAAGACAGGGAATGCAATTGGTAAGACTCATTGTACAGTGTCCATCCTTGAGACTGACTGAACTAGAGTTCTGAATCAAGAGGTCACTATTTCCAGAGATCTCCTTTTTCTAAACGTTTTACATAAGTATCAGTGATGAAGCCTGAAAATTTTAAGTGTCTGCAGGATGCTCAATATTTTCACAAACATTAGCTTTTTAAAGTCATCAGGAATATATATTACTCGAGTTTTGATGAAAAGGCAAGATTAGAAGTCTAGGCAATTCCTTTACAGTTATGTAAATAAAAGAAGCAGCAAAACTTCCATTCTGCAATTTTTCAAATTTGTTTCCTGAAATGGGATATCATGGGTATATCATGAGGACAGCACCTGCTGAGTAATCACAAAGCTATGGGTTCAATCTGAAGTGTGAGTGAAAAACGAAGCGAAGCAAAGGTGTTTTCATTTATGCCACTCAGCAAAGCTTGCAATTTCACTACATAATAGCAACTCTTGATTGCACGTACCTACATCCTGTGTGGAAGAGTATAGATATAACTATATATATGCATACCTATATATACATGTTCAAAATTATATATATATATATATATATATACATACATATATATATATATATACACATGGGACAGAAGTGTTTAATCTCAAAACTTTAGGAGCCTAATACAGATGATCATGATCTTGGTAGCCTAAACTATAGCAGAAGATTCCTTATTGCAAAGCAAAACCAGAAATGAACAATTAAAATATACAATATGTATCTTGCAGGACTGAAATCTCCTCCAACATAGTCTCAGACCAGACCCTTCTTAGCTATCATTTTAC
Organism: Arvicola amphibius; assembly: GCF_903992535.2. Classification (NCBI taxonomy): domain Eukaryota; kingdom Metazoa; phylum Chordata; class Mammalia; order Rodentia; family Cricetidae; genus Arvicola; species Arvicola amphibius. Next base: position 32,458,813 of record NC_052047.1, on the reverse strand, counting down.
TCCTCAATTCTATAGTTTGACTACATTAGATTCATCGTAATAACAGGATTGTCTTTTGACTTTCTTTTTGTAACAGAATACCTTCATTACCTTAATTTAATTACCTTCAATACTAGCTTCAACATCCACCCATATTGTTATGCATCATATTTTCTTTCTTTTTAAAGAACTAATAATATTTCAGTGCATGCTTCACTCACATTTTGATAATCTAACCAGCGTCATATGAGTTTTTGGGGTATTTGGACAGTCTGACAGTTTCTCCAGTGAATGCAGGTGTACAGAATCTTTTTGACATTCTACTTCACAGTGCATTAACACACAAATATGAAACTCTTGAAACACCAAGGAGGTAATTTTAGCTAAGTACAGAATTTAAAACCAGAAATTTAAGTACAGAATGAGAAAATGGGGAAGACTTTAACTGGAAGAGGGGAAAAGAAATAACACTAAGGATGTTTGAAAAACTCAAAAGGAAACATATTTTATAGACTTACTCAAAACTAAAAATGTGCAAGTGTGTGTGAGTGTTTAAAGCATTTATGTCCCATGGGTGATAAAGTTTACTCCACCCCAAAACATAGACTGCCTAACAAAATAACTTCTTTAGTTGTTGGTCCAAAGAATAATATAGATTTCTGAAAACAAAACTAGCCATTGCTATAGCCACGGTTGCCTTCCAAAACTTGAAGGTAGACTCTCATTGCTAAAGGTATTAGACACTTTGGACACAGTGTTGGAGAACTGGATCTCACAGTATGTGAAGGTTCTAGGCAAGCGCCCAAGAGATAGTAACAATTGTTAGTTCTGTAAGTACTTTTTAAAATTTATTTTTATTGAGCTCTACATTTTTCTCTGCTCCCCCCTGCCTCTCCCCTCCCCTTCAACCCTCTGCCAAGGTCCCCATACTCGCATATTACTCAGGAGATCTTGCCTTTTTCTACTTCCAATGTAGATTAGATCCATGTATGTCTTTCATAGGGTCCTCATTGTTGTCTAAGTTCTCTGGGATTGCAGTTTGTAGACTGGTTTTTTTTTGCTTTGTGTTTAAAAAACATTTATGAGTGAGTACATATGATAATTGTCTTTCTGTGTCTGGGTTACCTCACTCAAAATGATGTTTTCTAGCTCCATCCATTTGCCTGCAAATTTCAAGATGTCGTTATTTTGTTCTGCTGGTTATTACTCTATTGTATAAATGTACCACATTTTCCTTATCCATTCTTTGGTTGAGGGGCATTTAGGTTGTTTACAGGTCATGGCTATGATAAACAAGGCTGCTATGAACATAGCTGAGCACATGTTCTTGTGGCATGGTTGAGAAACCTTTTGATATATACCCAAATGTGGTATTTCTGGGTCTTGAGGAAGTTTGTTTCCTAATTTTCTGAGAAATTGCCACACTGATATCCAAAGGGGCTGTACCAGCTTGCACTACCATCAGCAATGCATGAGTGTATCCTTTATCCCACATCCTCTCCAGCATAAGTTGTCAACAGTGTTTTTGATCTCGACTATTCTTACAGGTGTAAGAATGGAATCTCAGAGTTGTTTTGATTTGCATTTCTCTGATGACTAAGGATGTTGAGCATTTCCTTAAGTGTCTTTCAGTTATTTTAGATTTCATGTTAAGAGTTCACTGTTTAGGTCTGTACTCCATTTTTATTGGATTATTTGTTCTTTTGATGACCAATTTCTTGAGTTTATTGCATATTTTGGAGATCAGACCTCTGTCTGATATGGGTTGGTGATTTTCTTCCCATTCTATAGGCTGTCGTTTTGTCTTGTTGACCTTGTCCTTTGATTTATAGAAACTTTTCAGTTTCAGGAAGTCCCATTTATTAATTGTTTCTCTCGGTGTCTGTGCTACTGGGGTTATATTTAGGAAGTGGTCTCCTGTGCCAATGAATTCAAGTGTATTTCTTACTCTCTCTTCTATGAGGTTCAGTGTAGCTGGCTTTATATTGAGGTTTTTGATCCATTTGGACTTGAGTTTTTTGCATGCTGAATGTTATGGACCTAATTTTATTTTTTTTTACATTGTTATTGCTTCTTTGTCAAAAATCAGGTGTTTGAAAGTGAGTTTATTAAATCTGGGTATTTGATTCACTTCCATTGATTTTATGGCAATACCAGCTTGTTTTTAGTACTGTAGCTCTGTAGTGGAATTTGAAGTCAGGGATTGTGATGCCTCACATCACAATATTGTACAGGATTGTTTTAGCTATCCTTGGTTGTTTGCTTTTCCTAATGAAGTTGAGTTCTGTTCTTTCAAAGTGTGAAGAATTTTGCTGGGCATTGAGTTGAAATTGTAGATTGCTTTTGGTAAGACTGCCATTTTTACTATGTTATTCTACCAATCCAAGATCATGGGAGATCTTTCTGGTGTCTTCTTCAATTTCTTTTTCTTTCTTCTTATTTTGTTTTTGTTTTCTTTTTTCTTATTTCTTTTGTTGTTGTTGTTGTTGTTGTTGTTAGTTAGTTTGTTTGTTTTTCAAGACAGGATTTCACTGTAGCTTTTGGAGCCTGCCCTGGAACTAGCTCTTGTAGACCAGGCTGGCCTCAAACTCATAGAAATTCACCTGCCTCTGCCTCCCAAGTGCTGGGATTAAAGGCATGTGCCACCACCGCCAGGCTTCAATTTCTTTTTTCAAAGATTTAAAGTTCTTGTTATACAAATCTTTTAGTAAAAAAGAACAGCGGGCCGCTTCCCACCACCTGGCTCCTGGCTAGTTTACCCGAAATAATTACACAGAAACTGTATTCATTTAAACATTGCCTGGCCCATTAGCCATTATTGGCTAACTCTCACATCTTGATTAACCCATTTCTAAAAATCTGTATGTCACCAGATGACTGTGGTTTACCAGAGAGATTCAGCATGTCTGACCTGGCAGCTGGCTCCATGGTGGCTCTCTCTGACCCTGCTTTCTTCCTAGAACTCAGTTCTGTCTACCTCGCCTACCTATGTTCTAACCTATCAGGCCAAGTAGTTTTCTTTATTCAACCAATGAAAGCAACACATAAAAAGCAGACCCTTCTACACTAAAGTCTTCCACTTTTTGGGTTAGAATTACTTCAAGATATGTTATGCTATTGTGGCTAATGTGAAGGGTGATATTTCTCTGATTTCTTTTTCAGCCCAGTTATCATCTGTGTATAGGAGGGCTACTGATATTCTGAGTTAATCTTGTATCTTGTCACATTACTGAAAGAGTTTATGAGCTGTAGAAGTTTCTTGGTAGAATTTTTGGGGTTGCTTGTCTAAACTATCATATTATCAGCAAATAGTGAGAGTTTGACTGCTTTTCCAATCTGTATTCCTTTGATCTCATTTTGTTGTCTTATTGCTCTAGCTAGGACCTCAAGAACTATATTGAATAGATATGAAGATAGTGGACAACCTTGTCTTGTTCCTGATTTCAATGGAATCACTGGAAGTTTCTCTCCATTTAGTTTGATGTTGGCAGTTGGCTTGCTGTATATTGCTTTTATCATGTTTAGGTATGTTCCTTGTATTCCTGCTCTCTCCAAGACCTTTATCATGAAGGGGTGTTGTATTTTGTCAAAAGATTTTTGGGAATCTAATGAGATGATCATGTGGTTTTTATTTTTCAGCTTGTATATATGGTGAATTACATTGACAGATTTTGTATGTTGAACCATCTCTGCATCTCTGGGATGAAGCCAACTTGATCACCGTGGATGATGGTTCTGATGTGTTATTGGATTCAATTTGCCAGTATTTTATTTAGTATTTTTGCATCAATGTTCATGAGTGAGATTTGTCTGTAATTCTCTTAGTAATGTCTTTCTGTGGTATGGGTATCAGGGTAATTGTAGCCTCATAAAAAGTGTTTGACAATGTTTCTTTTGTTTCTATTGTGTAGAATAATTTGAGGAGGATTGGTATTAGTTCTTCTTTGAAAGTCTTGTAGAATTCTGAGCTGAAACCATCTGGTCCTGGGCTCTTTTTGGTTGGGAGAATTTTGATGACTGTTTCTATACCTTCAGTAGTTATAGATCTGTTTAATTTGCTAATCAGGCCTTGATTTAATTTTGGTAAATGATATTTATCCAGAAAGTTGTCCTTTTCCTTTAAGTTGAGGTAGACAACTTCCTTGGGTTGGAGTTTTGCTTCTAGTACTTTGTGTAGGGCTGTGTTTGTGGCTAGGTATTGGTTAAATCTGACATTGTCATGGAATATCTTTTTTTTTTTTTTTTTTTGTCCTTCTATGGTGATTGAAAGTTTTGCTTGTTATAGTAGTCTGGGCTGGCATCTGTGGTGTTTTAATGTCTGCATAATGCTTGACCATCACCTTCTTGCTTTCATTGTCTCCAATGAGAAGTCAGGTATAATTCTGATAGGTCTGGCTTTATATGTTACTTGGTCTTTTTCCTTTGCAACTCTTCTGGCTCAGGGTTGGTCCTGCAAAAGTCTCTGGCACTGATCTACTACTTCCTCGGAGGTCCCAGACTCAGGTGTGCCCAGACCCTCAAAGGACTTGACTCAAGCCTACTCCCTCAAGGTCCCAAACGTTTGCATAGACTCACAGAGGTCCTGGCTCAGGCCTACTCCCCCAGAAGTCGCAGACTCGTACCCAGACCTCCAGAGGTCCTGCCTCAGGTATACTCCCAAGAAGGTCCCAGATTTATGCCCAGACCTGCGGCGCTCACTTACTCTGGCCCACATGCTCAGCAGTTGCTCCCCTGTACCTGCTCCTGTGCAGCTCAGCGCCCCAGACCTGTTCCAGCCTACGTTGCTGTGTTAGTCCTGCTTTCACAAATATTTCTAGTCTGGATTCACTCCTGCTACCCCGAAGTTCACATTCCCCGACCCACTCTGGCCCAGGTCACTTGTTCAGTCCTGCTCTTGTGAAGTTTGTTGACTCGAGCCTGTTCCAGTCCAAGGTTGCTACCTCAGACCTGCTTCTGTGGAGCTCAGCTATCCCAGCCCTTGGTCACTGGTTCAGTCCTGCTCCTGTGTAGATTGGTGCCTCGGGCCTCACAGGTATAAGTTCTAAGAACCACAGCTGTTCTTGACCTCTTTCTCTACCTTCTTTCTATCCCTTCGTTCTATGTTCCAGTTTTTACTATCTAACTTGTTTCCAGAATCTGAAAATTCTTTGTGTGATTTTCTAAGTCTTTTCTATATCTTTTAAAGTGTGAAATTATTATGAGCTTTCAAGTCAGACAATTTCAGCATCGTAAGGCACTCCTAAAAGCACAATGAAAGCATTTTGAGATGAGTATAAATTCTCTAATGTTCCTTACTCATTCTTGAGTAGCAAAGTTATGGAGGGTGGGACGGAGAGAAGGAGGGAGGAAGGGAGGGAATGAGGAATGGAGGGAGGGAAGCTGGGAGGGAAGGAAGAATGAAGGGAGGGAGGGAGGACTAAAGCAAAAACCTACACCCTTGCATGTAATAAGTTCCAGGGCTCCCTACATTTTGTCAAATAAACTATCTAATATAGGTTCATCCTATTCCATAGGTTAGCTGATGGCAACTTGAAATCAATAACAGAAAATTAATATCTTATGTAAAAAGCCTTTCAAGTTATAAATTTTGTATTATTAGTAAGCCTTTTAAATGACATAATATTTGGAGGTCCTGGGAGGAATAGAGGGAGGGGAAACTGTAATCAGGCTATATTGCCTGAGAAAAGAGTCTGTATGTGTGTGTGTGTGTGTGTGTGTGTGTGTGTGTGTGGTTTTTCAAGACAAGTTTCACTGTATAGCCTTGGTTGTCCTGGAACTCACTTTGTAAACCAGACTAAAATCAAACTCACAGAGATCCACCTGCCTCTGCCTCCTTAGTCCTGGGATTAAAGACGTGTGCCACCACTCCTGGGCTAAAATCAATTTTCTTTTCTTATTATTTTATTTTTTAAACATTCTTATTATACATACAATCCCAGTTTCTTCTCCCTGCCATCCTCCTGCTCCCCACACCTTCTCCCACCCACCCCACCCAACCCTCTCTCCACTCCTCAGAGAGGATGAGTCCTCCCATGGAGAGTCAACAAATTCTGTCACATCACTTGAGACAGGACAAAGGTCTCTCCCCATCCTCCAGTATATTTCAGGCACTAGGGAAAGTCCACGGAATCCCCAAAGTGACCCAAACTACTATTTTAAGGATTAGTAGAGAGGGCATTTTTAACTCCCTTCCCCTGTAATCAGATTGATGACTACCTTAATTGTTACCATAGAACCTTCATACAGTAACTAATGGAAGCAGATGCAGAGATCCACAGCTAAGCATTGGGCCAAACTCCTGAACTCCAGTTGTAGAGAGGAAGGAACAATAATATGAGCAAAGGGGTCAAGAACATGATGGAGAAGTCCACAGAAACAGCTTGTCTGACAGCTGGGGAACCTGCACAAGACAGAACTGGGTCCTCTGAATGTGGATGACAGTTGTGTGGCTTGAGCAGTCTACTTGCAGTGGCACATGCCTTTAATCCCAGCGCTCTACAACTTGGAAGTCTCAAAAAAAAACACAAATAAACAAAACAAAACAAATAAGAAAATGGCAAATTATCTGAAGCCAAGAAACTAAAAACATTACAAATCCAAGTATTGCAATGGAGTAGACAACCTAACATACAGCATCAACCTCAGAAATACCTCCTACCTTTTCATAATGCTTGTTTTCTGATAAACTATCTGCGGGTACTTGAAACACCAGTTGGACTGGTTAGAATATACACAGTGAGTGAAGAGAGAAAGCATGATGCCGTGCAATGTGAAATAAACATGATGTCAAAAATGTTCATGTACAACTGCTTGAATTTAGTGATAATGCAAGAGTTTAATAATGTCATAAACTATTTAATGAATAAATCCCATGTTGTCTCAAGGGAGAAGCCATGAAATATTATATACAGCTATCACCTATGTTTTAAAGAATCTTGTGACAACTTAAGCGACAAAGAAGTTGTAAACTCTAGATTATCCTACTAATTTATCTACTTCAAGTCACATGGTTATAGTTTTAATTAGCCAACTATTTCTATTAATAAAAAAGACATATGTTGATTTACAAATCTTCTCAAAAGGATGTAGATGTGATTTATCAGTCTTTGTCAGATAACTTGACAGGCAAGGAAGAAAAAAAATTAATTTCACTGCTTTATAAGAAACTCAATTTAACCAAGATGTTTTGAAACTTTAAAATTTAAGAAAAGTAGAAGATAAGTTACATTTCAGATGTGGTGCTTTCTAATTGGTACAGTAAATCTGTTGTGAAGTGGGAGAAGCAATCCTGGGTTGTTGTAAGGAGGTTGTTTCCCAGCTGCTCGGTCCCAAAATGACCATACAGAAGCTGTATCAATTAAATCACTGCTTGGACTATTAGCTCCAACTTCTTATCAGCTAGCTCTTACATATTTATTTAACCCATCTCCATTAACCTGTGCATTGCCATGTAGCTGTGGTTTACCTGCTACAGTTCCAGCATCTGTCTCTGACAGGGCTACATGACTCCACCCTTCTTTCTCCCAGCATTCAGTTTAGATTTCCCCTGCCTAGCTAATTCTGCCCTGCTATAGGTCCAAAGTAGTTCTTTTTATTCATTAACAGTAATCACAGCATACAGAGGGAAATCCCACATCACTGGGTGGTATGTAAATGAGGAGTTGAGCTTATAACTGAAGAATTAGTAGCCTGTAGTTTATAGTGTCTTTTCCAAAACTCAGAACATTTGTATTTTGATTTGGTTCATTTTTATTTGCTTATTGGTTTGTTTGCTTGCTTGTAAGAGGCCACTTGTTCATCCCAGCCCCCCAGAACTGAAATAGCCACATAGAAACTGTATTAATTAAATCACTGCCTGGCCCATTAGCTCTAGCTTCTTATTGACTCATTCTTACATCTTAATTTAACTCTTTTCTATTAATTTGTATATTGCCACATGGCAACGGCTTAGCGACAAAGATTCAGTATGACTGACTCTGGTGGCTTCATGGTATCCCTGTTTGACTCTGCCGTCTTTCTCCCAGCATTCAGTTCAGTCCTCCCTGCCTACCTATGTTCTGCCCTATTAACAGACCAAGGCAGTTTCTTTATTCATTAATGGTAATCACAGCACACAGAGGGAACTCCCATATCACTTGCTTACTTATTTTACTTTACTACAGGGTCTCTATAAAGCCCGGTTGCTTTCAAACTTATGTGTTGGGACTATTGAGTCCTGGCCTTCAGCTGCTCTTCCCTGCTAGAACCTTCTAATTGAAGTTACTAGAGGTTGTGCCTAGCTTAGAGGATCAGAGGATGGGATTTTCACCTGTTGGCCATCGACTGCAGTGTATTTAAGCCTTCGAGGTGCTATTAAAGAAGGGCTTTGGTATCAGTGTTTGAAGGTCTGTGTGTCGGTCTATCTCTGCGTGTGTTTTCTCAATCTCCAGCCCCTTGTCCGAAGCTCGCGAACTGGGGTCTAGCGCATAGAGCGCAGACCGGGCCACGGTGCGCGGCACTTATTTTATCCAACCTGTTCAGGGCTGAGATTCAAGGCATGTGCTACCATTCCCATCTAAGCAGTCTTTCTAAAAGCTTATTAGCTATAGGTGGATTTCAGCTGAAGCGAAATGCACTTTGGAATTAAGGAGCTAATAACGAAGATGTTCCTATGGTATCAATGATGTTGATTTTATCCTTTAAACAGAAAATAACAAGCTGTCTCTTTTGGGAACTTCTTTTTTTTTTTTGTGAAAGCAACATATTCAATTGTTAGAAAATGAGCAATCACTTTTGCCATCAGGATGACTCTGTATAATTGAAAAATAGTTTATGTGAGCAGAGGTACACAAATTCAATTGACTTCCAAATACATGAGCTTGTAGAACCGATGTTCCATTCTGAGCCTCTGTTTTCTCATTGTGAAACGAATCTCCTCTCCTTGAAATTTAAAATATTAACATACAACTCATTAAAGGTCCAGCACACAGAAGGTACCCAAGCAATGCCACACCCTCCTTCCTTCCTATAAATTCACCTCAGAAATTCTGATTTGACTCACCAATTGTTAGAATAGTCCAGAAATACACACTTAGCAATGAAAATCATGAGCAGACATGTTTACCTGATCTTCTGTATATTAATTCTTAAAAAAAATAAAAATAATTTCCTACCAAAAACGATTGTTTTTTTTAAAAAAAAACTATGAAACAACCTTAACCAGAATTTAACTTTATACTGTTGTCACCAAAGCAAGGGAAGCATGCATGAAACTATCAAAAGGATAACATTTTAAGAAAATGTAACCTGGAACTCTTTATGTCATGAAAAGTTACGGGATTTACTTTATATTTAGAATCAGGAAGGAACAAAATGTTTTCAAAAATTGCAATTTTTCTGAGACATTTGCAAATGTTCTGCAAAATGAGGAGGCAGAAGCATAACAAAAGTCACTGTAATCACAAGCCTGATACTTTATTATGCAAAGTGGCTGTGCACACTTAATGGATGCAAATAACTGTTATTACAGTGACTTAGCAAGACAGGAACTATTTTCTTTCAAGAAATTTTGCCTTACAATCTTTGTATAATCCCTCCTTGCTTACCTGTTTTCAGTTATCACAATATCTCTTATTCACAGACTCTTCTAGTCCTCCTAAATTTCGCTTCCTAATAATAAAATACTCATTTATTCTTGTGACAAATAATCATAGGTTGTTTTTCTGTCAAAAATGTAAATGAACCCACTTCATGGGTTTATCAGCTCCAATAGTAGTTTATCTACATAAAAATCATGTGTGTTTGTGTGTTGGTCTGTATGAAATTGTATATATGTATTTTTTGGATGTATGTGTTCATATGTGTGCGCATGTGTGTCTATAAGTGTATTGTGGAGGCCAGATATCTCCTGATGTGTTTCCTTGATTGGGCTCTAATTCACCATTTGAGACAGGGTTTCATATCCACCCTCAAGATGATTTGAACATACTGAGTCACTAATGACCTTTAGGCTTCTGCTTGTCCCTGGCCCCCAACACAGGGATTATTTATAAGCATGTAGCACCATGTGCGGTATTTTACAAGGGTGCTCGGGATTCAAAACCAGGTCAACACATCTGTGCGGCAGCCATTTTACAATCTCAACCACAATAATATTTTCATTCTTTTTGTTCAAGTGTGCGGGAGGAAGGAGTGTGTATTTCTCGGTTGTAAAGAATTGACATTTGGAGTGGGGAAGATTTAATAAAGAAGACATTTATAAAAATAGTAATTACATCGGTAGCTCACTTACAATTTATATTTTGAGATACAATTCTTTTTCTTCATCCATGAGACAAAAATTCAGATGATGTAAACTACAATAGGTCGAAGTGCAACTACTATCTAATATACTATATAGTAGTATATATATTCTACTATGACTGTGGTATATCTGAACTACTATCTAATATACTATATAGTAGTATATATATTCTACTATGACTGTAGTGTATCTGAACTACTATCTAATATACTATATAGTAATATATATATTCTACTATGACTGTGGTGTATCTGAACTACTATCTAATATACTATATAGTAGTATATATATTCTACTATGACTGTAGTGTATCTGAACTACTATCTAATATACTATATAGTAGTATATATATTCTACTATGACTGTGGTGTATCTGAACTACTATCTAATATACTATATAGTAGTATATACATTCTACTATGACTGTAGTGTATCTGAACTACTATCTAATATACTATATAGTAGTATATATATTCTACTATGACTGTGGTGTATCTGAACTACTATCTAATATACTATATAGTAGTATATACATTCTACTATGACTGTAGTGTATCTGAACTACTATCTAATATACTATATAGTAGTATATATATTCTACTATGACTGTAGTGTATCTGAACTACTATCTAATATACTATATAGTAGTATATATATTCTACTATGACTGTAGTGTATCTGAACTACTATCTAATATACTATATAGTAGTATATATATTCTACTATGACTGTAGTGTATCTGAACTACTATCTAATATACTATATAGTAGTATATATATTCTACTATGACTGTGGTGTATCTGAAATTTGCTTTAGTGTCCATTCACAAACTTGCAAGAACTGGACTTAATATGTTTGTTAATTCTGTTTATTATTTAAGATTTATTATCTAACCTTTATCTCTTGTAATCCAGGCTAAGTTCCTATTTACCACTGATAACTTCTGTCAACATTATAATCTTCATCTTTCAGTCCTAGACCGCACTTCATTCATTTTCTCACTCTCAGCATCCACGCACACCCTTAGTATAAAACCTTAATTCTGTTAGGAGTGGCTTCTTTTCTACTCATATATCTCAATGCAATGTTCACTAACCTAAAATAATCTAAAAATGTAACTAAGTTAACAGAAAATTTAACATATTTGAATTAAATCTCTATAGTTCCAAATTGTTTTAGAATAGAGTAGGCGGTAGTATATCTAAAAATTCAGTGGGCAGGCAAGAAATTTGAACTAACCTAAATAATGAAGGTTAAATGTAAAAATTAGAGAATTCATTGAATACATTTCAAAGTTAAAGAAAGAGTTCATAAATACATCCGGACAGGCTCTAAAAAAAAAGCTGCAGAGAAACCCTGTCTCGAAAAACCAAAAAAAAAAAAAAAAAAAAAAAAAAAAAAAAAAAAAAAAAAAAAAAAAAAAAAAAAGTCACAACTAGACTAAATGAAGGTAAGCCAAAATGTTTTCATTGTGGGTCCATATTCTGATATTTTTGTTCAATAGTAAAATGGTCAATTCTTTTTTTCTTTCAGAACAGACAACCCTGAAGTTTGCATTTTTGCAAATTGCTCAGCCGCATACAAGCAGAATCCTTTCAAGCAATGGGTATCCCTCAGTAAATAAGGTAAAGACATTTTGATTATTACGATCTATACTTTGATTATACAAGAAATAACTTTAAGCATGATCAATAAAATTTAAAGCAACCAAACCCGTCTCTCTGAATGTGGCCAACAGCGGGGGCTGACTGAGAAGCAAAGGACATTGGCGCTGGGCTCTGATTCTTCTGCATGGATGGGCTCTGTGGGAGCCTTCTCAGCTTGGTCGATCACCTTCCTGGACCTGGGGGGAGTTGGGAGGACCTTGGTCTTAGCATAGAGTGGGGAACCCTGATGGCTCCTTGGCCTTGAAAGGGAGGGAGGGGAGGTATGGGTGGAGGGGAGGGGAGGGAAGGGGGAGAAGAAGGGGAGGGAAGGGGGAGGAGGAGGGGAGGGAGGGGGGAGGAGGAGGGAAGGAGATGGAAATTTTTAAATATAAAAAAAAAATAAACCATGAAAAAAAAAAGAATTTGCAACACAAAAAAAAATTTAAACTCATAACCAATGATTAAATAAACAATAAAATAGCATGTATACGTTTATATCTGTATTAAAATCTTCTGTGTTTATGTCTATTTCTATATATGCACTAAAAAAAAATTTCTGTGGCAGTGCTTACTTTCACCGTGCCACATTTTCTACAGTGGGGAAACCCATTTACAGTCATCTCTTTGTTCTAGATTTGGGGTTGAAGTGCTACAACATCCATTTTAGGGTTTGTAGCATTTTTCCACTAGAAATTGGAAGTAATTTCTTCAATTTTTTCCCTGCACATCATAGACACAAAATATCCAGCTCTTCAGAGTCTTACCACTTGAAGGGCAGACTCAGTTGGCATTGTGTTCCTGATCGCCATCATTTTATTTCTGTCGTGAGATGATATGGGCATGTCACTTTAAATTGGGAGAAAACACAACTCAGTCACAAAGGTCATTCCAAATGGCCAGGCTTTGTTAGCAAATGTTCTTGTGTATGCATTTTAACATGCGAAGGGCACATTGCTGTTCAAAATAATGTTCTGGATATGATAGGATATACAGAGAAAACCACTTAGGATGTAAATCAAGCGTATATAAACGCTACTATACATATAAAATACTACTATGCTGTTTTATTTAGGTGGGTAAAATACTTCTGTGCACATTCTGCTTCCTAAAACTTTTAAATACTAATTGTGTAACTGGAAACTGAGTCTATATGAATTAACACCTTTTCAAATGATTTTACATCTTTCTGCTCAACATTTACTTGTCATTCCTAGTGATTATATTTTTGGTTTATGTTAGTTTTAAAAAAATTTTCCCATGTGTATAGGAAAAAATGTCCACATGAACGTAATTAATTATTTCAAATCATCTAGATAAAAAAGTCATATTAATTTAAATAGTTTGCCATAGTTGATTTTAAATGTGAAAATATGGACTAAAACAAGAATTGGCTTTTATTCCCTTAAAAATAAGCTATAAGTTTTATCTGAGTCATTAAGACCTAAATAAAGTTTTACTTTTTTGGTTCTAGGTTTCAATGTAATTAGATTTGCATGCCTCTTTTTCTAATCTTTCTAATTAGATATAATACCACTGGCTTTGAAACAAAGTGCTTATTTGATGATCTATACACACATATACATATGTGTATATATATATATGTATATATATATATGTGTGTGTGTGCATATATACAAGGAATATATGTAAAAGCATATAATATTTTTAACAATTTTATTTTCACTGCTAAATGTTGTCAACATTATAGCCTAGTTAATAAAACAGCAATGAAAAAACTCAAGGTACTTATATCAAGCATTTAAAAGTATTTTAACAATTAGTCATGCTTAGATACAATTCAAAGAGCCACTAAATTAAACACCATTAACGATGAGCAAGCCATCACTAAAAATATGGAAAATAGCCATAAAAAATACTGAACATGTTATGTCTTAACAGATATTCCATGTTTCATTTCTCCCTTATGTGAATGTTCATCTTACTAACCTATATGAATATTTAATTTCAACAAAAATGAGTGGAATATCTAAAAGTTAGTGTACATATAGCCAAAACTTTATTTGGCACTTTATTTTTTTAAAGTTAATATTTATTGTCCTTCAAATCCTGTGTACTTTTTAGAGGTTTGTGAGAACGATGGAAGATTACTTAGCTGGCAAACTCACATTGTAATACATTCGAAGCTTTGTCCCGAGACTGCCACACCAAATGGAGCAATTATTGAAATACAAACATGTGTGTCAAACACCCCCATGGCAGCTTCCTCTCCAAACTCAACATGCCCTTCCATATGAAAGCTTTCATTGTTATGGATGCTGTGAACATCAAACATTTGTTCCCTTCTGAGATTTACTTATTTATTTGTATTGTATGTAAACATTTGCCTGCATGTCTGTATGTACACCATGTACATGCGGCTCAGCCACACCAGAAGAGAACTTCTAGTTTGAAGCATTACAGATTATTTTAAACTGTCATGTGGATGCTGGGCACTGAACGTGGGTCCTCTGCAAGAGCATAAAATGCCCTTATATGCCGAGCCATCTCTCTAGAACCACAGCGAAGATTACTACTGTTTGTATCCAAGCTGAAGCCTCTGCTCCCAGATGTAGCATTGACTTTCCCTACGATGAGTCTCTCTACAGTCTTTCTTCTCCTCACTGGAGGGATTCTGAGATGTCCTTACTCAAGTCCATTACAGATACCGCTCAAAAAGTCCACTTGTAAGGTGAATTTTGCAGCTTCCCACATGTCTAAAAGAGAGAACCTAGTGATTATACTATATCTATGAAGCTCACCTCGAATTTCAGTGGGTATATAAAACATTCTGATAAGGTTTCCCAAATATATCTGCCTTATAAAATGTCAATGGAATATATTTAAGTCTATCTTCAAAGACAACCTGCAGCGTAGATTGCCAGAAGACTCTTTAAGCAGAGTTAAATCAAACACTTTGACGTAATACTTCTTTGAACTTGTAATACTCTTTTGTAGCACATAATGAGAAAAGGGAACATTTCCCACTTGATTTTTTTGTTGGTACATTTTTAACGTCTTTATACCTCATAAATCCTACAAGGCAGAAGATAACTTTGATATTTTTCTCACCTTGCAGTACAAACAAAGTAAAAAAAAATGGCTTTAGTATTTTCTATCCAAGTTTGAAAATCTTCAAATTAAATGTGGCTTGATTTTTGTTTAACACTTAAGCAGGAAAACAAGTGGATTACAGATAAAACCGGCCATTTTAGAAATTGTAATTGCCAAGTAGCTTGATTTAATAGTTTCACATATCCAACATAAGACGTAATAGCACTGTTTATTCTGTAAATCCATAAACATGTACAATTACAAATTAACAGTTCACAAGGGAAATTATTTAAAAAGGCATTAATACACATATTATTTTCTTCTCAAGAGTAATGTATCATGGAAATAAATCCGAGAAAATCATGGCTTTGTTTTAAATGATCTATATCCCAAACAGGGCAAGTAAAAACAAGAAATAAAATCAAGTTAATGACTAATCTAGGCAAAGAGTACTTTAATACTAGGCATTAATCTTTCATTATAAGCAATAGTTATATTTAAATAAAATATGTATTAAAATTATTTCATATTCAAAATATGTCTCACAGAAGTATTAAGTTCCAATATTAATAAAATATAAGCCAAATAAAGAAAAGTAAAGTAAAAAATATATGTTATAATTTCAGTGTGTTATACTTGACAATCAATTTTCATGTCCATTTAGATAAATTAACCTGAATACTTCTGCCTTACTCATGTATGAAACCCTAGCCTTATAACAGTATGATTCAGATTTTTATCAATAGACTCTTTTATTTTAAATTTAAACTTCATGTTACTAGAATATAACTGAGTCTGTTGGACTAAGCCATACATTTATGATTTTTATCTATTAGTGGAATTTACAAGTAAAGGTATGCAACCCAATAAACCAGATTGAACAAGGCAAAAGCTGTCGGGAAAAAGATTCTCGAGTAGGAATCAATTTTGGCTATGCGTATGTGTATCCGTCCTTCCCTCCAAGATCCTGTCCTGCAGTCTTCGAAGCAGCAGAAAAAGCTAGCACAATCTTTGCCCTCCAAACATTGGTAGCCGTAATCATCTTCTCCTTGAGGCAGAGAAATGTTATTCATGGGAATCAGAGTGGATCCAGCATGGAGACCTGGGGATACCTGAGAAAATGATAAATGAGACTTTGAGGCCAAAAACAGGATCAAAGAAAATAAATATATCCCTGCCAGGGAGGCACTAGAAAACTGAAAGTCAATTAAAAGAATAAATAGTGTGATTTTCAAATATTGATTATTTTCAATTGTAATGTATTTTTGGATTTTAAATTACTGGCATAATCAACTTTCCTTCTCTTCCAAAAAGTATGTAAAAAAAATAACTTTAGAAATAAAAATCATATGCCTCTAGAAAGTTAATCTATGGAGATATTGTCAACCATGAATCTAAGCATGAAATGATAATAAGCTTTATGTTTCTATGGTGTTGAACACTTACAATCATAATGTCACAAATGTTTTTTATACTGAATGTTATATAATTCACTTAGTTATAATGAGAATAAATAATGGAAATAGATTTTCTTATGGTGAAAAAAAGGTGGAAATACCAGAAAGGACAGAGAAAATATGGCATATATAGGAGTGAGTGCATGCAAAGAGCCATTTTATAAAAATTTAAAAACCCAGTTTCAGGACCAATAGATGTGGAAAACTAGGCTCATTTGAACAGTGCAGCAATTCTCCCTGTGTGTAGCATTTGAGGGCCTATGGAAATTTGTAACATTATAGAAAAATCAAGCTCTGTTTGATGATATCTATAACTTTTATTTTACCAGGATTATTTGAGATAAATACCAAACTAAGATCTCATAATAGGTTATGCGTAAAATTTTTATTTTAATATATGTCTTTGTGCATGTATTTCTGTGTACATTTGTAAGAACAAACATCCATCTGTTACAGGACACATGTAACAATCTCAGACATGCTACTGAACTCAGATCGCCAGTCTTTGCAGTCTCTATCTTTACCTTCCAAGAAACCACACTGACTCAGTATCTGACTGATCAACTGTAGTAAAAACAATATTTGAAAATCTCATAGCATGGGCACGATTCGAAAACTGTGCAACATAAACTGAGCAATTTAGAGTCAGACACACTGGGAGAGATGTCTCCCATGAGCCAGTGCTTGTGTGACCTTGAACCGAAAATGTGACTGCTCCTCTGACTCTGAGATGCCTGTCCTGCAAAGGTGACAAGTGCAATCCCACAGACCAGACTGATGATTAAATGGGGCACGTACAGCAAGCAGACAGCACTTACTACTGCCCTTGTTTTATTGTTGCTATTGCTCTCTGAAAAGGTCATGTCACAGCACACTACAAAATGCACGGCGAAGCACACATGCTCACACTGCTAACAACAAGAGTAGTTACTAGAAAAAAATGAATCACTCAAAACAGCAAGAGGACTGCCACTTTAGTCATCCTTGATACTTCACAACTTCTGAAAGTCTTCCTTTAACTAAGCTGTACGTTGGAAATCTCATATAATCGTGGTTTCACTGTCATATCGGCAGTAAATTAGAAGTCAAGACTACAAAATTCATTTCTCTGAGCTTAATCCTTTCTAATATAGATGTTTACCAATTTTTTCTTTATGTCAAAATCAGGACCGTGAGGGAACCTTCATCTGACGATGGATGGAGATAGAGACAGAGCCACACATTGGTGCACCGAACTGAGCGCCCAAGGTCCAAATGAGGAGCAGAAGGAGGGAAAACATGAGCAAGGAAGTCTGGACTGCGAGGAGTGCTCCCACCCACTGAGATGGTGGGGCTGATCTATTCGGAGCTTACCAAGCCCAGCTGGACTGGGACTGAAAAAGCATGAGATAAAACCTATCTCCCTGAACATGGCGGACAATGAGGGCTGCTGAGAAGCCAAGGACAATGACACGGGATTTGGACCCTACTACACATACTGGCTTTGGGGGGGGGGGGGGGTGCTGGCCTGTTTGTATGCTCACCTTCCTAGACCTGGATGGAGGGGGGAGGAACTTGGACTTCCCATAGGGCAGGGAACCCTTACTGCTCTCTGGACAGGAGAGGAGGGGGAGTGGAGGAGGGAGGGGGGTAAATGTGAGGCAGGGAGGAGGCGGAAATTTTTACTAAATAAAGTAAATAAATAAATAAATAAATAAATAAATAAATAAATAAATAAATAAATTAGAAAAGCTGTATCTCACAGCCATGAAATATTTTATGAGTAATGTTTAAAAATCAAACAGATAAAGGATTTCTTAAAATTTGAACTTTCATTCAAAGCTATTGTGCTTCTAAATCGTAGAAAACAAAGACAAATTAATACTAGCAATCGAGCACACGCAACACATGGAAAATGGATCAGCGAATAGAGCATTGGCTCTGCAAACCTGAGCAGTCAAGCACAGATTCTCAGAACCCAAATAAAATGACTTGCCGGTGTGGTGGCTGCTGGTTACAACAGAGCTCAGGAGCCAAGAGACAGAGGCTCTCAGCGCAAACCAGCTACCTTTACTAGCCTACTCAGTGAGCCGTGGGTTCAGTGGGAGACCACATCTTAATAAAGTGGAGGATTCTAACTTCTTACCTTCTGTTCTGGAGTACATGTGAAAGTTAGGAAACTAGAAATGGTCCAGGGAAGGGGATGAGAGAGGGGGCAAAGAGAGTAACGTGAAAATGAGGTAGAGAGGAGGGGGAGTAGAGGCACCAAGTTCCAGGCTGGTAATAAAATGATGGAGATTGTGGAACAAGGGGTGAGGGAAGGGGTTAACAAAATGAATTGTAGACATTTTGTAGTGTAAACATATAGATGTAAACATATGATCTTGCCACCAAAGTAAAATTTATGAAAGCATGATAGAATACAGATGACATGAACTACAGGGTCTGGACAATATCAGGGGCTAAATAAAGGTTTATGCTAGAATTAGGGCAGAAGATGGGAATATGGGGGAGAAAAAGAGAGGGAAAGGGTTAAAGAAAATGTATGGTGTGTAAAGAATGTAAAATTCTCTCTATTTTCTAAGCTAATTAAAAATATATTGTGATGCAAGAGATATAAAGAAGAAATTGGACAGTATGACGCCTAGGAAATCAAAATGTGTAGATTAGTGTGCCTCTCAACCCTTATCAGTTAAACTTCTTTTTGCAAAGACTTACAAAAGCTGAATGGTCAGAAAAAAAAGAGCTATGGAAATGGGACACGACACCCCAACTTCAAGACTCAGGAGTCATTATGGTCAAAGGCAGAGGAAACATTATAAGATCCGGAGACAGTTGACATCTAGGGTGAAAAAGCTTCACTAAAATGACAGAGCGGTTGCACAAAGTAACTCATAGTACCAATGATCGAATGTACAAGACCTGAGCAAGATAAAGCCTGCAAGTCCCAGAGTAGCTTGAGAAGGGCCTCATGAAGTCCTATTCATATCTCAGGAAGTGTTGGCAATTAATAACTGCAGAGGAAGTAGAGTTAGTCTTCTTCAGGCTTGTGATCTAGTAAATGGCCCTACATCTATGCACATACCAGTAGCAGTAAGTGTACTCAATGAGTATGAAAGGAGAACGCACAGAATTAGGAGAGAAAGTTGTTGGGAGGTGTGGGATAAAATTATAGATGAGGGAATAGACATCTACTTGATCAAAATATAAGCAAGCATACATGAAATTTCCAAACAAGAATAAAATAATTAATGACTACTTTTAGAGGATAAAATAGATATTTTCATAATAAATAATCAATAAAAGACTTAAAAAACACCTCAGTATTTAAGAGTACATAAGGCATATGGCTCTTCCAGAGGATCTGAGTTTGAGACCTAGCACCCCCTATGAATGGTCCACAATGCCTGTAATTATAGTTCCAGAGGATTCACTGTTCTCTTTTGAACTCTAAGGTTCCCTGTACTCATATACACATATCCACACACAGTCAAAGAAAATAAAATAAATATTTGAGAAAAATAATAAAACTCACATCAATTAAAAGTAACAATATCTGGTAAAAAGATGGACAATAAACTGATCTTATTTATTATTTTACATTATAAAACATGATGAAATTTAGAGGTAATAAGAAACAAAAGTGACACTAGGATTGTTCATAACCATGAATTTAAATTTAACCTATATGAGAAAAAAATATAATCTTTATATATATAATATTTCATATATACATGATAAAAAGGGAAGAAAATGGCAAAAATTTACCATTCATATAAAATAATTACTTTCCCTTTTTATTATTGATGCTTTGAAATAATCTATACAAATATTATAAATAAGTGAAAGTATCTATCAGATGAAAACCACAAAAATTATTTTAATTCTGAAATCTATGACCAAGAGTTATAGGCAGTGTCTTCATTTCTCATATAAACATTATTTGTTTATATGATTCATTTTCCATTTGATTCAAAATCATTCAAATACCACTATTCATATAAATTTAGATTTTTAATGAGAGTTTTATTCAGCGATCAATCTATTTATTGAGTCTGTGAAGAGTAACATGAAAGGATGCTATTATGATGTCAGAATGGAAAGCAAACTGTGAGTGGGGCCTAGTTGCATGCAGAAGCACGTCACCTGACTGCTGTTGCAATCGACATCTAATGATTACTGTCTCTGAAAATATCCCACCATAGCTGACATTTTATAATTAATTAAGCAGACCTTCTTTGTTGTATTTCTCATATTACCAATATCACAAAAAACCTCCTGGGAGCTTTGTCAAACACCATTTCAGAAGAAAAAATCTTTTATGATTTGTGAAATTGCAGATTGACACAGGTGTTTGTTATTCCATTACATCCTCTGAAGGGTAGATGGATGTTTATTCATGTAGACATGTATGTACTAGCTGGAAAAGATGTTCGCCTTTTACAGAAAGGAGTCTGTGAATTGAAGAGTTGGGAGACCCTTCCACACATTATCTTCCCTTGAGGCTCTGGTTCTTATTTTCAGTAATACATTGCTTCTTAAGCTATTACAGTGGTCTCCAAATTGAGGCCCCACCTCTTCTGCAACTTAAGAATACACACTGTGTATTTACCTCCAGTTATCTTTACAGCACATAGATGCAACTTTGCCATTCTGTTTAGAAGTTTCTCTGATACACCAGTGAAAAGGACAAAAGCTATAATCTTAACATGACTTTGGAAATCCACAAGCTGCCCACAAACACTGCTCTGTCTTCAACACGGGTGATTTTGTCCCTAAAGCTCCTGTGCTGTAAGCCAGTGGTGTCCAATGGAACTGCAAAAATACCCCATATTGACGATGCTCAGGATGGAAGTCACATGAGACTATTAGGCACGTGGTGTAACAATCCTATGGAGATAGATGGTACATTTGGAATTTTGTTCAGTTTGTATCAGTTTGGACCCATCTAACCAATATATAACAGCTACCATATTAGAAATCACACAATTGAGCAGAAGTTTATCTTCCCTACATTCCAATCTACAAGCCTCAACTCAGTTCATGTGATTTTCTTGGTTTTAAATGTTCCCCCAAATTTATTCTTCTGAAACTTCAGCTTATTCTCCAAATGACTGCTTCAACTGTGATAAACTGCCTCTGCTTTTTTTCTCTGCCTGATTTCCTTTAGATTCAGTGTAAATGATTTATAAATAAATTCTTCTCACTTGAAATGAAAAAAAACCTTTCTGAGCGCCGTGTGACCCACATTCCCATAACCTTCTTTGCAAAGCTATGTGTCTATGACTCTGTACCACATAGACTATATTTCACAGTGTCTTCTGCAATTCTTAGATGCTAGGTATAGCCAGTGTAGTCCCAGATTTATGGGGGTTGTCTGTTTCGATAACTGCAGTTCTTTTGCTCTTTTAAAAATGACTTCTCCTTATTGGTATTTATTTTAGAGAAATACCTTGCATTTGAAAAAAACGTTTTAGAAACTACCATTCTCATTGATAATTCTCTCATGGCCTATAGAATTAGTTTGGGTTTGTAAATTATTTTCTGTTTTTTTATATGTATGTGTGCATGTGTTTATGCATGGGTGTACATGAGTGCATAAATGAACTCGCATGCATAATGTACATCTTCAACTGGCAAAAGAGGAAAGATGAAAAATTTGGAGACTATTGTAATAGCTCAAGGAAATGTGCTATGGAAAAGAGGAACTGAAGCCGAGTGAAGATAGCGTGTGAAGATCCTCCTAACCCTCCAAATCACAGTCCGCATTCTGTGAAAAGCTGATGTATGTGTAAAATAAAAATCATGAAAAGAAAAAAAAAATAGAACAAAGACATTGAGTCCTCAAACTTAAAAAAGCGTATAAGGGAGTGAGAAGTCACTCTTGAGTGCTAATACCCATGAAGTTTCTACATATTTCTTTTTTAAACAGCATCTTCCACTGGGGTCTGTGGTAGGTAAGTGCAGGACTTCCTGCAGAGAGCATTTCTACATCCAGTCTTTACATGAGGGTTGAGGATCTAATTCTGGACACCATACTTGTCTGTGAAGGTTGTCTACACCTAGCTCTAAACACTCCTGGAAGCAGAGTACACATTCAGTTTCTTTGGTCTAAAAATTGCCTTTGCATTGGTGAAAAAAATAAATACCCATAATTTTACACTTTAAAAATCTTGAGAGCCTAAAAGTAATCCAGTACTGTCCAATTCTGCAATCAGTCCCAAAGTGTAGGTAGCTCATGCTTTTATGAGATTTACTATAGCCTATGGATATTGAAGCATCAACATGAAATCTTCATCATTGGTAGTGTGATGGGGGTTTACTGATATTGCATGTCTACAGTTTTACCTCTTTCACAAGAGTCTGAATCACAGTACAGTACACATAACATAACTTCTAAAACTTTATTTTCAATAACTCCGTGCAAATAATTTAATAGTGTGTGTATTAAGAGATAAAACCCATATATTGAATGGGACTTTTTTTAGAAGACATGTATAGGCAGAGTAAAAATAATAATTCAGATAAAGCAGAAATGAGAAAGAAAGGAAAGATTAAAGTAATAAAAAAGAGAGAGAAGGGAAGAGGGAAAGGAAGAGAGAATCAAATATTTAATGTGAAAAGTATAAGATATCTTTATTAAATGCATATCATTATTATTTAATATATTTTACTCAGATATCATCTCTTAATATATGAATATATGTTTATGTGATTATATATATGAATATATGCACATGTATTTATATCCATATTCAGGGCACTCTATATTTCCTATCATAAACAATAGAGAGAGAAAATGGTGGACTGAAAACTATTTAGATTTTTCTAGCTTCTTAATGAATGCTCCCATATGGAAGGAGAAAGAGAGAGAGAAAGGGTAGTTGTAATCTGAAAGATGAGAATCAGTATAAGCACACATGCTGCAGGAGGAGAGTCTTGGTTGTAAAAAAGTGAAAGATGTAGATTCCACAATATGTTTTATGGAAAACGTGAGCAAAAATGGACAGGGCTGTCTATCCTCCATATCAGTGCATTAGATAAGGAAGGCCATGATGGCTGGAAATAAACCAAGCAGGAATACAAACTTGATTGCTGGCACCAGTTTTTCAAATTGTCATTTAATGTTGTAAGAGCTAATGAAATATGTACCTCAGGAAGCATGAAAGACACATAAAGGTTGTACTGAGTGTCTATAAAATATTTTTACACTCTCCAGTCAATTAATATGTCAGCTGTGAACTACTGCTGTTTGCCACTTAATACGTCAATGCTGTCGTCTCGTTGTGGTTTCCTTTCCATTTTTAGTATTTCATTTGCTGAGACTGTTGCTAAATTTAACAGACTAAACATGGTTTTATTCTTGAATAACTGTAGTAAGATTATGTCTAGAGTTTGAGTAGTTCTTAATATATTTTGATAAATTTGAATAAAAACACCATAATTTTAAGTTTCCATTTTTATGCTTCAGCTCCCCTGAGTCAACATGACACTTGGAGCTGTGCTCTATATTTTATGACCTGAGGTTTCACTGGGTAGCTGCTCAAACACCCATTAGGTATATTTTGGTTAATAATACACCTGGGTTACATATCTGCATAAAGAATCCATAAAACTCATATGGAATTACATATTACATGTGTGTTAATTTTATTTTATTATTAGAATCTCTAACAAAAGTTGTAAAAATTAAATAAAGCAAATACACAGGTGTGGGCATTTACATTTTAAAATGAGGACTAAAGAATGAGAAGAAAAACAGAAAGGGGTTTGGTTTGGATGATAAGAAAATAGAAAGAATGTAATCCACATAAACATGTAAGGAGGACACCTATCCTGCAGTGTTTTCTTCTGACCTCCTCATGTATGCTCTGGTACGTGTAAAAACACCCCCCCACACACACATCATCTGTATTCACAATGATAATAAAATTATTTTAAATATAATAAATCTAGAAGCAATTATTCAAATCGAAATCATTGTTATTTTATACTTTGTCCATAAGATCATAAACATGATCTTTTAAATAGTTGTGAGGTTGTGACAGTCACAGATTTGTGGTATGAAGCAAATTCTCAGATCTTTACAACTAGCCATGTCTTCTTTGACATTGAACATCATAGGACTTGATTGCAAAGTTTATTAGTCTCAACTCTTAAAATATACTATGACAAATAAAGAATTAAGATATATCCACATTTCTAAAATAAAAATCATGAAAAAAAATGGAACAAAGACATTGAGTCCCCAAATTTAAAAAGTTTGATCCCTTGAGTCTCATGGTCTGTTATAGCAGCCTTTCAAGCTGTTTGTCAAGGATGGATGTCTTGCACTGTCTTTATTTGAGTTTTGGCATAATCTGTTCTGAAAGTACTTACTGAAATCTGTAGCATACTGTCACATTGTCAATATTGGTGAAATGAAAGTCTACTTTTCTAAGTGTTTGGAACAGTAGAAAATGTTAAAATGAAGGCTTAAACAAATGGAACTCTCAGCTCACAAAGAGACCTGAGCATGAATCTTGGATCTATCACTGACAAAGCTGCCTTGTGAAAGTCAATGAACTTGTATTTGTAGGGTTTCTTTGAGCACAAATGAAACCATGTAAAATGCTCAGATCTGCCTGGAACCCTCAAAGTATGTTAGATATTGCATCCAGGTTGCTATAATTGCTATTATAAACTTAAATTGCAATCATTTAATTGTTACATATATTCAAGTTATTATAATCAATTTTAACATATAATTTGATACAATATGTAAGTTAGTCATTGTGATTGGGGATGTGGATTAAAAGTATATAATTCTACAGAAACTAGAGAAAAATGTAACAGCTATGACTTTCTACTCTTGTTAGGCTTTAGCCTTAAAAGAAATCTTACTCTCTAAAAGTGAGTTAATTATGTGCACCATTCATTCTTGCAAATCCACAGATACTTTTGAAAGTGAAATCTGCTAATATTTTGTTTTGTTGTACTAATGCAACATCTTAATTTATAGCTCATCATGCAAGACAGTCTCCCTACCTCTGCCTTTTGGGATAGCAGGTGTGAAAATCCATAACCAGCTTCAAAAATATACCTTAAATAAGTTTAGATACTATTACACTTTTGACAAAGAATGTAGCATTAAAGAATCTTGCACTAATTGAATATAAATGAAGAGAACACGTCTTTTCTCTGATCTTAGTAGAAATGCTATGAGATTTTATTTTAGATGGATATTAGCTATTTGTTTTTATTATGCATACCTTTATTATGTTGAGGCATGCTCCTTCAATCCTAGATCTCTGTAACTTTTGTCATTTAGAAATGTTGAAGTAATTTTGCCAAAGGCATTTACATTTGTTGAACCTTGCCTGCATCTCTAGAATGAAGCTTTCTTTGTCTTGATGAATGGTCCTTTCATATAATCTTGGATTTTGTTTGTCAGCATCACATATTATTAATGAGAGTATAAACTAGTTCAGCAACTCAGAAAACCAGGAGGCAGGCCTCTCCAAATGTTAAAAAGAGATCTACAGATGTCCAAGTTTAAATCACTCCTACATATATGCTCAAACCACTTTATAGCTTGCAATAAAGAAACTTGCACAGTCATATGTATTGCTTCTTTATTCACAGTGGCTAGAAAATGGAATCAACCCTTATGTCTGTCAACTGCCACATGAAATGTGAATAATGTGGTACATATATGCAATGAAATATTACTCAAATCTAAAGAAAATAGAAGGATCAAACTTGTAGGCAGATGTTATACACTGAAGTTACATAGGCCCCTACAGAAAAAATTTTGCATATTCTTCCTCAATTATTTTTCTTTCTATGTGTAACATGCATTATATGTGGAGACTAGGAAATATGAAGAAGGCTTTTGGTGAGGGAGATGCATTTAGAGAAGGGTGTGTCAGAATACATTTGAAATGAAAATAGAGAAGGTGAATTCTTGGGGCAGAAACACTGAAGTACTTAGTGGAGTAATGGGGACTGTAGACAAGATGGCCCATAGGAAGATAGGAAGGCTTAACTAAAATGAAGTGTGCATGAAAAGCATGTTGGGAATCTATGATCTTGTAATTCAAGTAAAATTACACCAAAAGCTTGAATAAGAATGGCCTATAGGGTCATAGATTTGAATGTTTCCTTCCCAGTTGGTAGACTTTTAGGAAGGATTAACAAGTGTGGCTTTGTTTGAAGAGACATTGGTTTTAAGAACCATGTTAGACCAAGTCTCTGTCTCTCTGTCTCTCCATCTCTCTGTCTCTCTCTGTCTCTGTCTCTCTCTCTCTCTCTCTCTCTCTCTCTCTCTGTGTGTGTGTGTGTGTGTGTGTGTGTGTGTGTGTGTGTGTGTGTGTGTCTGATGCCTGTGGATCAGTATGTAAAGCTCTTAGCTACTGCTCCAGTGCCATACCTGTCTGCTTCCTGTCATGATGAACATGGAGTAATCCTCTGAAATTCTAAGCAAGCCCCCAACTAAACGTTTTCATTCACAAAAATTACATTTGTCATGGTGTCACTTCACAGGAATAGACCAGTAACTAAAACAAAGAGTTGGACGTGAGGGGTAGATGACGGATTAACCAAAACTAAGGGTGTACAAAGAAGCCCCATGAAACCCAATCATTTGTAAGGTAATTTAAAATATTTTTTAAAGGACGTACTCTGCAGTAGTGGACAATACTACTCCAAGCAGAGATGGGTTGTTAATGAAAACCTTGGAGAAATGGGTTATCTCCCTAAGAGTTTTGGTCAGGGACGTCTCAATACCATCCCTAACAATACAGTACTTTGCCATTACTCTAGGTTGCTTACCATAACTAGATCCTGTTGCTGAAGAAACCATATACATTGGTGACATTTAAAAAAGCAAATCACTCCTGAGCTAACCAGGAAACTCTACCTGTTGCCTATTTTTCATAGCATTGCAAGGTGTTATGCAAGCTTGTGGGGGAAGAAAGGACATCAGTGGTATTATATAGCTCTTTCTGACCTGCTAAACAGTATCTGTGTACTGTACAATAATATAATTCTATCTATATAAGTTGCTCCCTTAACTGGAATTGAGACCTGATTCACAGGAGGGGCATTGGAATCAAGATCAAAACTCATGGCTAGGGAAAAATTAGACAATAGAGAAAAACCTATTGATGTTCTGCTAATGGCCATGTTATCAAGCTGCCTTACAAGTAGTTATGCTTATATCTATAGATTTTGGCTGGTCCCAACTTATGCCAGAGAAGCTTCCTATGTCAGTGGGTAGCTTTCCAACCATTTTCAAAATATCTATCCTTATAACCACAAATAAGAGTAACTCTCACTGTTTATCAAAGATACTTCTTTTTGCAAAAGAGGCAGACCATTATATTGATACCCATAGTGAAAATTCAGAAAATGAGTGACTGTGGTATACCCAAGCCCAAGTGATATACCTGCAGCCCAACTCGTAAGCCTGAGGCTAAGTGAAATTCATGGAAGAGGGGATGGAAACATTATACTAGACAGTGGCTAAGGATATCTGTGAAGAGACCATGGCCCCTAGACATAACAAGGAAATACACCTATGAATTACCAACAACCTACTTGTCTTAACAAGATCATCATGACAACCCAGGCTGACAAGCCAAAACAAACACAAGTAATGCTATAAGGTCCCACTTCTTCCACCTTATTAGATCCTATATGTATGTATGTGTAATGATAATATTAAAGAAGAAATTGTGAATTTGGAAGGAAGAGAGGAGAGGGAAGAAGGGAAAGGGAGAGAGTGATGTAAATATAGCATTCATGTAGGAAATTCTCAAAAATATTGCTATTAAAAAGGAATAACAATAAAACATACCGAAGTTCTGTTTTTATGCTTCCTGTCTCTGGTGGTTTTTCCTTTATTATTGCTAGTAAAATAATGCAAGGTTCCATATTCCATCAGAGCTGCAAACACAAAAATAAAACAAACAGAGACAAAAAGATCCATTGCTGTCACGTAAGAAACCTTAGGTAAAGATTTCCTGGCAATTGTACTGAGGGTTGTCATAGTCAAGACCGTAGTGATACCTGTGAAGAAAAGAGAAAATAATAGATGATTACAAGTAATTTAGCAGAACATTTCTATTTTTTTCTTCTAATTTAACAATAATGTCAGCTGAAGTAAGCAATGAAGACAAAGGGATATGATTGCCAGAAAGAATTACTAGTAACCATGGCTACATTATGTTCACTGTGTTCTTTGTGGAGGAAAGTTTAATGATTCAAATTACTATGGATTTCAGGTTGGCTCCTAATATTCACTCTTCCCTTCCTCCATGGTTAAAAAAAATATTTTTAGTTGACAGGAGGTTTTCTTTATTCTTTCTTTTTTTCTCATTTTGGCTTTTTGGGACAGGGTTTCTCCGTAGCTGTGGAACCTGTCCTGGAACTAGCTCTTGTAGACCAGGCTGGCCTCAAACTCACAGAGATCCACCTGCCTCTGCCTCCTGAGTGCTGGGATTAAAGCATGTGCCACCACTCCCTGGCTGACAGGAGGATTTCTTAAAGTACAATTTCACTAGGTGCTTCTCTGAAGCAGAGTGTGACCAAAAGGTAAGATCATACCAGGGGAACTAAGCCAAGAATTAAAGTCTAGAAGACACCACAATGTGAGAGATGACTTGCGTTATTCCCTCCTCTTTGTTCTACTGCAATACCATGACAGAAGCCAGAAGCCACCTTAAACGATGCGATGGCTATGGAAATTCAAGTCAGGAACCACACACACACACCCTACACAGCCAAGAACCAGAGTCCCGAGTCCCTCTCCTCACAGCATACAGCACCACAGTGAACACTCATGAACCTGTGCAGTAGAAGCAAGTACTTTTCAAATTACTTGAAGCAACAGTTATTGGAGGGTTTTGTTGTTATGTTTATTTTGCTTGATTTTTTTGTTTGCCTTACTCAGTAATCATAACCTAAATTAATGTATTAATGTAATATTTTCTTTTGTGATAATTTGAACTTAATTTAAAAACTTCAAATTTAAGGTTGCAGAATTATAACAATATATTTTGCATTTCAAATACACTGAATGATTCTTTATATATCTAAAATTTTAGTATGTGCAATTCTGATACATGTCAGAGGCAAGTCCATGTTTCCATCTATGGACTCCGTTACCTCTGTCTTTATATGACAGTCTTCTTAATGTTCTTACCACTGTTAGTCTTAAGGCATCTAAATGACAAAAACTCTATATTTTTGTGTTGACATCACAGCCATTTTCATTCTTCTACAAATATGCTTATTTAAGTGCTTTTTGTATGAGTGTGTTGCTTGAATATTTGTATGTGTAACACATGGATACATTGCAAGAAGCTGCAAGACAGGCTTGGAACCCCTGAAACTATAGTTATAGATGGTTGTGAGTCACTATGTGTGCGCTGAAAACCAAACCTGGCTGCTTACAAGAGCAGCATGTGCTCCAAACCACCAAGTTACCTCTCCAGCTACCCTCAACTCCATTCTTATTCTTTATTGCCACAACCATAGCTCTGTGAATTGAATGTTTAACTTTCTTAACTATGCTAAGTATAATGCTAAATAAATATTTATTTGTAAATATGAATATAATGGCAAAATCTTTAATTTAAAAATTCACTATAAATGGCTACAAAAAATCTTTAGTATAGGGTGAGCAATGGGGATTAATTTTTCTCACGTGCCCACTAAAACATGCTGAAATAATTCTCAGACAACCTCAACATTTTTCTCTCATGGCTAATTAGTGTTAGAAAGAAAAAAAATTAAATGTGGTAGGTTTTGAAGAATGAGATAAATTGAGGTTCAAGTCTAAATCTCCACTTCTTACATTCATTTATTTGCTGTGTGATCTTAAGAAAAACAGGATAATGATTTATTCTTATGCCTGTAGATTAGTATCATCACTATCCCTGGTTCCTAAGCTAAAATGAGAAACATAAAATATCTTAAAGAATAGGATAAACAAAATTTAGATATATAGATTTTGTTCACTCACCTAATCTATACCTATGGTAGGACTCCAGAATTTCTTTTTTTAAACTTGATGTTTCAGAATCTACTACTGACTGTTTATGTGATTTTTAATCTACTATGTTAATTGAATGAACTTTTTTTCCAGCTATCATAGAAACCACAGGAAAACCTATTAATCATTAAAAATAAAACTGATTTAATGTTACATTTTTTTTAGATAAAATTATAATCGCAATGTGATTGAATCTTTATCCTGAATATGAATCAATTATTAATAAGCTTTTTTGTATAATATTGAAAAGACTATAGATTGTCACTTTCTTAAAACATGCATAAAATCAGCCATTTTTTTACTATATATTCTGATCACTATGGTACACTATTATAGAAAGATCATCATCAACCTTTTAAATTACTCATTGGCATTGTACAAGGAACTCTAAAAGGAACAGATTAATTTCACTGCTTTTGATGTTTTAGAAAGCAGGAAGCTCTTGTTCTATCCAGATATCTGTCCTTTGGAACAGCTGGCCATCAATCCGCAATTCCAGTATTAACCATAAATTAAACACTGATGATTTGTGATCCTGCTAAAACATCATCAATATTTGTTATAAAGCAATTAAAATATTTATCAAATAAGATTCAGATATTTTCCATTCTCTGCTTTTTATGTGTTAATTCTTATACACTCATACACCTGTGTGTGTATAAATATTTAGACCCGTTTACAGGAAAAATAAGAGTTTTCTAATTCCAAGTTCTTTATTATGTAAAATCCTATATTATTTGAAGTCCTTTCAATTTTGTTTAATACTAAACTTTTTTATCAATTATAACCTCATTATACTCTAGAGGATATTTCTAAAAAATGCATCAATGAAGTTTTATTTATTAAATTTTAAGAGCTTGTGCTATAGCAGCACAGTCTTACCCAGTGATGTTCTGGCTGGTACTGCATCTTTATTGATCCAAAAGGAAACCCAAGAAAGGACGACTGTTAGAATGCATGGGATGTAGGTCTGGATGGTGAAATAGCCCATCCGCCTGCTCAGGTCAAAGAATATTGTCATGATAATATAATCTCCTAAAAGAAATAGGTATGTTAGATAGTGAGTAAAACATAAAAATCTACACTCTGCTTTCTATACCTAAGTAACAATGACATTGACGGCCAACTTCTGTTTCCTCCTTACCAGAGATTGTGTGAGAAATTTCAGTTGAATTTCGTAATCCTACAAATGCAAACTGGTATA
Source organism: Arvicola amphibius (assembly GCF_903992535.2). Lineage (NCBI taxonomy): Eukaryota > Metazoa > Chordata > Mammalia > Rodentia > Cricetidae > Arvicola > Arvicola amphibius. Next base: position 32,427,177 of record NC_052047.1, on the reverse strand, counting down.
ACCTCCAGTACTTAGGATCAGCCACTTCCACAGAGGGTTTTTTCCACTTGTACTCAATTTCATTTTTAGGATATCCATCTGGAGAAAAAAATTGTAGTAAAATATATGTAGTTTTGCAAAATTTAAAATATTATCATTGCAATACCAACACCATCCAAACAATGAGTATTTGCAATCCTTCTCTCATACATTACTATAAAGTTTGTCAAATATAGAAAATACTAACTGAAGTGTGTGTGTGTGTGTGTGTATGTGTATGTGTTTTATGCGTGTGCTTTAAAGAATTATATAACAGTTTTGATGATTAAAAGTATGAGTTTTGTTTTTGCACTGAGTAGTTTGAGAGAGAGGGAAGTTTGATGTTGCCCTACTGTCCTTATTCATAAATCTCAGATTGTTTCTATTATCATCTCAGACTCTCATGTGCTAGAATTACTGTGACCTGGTAGTTACTATTTAATCCCCCAAATATTGTCAAAATGAAAACATGTTTTTAAAATATTCTCATATCTGGGTTGATTGTAAACCTACCTTTCTCCTTATAATTTCTTATGTAAATTCCAGTGACTAAAATCTTTTCCTATTTTTAATCATTTACAAAAGGAAACACCTTTTCCTCAACCAATTTTTGAAACTTTCTTTAAAATCCTGTAAAGTTAGATATTGCATCAGGAAGATAGATATAGTTTGAAAAAGTTTTTTAATCTAATTGTGTAAAATCATTTGAATGCAAGCCTAGATTCATATCTCATTTGAGTATTCAGAATGAGAAGGAATGTTTGTTTACTTTGTTCTACTATAGTTTATTAATTTTATCTTTTTTGTTATTCTTTTTTTTTCTCATTTTTTTATTCAAGATTTCCATCTCCTCCCCCTTCCCTCCCCTCCCTTCCACCCATACCCCCACTCCACCCCTCTCCAAAGACAAAGAGCCATCAGGGTTCCCTTCACTATGTTAAGTCCAAGGTCCTCCCAGCTCCCCCTAAGTCCAGGAAGGTGAGCAACCAAACTGACAAGGCTCACAGTGAGCCCGTCCATGCTGTAGAGTTCATGTTCATTGCCATTGTCCTTGGTTTTTTTTGTTATTCTTTAGACACCTGTTTGTTTTCGAAGAAAGACAGAATGGGTGTGACTCAAATGGACCTGGAGGTAGAGAGCACTTAGGAGGAGTTGAGAGAACTGTAATTGTAATTAGAATACACTGCACGAAAATCTCTTTTCAACAAAACAATGTAGAAAAATAAAGGAAAAGACATTGAAATAAAAATGAGTTATAAAGTTTATGTTGTAATATGTATATTCACTAAAAACTTACTTTCATTTTTGAATTTAAAATCAATAAACAAATGCAGTACTTATATCTATTAAACTTAACAGTAGAATAACAATCAACATATTTCTAAGATTATATTTTATTTCATTTTGTAAGCTAAAAAAGTATTTTTGAGCCCAAATGTGTAGGATTATCATTTCTTTCACTTACAGCTTGAAAACTCCAGTGGACAGGAATGCTCATCCATAGGAAAGTTATGAAGTTGAAGATAGCATTCTGCATTAATTGTTAATCTATTTAGAAGAAAAAGTAAGTGTTGCACAAAGAAGAATTGTTTAAGTCATCAAAAACTACTTATCTGATTTTAAAACATCATTTGGACATTCTGTATTGGACTATGTCTAATAGAATACAAAGATAACCTTACATTTAATGTTAAATATTACATCATTCACTACTAAGTATGTAATTCAAACATTTCTTCAACCAACTAAGTACCTACTTTGTATGTGTTGATCTCTGCATTTGCATAAAATAAAGCTTCTGCAACTTCATGAATTACATATATGTATATATAATATATAGTGTATATATATGAAAATAATATGTTCAAAGGCACACAAAATAGTAATACATTATACAAGGCTATGCATGATATTTTTCCCTGAATTTAGCATGATCATCTTCAAGGATGACACCATTAAATATGCCAAAGTAGAAATAGAAAATGCCTCAAGGCCTCAATCCTATACAAAGAACTATAGACAACAAAGAAAAGCTGGGCGCATGAGTGGTGTCTTTCCCAGAAAACAGTACACTCATTGGTTGTCCAATGCCAAGTGGTTATCCCTAAAAAAGTACGTAACACTATATATACTGAGCATGCTATATTCAAAAGGTGTATATGCATATGCATATTTATATACACATATACATAGTGATGCACACAAATATATGTATGCAATAACAATTAGTGAAGAAAGAGGCCAAGTATTTGAAGGAGAACTGGGAGACTTGGATGGAAAGGGTTATAGAGAGGATAGGAAAGGGAGAAATGTAATTCTAAATAAAATTTAAAAAGTAAAACAAAGTAGTAATTTTGAATAAGTGTATGTTTTGAAAGAGATAAATTAGGTAGATTTGGATACAAGTATTAATCTTTTTATATTGATGTTTCAAAACAGTTCTAAAAATCAGAATAATAATGAATTACAAGTGAAAAATCACAGAAATTTCCATTATACACTTATAACTAATAACCATGGCTGAGGAGAATCAGTATTTAAACACTCACTGATCTTGCAGAGGACCTGTTTTGGTTCCCAGTACCCACAGAGTGACTCACAACCCTCTGTGACTCCAGTTTCAGGGGATCCAAGATTCTCTTCTAGTTTTCACAAGGTATGTATATAGTAAAAAAAGCAAACAAAATTTATATAGATACAAAATAAAATATTTAAAGCATCATCAAATAAATAAATGAATAAAAATGAAAATATGAGTCAAAACCTTTTCTGCTTCCAAGTAGGAAGTCCAAATATTTTTTGCCGTTCTTTCATTTGATAGTAACTCTGAATATAAAAATGTATCACCAAAATAGTTCACCATGTTAGATTTTAGCAAATGAAAGGTGTTCCTGTGTCCTGCTATGCTGGTATGAAGAAGGCTATTTAAGAGCTGAAAATGCAACTGCAGTTTGTAATGGATTTTACCGTAGAGTGTATAGAACTCTTCCATCACTCCAAATCCGCAGCAAGCGATTAGGTGTTGTTATCCAATGTGCATCAGATTTTCTTGAGTTTCTGAAGAAAGTGTCAGGAATCCAGATTTTCCCCACCATGTTGCTGTTAAGCATAAGCACCTTCATGGTGCTATTGAACTTTAAGCGGCTGTCAAACCAGGTTTGGGCAAAAATTATATCTATGGTGTACTCCTACAAGATTGAAAGATAATGACATTAATAATGCTATCATTTTAGATGTTTTCTTTAGAAATCAAAATTTTTATAGGGCAAATTTCCCATAAATTGATAGCACTTAGATTCATTCTTTGGAAGAAAATAATTCTGACATTTTAAACTTCTTTTCAAATTATTTCAAGTGACTCATATAAAGCAAAATCCAGAAATTCTAGATGCCTTCTCTGGCTTTAACCTTTTATGCTTTTTTTAAGTTTCATAATTCATCAATTTCAGCAATTAGTAACTATCTTATTGTTAACATTGATAAATTTTGTTATAGTTACACTATCCCTCCATAAAAATGTCCAAATTCAAGGGATGAATATCCATAAAATTATCTAAAATCACTGAATATGTCTTTGGTCTGAGCTTTAGATTCCAATCATTTCAAGAGAGCAGTGTTTAATGTCTCATATCGACCACAAAGGAACCAGCTAAGCAATTATAACATGAAAAATACCACAATAATGGTTCTGTATGCTATCCTGTTGTTAAAACCTTCCAACTTTGTGAAGTAAATGTCACAATAATAAATATTTTCCAAAAAAATATTAAATTATGAAGGTAAAATACTCTTCCCCAGATCAGAGTTCATAATTTCCAGTGGACACTGACAAAGCTAAACCTTGCATTCATATTCCAGTTCCCATAGCAAGGACCCAGGCCTCAACACTCTGTTCACAGAAAGGAGCAAGTTGAGCATTTAAGAAAGAGCCCTGAGATCAAGTATAACCCACGTCTGTGTCCTGACGAAATGCCTATATCTTATAAGCATTAAAACTTTCCACAAAACCTAAGGGAAAAACAATAATATGTGGTATAGAATAAAGGAACTGAGAAAAAATTGTCGTCTTTGTGTGACTGTTTGCTTGCATGTGTACACAACTTAGACCTTAAAAGAGGAAGGAAAACGTTTAAAATTATGAAATACTATATTGGCTACATGTAGCAGAGAAGATTGAGTTGTTTTTCTTGATGTGGTATTTGCTATTGGTCAATTGGCCTGAAAGGAAATATTTACCATAAGAAATGGAAGCATGATTGTGAGTTTGGTTAATGAATATTTAATATCTATTTTTTAAGCCAGGGAGACTAATGAGTAAACAGTCTGGGATTCAACTTATCAGTAGGGAAGTTGGATCAAATCCTAGATTGCTACAAGAATATTTATCATTTGGTTACTGGAATATAGAGATAAATTGAGAAGGAAGCTCTATTTTATCATACACTTGTGGCATAGATTCTTAATCATTTAATGAATATTATCAGTGGCATGCTACATAATCTCTGTATTTATTTAGTAAGGCTAATGTTACTCACCTGACTGATCCTTGAATCTTATGGAAAATAAATGGATATGTATTATCTTTAACACCTTTTTTCACTTCCTTGTCAGGACCAATGGCACTTAATAAATATTGGAGATAAGTGAGATTTATTTAAATATCCTCTACACTTACTCAAATGATTAACTCTTTTAAGCCCAACATTGACTTTTCCAATCATGGAAAGTTGTTGTTTTGTAACAATAAATATAAACAGAGAGAAGGGCCTCTACAGGTTGGAAAGAGAATATAACCAATGTTGTTCAGCTGAGTCAAATCATATATTTGAATGGGGGAAATATAGCACAAATTTCATAAGAAACTAGGCAGGATTGTGGTCTTGGAAAAAATGAACATTGGCTAGTATAAAGAGCATCTTGACACGTAAGCATACTTAATTTCAAATTCCTACAATAGCATCATAAGCAGCATTTGAGAATTATATTTCCAGTAATAGAACTTTGCAAACATCATAAACACCATTCAGCAGCTCAAGGAATGTATTCATTCCAAAGCTGGACCACAAATACAGATCTTTCTACCTGCACAGTCACATGTTCTGCACAGAAATGTGTTTTATAATACATAATTCTAATGTGCTCACAGCTGTTAGAGGGATTATGATTTCTAACAGGTCATATTTCCCTAAAGATAAAATATTAAAGAAAAAAGATCGACTCACAATTAATCTATGATCAAAAGAAAGACATGCAGAGCACATTTCTTGATAAGTTGTCCTTCACAAAGCCTTGCAGGAGCTATAGTCCCAAGCCCCTTTAAACTGCTAATCCTTAATAAATGCCTTACTGAGATAAGAAGGTTATTAAAGTCTGTGCCATTTTATTTGTAATCAAAAAATCCAATTTTGTTTACTCATTCATAGTAGAGTAATTTCCAGAAAATGATCAAACTCTGTTCCTGTACTTCATGTTCCTATTTAAAGGTTATAATCATCTGCATAAAAATAAGAAAAAAAACTTGAAATTGAATTTCTATTGACTCAGAACAAGTACAATACCTTCTAGAAGAAACATTTTGAGACAGGAACAGTACATTTAATACTTGAGGCTGACATGACATGACAATTTTACTGTCTCCTTGAAATTTAACCAACAAAAGGAATAAATGCGAAAAGTGTGCTACTCTGACTTATAAGATAGTCAGAAAAACCATCAATGTATATAACTACAGTAACCAAAATTGCATATTGCAGCCGTGGACCTCATCTCCCACTTATAAGTATTAGTTAACGCAGTATTGGAGGTGGGGTTCTATTTGCATTTGGAATGGAAGGAATGAAAAGGCATATAGCCCTCCCAAGCAATTGATACAGATGCCAGACTTTATTGTGTAGTTGGATTGATCCTGATCTTGTCTGTCTACATTCATATTAACATTTACTCAAACTACCTGATCACATGACTAAAATAAAATTCTAAATTAAGCCATATTCAGCAGTAAACTAAAAGAAAGATGAATGCAGGCAGAGACATGAATAATGAGCCCATGTTATATGAGTGTTAGTAAACATTTCACAGATATCAAATATATTTTGCTAAATTATTGTAAAAACAAAAGCTTCTTGAGAATATCACAATAAGTAAAATATTTTGATGGCCTTATTTTCTCAAATTTTCATGGAGGTCATGTGACAATATAATGTAAGATAATCAATAAATCCCCATGAATCCTTGATTCATAGGTGAATTTTTTGGCTTTGGGGTCTGGTCTGTTCATTTCTCTGAATGGAGTTTGCAAATATCACAATATAGCATGCATATTAATTTGATAACTTGTTCAGCAAGCAATTTTTGACAGTTTAGTTACTGTGATCTTTCAATTTGTGTGCTTCAAGAAGACAAGAATGGAAGCCTCTTAGATATGAATCTGAGCTTAATAAAAACTTGAAATTGAATTAAAGTTGAGATAGGTATAGGTAAAAGGAAATGACCTGGTAGAGATTGTTTTCAGCTGGGGAAATTCAGAAAGACTTGTTGATATAAGGTACATTCAGTCAGAAACTTGAACAATTCAAGGACTGTGATTAATAAATGGGTCACAAGACTCTAAAATACAGAACCTCTTAAGATGTTGAAGGAGTGTAAACCTCACATAACAAAGGAGTGGTCTTGTTTTGTGTGTCAGAGATGCACTTTCCTTGAATGCACAGGACATTTTATATCTATAAGCACTTGCCAATTTAATATTAAGTTCTCACTTTTTCTGAGATATAAAAATAGCTATAAATACATATAATACTAAAATTGGGGTAAAAGAACACAAAGTCCTAATAAATCATTGTTGATTCTCTTTATCATAATTAGTCATATATTTACTATTAGGTATAAATTTTATAACCATTTGCTTGTAATTTGAGCATAAAATATCAAAATTCGTATGGTCACAGAACTCCTAATAAAAACTTCATACTAAAAAAGATAAGCACTTTCCTGACCTTAGGGAGACTCTAGTTCCACAGAGAGGCAAGCATCAACATGCATGTCCAGACACTAAGCACTCAGGCCTGCACAAAGCTGCCTCATGGATTTGTATTTGATGAGTTTGTCCAGAGAAAGAGCAGATAGGCTAGAAGGGCAGGTGAAAGAGAAAATGGCCACTTACACGGAATTGGCTCCTGTGCTATGAGAGGTGTGTTTAGTCTAAAATCTCCAGAGCAGACAGGAAGCTAGCGATCAGGGGCAAGGTGACACTCCAGCGTCAAGCTTGCCATTCAGGAGGCCATGACTGTCATTGAGGAACTGAATTTGTTCTCTTTAGTTCTCATGTGATTGTGTGGCACTCAACTACGTTATAGTAGCTAGCTTTATTTTTTTCAGAACTGTTGTAATTTACAGTAGTAACGTAACAATACTTTCAGAAGAGGTCAGAGATAGTATTTTGGACAATAACTGGCAACCTTAACCAAGGAAAAATAACTCAGAAATTCCCATCATGGTGCCATCATAGGAATGGCTAGTTTCCTGTGGCTTTGGAACATGTAACAAAATTTATCACCTCTCTATTTCAAGGCAAGGGAAACTGGGTATTTTGTTGGTGGTAGGAGAAATTTATCCTGTTTTCCAAGAGTGTTCATACTTGTTCTCATGTTCTTTCATGTCATTGTTTCAGTCGGCTTTGCTTCATATTTCTCTGCTGAATGGGAGAAATAAACTAAAGATTTATACTTACAGGTTCATGTTTGTATTTTCACTAAGTTTTACCCAAATGATCATCAATTCTGAAAGAACTGAGCAATCCTGAAGTGATGTTCAGAGATACTCAGAGAAATTCCCAGAAAAAAATGAAACATGAAAAGCCATTAGGACCCATGTCTCGGTGTGTGAAGCATCATTTGTAAGACAGAAGTGTATTTATACACACATTTAATTATTTCACTGCACAGATGACTAAGTATAATTTTCCACAAAGCATTCTCATTTTATTGTTAGAGCCTATCATATTTTTTTGCAAAATAATTATTCTACATTTCCAATCTCTGTCTTTTTGTGCTCAACTGATTTTTCTTGCCCAAATTATAACACAGGACAAATATGAAGGCCTACCATGGTTTAGAAATTTTGATCACTGATGCCACATGTGTAACTTCGCCATTACACTGCTGGTTCTTTCCTTCTTATTTTCTTCCTTTCTCCCTCCTTTTTGAACTTTCTCCCTGCCTACTAGGTTTACTGGTGACTGCATTACTAGACTGAATCCCAACTCCACATCTGTTTTACAACATAGGAACGCTACTCGTTACCAATTTTCTTTCATAACAAGTGGCACTGGGCTCACCATCACCATTTTAAATCAATATGGATTCATACATATATCTTGACATTCATATTTATCTACTTGCTGAAAGATCAGTCTCTTTTTTTTTCAAAATGGAGCAACTTTTTGCTATTTTTTCATCTCTCATAGAAAGATATCTTATATTTCTGAGAAGTAATTGCATAAATTTTATAAGATAATCAACAATAAATATGATAAAGCCTACAAAATTAAAAGTGTTGGACCAGTGTGATGGATAATCAGGTAAAAGTCTTTCTCATGTCAGTCTAGCGGCTTGAGTTTGATCCTCAGAATCCAGGTCATAGGGGGAAGAACACAACAATTTCCACAAAGTTGACCTCTATACACACATCATAAATGCAAACAAAAGGCTTCAGAAATATAGAAAATAAAGTTGACAAAACAACATCAAGGAGGTTTTTTCTAAGGCAAGAAATTTTAAATTGTGGGCACTTATATTAATATAATACGTAAGTTAACGGCAAATGAGCAAACAAGATCTAAGAGGCCAGGAGAAGGAGATGCTACTCATATACAACATTAACTTTTTCTTTGATAGTGCTATATTAAAAATGTGTTACATTGTCCTAAAATAAGATGTGTGGTAAAAAGATTATAAGCAATTGGTGACAAAAGTTAATACAGGTGCATAGTAAGGAAATTCAACTGTGGTGGTAAGACTTTAAGTATCATAAAAGCCAAGGAAACAAACTTAAAAGTCAAAAGTTCAGGTGTGTTTCTTCAAATCCTACAGCCGCACATCATCCCCCAAGTACCAAAATCATTTTCTCCCCTCCACAGCACATGCAAGCTACCTAATCTGAGAAGAAGAAAAAAAAAAACAGTCTTAATCTTGTGCCACATTTCCTCCTCATAATTTTTCAAGTTGATGTACTTGGCAGAGTGACATTTCCTGTTTATATAGTAAAAGAAAAGAAAATATTTTCTTCCATGTGTAAAAGCTACATCTTAGGCTTTTTCTTCCTAAATGCAAAAGTAACTGAATAGAACAAAGGAGAGAAAATGGGACAAGAGTCAGTCTACAAAGAGTGGAGATAATTTTGCATCTGCCTTTATTATTCATAGGACAATACAGTGAAAATAAAACATATTATTTAAAAATTCTCAGCACAAATATTCAGACATAGACATGGGCACATACATATACTCCCCTCCTCCCCACCTCTCCCTCTCCTTCTGTCTCTGTCTCTCTGTCTCTGTCTGTCTCTGTCTCTCTCTGTTTCTCTCTCTCTCTCTCTCTCTCTCTCTCTCTCTCTCTCTCTCTCACACACACACCACAGTTTTGACAATTTCCCATTCTACTAAACACTTGAATATCAAAACAAAACAAATTCTCTTCCTTGCGCTTGCAGAGGGCAACCCTCTACCTCCATTCCATTTTTTTTTTTTTTTTTTTACTTTTTGAGACAGGGTTTCTCTGTAGCTTTGGAGCCTGTCCTGGAACTAGCTCTTGTAGACCAGGCTGGTCTCGAACTCACAAAGATCCACCTGCCTCTGCCTCCCAAGTGCTGGGATTAAAGGCGTGCGCCACCACCGCCCGGCCCTCCATTCCATTTTAAACAGTGCTTCTGAATTTGCTGCTCTACGAGTATATTTGTTTAAAATTTTTCCTGAGTTTCCTTTGCTTTTGATATTAATTTGAAAATGACTGTGCTTGTTAATTACTTACATACTGACAAATATATCTTCACTTTATTTACTAAATTGACTCAAGCTTGTTTGTACTGTTTGCCATGTAGTCTACTCTGGCAGTTTGTTATTTTGAAGTACAGTTCCACTGAGTCTCCAAATAATCTCTGAATTATAAACTTCACATCTGGATTCCTGTTCCTCACCCCTCCGTCAATTCTCAAAGTCAGTTAGAAATTTTAGTAAAAAGGATATATACAGTTTCAGAAACTGTATTCTGTGACTACGTGAGAGGCCACTCTTGTGACTAAGATAGCAGGGATTATGATCAGCAAATGCAGCATGTTTTCTCCCTCCTAACAGTTTGTAAAGGTTGCTTCTCCCTGTCTTTCATTTCCAGTGTTCCCACTGAGGAACTCATATCCAGTGTATGTTTGTAATTGTCAGTTGAAGGTGTTTACACCAGCTAATCTTCTGCTTAGTCCCTTATAGTTGTACATGAGCTCTTCAGCTTTCTCGATACTTACCTTCTGTTGGCTTTGATGAAGGAATAACTTTAATGCTTGATGGTTTTTATCCACTAGTCAGAAGGTAATTACGGGGCTATGGGTAATCAATAAAGCAAAATCATACCTACAACCCAAAGACTGAAAATTCACTAGGCAGAATTTTTTTCCATTCAACTAATATCATTTGACATTATCTTGCCTTCAGATCTGGGTATATCTGCATTTCTACTTATATTTAAGTATTTTTGATTATAATGTAAGCAAACAATAACACTTCTTCACAGTATTTAGTGTTTTTCAACCTTCATTAGTTTATTCTGTATTCATTTTAATGTAAGTTCTCAAAACAATAATTAAGAAAATTATCTATTAATTGACTGATCCATTCATGAAGTTAATACAAAATACTCCATTTTATAGGGATATGATATTTCAAATTCATAATGCAACCCTGAAACAAGGGGAAGAAATGTGTATCCAATTACAAAATTAAGTTTTACTTCTTATAATGTGTTCCTTGATGTAGACATCTTCCAAAAGAAAGAAAACACTTTTGTAACAAAGAAAATATCTGGTCTAGAAAGCATTTACATGAATATTTTTGTTCTCACTGCAATTGTATGGGCAATTAGTGAGGAAAATGTGAAACTACCCTTTGTCTGTTGAATTGCGCTCCCATCCTGTTATTACTCAACTACACTCACAGCAAAACAATCTTGTTCATTTTATGAAATGTGAGTTTTGTTTGTCCTAAACTCCTTAGTTAAAATTATCTTCTACACAGGCTTCTTGTTAGTCCCTTTTATGACTATGATTTTCATTTTTCCCCTAGCATATTCAGTGTCAGTTTCAATAGGACTTTCATTTAATTAGCTTTTAAAAAGAAAGAGGTTAAGATAACTCGTGACAAAGACCTAGTTGTAACCCTGTCTTTCACCTGAGCGTTAGCCCATAATTAAGATCATTTTTTAGGTCAGTCCACTGTGGCCCCCATTATCAACTCCAATCTTTTTAACAAAAGCCTGTGTATACTCACTTGCCTTAAGGTGACTAATGCATCAGTTATGGTACCGTTCCAAAATGCTGGCATTGTGGCCATCAATGCAGACAGCTGTGGAAGTTAGTGCCACCATACTCAGGAGAACTGTTCAATAATTATTTGTATGCATGTATGTCTTTCCTGTATATATGTCCATGCAGTATTTGTGTGCAGTTCCCCTAAAAGAAGGTGTCAGATATCATGGGCTTTGAGTTATAGATGGTTATACGTTTTCATATGGGTGATGGGAATCAAACCCAGGACTTCTGGAGAAGCAATCAATGTGCTTAACTGCTGAGCCAGGAATAAGAGAAACCAAATATGGTGTAGTACTATTATGAGGAATACAAACAGGCAAACTTAATCATATCATGCTAGTTCTCCAGCTATGAAGATATTAATGAGTTAGGCACATAGTTCGTTTGTAGACGACTTGAGTAGCCTGTTTGGGGCTCTAAGTTCAATCCCAAGAAAGCACCACATATAAAAATAATTGTGGAAATGAGTCCATGTGTACATGTGTTAAGATATCCATAATTGCTTTTTATATGTAGTACTCATATGCACAATGACACACAAAAGACAGACAAACTGGCACATGCACACATGTGTCCACGCACATACTCGCACACACAGACACACACACTTTCTTCAATTTAAATTTTTGATTTTTAAACATTTCACTCAAGAATACTGTATTTACATCACATCATACACATAATTTTAAAGAGAAAGACAATTCCTTAAAAACATACTGAAAGAGACGGAAACAGAGAGAACGTTGCAAGAGTCCAGGGAGAAAGTATCTACAAGCAATGTCCATGCAGAACTTGTACTTCTCCCCTGCACAGTTTTGAAGAGAATTTCTCTGGCATAAGCATATATTTGCTTATGGCAACCCTGGAAAACTAAACTATATTACAGCACATTCCTGACCCCATTCTGTAGATACAGGGTATGGCTCCTAGAATGGGGTTATTGTAGCTTCCCTAAAACATTAAAAGTTTATTCTTAATTATTATTTAATTTATTCTTAATTCTAAATTTATTTTTTCTTAATTAATAACTTTAATCAATATTGCTGGCATAAACTATGTCCCTTTTATTTGTTTTCTTCCTACCATGCCTTTTCAATCTCAGAACCCTTTTCCATTGGGCTTCCTAATTTTTCTTCTCCCAGATTTCTTCGGAGATTGACTTTTGATAAGACTAATAGTAATTATTTATGCACTATAATTATTTATGCCATAAGAAACTACGAGTTCTTCCATAAGGAGTATTTTAGTTCCACTGACCAGTGCTTGACACAGTTTTCCTAGTTTGTTTTCTATTGTGGTAATAAAGACCACAACCAAATTCAGCTTGATAAATAATGTGTTTATTTGGCTCACAGGTCACAGTCCATCATTGAGGAAAGTCGCATCTGTAACTTAGAAAGTTTAAAACCTTTGTAGAAGAAATTTGAGCCTTGATTACGGAAGAATTCTGCCTACTGGCTTGTTCTCCATAGCTTGCTCATCCTGCTCCTTGTACAATCCAGGAACACCTGCCCAGATGTGGCACTGCCCAAAGTGCGAAGTGGGTTTGGTCCCCTCACATTGATCATTAATTAAGAAAATCCCCTACACACTTGGAAACAGGTCAATCTGATAGAGTCCATTTATCTCAATGAAGGTCCTCTCTGCTCAGATGATCTTGCTTTGTGTCAAATTGGCAAACTAACCAGTAAATAGTAATTGCAATCTTAAAAAAAATTGCTTCACAATAAACTATCTTAAATCATACACTTCCTTATTCTAGAAGGCACACACTCAGGAATCCTGTATTGTAACAAGCTGTACTCACCATGTTTATTGGGTCAACTGGTCCAATGCTGTTTACATAAACATCAGTTTCAATTACTGTGGGCCTCACTGCAAAGTAAAACAGAATGGTTTATGTTATACAGGATTGTTCTAAAGACACCTGAAATTTAGTAGTGAATCACATTTTATTATTTCAATCCTAATATATCTATTATGAATCATGGCAAAAAAGCCTGTTACAAAATCATAAACACTTTAATTTGAAATAAGTTATATAGATATAAATTAATGAGTTAACTAAATATTTCATGGGTACAATCTAAAGATATTATGGATGTATGAAAACTGCCCAACTAAATAAAAGACTTTAAATTCAATAAAATTTTTAACATATTTTCCCTTTTCTAGGCCTTTAGAGTTAGAATACATTTTGTATATAATATTTATTATTATTTAAAGCTAATAAAGAGTTTGGTGGTAAGTGCATAACAGCCTTACTCTCAGAAAGTAAGGGAAAAGACCTTGATTTCTAACTTTTGCTGATTTCTAAATGGTTAATTATTCCAAGATGCTAATTAAATGATGAATCATTCCTCGATGACTAATTTAAATGTACACTGTGAAGTCCCTGAAGCATAGTTGAGAAGATAAATAGGAAGTGTCTACTGAGAGCCAGTTATGACAAACACTGAAACCTATAGAATGGGTATCAAAGGAGACAATGTATGTAAGATGCTGCTTCTGGACTGACTCACATGAGGACCTTTTAAATATTCATTTATTCCTCCATCCTTTCTGTTTTGGTAACAATATTTCTTTATCTTGTTAATAGTTGAATTTTACTGAAGACCACATAGATATTTCCATTGTCCTCATCTATTTTGATTTGTATATTGTCATTAGGGCTTTCTCAGATACCTTCAGATGGTATATGTGATCTTTGCATATCCTATCAAAAATGCACCTAAATGGCCAGTATTTAAAATGGTTATAAAGTGATAAAATTTATAATTAAAGCTCATCCACTACAGTCTTATATCTGATGGTGATTGTGGTTCTTTGCTTCTTTTTAAACTTCCCTCTAATGAGATTTACCAGAATAATTGCAATGTTTTTTTCTGCCATGAACAATAGCTCTACATGGTATGTTAAACACTACTCATAAAATCCATAATATAACATGTAGAGGAAAATTTAGTCTTTGGTTCAATAGCTTCTAGTTGAGAAACAAAGTATTCACAAAGTAGACACAACAGGACAAGAATTACAATTAGATCCTTCATGTCTTCCAGAGAACTTAATAAAGAAAAGCCTCCTTGTGGTTAGATATTTGTGTGCAGTCCCAGCATGGTGTGAGCCATGTTTGTTTGGTTCACTTTTCTACCACTATAAGCTTTGAACACTTTTCCTTTCTGATCTGATATTCCTTATATTCAAGGGCTGTGTGAGTCTTCACTTGTTGCCTTTCTTGCTACAGAGGGCCAAATCTGTCAGCCTCAATATTTTCTTAATTTTACTCGTCTATGTGGCAAATCCCTCAAGATACAAAAAAAAATTCAGTGGAATTTAGTAGTAATTTTGAAAACCAGTGCTCACAAACCATGATGTTTATTTTTTGAATCCTCTGAAATGATTAGCATCAGCACTTGGAGAACCATTCATTCTCTACATAGATTTGTTTATGTGTTTCCTAAGACAAAAATTTATTAAATGATATATATATATACATATATTAATCATAAATATAAATAAGTCATTTTGAATTAGTTTAAAGAAAGTTGTGCTTTCAGACTGACAAAACACAGGACGGGTAAATTAACTTGCTAGCCTCATGCGGTTGTCTTAAATAAAAATAGGTCACGTGATTAAGAGGAAATTTATACGAGAGTGATGACTTCTGAGATGAGTGCCTTTAATTGTCATTTATTTCTATGAACTATTTACTGGAGGCAATAAATAGATAATTAAGCAAATTACAGCCAGGATTTAAAGGATAATTTTTATGAAGCCAATTAACAACAATATAATAGGTTTCTTATTTGAATTTGTAAGTATATTTATTGCCATTTCTAAGCAATTACAACTGATCTAAACACACAACTCTTTCATAATCAGATTTTTTCATTTATACTCATAAATCAACAAATATTTGATTTCTACATTTAATGAACAACATTTAGCACTGGATCCTGCCTACAGTAGAAAAAAAGAACTCGTTAGGGTATTTATTTTGCAAGACATGTTTGTGGTAGTAAAATGTAGGACTTCCATATATTAAGAGTTACCCTGATGTGGGATTCCCCTCTGTGTGCTGTGATTACCATTAATGAATAAATAAACTTCTTTGGACCTATAGCAAGGCAGAACATAGGTAAGCAGGGAAAGCTAAGCTGATTGCTGGAAGGAAAAAGGGTAGAGTAAGGGAGATGCATGGATCTGCTGCTAAAGATAGACATGCTGAAACTTGGCTGGTAGACCACAACCTCATGGTGATATACAGATTAATAGAAATGGGTTAAATTAAGATATAAGAGTTAGCCAGTAAGAAGCTAGAGATAATGGGCCAAGCAGTGTTTTAATTAATACAGTTTCTGTGTGATTATTTCAGGACTAGCATAGCCCCGCAGCTGAGAACAAAATGAGCATCCTCATCCAACATTACCCTGACTCCATAACATCAATATTTTCGAGGCTTTTATAAGATGAAGCTGTGTTTGTTTTGCAAATATTAATTCTGGTGTTAGGCCACATGCTACATAGCATTCTGTTACTGGGCGAACTACTGACCAACATAACAAATCAAGGCCACTGTAGGTCCAACAAGGGAAGTAACAAAATTAGTTCAAGATAAAATAATTGCTGTTGATAAAGATATTCTAAAACTTATATTAGTGTTTTATTAATATGTAAACCAATAGTTTATTGTAAGGAAAGAAAATTTGAATAAAACATGTGCAATATATTTTTAAGAAAATGATACCAAGATAAAAAAAATATCACGTGGTATAGGAGTTCCTTTTGTTTGTGTGTTGCTTTCATTGGTTAATGAATAAAAAAACTGACTTGGCCTTAGAACTTAAGTAGGCAGAGAAAACAGAACTGAATGCTTGGAGGAAGGACAGAGTCAGAGAAGCCATGAATCCTCCTCTGGAGATTGATGCCGGTTAGAATCTCTGGTAAGGCCGGGCGGTGGTGGCGCACGCCTTTAATCCCAGCACACGGGAGGCAGAGGCAGGTGGATCTCTGAGTTCGAGGCTAGCCTGGTCTACAAGAGCTAGTTCCAGGACAGGCTCTAGAAACTACAGGGAAACCCTGTTTCGAAAAACCAAAAAAATAAATAAAATAAAAAAATAAAATAAAATAAAGAATCTCTGGTAAGCCACTGCCACGTGGTGATACACAGATTAATGGAAATGTGTTAAACTAATATGCAAGAGTTAGCCAATAAGAAGTTAGAGCTAATGACTAAGCAGTGTTTTAATTAATACAGTTTCTGTGTGGTTACTTCAGGTGTAAGCTAGCCAGACGGCTGGGACAAACAAGGGCCCCTCTCTCTCTTCCAACAATTGATGCCTCCAATGTGGTCAACTAAATCCATGTAAAACCTGAGATGACTTGAAAAAGAAATTCTAGAAGGAGAGAGAGAGAGAATTTAACACAGCTTTTTGCTGTTTGCTGGCAGTATCCTGTAGCTCCTTTAAGACAGATTTTCCTGACTCAGGAGCATGAGAAAAGCTGCAGTTTTAAAATGCCAGCTTTCTGGGCTATGCTGCTGGCATGATCTCTCGCTCTTGTGGGAGACAGAGCATTTGGATGGGGCTTGTAAGTAAAGTGTTACAATAGATGCTTTTGGTTGTTGTTGTTGTTGTTGTTGTTGTTGTTTTGAGGGGAAGTAGTAGGTGAACATGGATTGTATTCTGTCAATTATATTTTATATAAACACTTATTGGCCAGTAGCCAGGCAGGAAATATAGGCAGGACAACCAGACAGGAAGTAGAGGTAAAGAAGAATAGGAGAATTCTGGAAAAAGGAAACCCATTCCTCCATAGTCCTTCCCCAGCCACAGAAGAACCAAGATGTGATTGCCTCACTGAAAAAAGTACTGAGCCATGTGGCTAACACAAATAAGAATAATGGGCTAATATAAGTTATGAGTTAAAAAACCTGAGCTAATGGGCCAGTCATTTTATAGTTAATGTAGACCTCTGTATGATTTCTTTGGGACTCAATGATTGTGGGAACAGGGCAGGACAGAAAACCCTGATTACAATTACTAATAAGAAAATAGTCCCCATGTTTGTTTATAGAAAATGGGCAATTTTCTCTGTATCCTCCTTGCTTTATAGTGTGGACAAAATATTTAATTAACAATCATAAAATGTATATTTTCTAACTATGAATCTATTTTCTAAATCTAAATATGGTAACTCTTGCCTGCTGGAATTAATCAGATCTTTTAATCTATAGCCCTACAGAAGATGATGAAATACGAATGTGAAAATTAAAGAAAAATTTTCAGGATAATTTGGAAGACAAGCTTAATTATTATAACATACAAAATACAGAATTAATAAAAAACTAACCATAAATCTGTCACAGTGGCTCATTGCCTCTATGATTGACTTATAATGAAGATTGTTTATAATCAAAATTACTCAAAACTAAAAGTTTTTAAAAGTTAGAAAATACTTTTTCTTGGTATCACACTATTCATCCAGAGTCAGGTAACTGCAGCATTTCTGTGAAATTTGAAAGGAAAAAATATTCAAGCCCAATCCAGAGAAGTACAATTTAGAGTGAATGCCATTTGGGCTAATTAAATGATTTTTAACAGTCAGCAGAGATAATGTTCAATTCATCAATACACAGAGATTTCAAATATTTCTATACCACAGTCCCACGATAAACAAGAAACCCATGCACTGACAAGAAAAACTACCTTTCTTCTATGGAGAAGATTTTAGAGAAGGCTGCATAAGTTTTTTAAGGCTTTTTCTGAGCCGTGGTTTTAAATATTCTTTTCTGGGCTGCTGAAAATTTTATTAACTTTCTAATTTTATTTGGGGGATTATAATATATTTACAGCATTTCTTCCTTCCCTCGCCTCGCTCCAACCTCTCTGATACCCAGCACTCTTCTTCAAACTCATGACTTCCTTTGTCACTAATTTTTATCACATGCATGCACGCATGTGTATATACATATGCATTCCTAAATATGATCTGTTCTCAGTAGACCTTTCCTGTGTGTGTGTTTTAAGGGATGTGAGAGACTACCTCTCACTCTCCAGCCTTTTCTCAGTTTCCAACAGAGCAAGTGTAGGACTGAGGCATTGTGGGCTTTTCACCATCCACTTTGGCATGTCTTGTTCAGTTCACATTGGGACTAAATTTCCTATAAACATACACCAAGACTGTACAAGACACCCCAGGAGTAAATATACACAAAGAACAGAGGTTCGGGACAACTTAATCATACACAAGAGGGAAAGTAGAGCACGAGTTATATTTTAAAAGAAGCATTAGTGAGGTAGTTTCTCTACAGCAGACTCTAATCTTGTATTCTTGGACTCTATTGTCCAGTCTCTCTCAGATTGTTTCAGCAAAGTACGTATCTTTTTTAAATAAATGTTTTGAAAATATAGTTTGCATTAAAATAGTCCTGCTGTAACCTGTATGTATCTTTCTGTGCATTTTTGTTTGTTAAGGCAGTTCATTTAAATCAAATGATAATACTTGGAAGAAAGTTTTACAGACTTTTCTTATCAAAGTAGTCTTTAAAACAATGAGACGATAGAGTTGGCTGAGACATTTTAGGTTAAAAAAGTTTGTAAATTATATTTTATTTAAAAATAATTTGGTGAA
Organism: Arvicola amphibius; assembly: GCF_903992535.2. Taxonomy (NCBI): domain Eukaryota; kingdom Metazoa; phylum Chordata; class Mammalia; order Rodentia; family Cricetidae; genus Arvicola; species Arvicola amphibius. The sequence goes on along the minus strand of NC_052047.1, from coordinate 32,407,956 downwards.
AGATTAAATTATTGTTTACCAATGATGCAAGCCAAATTATGTGAATGAAAAGAAACACCATGTCTAATAACTCCTAGGCAATGATTGTTTTCACATTCTCAAAATTCCCAAAATGCAAATTTTAGTTACCATACTATCCTTAAAGTATCATGAAGCTTTGCTTAAAGTTTCTTGAAGGAATTAAATATTTGTAAAATACTTCTCCAAGGAACTATTTTATCCAAATATAAATATATATACATATTATATGTACATACACACACACATTTGAAAGAGATGTGAACATATGGCTTATTTAATAGGATTTTGCTAACTTACTGAGATAATATTTTTTAGTATTTATTTATTACAAATTTGTTAGAGTCCCCAAAATGTCAAAAGCCATAGTTGCTATTTCCCCAATAGCCTTAACCTGTAAACATACAACTGGAAAAATTGGAAAAGCAGTCTCGATTATTAATATCAATATATTAGTATTACCATTATAGTTCTGATTGTTGTTCAGTGTGTGTATGAAATTAAACTAAATACAAATGTATGTTGATACCCTCATATACTTATATATGAAAATCTCAAAATACTTTGGATTTAAGTTCACAAAATAATGCAGAGATAAAAGAAATCTAGGGAAACAAATGTTATAAAATGAAAACCCAGTCAAGTCAGTGATCACTGCTAGGAATTATTGAGGAATCCATGTATTATCAAAGACTTTGAATTAGTGATTTCTCATCTTTTAACAAAGAAAGCTTCAGGTCCATATCACATCTTGTACTATCTTACTAATGTAAAGAGAAAATAGGAGTAAGTGCTGTTGAGAGAGCTAGGATTTCTCTGAAATAAGGGAAAGAGCATGAAATGGGATTCAGCATTCTATGTGAAAATTCTCCAAGTATCTGACATCCCAAAGTTGTACATATGATACTACAAACCGAATATGAACAGTTGTGATATAATTATGATAATTCAGAAAAACTACAGTTACTTTCTGTGCTTCTAAGAAAGCTGGTTCTGAACACATATCTTTAATTAATTTTGAGTTATTTATTTATTAAAATATTCCACCCCCTCCCCTTCTCCCATTTCCCTCCCACTCCCCCCAGTCCCCCTCCCTCTCCAGTCCTATGAGCAGTCAGGGTTCCCTGCCCTGTGGGAAGTCCAAGGTCCTCCCCCCTCCATCAAGGTCTAGGAAGGTAAGCATCCAAAAAACTAGTCTCCCTAAAGCCAGTCCATGCAGTAGAATCAAAACCCAGTGCCATTGTCCTTGGCTTCTCAGTCAGCCCTCACTGTCAGCCACATTCAGAGAGTTTGATCACATGCTCCATCAGTCCCAGTCCAGCTGGCCTTGGTGAGCCACCACCTCAGTGGGTGGGCACACTCCTCATGGTCCTGACTTCCTTGCTCATGTTCTCCCTCTTTCTGCTCCTCATTTGGACCTTGGTAGCTCAGTCCAGTGCTCCAGTGTGGGTCTCTGTCTCTATCTACATCCTTCGCCAGATGAAGCTGAACACATATCTTAAGACTAGAAAATTAAAGAACTGTTGCTCAGTAGAAAAAAAATCCAATGATAAAAAAATTCTAAAACAGCGCTAAATTATTAAGATTAATCAATAATCATTAATTTCCCATGTTTCCAGGAAGGAAAGAGGAATAATCTCAGTGTGGCCAAATCATTGATTAAATAAATGTGTGTAATCTGTCTCAGGTTCCAACATAGTAGACTAGCAAAAAGCAACAAATAGTACAGAGAACACAGAAAGGATCTATGTTCAAATTCCAAAACATATTTCCAGGAAAAGAGAGAAAGAGAGATAAAGAAGTGAGACAAGGAATGAGGACAAATTCTGTTAGAAATACCTCAAGCACAGTCTCATTCTGTGGAAGACTTTTGTTTCTGTCCACAGAGTGAAATCAAGTTTGTGAGAGATGGGAATCAGTAACGAGCTTAAGACTGATGTGAAAATCCCATTAAAGGGAACCTGTGTACCATCCATCTGAAGGTACTTAAAACTGTGCTCTGAGGCTAGAACAAATAGTAAGAGGAAAGAAATCTAAGGCTAACTGTGTTATAAAAGAACATTCTTTAAAACAAGGTGTTTCTGGACATAGCCCAGTATCAAAAATGAAAATAGAAACATGCTTTAAAAAATAGATGGAAAAAAGAACAAAACGAGAATTATGTATTTCTACAAGAAACAGAATCCAATAATTTGAATGCCATTAATCCTCTTCCAACACAAAAGAAACACCGCCCTCACACCCACTAAATCCATTAAACCTTTGTAAGTGACCATATGAGAACATCAATGGAGTGAAACTATGAAGCTATGGAAAATATCTACAAGGCACAAAATAATTAGACAAAAGAAATATTGTAAAAAAGGTTTAAGAACCACCTTAAGCAAACTATGGAAAAATGCTTACAGACAATAAGCAGTAGAAATCTCAGAGGAAAATACTCAGAGTAGCTGCTTGTATTTAACAAGCATTTGGAATATGATAACCGCTCTGAATCAGAAATTCAGGCAATAACCCTGGGGTGCAATTCCTGTTTTTTAAACCAAGAAACAGAACCTGGCTGGAGAACTTGTGAAACAGACACGAAAATGGATTCACACATGACCAATAGTGAATATGGAAAAAATTAGTAATAGACTATAGTCAGTAAAAAGAGTTAAATACAATATAAATACATTGCAGGTAATTATTAATTATCTACAATAGAATTGATGAAGAAATCAATACATCAGATTAGAAATAAAAATGGAGTAGTGTGAAATAAAAAATAATTCTTCCTGGCACTAAAAGAACAATTCATTACTCTTGAAAGAAATTATTAAGTGTTTGGGAGAGAGGTTAACCAAATGAATGATTAACTGAATGGTTCTTGGGCATTTAACAGTAATGTTATTCTTTTATTTTTGTTAATTTCAGGAGTCTCCAGAAAGAAAAACTTAAGATAAAATAAGCATTGAATTTTTATCACACTTTTCAAAAGAAACAAGCCAAGAGTGCCAAAGACTAAATACCCAACCAAGAAGAAAGTCAGCAGAGAAAGGGTGAACCCAAGCTTTTGCATCTGTGTGTTCTACATTTAAAGACCAAGTCAACAGAAAAGGCTTTCCACTCATAAACAATGTATGGAAAGTCTACATAAGGAATGACTCCAAAAATTTCAAAAACAATGGAAAGTACTCATAAATGATAAATAGTTAAACTTTAATAATGCAGAAAAACACTAAAATATTATAATGAAATGAAAACTAATTTGAAAATGTTTTCTGTAAGCTAACAGAACAGGTAAAAACTAGACAACCAGTGAATATTATTGAAACCACATATTAACTGACAAAGCAGAGGGTAGTTATCTATATAGGCTTAGATATAAAAATAATGTGTAAAGCAAAAGTCATGATATGGTAGAGTATGTAATGGAAAGATGATTTACAAATCAATAATCCTTGATACAGTGGAAGAGAAAAAACTGTTTGAAACACTAAGGCTACTAAGAGTAAATGGAGCACACGTAAAAACAAACCATGTATGGCGCACTTTAATTACTCCTGCAGTTCACAAGGTAAATATGGAGAAATGGTGAGTCAATCCACATCTTTTTTTTTTTAGCCATGCCATTCTAAAATGATGTCAGTTCTCTCAAAGAAAATTTACAAATGCAGTACAACTACAATAAAATTATCACTATTTTTAGGACAAAATATATTGGTTGTAAAGTTGACATTTTAAGCATAAATGCAAGAGTAGCCCAGAAAACTCAGAAAATTAAAAACATCATAAAATTACGATGATATTTGCCTTAAAATGTATTAATGCAAATGGTTTAATCTCCATATTATTCTTATTATCCATTGTTAATGCTCTGTTGATGCATAAAAAGAATATACTAGAGAATAAAAAATAGAATTAAATACTTAAAATATAATTACTAATAAAAAAAATCTCAAGTAATAAAATAATACATGATTCTGAGTCAATGCAATAACAATTTTAAATGTACCTAGATGATATGGGAGTCCCCTCTATGTGTTGCTTTCGTTTGTTAATGAATAAAGAAACTGGCTTAGCCTGGTAGGGTAGAACAAAACTTAGGTACGCAGGGAAAACTAAATGGCATGCCGGGAAGAAGAAAGCAGAGTCAAGGGACTCATGTCATGGATCTGCTGCCAGAGATAAACATGCTTTGCCGGGAAGCCACTGCCATGTGGTGATACACAGATTAATAAAAGTGGATTAAATTAAGATGTAATACTTTTCCAAAAAGAAGCTAGAGCTAATAGGCCAAGCAATGTTTTTATTAATAAAATTTCTGTGTGGTTATTTCGGGGATAAACTAGCCAGGCAGCTGGGACAAACAAGAGGGCTTCCTGTTACAACTAGATTCAGAATTTATACCAACCAGGAATTTTTTCAAAATACTCTTCTATCTAAAAAATAAAAGCATAAAATTGTGTATGACTTGTTCATTCATTAGGAAATTTCCTTTCAAAGATATATATTGTGCATAGAAATAAATTAAGTTCTAAAATTATATGACTTTATGAGGTTTTGCCAAACATGAGACTATATTGTAGTGACATGAAAATCAAGTTATTATCGTTGGAAATGTAAGCTGTAAGAAGAAGGAATTGAGGGTTAGAATGAATACTGTGATGTTTGTATTTGAGTCAAAACTACAGTGCAAAATCATGCCTAATAGTACATGTATAAAAGAAAAACCCATGAGTATTAATGCCTATAAATGTGTGTAGAAAATCCACCATTTTTTTACTCTAGTCAACTGAAGAGATTTTTTTAAAAAACTGAATGAAAATGAATAGTGATGAATACACCTGGGGCTTAGATCTTGAATTCCAAATGTCAGTCCAAAAATAAATAAAAGTACAAAAGAACTCAACGTCCTTGGAGGATGAGTTCATTCTAGCTCTAGGTCAAGATGAACTAGAATGTCTGATGTGGGAAAAGAAACCATGAGCTTCGGAAACAATAGGAACACATACCCATATGAAGGGAACAAATTATAAGAAGCTCCTGTGACTAAATGTTTCACATTGTACAATACAATGAATAATGGCAATGATGGATTATGAAATGTAAAACAAAATAACTGCTCATGGCCTTTGATGATGCCAGTAATAATAGGTAAGCAATTGCAAGAGAAAGATCCACTGTACCCTATGGTAGTATTACAGTCAATATGTGTAGGATGAATAACGGCACTATTGAGTCTGCTTGAAAAATAGAGCAGTTTTAAATGTCACAGGTGTGACTCACTGATGATTCTAGAATAATGGAGGTGTGTGCTGGAAAACTTTTGTATAATTTCACAGTATACCTTTAAAAATATTAATCAGAAAGGGAGAAAATAGTATCTTTAAGTAGAGGAACTTGAAAGACTAAGTAATTATGCTTATTAAAAACATTACTATCACAAGTGATAAGTTGAACTAGGATAGAACAGGACCACAACCTTCTGATGCAGCGGACTGAAAAGGGACAACATCATTGTGGAGGTATTGTAGGCTGTTTTATTGCTGTTATATGTTATATATTATATCGTTATATATTGCTGAGGCATTACAGAGCTGTAATAAAGCTCTTAGGTAAATTCAGACTCAAGGACACTCAAGTGGTTAGTGCTCTTTCTCTCTTTAAATTAAGGTATAATTATATAATTTTCTATTTTCCCTTTAGTCCCTCCAGTCGTTTCACTGTACCCTCTTTACTCCCAACTGGACTCATGAATGGGCTATCTCCATCAGATCCATCCGCTCAGAGCTCAGAGAACTGTGCAGAAGAGGAGGTGGGAAGAATGTAAACCTAGAGTAAATGGAGTAGACCGAAATATCAAGATCTTCTAGACACAACAGAGTTAGCAAAAATATAAACTCAGAGAGACTCTGACAGCATGTGCAGGGTCAAGAGGAGTCTGCACCAAACGTGGTCTTAGACCTGAAATGAAGATAGGACACAGCCTCTTCTATAACCCAGAAGCTATCCCTCACTGCTAGGAGCTGGCAAATTAAAAATTTGTTTTCTCTAGAAAAGTCTCATTAGGGAAACAAACCACCCTTAAAAAAAGGCCACAAAACTGCTGCTAGATGACCAACACAAAACAAAGAAAGGCAAAGGTATATTTTGAGGGGTTTTTGTCTCATAATATTAATTAGGAGCTTTTTAAAAATTTCACTATAGTTTTTTGCATACATATTATAGCTTCTGATTTGTTTTTTGGATTCTTTTATTTTATTTCTTTGTGTGACATAAGGCCATCTTCATCCTAATATGTAATATACTATTTCTTCTTTTAACTTTTTTATTTTTTTAAAAAAAGAAACAAACTATCTTTTTTTTTTAAACACCAATCCCAGTTTTCACATTCTCTTCTTTTCTCATTCCCTCCACCTTCCTCCGCAACATGCCAACCCCCATCCACTCTTCAAGGAGGATAAGGCACATTGCTTTGCGGAAGGGCCAAGGCTCCCCCTATTGTATCTAGACTGGGCAAGGTATCCACCTAAAGAGAATGGGTTTCCAAAAATCAGTACAAGTAATAGGGATAAATCCTGGTGCCACTGCCAGTGGCCCCACAGTCTACTCCAGCCATACAATTGTCATCTACATTCAAATGATCTAGTTTGGTCCTGTGGTGGGTCCTTCCCTGTCTGGCTAGAGTTGGTGAGCTCCCATTAGCTCAGATAAACTGTTACAATGGGCATCCCCATTACAGTCTTGACCTCTTTGCTCATATTCTCACTCTTCCAACTTTTCAACTGAACTTTGGGAGCTCAGCCCAGTGCTGCACTGGATTTCTCTGCCTCTGCTTCCATCGGGTGCTGGATGAAGGTTTTCTGGTGACATTTAAGATATTCATCAACCTGACTACAGGGCAAGGCCAGTTCCGGCACCCTCTCCTCTATTGCTTAGGTCTCAGCTGGTGTCATCCTCATGGATTCCTAGGAATTTCTCTAGTGCCAGGTTTCTTGTTAGCCCCATAATGCTCTCTCAATCAAGATATCTCTTTCATTGCTCTCCAACACTGTCCTTCCTCAATCTGGACTGTCCTAATTGTGTTCCAGGAAAAATATATCAAATATAACTTAATGACAGTTTTTAAAAGTTACTGTAACAAATCTCTTGACTTATTTTGAAAGGTGAAAATTTGCCTTTTGGCTGGAGAGTTGACTCAGTGGTTGTACCCATTTCTCTGGCAGAAGCTTCTGGGCACCCATATCAGGTAGCTTAAAATTCTCTGTACTTCCAACTCCAGGGGATCTGAATCCTTTTGTGACCTTAGGAGCACTGCACTAAAGCCTACAAACACACACTCAAAAACACATATACTTTTAAGAAAAATTAAATCCATTTAAATTTAATAAATAATTGAATCTTATTTCTAGAAAGGAGACCATAAAAGTATGGACAAAATATATATGTTCTATATTAGAAAGCATATGAAGTTTCAGTGAAATAAGAACCCTTGCTCAATATGAACAGAAAGTAAGAAGCAGAAGGTCTTAACAATTTCTCAAAGGCATCATCATTCCTACATACTAATGAAATGGAAGTGGGCCTCTGATAATCAGAAACAATCAAAAACTATTGAACTTTGTGCTTTAGTCCTGTCAGGGCACTTGGAATGAAATTAAACAAGTAAAGTATTCATTATTGTAAATAAATCACATTTTTATATTACTAACAAAATGCAGCGTTATCTCACATTAAATAATGAAGTTTAATCAATTTTGAGTAAATATACAAGACAGATTTTTTAATATAAGCTAAGTACTTATTTTAGGGAAATACGATTACTGTTTATAAAACTTCAAACATATATAATTATATTTAACATTTCTTTTTTATATTCATAGCAATTTTATTTATCTTTAACATAATTTATTTTATTGAATCTTTCGGAATTTTACATCATTCATCGTAATTCCACTCAGCTGTCAGTCCCTCTATGCCCTCTGCTCACCCCTGCAGTGCCCCTAATAAGAAATATAATAGAAAAAAATCAAATCAAACCAAACCAAGTAAATAAACAAACAAAAAGAAAAAGATAACGTTTCTTACAATCATTATTTAAAGACAAATAATTTACAACATTAAATTGCTTATTCCCAGGAAATTTAAATATGTAAAGATTTCATTGTTACTGGTAATCTTAACAAATTCTCTATTAAAATTTTGTTATTTTTGTTTGCTTATTTGATTTTTTTAAAGTTACTCTGATAAATTTATCAGTTAATTGTGCTGTTAAATGTATCCACATTTGCAATGGACTTAGAGATACAATCTTGAACAAAGTAGATTGTCTCCGCTAACTTTGCCATCACTACTTACAGTTATATGCTAATTAAATGTCTGCCACTGCCGCGAAATTGGAACTTTTGATTTTTTTCCAATATGATTACTTTAATGAACTTCTTTTCTTCTAAACAGTTTCATCAACTCTCTGTGCTAACACCTTTTATACTACCAATTGATGAACCACCATACTAAAAGGGTTTGTTTTCTGTTTCCTCTCTAACTGTGAATTCGTCAAAGATCCTGGCCACTGCAGCTAAGCACCCTCAACTATAGTAATCTGTAGCATGCCTTGGATATTTGAAAAGGACTAAAATTGCACCAGGGAAGCCATCAAAATCCTAGAACAATATATCAGACTTACCTCCTATGTCTGGACGAAGTTTGTTATCATAACCTTGAAGTAATGAATTGAGAATTTGTGTGATATCTCCTTCATGTATTTTTGGTGCCAAGACCCATGTTTTATTCACAGTTAAATCTTCATCATCTTCATCATCCGCTTTATCAACACTAAATGATTCAAAGAGAACATTGTATAGTAAAAGTTCATCAAAATTTTTTCAATTAAAATATGTAAGCTATTTCAGAATTATTCTAACATATAATAGTATGATCTTATTAAAGATTTAAAATTGTATTAGCTTACCAAATAAATACATCAAAATCAAAATTTAATAAGTATGCTAAAGCAAATATTGAAGACGTCTCCAAAAGATTTTCTGATCAATACAAGGACACGCCTTCTTAATATATTTAAGAGAATGCAAAGAATATAAAGAATTTAGTTTCTAAATGAGAAACTGAATAACATAGGAAACCAGATAAAATCTCCTTACCCACAAAACTGGGAACACAACTGGAAAAGTCTAGGTAATATTTTAATGTTTCCTTCCCAGCTTTATACTTTTAAAATTATTTATTGATTCTTGTTGTTTATATTTAATTTTATAAAGTATATTATAAAGCTTTTCTAATAAATAAAAAACATCACACCTTATAGTTAACAAGACTTAAAGTAAATACAACTCAATGAATTTATATAGAGTGTGAGCCATCATTGAGAACAGAGGCTGTGCAGCTTCTTGTTAAATTTTATACTTTCAGCAACATATATATTTTATGCATTTATCCACCACCAAAATCAAAACTAAAAACTCCAAGACAGAATTAGAATTTGAAAAAAAAAAAACTGGCTGTAAAACTTTTCTTCTAACTCGTGCCCATTACTACGTTCAGAAACTCATGCCCATTATTACTCATCCCCTTACATTTAACTTTTTGTTCTCTCTTTTCTTCATGTTATACTCTACCCATATGTATATATGGTACATTCTTAATAAGCATAAGGGTTCAATTTATTATCAAATAATTGTAGAGATATTGAAGACCGATTATATAAAGTTATAGCTGTTTAGATATATGCAAAATGATAGCAAAGGAGTTTCTTTAGCACAAAAAACTTAATTACCCCATTCTTATCTGATGAAAATCTTTCTAGACATGGTAACAGACATTATTTTATTGTCTTTACTTATTCAGTGAAAAAGGTCCAAAACCTAAACCTAACATTGATAAGTTTAAGGAAATGTGCTATTCTAAAATACACCAATTTCAAATAGTATATTTAAACCACTATACTATTCTTACACATCTATTTCTATTTCCATGAATTTTGAGAAAATGCACATGCTCATATATTTCTCATATATTGCATGTGTGTGTGTTTATATAGTGTATGTTATGTGTCAACTGATGACCAATGAATAAAATTTTGGTCCCCAGTCTTTGGAACCACTGAAAGGTAATACAATCTTTAAAGGTTGGGTCTAATGCTAAAAAATTAGGTAATTGGAAGAGGGTTCTGGAACAACATTCTCTTTATCCTCTGGTCTTGCTGTTTCCAGACTTCCAGGAGGTAAGCAAGTTTTCCAATCTTGCCTTTACCTTCCTGACATGTAGCTTTAGCTATCCAACATAATGGGACCAACAATGATGGGATGAAAGGTCCAAAATCTTGGAACAAAATGCAATTTTTACCACATATATTGCTTGTATCAGCTATTTTTTACAATACAAATGACTGAATAAGGCAATGTTAATAAAATAAAAGCTTAATTTTAAATAATTTTATTTCTTAGCTTATCACCTCAGTAATTCTGATATTTTGAGCAAATGACTTGGGTTCATTCTTTCCTCTCAGTGTCTATTCTTTTCTATGGAGAAACACTTATCAGCCCACTGGCTTCTGACTTGGCCATCCTTTCTGCAAGAGGATTACACAAACCATGGCCTCTTAAACTCATATTTGACTCCTTAAATGGTTTTGAAAAATATTGATAACCGCCAAGCAGAAAGTCTAATATCATATTAATTTACCATGCCAGGTCATGTTACATTTAACCTCACTCCATCTGTTCAGTCCAAGAATGAGAGTGGCATGAACAAGACACACTTGAATTATAGTAATCAAGTAGCCTAAGCTTCAAAGTCACAGCTATTTCAGGATAGTTTATTACCACCACACTTTACAGATCTAAAGTATCTATACAGAGCTAAACAGAGAACTCTCAACAGAGGAATCTCAAACAGCTGAAAGGCACTTAAGGAATTGCTCAGTATCCTTAGCTATCAAGAAAATGAAAATCAAATCAACTTTGAGATACCAACTTACACCTGTCAGAATTCTGAAGATCAAATCCACTAATGACAGTTTATGCTGGAGAAAATGTGGTATAAGGGGAACATTTCTCCATTGCTGGTGTGAGTGCAAACTTGAACAACCACTTTGGAAAACTGTATGATGATTTCTCAGAAAATGGGAATCAATCTGCCTCAAGACTCAACAATTCCATTCTTGGGAATATACACAAAGGATGTTCAATCATACCACAAAAACATTTGCTCAACTATGTTCATAGCAGCCTTATTTGTAATAGCCAGAACTAGAAACAACCTAGATGCCTCTCAACCAAAGAATGGATAAAGAAAATATACATTTACCCTATGGAGTCAGCGGTTAAAAAAAAGACATCTTGAAATTTGCAGGCAAATAGATGGAACTAGGAAAAAAATCCCAAGTAAAGTAATCCTGACCCATAAAGACAAATACAGTGTGAACTCACTTATAAGTAGATATTAGACATAAAGCAAAGGAGGATAACCAGACTACAGTACACAACCCCAGGGAAGCCAGGAAACAAGGAGGACCCTAAGAGAGACAAAAATAGATACCCCATGGGAAGGGGAAATACACAAAACCTTCAGAGTAAATTGAGTAGTGGGGTGTGAGGATGTAAGGGGAGTGGGGACAGAAGAAGGGGAGGAGGAAAGAGAACATGAGGGATTTGTAAGTTTGAGTTGGGGGAAGGACAGAGAAGGAGAGCAAGGAAAGATATCTTGATAGAGGGAGACATTATGGGGTTAGCAAGAAACCTGACACTAGAGAAATTCCCAGAAATCTACAAGTATGACCCCAGCTAATAATCTAAACTATAGTGGAGACGGTGCCTTAACTATCCTCCCCCCTGTAAGCAGATTGATGACTACCTTAATTGTCATCATAGAACCTTATGCAGTAACTAACAGAAGCAGAAGCAGAGATCCACAGCTAAGCATTGGGTTGAACTCCTGGAGTTCAGTTGTAGAGAGGGAGGAGTGGTAATATGAGCAAAGGAGTCAAAACTATAATAGAGATATCCACAAAAACAGCTAACCTGAGCTAGTGGGATCTGACTCTAGACTGAGATCTCAGGAACCTACATAGGACCAAACGAGTTCCTAGGAATATGGGTTACAGTTGTGTGGCTTGGGCAGTTTCTGGGGCCACCAGACATGGAACCAGTATTTATCCCTAGTGCATGAACTGGTTATTTAGAGCCCATTTCCTATGGAAGGATATCTTGCTCAGCCTAGATACAGAGATGAGGGAATAAGTCCTGCTTTAAGTGATGTGACAAACTTGGTTGACTCCACATGGGAGGCCTCACCTTCTCTGAGGAATGGACTTGGAATTGATTTGGGGGAGCGGGAGGAGGAGAGGGAGAGAGAACTGAGATTGATATGTAAAATAACAAAGGTTGCTAAAAAATAATGCATTTCCTATTTTATTTATAGGAAAGTCTGTTTGACTTTTATTTCATATTTTAGGAAACAAATGAACATGTGTTATTTACTCTTGCCTCAGGCTGACTTCCCTAAATGCTCATCAGTTTCTTTCACCAAGGCCACAACAAGTAACCAGGCAACCTGAGTAAGCTCTTTGCCCTTTCATTTTATCTCTTTTAAATGATTAAATTCAAATGAATAAAATGTACTTTTTTCACAACATCAAGAAATATCCTTTGTAGAGTCACAAGGCAATTGCTAGGCCACAAAATTTCTGCCATATTCTCTGTATTCTGTACATTATAGATCTGGAATAGCCCCAGAGGAATTAATTGTTTGACACATGAAACACAGGTGGTTCTGAGATTCTCACACTTGCACTGCTCAGTAAAGACAGTTAAATATTATTTAATATTTTTTCTTCTTTGTCAAAATCAGGCGTTCAAAGGTGTGTGGATTAGTATCCAGGTCTTCTATTTGGTTTCATTGGTCCTCCTGTCAATTTTTATGCCAATACCAGGCTGTTTTCAGTATTGTAGCTCTGTAGTGGAGTTTGAAGTCAGGGATTGTGATGCCGCCAGAAATTCTTTTATTGTACAGGATCGTTTTGGCTATCCTGAATTTTTTGCTTTCCATATGAAGTTGAATACTGTTCTTTCAAAGTCTGTGAAGAATTTTGCTGGGATTTTGATGGGCATTGAATTGAATCTGTAGATTGCTTTTGGTAAGATTGCCATTTTTATTATGATAATTCCACCTAACAAAGAGCATGGGAGACCCTTCCACTTTCTGGTGTCTTATTCAATTTCTTTTTTCAAAGATATAAAGTTCTTGTCATACAAGTCTTCCAGTTGCTTGGTTAGAGCTACTCCTAGATATCTTATGCTATTTGTGGCTATTGTAAAAGATAATGTTACTATGTTTATAGCAGCATTGTTTGTCATAGCCAGAACCTGGAAACCACCTAAATGCCCCTCGACCGAAGAATAGATAAGGAAAATGTGGCACCTTTACACAATAGAGAAAGACATTGTGAGAAAAAATAATAACACCTTGAAAACTGCAGGCAAATGAATAGAGATAGAAAACATGATATTGAGTGAGGTAACCCAGACCCAGAAAGACAAATATATGTACTCACTCATAAGTGGGTTTTAAACATAAAACAAAAAAAAAAAACAGCCTACAAATCACAACCCCAGAGAACCTAGACTACAATGAGGAACCTAAGAGAGACACACATGGGAAGTAGAAAAAGACAATATTTCCTGGTGTAGGAGGTCCTTCTGTCTATGTGTTGCTTTCATTGGTTGAATAAAGAAACTGCCTTGGCCTTTTGATAGGGCAGAGCTTAGGTAGGCAGAGAAGAGAGAACTGAATTCTGGGAGGAAGAAAGCAGAGAGAGAGAACTGCCATGGAGCTGCCAGAATCAGACATGCTGAATCTTTTCCGGTAAGCCACAACATCGTGTTGATATATACAGATTAATAAAAATGGGTTAAATCAAGATGTGAGAGTTAGCCAATAAGAGGCTAGAGATGATAGGCGAGGCAGTGTTTAAATGAATACAGTTTCTGTAGGTTATTTTGGGTGTAAGCTAGCTAGGCAGCTGGGACAAAAGGCCGGCCCTTTCTCCGTCAGCAATTTTCTGAATAATTGGGAGTATGGGGACCATGGGAGAGGGCTGAAGGGGAGGGAAGAAGAAGGGAGCGGGGTAGAGAAAAATGTATAGCTCAATAAAACCAGTAAAAATGAAATTAAAATAAAAACTAAGAAGTATATATTATCTATAAAAAAGACAATTAAATACTCCTTTCTTTGTGGTAAAGTTTAAAATGAAGATGAAGGCTTTTCGCTGCACTTCAAAGACTGCAATAGCTATCACAAGGAGTACAAAGATAAACTGCCCTACATATGCAATTACTAGATTTTCACATAAGTATTTTATTTCTTGAATTAATTTTTAAATATACAGTGCTTCTCCTCATATAACTTTATATAATTTCCTTTAACATTTCTCATTGTTTTCACTAAAATAAATAAGTACATAATTAGGTAAACTAAGATACCTCAAACACTGAAATTCTTAGGTTCCAGGCTGGTGAGTGAACTTGGAAGAATATTATATCAAATTATACTGACTGGGGAATTATAAATAAGCTGTGTTTTACTCTTCCTTACATCTCTCAATCCCTCCTTCATAGAAGGAGCTATTTGCTGGATATGGAAGAGCCATCAAATACACAAGCGTCCAGTCTTCTATTGAAACATGATTGTAGTCAAATTTCTCAATAAACTAAAAGATGTTCACTCTAGTTTGTATGGTAACAACATTTTGATAAAGAAAATCTCACATTCACAGGGAGTTATATTCTCTCTTGCAGGAAGCAGAGAAAACTGACCTTGGTTATATTACAGGGTTTTCTTTTCTGATTTTATCTCAGAACAGAAAGGAATTTCATTAGTGCTAATTTCTTTGCATTTTACTTCAAGCTATTCAAATCAGTTTCAGAATATTTGTTAATTATTTTAATGTTACATTGGTATTATGTGGAAAATTAAAAACAGCAGTTTTGAAACATAATTGTTACACTCTACTGGATATGTAGATATTGCAAAAAGAAGGGAGATTACTATAAAATTGATGTATTTTAGATACCTATTTATTTATAGGAACTAAATATTCATTATTAGTTTTTTTACTAACATTATAGGTATTACTGAATTCATTTTCAAAGAAGTCTACAAGTAATTTAAATTCATGCAATTATAACCTCAATGAGTCTTTGTGTCTTGATATGTGATTTTCTTAATTGTATACTATAATTGATGGTTTAATTGTTACTATCATCAATTGGGCATAACAAATATCAATGGTGTTAAGGAACTGAACCTACAAAATATCCTGTGGTTCCGACCATATGTAATGTCATCTAATCTCCATTAATTCTGGGGAAAACACATTTACATCTCTAGCTCAAAGATAAGAATGGGCTTGTTTTACAGGACACCACTATAAGTAGTAGAAATAGTTTTTTCTTTTCTAAAGATTCACATAAACTGTAAACATGTTGAAAACTCCATGAATCATCTGATTTATCTTTCTATATAATCCAGATGGTGGGATGTGGATTTGCTACTTCGAAGAAGCACAACATAAATGGCATGCAACTGGGAAGCTTGTTAGACTACATAAGTTTATAAAGCTTCCTCACTCATCCTTTAGTACCAAGAAGGTAAAATAATAACCTCAAGAGATCACACTTTTGAAAGTGTGACTACTAATGAATCACATCTTCTCGGTGAAAAAGGCTTTCTAAGGAGCTGTCTCCAACACAGAATTTTCATTCATTTATGGAGCAATTACCATGTATTTAAAAAGTGTGAAGTTCTGGAAATGCAAAACAAATAATGGGATATTCCTGTTCTAGTGAATATTTCCTAGAATGGGAGAGATCTACATACAAATGATATTGAAAAACATTAAACAAAACAGTGGTTACTTAATTTAAAAATGGCATACATTTTAAACAACAGGAGTATGTTTTAGTAAATAGTGAAATATGCATATCATACATTGTGCACATTTAATCAACCAATGTTTATAGATGACTTGCAAAAAAGGCTAGAAACTTAGCAAAGCAGTTGAGATCTCAAGCACTTCTCTATCATGCCTAAGGTCTGGAAATCAATCTTCAGGATTGCTGTGGAATAATCCTTTGGTTACTTGTGAAAATATGTTGCTTTCATTGTTAATAAATAGTTGATGGGTCTAGAGATAGGTAGGAATTTGGGGGCAAAGAGAATGCTGGTAAGAATAATCATGGAGTCTGAGGAGTCTTGAGAGAAGCAGAAAGAACAAAATGAACATGCTGTGCTGAAGGAAGGTACCGTCATGTGGCTGAGGGTAGATAAGAAATATGAATGTAAGGGTTTGATAGCAAACTTAAGTTGTCAGTTGAGTATTTATAACTAATATTAAGTCTATGTTTCAGTTATTTGGGAACAGGCAGGTAGAAAAGAAAAATCTTTCTACATACCATTACTTAACCAAGTCTATTAGATATGATATTATAATCAGAATATCATAGGAAAAATAAGAGTAAGAAGTTGGCTGCTATCATCCTTTGTGTGTAAAATGATTCTAAATGTTTTGTGAAGAAACAGATAAGAAGAATACTTAATATTCTACATAAGCAAAAGTATAGAAGCTTTTTTATTCAATAGTATTATACAGTTTTCCAGTATACAATTTATAATATTAATACACAGGAAGGAGTTAATATAGTAAACATCCTAACCTAAAAATAAACTGCTGCACTGTCTATACCAAAAACTGTTCTGAATTGAATTTCTAATCTTAAAAAAAATAAATAATTAAAGGGAGCCTTTTTGCAGGAGAGATAGAACGTTATTCTGTCAACAAATTGTCATGACAACCCTGAAATTGACTATTAGCTCACTGGTCTGAGAACACTGCTCTTCAGGCTATCCAGCTGCTGTCACCTGGGAGCAGCCCTGAAACTATGCAGACCATCGCCATCAAAGCAGCTGTCAGGCAATAACTGAATGTGAAGGTGCTGTAGTGTAGCCACACTTGCCTGATGCTTCCCTCTGCCTTTCTTAGCAGAGCAATGTCCTCTTGAGTCCTCCATCCTAAACTTCCTCTTCCCTCTCCAGCATCACAGATAGGAAAATTGTGCTTTTGCACAAAGCTTCTCTCTCCTTTATGCCTCCCATCCCATTAACTTTTCCCATACCTTTCACTCAGATATCTCAAACATCTCTTGTCTCATTTTGGCAACTGTATTATACTCTGAAGCTTCTGCTTCTACAGTTCTATACAACTAGTTACTAGTGAAAGTTTTTGAGTCATATGGATCATGCCATTCTTAGCTCTTACTGTAAAGAACTATGCAATGTTCTGACACATAAAAACTACTTTGATGGCTATATTACTATTTTTCTTTTTTTTTTGGTTTTTTTTTTTTTTTTTTTCTCGAGACAGGGTTTCTCTGCAGCTTTGCAGCTTTTTTTTTTTTTTTTTTTTTTTTTTAGAGCCTGTCCTGGAACTAGCTCTTGTAGACCAGGCTGGTCTCGAACTCACAGAGATCCGCCTGCCTCTGCCTCCCGAGTGCTGGGATTAAAGGTGTGCGCCACCACCGCCCGGCTTATTACTATTTTTCATATCCTAAGTGCTTTTAGCTGGAATTTAAGCAACAATTTAAGTAAAAACAAATGAAGAGATGGACCTAGTTTATCACTATGGCAACATGCATGCGCCTAAGGCAAATGAAGCAACTACTGCAGACCAATGTTCACATATAAGATGAATGTTCTTAAGTTTTCTCGGGACAAGGCTGTTGTAGAACTGTTTCCCTGGAATAATTTCAGGCACCTCCCTCCCACTTACAAGATGACCTAGTTTGGATGATGAATTATAGAGCAACTCCATAGATAGCACACATAAAAAGGGCAGTGTGTTCTGATTCTGACACACGAGGGAACCTCTCCCATTAATCTACAAGGAAACAGGGTGTAATCCAGATCAGTTTAATGAATTGCCTAAGGAATTTCTCTAAACTTTGAAGGAGTATTGATCTGCCTGCTTCCCATAGTTTGAACAAAGGTTATAATTTCAAGTGACATCCACTGACAGGGCCATAAATTTCATATAGGTATTCCTTATATATTTTCTGGGAAAAGACAGGCTCATTACAGTCTATTGTACTGAGTATATATGAAAAAAATCTCAGGGTAACAAATACAATACATATTTTTCTATTGTTACTCATAGTTTAACACTTTGAGACTAATTCATTGATTACTACTATACCATTGAGGTTTTGTAGGCATTAAATTGTCAACTTGCAGACTTAGGGATAATTCAGTGTGAGAAATGTTTGTTACTCAAGTGTGAGGGCCCAATTTCAAATATGGACGGGAGAGCTATATGAGTCTGTAAGTTCAGCCGGCATATGTGAGATAGAAGGATGGGATTGTTACCTTGTCTTTTAAGAACTCTAGAAATCTTTTAGAAATTTTAAAATCATAGACAATAATACAATTGTCAACTATGTACAAACTCAACAACCATTTAAGGGGCACAACCATCTGATTTACTCTCTCTTTATTGCTGGAATATTATAGCCAATTTAAGTATTAGAGTTGTATTTTAATATATATATATATATATATAACTAAATGACAACATGCACATATTATATATTGATGCATATAATCACAATTCATTTCATAAATATAGTGAATATGAAATAATACATAATTCCCTTAAATGCTAGGAAAATGGGTCACTGATAATAATCCATGAGTGAAATAGAACAACGTTCAACATATAGCACCGATTTATTTGGAAAAATTGCTTAGACAACTGAGCTTCTGTGAATTATAGTCCATCTTGAATTTTAACGCTACTTTAACAGATGATATATTATATAATTGCCTGTGATTATATTTACAATTATTTATAACAAATGACACATTATAATACATTGTATTATAACAAATTATATTACTTACAATAACTATTGGGTAATTATTAGGGACTTGTCCTATTTTTGAATGATGAGCATATAAGGGTGAATAAATAATACTCACAGAGGAAAACTGAAGAAAGAAGGTTCAGAGTCTGTATTAGTATTAATCGTTTAATAAAGTTGTGAGGCTTTAACAAGTCCTTAAAAGTTTTTGATACAGAGTTCTTAGATTTTATATTTTATGTATTTGAAAATCTTTAGAAAATGGACAAATACTGTGTTTTTAAAGGTACAGTTTTATGGTACTCTGTGTTTCTCAGAATCCAATCAGAAGTCATAAAGTGGGCAAGTGTTTCCCAAGGACTACTGTTGCCTAGCAAGGAGATTTCTAAAACCCAAACTACGTAATGAGCAATGGGGTTGTACCCATCTGGGAATCTAGAGGATGGTCCTTTCTGTAGTCTGCGGTAAACCCTCCAAAAAGACTCAGACAAATGGACTGGCAGCAGATATGGGTCCTATCTGAAACTTACTTGCATAAAGCAAAATAAAATTAAAGAAAATCAATTCAGCTAGGCTGAATTGAAAGAACAGCAAAGGATAACAACCATAGCAAACACAGCTGTTTTTACTGAAGCAGACGAGGTGCTGTGATATGAAGAGCCCCATAGCTGCCTAACTTTGCTGCCCACATACATAAATGATGTGAAGAGTAGTTGGAAAAAATAGTAATTATTATATTTAAAACATAAAATTTAAAAAAAACCAACTATTTCAGAGTTTCATGAATTCGTTTTTCTCAATTATTGAAAACAGCTTCCCCTCCCTCTAACCCCCCAGGTCATTTCCCACCTCCCTTTCCATTCAGAACCATGCCATTTCTGTCTCATTAGAGAACAAACAGGTTTTTATGGATAATAGTACAATATAATATAATTGAGAAGATAAAAACAAAACTTAACACATTGAAATTGCGCAAAACAAACAGAAGGCAAAAAAGAAAGATAGAAGGCAGAAGAATCAGAGAGTCATTCATTGTATACTCACTATAACAACACTAAATATGGTTACATACATGCATGCATACATACATACATACATACATACATACATACATACATACATACATACATACATACATGTGGAACCTGGTGCAGTTCCATGGAGGTCTTGTGTATGTTGACTCAGTCTCTGTGAATTCTTATGAGCTTTCTTCAGTTGATTCAGAGGGCATTGTTTCCTTGGTGCCCTCAGTCCCTTTGGCTCTTCCACATTTTCCACCCCTTCTACATGTTTGTCTGAACCCTGAGGGGAGGGATTTGATGGAGACATCTATTTAAGGCCTATGTGTTCCAAGGTCTCTCACTTTCTGCTCAGTGTTTGACTATGGGTCTCTGTATTTGTTCCTTCTGCTGCAGGAGGAAGCTTCTCTGAGGATGGCTGGGCAAAGCCATCAAGACAGTATAGGAGAGTGTTGTTAGGAGTCATTTTATCTTGTTTTTAAACAATATTTGGCTTTAACCGAGGTCCCTGAATTATCTAGTCTTGGTTCTAATGCACATAAGTGTTAAGTAAGTTACTATTGTCATAATGTATGTAAATAATACATAGGGACTTAATCAATACCACAAAGCTTCTCCCAGATACACATACTGCCAGTTTTAAGAAACTACATTTTGTGAATTTGTATGCAATTGCTCAAATAGATTCTACAAAAGGTCAATTTTAAACAAGGAATTGAACAGAATTATTTTTTCCCAGAGTTCTATAGCACCTTGTTGTCCCTTGCTAAATGGCTAATATTTTCTTTTATTTAATATGCTCAATATATTTGGATCATTCCTTCCCCCTTCTCCAAGTCCTTCCAAATCCTGCCTTTTCAAAACCACTGAACTTCACTCTTGCTCACTCTCTCTCAAAAACACAACAAAAATCCAAAAAAGTATCAAATATAACAGCACTCTGAACACACACAATGCACACACATACACACACACACCTGTTGTGTTATTGAATAGTTCACTAACACAATGCCTGTCCTTGAGTGTTTAGATACACTCAAAGTATCACACTGAAGAAAACTAATTTTTCTCCTCCAAGAATCAATTGTAATATCTTCCTGGTTTGTGTGGAACTTTGTGCCTACTTCCCCCTTTCCAGCTGTGATTTTGTTTGACTTTGTGCATGTCTTGTGCATACTATAGTCTTTGTGAATTGCATGTTCATCAACCTTATTGTGTCAGGAAGAGGCTTTTTCCCTGGAGTCGCTAGCTATGGCTCTTATAATCATCACATCACCACTTCTATGTAGATAATGTGCATATACTTGCCTTATTTGGTTTGTTTGAATGCAGTTTTTTTAGGATGAGTATAATTATATAATTCAATACACATTGACAGACAAACAAACAAATTAAGGGAAAAACGATATGTGATCTGTCTTATATTTATTGGTAGGAGAGAAGCAAAAGAGACATGATTCCAAAACATGAAACATAAGTGTAACAAAAGAATGAATTTCCTAGCACATTCTGAGCATTCATTGAACATGTAAATATTTCAAAAGTAGTGTTAGAAATGCTCCTTACTCCATAAATAATTGGAAATAGTTAACCCAGATTCTGTGTAGCAGACAATGAGATGTGTAGAATATATAATTACTCAGAATCTTTTACTACTGGGGAAACATTTAATAGAATAACAAAGTGAGTTCATATTTTCTAATACATATATTTTTCTTAAGTTAATTTTAAGAGATTTGGTTTTATTTTGCTCAACAACTAATCTGGGCATACTCAATATTTCATGCCTAATAATTATTAGATGTCAAATTTTTTGTAGATAGTTTTATTTAAAGAAAGAAATTATATAGTCTGAGTAAATCCAAAAATTTTAATGTCCTGCTCTTTAAATGTGCCATGATTTTGTCAGGATAATCTTATTTGTGAGAGTAAATCTCTGAGGAGCAGTTGTAGACTCAGGCTTTGTAACTGCAGCTCAGTCTTTTTCAGTCCATGTTTTCTAACTGCTGTGCACGTATACATTCAGCAAGTAGTAGATAAATGTACACGATTCTTCCCCTGAGAATCTTGGAAGTTGTTTAAACTAAAATGAATTCATGTCTTCAAGACAATCTTAAAACACAACTCTCTTCTGATTTCTGAGCATGCACTCTCAAAGGAACCCAGTCTGTTGAAGCTTGCCGGTTTTGTTTTCTCATGCAGCCTCATTGTCTATGATACTCTATGACCAAAAAAAAAAAAAAAAAAAAAAAAAAAAAAAAAAAAAAAAAAAAAAAAAAAAAAAAAACAAACAGGCTCTCAATTATTATTTACTCCACAACTGAATAAATGTGTTGTGTATACACCATACATAACGGATCTCCTATAGCCTATATAGCCTAATTTTATAAGTAAATATAAGGACTTTCTAAAAAGGTGTGAAGAACTTACCCAAATTCTTACTTCTAGTTGCAAGACAAAATTCACTAGAAAGTCCCAAATTGTGATGGCACTTTCATAGATATCTCTATTTCATCTCTTGTATCCCTGTACTCAATGATAAACATAGCAACAACTGAAATGCTCTAAAAATAAAGGCAGAGATATCAGAATATATGCATATATATGTGTGTGTACATACATTTTCATGTATACATATATGTATGTATGCACATATATATGTATATGTGTATATATATACATATATATGTATATGTGTATATATATATATATATATATATATATTCTCCATTTTCAGAGTACTGGATCTTAGAGTGATGGTTTTCTTTGTAACTAAGAGCAACTCCCCAAGACCACACAATCTAGTCTCCCAACTTCTTACTTGTCAAACATTTATTTATCTTGCATCACGCTTCAGCTACATTTATTGTTTATGAAATATTTGATTATTTTCTGTGAAATTTTAATCTGGCCTACAAATTCCATACCTCCATGGCTAAGGTATTTTTTTTATTTTAAAACCCCATTAAATTTCTAAAATCCACACATAATTAAATACTTAATTCATATTAAAATTATATCAACACAGAAAACATTTGATGTATGACTATGAATATATATGTATATACACATATAAACACACACGTATGTGTGTGCATCATACATATTCAATGTATATTACTTTTTTCCCTTATTAAATATCAAACTCCAAAATATCAATTTAGGTAACAGATCACAAAAAAATATTTGAGCAAAATTTTCTGAATTCATAAATTTGCATTTCCTCCACAGATCCTACCTGTGATCTGCTGCTCTAGAAAAACAAACTTTGTTTATTTTCATTTATATTAGATATTTGAAAATTTTAAACAATGCATTTTGGTCATATTCAACACCCTATTAAAGTTCCACAGATTCACTTCTTTCCCCACATAGATAACCCCATGTTGTTCCCTTTGAGTCCAAATTGTGTTGTCCATATTCCTTCGGAAGTATGACCATCCACTGGAGTAAGGTCCAACTACCAGATTCCACTCCATGTAAGAAAACTGACTTTCCCTCTTCCAGAGGCTATCTGTTGCTAATAGCTCCTCATTAGAAGTGAGATTTCAAGCCTACCACCCCTTTCAATGCTGTTTCTTGTCAAATTCATCTTGTGGTTTCTACGCTGAGTAATACTTCATTGTGTAAATGTATAATATTTCTATATCCATTCTTCTGTTGAGGGGCATCTAGGTTGTTTCCAGGCTCTGGCTATTATGAATAGTGCTGCTTTGAACATAGTTTAGCAAATGTCCTTGTGGTATGAATGTGCTTCCTTTGAGTACATGCACAAGAGAGGTATTGCTGGGTCTTGAGCAATGAATGCAGTATTACTCAGTAGTTAAAAAAAACAATGACACCTTGAAATGTGCAGGCAAATGTATGGAAATAGAGAAAGCCATCCTGAGTTAGGTAATCCAGTCCCAGAAAGACCACACAATATTTTACTCCCTCATAAGTGGATATTAGATGTACAGCAAAGGATAACCAGGCTATAATCCATAGTCTCAGAGAAGCTAAGTAAAAAAGGAGGACACTAAGACATACACAAGGAAGATCCCTGGAAGGAGAAATAGTTAAGGTCGCTCGCATAAACTGAGAGGCTGTTAGAATGGAGAGGATGGGAGCAGGGAACATGAGGGATCCAGATGGTAAAGATAGGCAAGGAACAAAGGAGGGGAGCAATGAAAGAGATATCGTGATAGAAGGAGTCATATTGGGTTAGGGAGAAACTTCGTGCTAGGGAAACTCCTAGGAATCAACAAGGATGACTCCAGCTAAGACTCCTAGAAATAGTGGAGAGAATCCCTGAACTGTCCTTCCCCTGTAATCATATTACTGACCACCCTGAAACTCATTATAGAATCTCTATCCTGTAACTGATGGAAGACATGGAAGACGATGCAGTGATCCAGAGCTAAGCACTGGGTTGACCTCCTGGAGTTCAGCTGAACAGATGGAGGAGGATCATATGAGCAAGGAGGATCAAGATTGTGATGGAGAAAACCACAGAGACAGCCAACCCCAGCTAGGGGTAGTTCAGGGATTCTTGACTGATAACTGGGGACCTAACTAGGCCCTCTGAATGTGGATAATAGCTATGTGGCTTGATCTGCTTGCGGGGGGTGGAGGGGGGGGGGTTCTGGCAGTGGGACCAGGACTTATCCCAGGTACATGAACTGGCTTTTTGGAGCCCATTACCATGGTGGGATACTTTGCCCAGCCTGATTCAGTAGGAAGGGGCTTGGTCCTGCCTCAACTTGGTATCACAGACTTTGGTGACTCCCCTTATCCTCTCTGAGGAATGAATGGGGAGTGAGATGGGGAAGTTGGTGAGGCTCATTCTACCTTCTTCCCAAGTTTCATGTCCTCTCTTTGTATTTTGTTTTTATTTTTAAAACCTGGAAAGTCCTATTAGTGCTTCTCTTGTACACACAGATATGTGTCTGTCCAATGGGGCTCAAGCGGTAGACCAGCAGCCAGGAGAGTGAATCTCCTTCTCTTAACATCTACCAACCGCTCATGGCTTCTCCCCTAGGAGTGGAGCCTTCATAGGTCACTGTTGTTTTAGAAAAGATTTTGGACAATTCCCAAGCTTTTGCAACAGAGTTTATTTAATCATATCAGAGCTATCATATTGAAAACTTTTTCACTAATGAGAAAGAGACAAAGTAATATGAGAGTAAATTTTATATAAAGAATTCATGATGATAGGCATATATTTAGGAATAAGATTAAAAAGATCAAATGATAAAATACTTTTCTTAATATTTTAGATACTAATTCTGAAATTTATATTTTCTTTACTGAAAAAATACTATTATAACATACTGCCGCGCACTCCCCCTCCCCCCGTGTCTGCATTGGGCTCGCTGGCACCCAGTTACCAAGTTTCGGGCAGGAGGTTAAAATACACAGACATACACAGACAGAGAGACAGCGACACGGGTCATCCTTGAATTCCCCAAGAATGCCCCCTTTATTGTGTTCAGGGGCAGAATATATAGAGATAGCCACGCCCCAGCCAAACCCACCAGAAACCACTCTCCTGCCATCAGGAACTCCTGAAGGTCTCCTGCTCAGAGCATCTGTAGGCACTCAGATCAGGGGATTACCAGGAATTCAGGATCTGGGGTCTCACTGCTCCCAACAACATACAGCTATCCAAATATCATAACAAATCTTACTAATAAAGCATACAACTTACCAGCATTTTTATTTTTTTCTATGTTTTGTTTATTTTCTGTGTTAACTCTGTCCTTTAAATGAAAGATTATTTTTAACTCTGTATATGTGGAGATGGGGTATACACACATGATGTGCAAGTTCCCTCTGTATGCTGTGATTACCACTAATGAATAAAAAAACTGTTTTGGACCTATAGCAAGGCAAAACTTAGGTAGGCAGGGAAAGCTAGGCTCAATGCTGGGAGAAAGAAGCACAGAGTGAGAGAGAAGCAATGTAGCCACTGGAGACAGAAGCTGAGAACTTTAGCCGGTAAACTCCTGTCACGTGACCATACACAGATTACTAGATATGGGTTAAATTAAAATATAAGAGTTAGTCAATAAGAAGCTAGAGCTAATGGGCCAACCAATAATTTAATTAATACAGTTTCTGTGTGGTTATTTTCGACTTCCTCCTTACTCCACAGACAATCACAGGTTCCTCTGAAAGATGGGACAGGGTAATGAACACACTGGAGTGCAGATGGATTTAAAGTTTCCAGCCACTCAATGTGAATTCTAGGAACTGAACTTTGGTCTTCTGAGAACTCTCTGAAATCAATCAACTTTAGAAAATGAACAATTACGTGTCTTATGAAAAGTGTTCAGGGATATGGTAAATTCCCAAATATTATAAATATCTTCTATAAGTACTTCCATGTAAGCATTATCATGCTTTATTGAGGAAGAGAAAGCTAGCATAATCTTTAGTGCAGAATTTTTAAAGTTACCACTGTGTATAAATTATATTAAAATAAACAGCCAAGTAACCATTTCAATTTATATCCAGAGAGCCTGACAGGACATAAATTAGATTTATATGTGATGCAATCCTTAACAATATTCACATTTTCTAAATCTTTGATGCTTTTATGCATCAGATAAATGCTTTAAGTCTGCAAGAATTGTGTAAAGGCATCATGTTGATTCTTATTCAATTACAGAACAATTTGAAATATCTTAAAAGTGAAAGAATTGAGCATGGATATATCCAAATAAGAGGCCCACACCATGTTATTGTCTTTGAGTCTAAAATAAAAATACAATATTCATTAGCATAAGATCCTCTTGTAGCACTCCCTTCAGAAGGCAAGGGAGACAAATGAGTACAGCAGCAACATGCAATCCTTCTTCTTCATCCATGCTAATTGTGGCAGTCTGAGGCTGTTAAGGAATTGCTACTAAGCAAATCCTTGAAATAAGCATTTATTTACACATTAGTTGCTCAAATAACTACCTACCCAATAGAGTGCAGTTGTATGAGATCAGATTCAGTCTAGTCAATATGGCTACATTATAGAAAATGTACTCCTTCTTGAAGACCCTGAATTACACATATTAGATGAGTCTTCTGTGAGTACATATCTAGGATGACTAAGGACCAGATGCATCTCTACTTTTACACAATTCAGACACCACACAACCATAAAAGATCATCTCAGAGTACACACAGTCATTAACGAATTGCCAGAACCCTCCTTCTAATACTTCTAAAGATTTTTCAGAAACTTGATCACACCAAGAGTGAAATGTAAATATTAAACCCAATGTATTTTAAGTATTAATTTTCTTTTTTATTTTATTTAAAAGTTTGTTTTTCATTTTACATACTAACCATAGTTCCCCCTCCCTTCCCTCCTCCAAATCTCAGTTTACCACCTCCCATACTCCTCCCACCTAACCCTCAGGATCAGTAAGGCCTCCCATGGGGAGTAAGCAATGTCTGGCATATCAAGCTGAGGCAGAACCAAACCCTTCCCCCTGTACCAAGGCAGAGTAAAGAAATACATCCATAGGCAATGGTCTTCAAAACCCAGTTAAAAGCACTGATGTTCTGACCTACACAAGCAGCCACAAGTTAGAGTCCAGAATCTCTAAGTGTGTTTCCATGTTCCTATGCTTGGTACAGTCTCTTAACATTGCTATTCAGTTATTAAAACATAAAGGAGAAATATCAAATTGCATAATACGCTGTTTCTGGGAAAAAATGATTCCTATAAATCAGAACCTCACTGATAGGAAATTAAGGAACCCATACTGTGAGGCTGCTGATGCTTAATGCTACATGAGAAGATCAAAATAAAGTTACCACTACTACCAAACATACTGACATCACCTCCCACACACAAAGTTTTCTTTCTGAACTCTGTCCTGAACTCAGCTTTAACAAAGCTCATAGAATATGGTCCTTGTTTGGCAATGCCTTGATGGCAGAGTATTCACCATTAGCACTGTACCTCCTTGAGCATGTGGGACACAGCTTTACATATTTCTATCAACAAACCACGAATACGCAGAGCAAGAGAACTCAAGCTCAATAATAATAAGACACCATATCTCTGCCATTGGCACCTGGCATTTGTGTATCATCTATGTCCTTCTGTATTCCTTAAAAATACAAGGCACCTAAGGATTATTTTTTTTGCTTACCACTTTAGCACCAGGTTCCAAAATGCTGCTTAACCCATGGTGAGCACTGAGTAAATAGTTGTTGGATGAATAATGGGCAAGAAATATTCATTGACTGGATTAATAGCTAAGGCTATTTGTTAAAGCATTAGAATTCAATTGGCCAAACTATTTTAGTCCCGAGAAAATTAGATACTGCTTAAAAATAGATAAAACCCATAAATCTCATCAGCCTCCCACTGAGAACAGGAACATTCTAACAAGCTTCTGCTTGAATGGGTCTGGTGATGAGCCATCCTTTATCTCTTTGTAGCAAAACAGTGACTTCTTGTTACTTTCATTATTGGTTTTAGTGTGCGGTATACCCATACCTAATAAATTTCACCATAACTTTTTACAGAACCCCGAGAAATAAGTAGCCACATCTTAAAACAAAATGTACCAAAACTGTAAGTTCTTACTTTTAATTCTTTTCTCTGTGGCAATGTTTTAATGATCAAGTACTCCAGGTTGCTGAACGTTTTCCCTAAACAATGAATCTAGCATTGCATAAGGGAGTCAGTGAGCCATGTGATAGGTACATAATAGATTTCCTACTGATTGTGCTTGCTTCAATGAACCCACAACTACACTACCATAGGTTTTCATTACTCTCTCTTCTTTTCTCCCCTTTTCTCCTAAAATTATGTAATAAAGATATTACATAGTATTTCCATTGTTTCTTCTCTTCCCAGTTACCTCCATTCAGAACCACACCCATTGATTTGACTTACAAAGTATTTTTGATATGAAATGTTTGGTTTAGAATTAAGGTACTGGGGAAGAATCCATAAGGTGCTGAGAAGGCATATTCTTTTGGGTTTGGGTAAAATATTCTACAGATGTCTGTTAAGTCCATTTGAGCCATGACATTTGTTAGTTCCTTTATTTATCGGTTAAGTTTCTGTCTGGTAGGCCTATCCAGTGGTGAGAATGGGGTACTGAAGAGTCCCACTATTAATGTGTGGGGCTTGATGTGTGACTGAAGCTTTAGTAATATTTCTTTTGTGATTGAGGGTACATAAATGTTCAGTATTGAGATTTCATCTTTATGAATTTTTCTTGTGATAAATATGAAATGACTTTCATCTTCTCTATTGCCTAATTTTAATTTGGAGTCTATTTTGTTAGATGTTAGAATAGCTACACCAGCTTGTTTCTTAGGTTCATTTAATTGGAAAATCTTTTCACACTGCTTTACTCTGAGGTGATGGCTGTCTTTGAAGTTGAGGTGTATTTCTTGTATTCAGCAGAAACATGAGTTCTGTTTTTGTATCCAATTTGTTAGCCTGTGTCTTTTTATAAGTGAGTTGAATCCATTTATATTAAGTAATATTAATGACCAGTGATTACTAGTTTCTGTTATATTTGTTTTGTTGTTGTTGTTGATGATGATGTTGGTGGTGGTATTGTGTGTGCTTTTATCTTCTTTGGGGTTTTCTGGTGTGGGATTTTCTATTTCCTTTGTTTTTTGTGGGTGTAGCTAACATCCTTGGAAATTGGAGTTTTACTTCTAGTACTCTCTATAAGACTGGATTTGAGAATAGCTTTGGTTTAATCTGGTTATGTCATGCAATATCTTGTTTTCTCTGTCTATATTGACTGAAAGATTTGCCAGGTTTAATAGTCTGGGCTGGCATATGTGGTCTCTTAGTGTCTGAACGATGCCTGACCAGGACGTTCTGGCTTTCATTGTTTCCACTAAGAAGTCGAGTATAATTATAACAGGTCTGCCTTTATATGTTAGTTGTCCATTTTTCTTTCCAGGTCTTAATATTCTTTCTTTATTTTGCATGTTTAGTGTTCTGATTGTTATGTGGCAAAGGAACTTTTTTTAGAGGGAGGGCAGGTCTAGTCTATTTGGTGTTCTGTAAGTTTCTTGTATCATCATAAACATGTCCTTTTTAGGTTGGGAAAGTATTCATCTATCATTTTACTAAATGTATTTTCTGTGCTTTTAAGTTGAACTTCTTCTATCCCTATTATTCTTAGGTTCAGTTATTTCTAGGTGTCCCAGATTTCCTGGATATTTTGTAGTAAGGATTTGTTGTATTTAACATTTTCTTTGACCAATGTATCTATTTCCTCAATCATATCTTCAACACGTTATATTCTCTCTTCCACCTCTTATATCCTGTTGTTTGTGTTTGCTTCTGTAGTCCCTGATTGTTTACCCAGGTTTTTAATTTCTCGCAGTTTGTGTTTTCTTTATTGCCTCTATTTCCCCTTTTCAAGTCTGGAAACATTTTTTTAACCTGTTTGATTTCTTTTGCTTGGTTTTCTTTAAGGGATTTGTTGATGTTTTCCAATTTTTTATTTGCTTTTTCATCCACTGCTTTAAAGGAATTTTTTCATTTTCTCTTTAAGGGCCTCAATCATCTTCATAAGATTATTTTTAAGGTCATTTTCTTCTGCTTCATCTGTGTTAAGATACTTATGTCTTGCTGTTGTACAAACACTAGTTTCTGGTGGTGCTGTATTGTCTTTATGTTGTTGAGTGTATTCTTACCCTGTTGTCTGTTCATCTCTTCTTCCAATTGGAACAGGTGGAGCCTGTATTTCAGGTGTGTCTCTTTACCTCCAGTTGATAAAGTTGAGGGATGCAGTTCCCTTAAAGGTTCCTTGAATTATAAGCAAGGTAGAGCCTTCTGTAATCGTTACTCCAGGTGCCTACAGGCCCACAACTCAGATGGGCATTCCTCCTGGTGCAGGCATGGCTATTGCACCTATAGTTGTTCCTCCAGTTGTTGTCGGTGTTGAGGATGAGGCACTAGTGATCAGACAATCTCCAGAGGCCACTCCTATTGTCATGACCTGCTACACTGCTGAGGCTTCCTCTCCTGGTGCTCAGAAATAAATCAAATCTTAACAGACACACACAAAAAAATCAGAATAACCCCTTGTACCTTTTTGGATCATCATTGCTTAGAGCTAGAATTCAACAACACTAATTGCAGAAAGCCCACAAAGACATGGGAAATGAACAATGCTCAAATGTAGCACCAGTGGGTTAAGAAAGAAATGGAAGACTTCCTAAAATTCAATGAAAATGACTACACAACCTACCCAAACCTATGGGACACAATGAAAGCAGTGCAAAGAGGAAAGTTCATATGCACTAAGTACCTACATAAAGAAGTTAGAAAAGTCCCACACTAGCAAAAAAAAAAAAAAAAAAAAGCAAACTCACCCAGGAGGTCTAGATGACAAGAAATAATCAAATTAAGAGCTGAAATCAACAAGATAGAAACAAAGTAAGCAACACAAAGACTCAATAAGACAAAGCTTTGGTCCTTCCAGAAAATCAACAAAATAGACAAACCCTTATACAAACTAACCAAAAAGCAAAGGGAGAATTTTTGAACTAACAAAATCAGAAATGAAAAGTCAGAGAAAATAATAGACACAGAGGTAATCCAGATAATTATCAGGTTATACGTCAAAGACCTGTACTCCACAAAATTGGCAAACAAAGGGATTGAACAAATATTTGGGTAAATGGGTAAATATCACTTACCAAAATTAAATCACGACCAGATAAGCAAATAAACCTATAACCTCTAAGGAAATAGAAACAGTCAATCAAAAGTCTCAAATAAATAAATAAATAAATAAATAAATAAATGCCCATGGCCAGATGGTTTCAGTGCAGAATTCTATAAGAACTTCAAAGAAGCCAGGCGGTGGTGGCGCACGCCTTTAATCCCAGCACTCGGGAGGCAGAGGCAGGCGGATCTCTGAGTTCGAGGCCAGCCTGGTCTACAAGAGCTAGTTCCAGGACAGGCTCTAGAAACTACAGGGAAACCCTGTCTCGAAAAACCAAAAAAAAAAAAAAAAGAACTTCAAAGAAGAACTAATACCAAAATTCTTAAAATTGTTCTACACAATAGAGACAGGAGGAACATTCCCAAACTCTTTTGGGTAGGCAACAGTTACCCTGATACACAAACCACACAAAGACTCAACCAAGAAAGAGAATTACAGACCAATATCATTCATGAACATTGATGCAAAAATATACAATAAAATACTGGAAAACTGAATCCAAGAATACATAAGAAAAATCACCCACTATGACCAAGTTGGCTTCATCACAGAGATGCAGGGATAGTTCAGCATACAAAAAAAATCTATTAATGAAATCTACCATATAAACAAACTGAAAGAGAAAAACCACATGATCATCTAACTAGATGCTGAAAAGTCTTTGACAGAACACAACTTCCATTTGTAATAAAAGTCTTGCATAGAGTAGCAATATAAGGAACATACCTAAACATAACAAAGGCAATATACAGCAATCCAACAACCAACATCAAACTAAATGGAGAGAAACTCAAAGCAGTCCCACTGAGATTAAGGACAAGACAAAGCTGTCTACTCTCTCCATATCTATTCAACATAGTACTCGACATTCTAGCCAGAAATGTAAGACAACAAAAGGTGATCAAGGAGATAAAAATTGAAAAAGAAGAAGTCAGACTTTGACTATTTGCTGGTGATACAATAGTATGCATAAGAGATCCCCAGAATTCTACCAGGGAACTCCTACAACTGATAAACACCTTCAGCACGATACAAGAGTAACTCTAAGAAAATTAGTAGTTCTCCTATATACAGATGATAAAAAGCCTGAAAAAGAAATCAGAGAAGCATCACCCTTTAAAACAGCCCCAAATATCATAAAATATATTGGGGAAATTCTAACCAAACAAGTGAAAGACCTGTATGACAAGAACTTTAAATTTTGAAGAAAGAAATGGAAGAAGACATCAGAAAATGGAAATAGCTCCCATGTTCTTGTACAGATATAATTAATATAGTATAAATGACAAGCTTACCAAAAGCAATCTACAGATTCAATTCAAAAACCTATCAAAATTCTAGCAAAATTCTACATAGACCTCAAAAGAAATTTGATTTCATATGGAAAAAACAAAATAACAGGATAGCCGAAACAATCCTGTACAATAAAGTATCTTCTGGAGGCATAAGTATCCTGACTTCAAACTCTACTACAGAGCTGCAATAATATAAACAGCTTGGTATTGACATAAAACAGATGGGAACGAATGGAATAGAATCAAAGAGCCAGATATCAATCCACACAACTATGACACCTGATTTTTGACAAAGAAGTTAAAATCATAAAATGGAAAAAAAAGGAAACATCTTCCACAAATGGTGATGGCATAACTGGATGTCAACATTTAGAAAAATGCAAATAATACTTATCGCACCATGCACAAAATTCATCTCCAAATGGATCAAAGACCTCAACATAAAACTAACCACACTGAACCTCATGCCAGAAAAAGTGGGAAGGTCCCTTGAATGCATTGGTACAGGACAAGAACCATTTCCTAAATATCACAGGCACTGAGAGCAACAATTAATAAATAGAAACTCAAAACTGAGAAGTTTTGTGAAGCAAAGTATATAGTCAACAATACTAAACAGCAGCCTATAGAATGGGAAAAGATCTTCCTCATATTCATATCCAACAGAGAACTGATCTCTGAAATATATAAAAACTTAGGAAACTGAACACAAAAATGGGGTACAGCTCTTAACAAAAAAATTCTTAATAGACATATCTCATACAGCCATAAAACACTTAAGGAAATGTTCAACTTCCTTAGTCATCAGATAAATAACACCTGTAAAAATGGCCAAGAACCAAAACAGTAAGGACAGCTTATGCTGAAGAGGATGTGGAGTAAGAAGAACACTCCTCCATTACTGGTGGGAGTACAAACTTATACATCTGCTTTGGAAATCAGTACAGCAGTTTCTTAGAAAATTGGGAATTAATCTACTTCAAGACCCAGCAATACTTCTCTTGGGCAAATAATAAAAGGATGCACACTCATACTGCAAGGTCATTTGCTCAACTATGTTAATAGCAGATTTATTTAAAATATCCAGACCTGGAAAATACTAGATGCTCATCAATCAAAGAATAGATAAGGAAAATGTGGTACATTTACACAATGGAATACTACTCAGTACTAAAATATAATGACATTTTGAAAATCACAAGCAAATGGACAGAACTAGAAAAATAAATACTAAGTGAGGTAACCCAGACCCAGAAAGATAAATATTGTTGTATACACTCTCTCATAAGTGGATATTAGACATAAAGCAAACGATAATCAGCCTACAGTACATAACTCTAGAGAATGTAGACAACAAAGAGCACCCTAAGACAGACATACATGAATCCACTTAGGAAAGAGAAAAAGACAAGATGTCCTGGGTAAATTAGGAATGGGGGGGTGGGCAGGGTAGAAGGTGAGAGGGGAGGAAGGAAAGGGAGTGGGAAAAATGTATAGCTCAATAAAAACAATAAAAATGCTCTATAAAATAAAAGAATGTAGGTTCTGGGCAGACAAGTGAGTTTCTATCTTGAATTCATCACTTAAGTGAAAGATAACTCCTAACAAATTCTAAAAGTATCTGTGCCTTTCTCTTTCCTTTTGTAAAATGAGGCAAATAGCAGTATCCAAAATCTTATCCCCTTTCATATTTGATGTTCTTATTATATGCATATGGCTAGGCTCTTCATAATTAGAGAGGCCATAAATCCTACTACATATATGCATATCCAATTGAATCTACTAAGTGTTGGTCTTATATACAATGGCTGAGCAAATAGATTAGATAAGCTAATGGGAAGCTCTTTCATGGAGAAAAATAATTTTCACTTTCTCTGACTTAACTTCCTGAACAGATTAACAATAGCATGGCACTAATATCAACAATTAATAAATAAGACCTCATGAAACTAAAAAAGAAAGGATACCATCAATGATAGAAAATGACAGCCTACAGACTGGGAAATAATTTCTCAATTCCACATCTGACAGAGGAGCTAATACACAAAATATATAAAGAACCCAAGAAACTAGACACAACAAGCTAAACAGTCCAATTTAAAAATGGGGTACAGATCTAAATAAAGAATTTGTAACATTTGAATCTGAAACAAGCAAGAAACACTTAAAGAGGTGTTCAATATCCTTAGCCATCAAGGAAATGCAAATCAAAACAACCCAGAGATTCCATCTTACACCTGTCAGAATGGCTAAGATCAAAACCACAATGACAGTTCATTCTGGTGAGGATGTGGAACAAGGGGAAAATTCTTCCATTGCTGTTGGGAATGCAAACTTGTACAGCAAGTTTGGAAATTGACAGCTTCCCAAAAATTGAGAAAAAAAAATCTACCTCAAGACGCAGCTATACCGCTCTTGGGCATATAGCCAAATGATGCTCCATCCTACCACTAGGACACTTGTTCAACTATGTTCTTAGAAGCTTTATTCATAATAGCCAGTAATGGAAATAACCTAGATGTCCCTCACCCGAAGAATGAGTATAAAAAAATTGTGGTACATTTACACAATGGAGTATTATTCAGTTATTAAAAAATAAAATATCATAATATTTGCAGACAAATGGATGGAACTAGAAAAATTATCCTGAGTGAGGCAATGTTCATAATGCTACTCACTATGGAGTAATAACGCTCATCCCAGTAGCCACAGACTATCTAACAAAACTCCCACATCAGTAATGAGACACTGCCTGTTGAGTTAGTCAGGTGGGTCAAATAGACTCTCAAAACAACATAGATTATTAGCATTACTCTTGGCTTACTTCAAAGGTAAGACAACACACAGTTCAATCACAGGACTTGGCGCAACCAAGCTGGGAGTGTTCTGAAAGCTTCTATGAGTGCTAGCTCCTGTATTATCAGAAAATGCTGTGTAACCTGCCAAGAGAGAAAAGCAATTGCTGTTCCTATCCATCATAAAGCCAGTTAGCCACAACAATTACCAACTGATGAGAAACCACCGCTGATATAATAATGAGTTATTTAATTGGAGGGTAACCAACAGCTGTCTAATCATACTTAAGGCCTACTGAATAGGAGGGAATTAATGACTGATTCTGCAACCTAGCCAACTATCCTTGACTAGCGACATCATAAACACTAGAGGAGCGCCTCCTAGCAGTTTTTCCTAAATTAATATAATAGTTAACTGTATTCTCAATAATTGTTTTTATACTCAGGAATAAGAGTATAAGCTCATCAAATAGCTTCCTTTTCCAGAAAATTGAGATGATTGCAGAGATAAACAACTGGCCAAAATGCAGAGCCCATAGAGTACTTCATCACCAGCTAACATATCTACAATGCAACCTATACACTAAGGCTAAGGAAAAGTGGAAGAAGAGGAGATGGAAGATTGTAAAAGCCAAAGGATCAGGACACTTTCTGCTAAGCAGGGTCCTTTAGACATGACAGGAAAGCCGCACTCATGAAATCTCAACCATATAGTTGCCCAAACAGAATTTAAATAATAAATTTCATTTAACACCCCACATAGGTTGGGGACATGTTACAATGTCTCATTTTTAAGGGAAGAACAATGAGAAAGATACATTTCTTTAATTTATCACATATAGAACGAAGCAAAGAAACATACTCCATTTGGGTACTTAATAATATCTAATAATTGATATTCAATTCTATTGTATTTCAAACCACTTTAACAAAAATAAATAATATGAGAATTATGATGAGTCTTTAGAATATTTCTTACTATGTCCTTCCCAAATTGTTATGTCCTGTTCCTGAATATTTTTAATGTTCTTGAAATAATTTTGGAAAATGAGTTCTCTGTGCCCCAAAAGTTTGCCTGAAATCATTGAGGAAGAAGTGACAGTTAGAAGTGAAATTGAAACTGGACAACAAAGATCAGAATTCTCATTTGATAACTCCCATGTACAATTTTCACCTGAAATCTGTCATTTAACTTGTTCCCACTCATTTCGTTTCATCTAGGAAGTCACTTGCCACATGTGACCTTCATTTTACCACGACCTCCACAGTCCTTATTCAGCTTTCTATCCTACCTTGCCTCTAGCTCCTTGGGGCTCTACCTTTATTCTCACACTCATAAACAAACATAATAACATGGGTATAGATACAAAATGTTTATGAAATTTGAATGCAGTATAAAGCATTTCCTCTTCTGCTTAGCCAACAGGTGTTTCAATCTGTAGAATGGAAAGCAACTGGACTGGATTTTGTGTTTGGATAATTTAAAAGATTTTCTATTGGGGACTTTTATTAACTGCAACCTTATCATCTCAAAATCATTTTATCTTTGGGTGCTTTGAACAAGTAACATTTACATTGGTTTATACTACAAACGTACGTTTAAAAGCTTGAAACATAAAGAAAAATTGTTTATTAAGCAGAGCACCCCAAAACTTATGTATGAAATAACCTAAAATAATACATTTTAAAAGTAAGTGCATTTGAACTTAATGTAGAAAATTGGATGACAATGTGTTTTATCGATGGAAATTTTTAAAAATATGTTATATTTCTTTGGTTTTCTATTCAAGTAACTTCTCAAACAAAGGTTACTATGGGATACATTTTAGAACACCTAAGATCTCAAAATACTTTTCAAACTCTTTGTAAACTTGATTACACTTATATTTGTCTCAAGATTACAAAGAGTGAAATCAAGCAGATGAAATATGAACCAAGTTGTCAGGATGCCACAGACTCTCCTGGAGAATGAAGAACAGCATCCATGGTCAGAGCTTTTAGATACAACAGGAGGATCCGTTTTCATAATTCAGCAATGAGGAAAGTCGATACACTGTCTCCCTTCACTCTTCACGGAAACTAATCAGGAGACAAGACCTGGCCATTGAATTTATATAAAAAGTAATAGAATCCAACTTAGTAATCTCCAAATAGATGGCATTGAATGTGTATTTTAAAACTAGTATAACATTGAAATTCCTTCAAACAGAACTGTCTGTGATCTGCTATAAAAAGAAGCCACAAGTGAACACACAAAGAGGGAACAATATATATGATCATACATAGTTTATAAGTATTGATGCCAATTTCATTCAAATCTATATTGAAAGAATAACAAATTTGTCTGCTTTATAAAACGAAGTCATAAAAACTCATAACCGAAGCACTCAAACCATATTTATAGTAGCAATATATATGTGTGTGTGTGTGTATTTGTTTCAATATTTATTTGTTCAACTGACAAAGAAATCCAGTTTATCTATACAATAAAGATAAAATAAATTATTCTTAAATTTGAACCTTGTAACTTAATTTCAATATTTCAAACATACAGTAAAAAATAGGGAATGGTAGTCATATTAGAATTTTCCTCTTTACTACTGCTCAGACCTGTGAAGAGACCCTTAAATCACTGCATATTTCATTTCAAATCTGAGATGTATTGAATTTGAACATTTGAAGGAGTCAGCATGGTCTACTGCTATAATACATATTGCAGAAGAAAATATTGTATGGAGTGTGTTTAAAGAGCTGTGGCACATAAGACTAGGGCATCCAGTAAGTGCCCTGCCCACTGCACCACAGCGCACTTTACCCTGTATCAGCCTGATGAGAGTGTGGAAGCTGGCAACAATGAATGCAATGTAAAACTCTTCCAAACGAAGCATCTATTGGTACAGACAATATGTTCTCTGTGAGACAGTATCCTTACACGATTAGATAGAAATGTGCAGCTATAAAGACAAAAAGAGCATGCAGGTTGTTACTCCAGGAAACCAGTAGGCCAATCTGATTTACTTTTCTGTGGTGTAAAAGTACCTATTATACTTAAATATTGTCTATAAAACGTGATATATTCAAGAACATAACCCATTACTAAACATTATATAGGTTGAAATATTTATTACATTGTCTGTATATAGAGAACATTTAAAATTCAAAGGCAGAAAGATAAATAAAATTGCAATTCCCAAATGAAACACAAACATACCAAATATCAAATTTTGAATCCAGGAAGGCCAATTTTAATTATGATCTTATTCAGTGCCTAGATTCTGAGGCTTTGCAGATGTTCTATCTACTGGTAAAGAGAAGGAAAATGTATATAAAATTGTCTTCCTAGTAATTTGGCTTTACTGGAGTTCTAAACAGCACTAAAGCATCAAATGCCACAACCTTTAATGCAAATGTTTATAAAACAAATGATGCAATGGATGGATAGTACATTTTTTAAAAAAGCTATTAAAGAATCTATGTCTTAAGCAAACGTGGCAACTTCTTCCACACTTTGCTTGCTCCTGGTCCAAGTGTGAGCTTTTTTTTTTCACTATCAGCACAACTTCAAAGTTTTTGAAATGTTTTACAGTCCACTCTTGTTCCTGTCAGACTGCAGATTTGTGCTTGGTATGATCACACAAAAATGCAGCTAAGACATCCAGAGTATTATCAATTTTAATTAGTAGGCAACCACTTACAGTGAAGACTTTCAAAAGTGATTCTAATGAAACACACAGAACTCTTTCTGAGATATATATATATATTTTCATACTGATAGATACGTGGTCAAATATAGCATATAAAAGATTGACTTAAACAAGAAAGTTACCCCAACACGAATGAGAAAAAAAATCACAATATTGTCTTATATACAAATAGTATATACATGATGACATGTAACAAGAAGTTTCTGAAATTATTTAACATGTAGTATCACTGATAAAGTTTGTCAACAGTATCTGATTCCAAATACAGCAGGAAAGTCATTTCCCTTTTTAGAAATGGAACCTCTATTAGTTTATAACCCGATAGAACTCAAAAACAAGTGAACACCCCTGCTTCAGAAAAGGCTGATTTCATGTCGTCTCCAAGTAAACAGATAGATCAGAAAATACAATGACGGCAAACATTGCACATGTTCCCGGAAAAATGCAAATTGCTTATAATGGTTGTGGGACAAAAGAAATAATAAATAAATTAAAGAAGACAGTTTCAAGTCTTTGAATTTACTTACCAGTTTCCCAAATGCAGGGTTAGTAACAGGAACAGCAACCTCACTCCTCTAGTTTGACTGCACAGGAGCGAAGGAGAGAAGAGGAAGGCTTTCCTAGAACCCATCAGGTCGCTTTTATGGTCCCTCCTCTGCTAGCTCAGTCCCCAAGCCCAGAGTTTGCCTCAAGCCTCAGCAGCCGCCCAGTGAGTACAAGGGAGAGTGTGGAAAGACAGGACACCTCCTAACCAGGTAGGATGCGACTCCCAGAAGAACTGAGCCGAGGAGCCAATCAGACGGGGAGGGCGCCGGCATAAATTATCTCAAAACGAGTTGGACCAATCAGTGCTCCAGAAAGGCGGGGTTTCCCATACTAGAAATCAAGCCCAGCCCAGTGGGGAAAAGAGCTCCGCTTTTTTTTTAAAAAAAAAAAAAAAAAAGAAAAGAAAAAAGAAAGAAAAATAAACCTCTTCTCCGTTCCAGCGCCTATAAGAAACATTGGCGTGGCCTTGACAGTTGGGATCCCAAGGGAAACGCTGCTATTTTCCTGCCCTTCCGTATAATGGAATGTATCTGGTCACTACCTCTTCCCTCTCCTTAGTTAGGAATTATTTATTTATTTATCCTTTTATCTACTTATTTATTTTTTAATTTTTTTTTAATTGCCTTCAAGAGAACGCCCAGGGAACTCTCCCTCTGTGGAAAGAGCCTAATAGACTTTCTTCGGGCTCGCGAGAATCCTGTTATATTTGAATCATTATCGTTACTTAATTTTGATTCCGGGACGGTGTCTTGTTTCTTCTTGCATATGTAGACCGGACACAATGCCCTGCACAAATGAGCTCTCTAGAGGTGGACAATGTAAAACTCAAGTGAATGAATGAGCCGTCTGGGTGCATTCCCATTAAGCACGTTTCGGTCCCTCCCCCTGCTACTGCCTGCGCTCTAGTGTGCCGATTTGCAACGTATTATCTCCCATCAAGGGAAGATGACAGTAATGAAGAATGCCAGGCAAGAACTCTCTCGTTTTACAAACACAAAACCCACAAAACTGATTGTACTAGCTTCCGCCGTCAAAGACGTCCTAGCATATGACACGGGCGATTCTTGTTGTGTTTGCCCGGCTCAAGTGCATTTCATTTGCATTTGTGGAGCTTCTGTGTTTGGTTCCTAACTTCAGAGGCTCTGCTTTGAGTTCTCAACAGAGCCCAAGGGTTGCCATGGCAACCAGAAAGCCTCTGGCAGCTGGAACAACTGTACTGCAAAGACCGTGGCTATGGAGAAAAGGGCTCAGTGCCCAGCCATCTTCTGCCTTTACGCCTTGCTAAATCCCTGCTTCCCAGGGATGTCGCCCAAGGATGGGGGTCCTAGGGTGCATCATTAATCACTCCACACCACCTGGAAATGCCCAAATTCAGAGATGAAATGAAATGTACCGTGTAGTTACTTGAGAAGCAGACAGTTCAAAGCAGAAGTAACTGTTTGTGCATGCACGGCGGCGGCAAGGGAACTGTTGCTACAACAGCCACTGAAATCCATTAAAGGAACCAGATGAGCATAACGGGGTTACAGACTGATAGACTTTCTTTGTCTCTCTCTCCCTTCCTTTCTTCCTCTCTTGTTGCCCAGAATAGCAGATATTGCAGTATTTTTCTTTTCTCTGACTCCCTATCATCTAAAAAATATGTAGTGACCTTCCTTGTTTCTATTCTCTTACTCCACACTATTTAGTATTTTTCTCTTCCATAAAGTATGCTAATTAAAGCAGCTCATACCTAATAATAATACAAATAGCAATTAAAGTACATTATAATAGATTCTGAAGCAAGTGCATTTAGGTAGCCTGTGACGTCCATATAAATAAGCTGTTTTTATTTATTTTTCTATGTCAATTAACAATTGCTGTGCATTATTATTTAACTATTTCACAGGGTGCACACATAAATTCAAGGATATAATTAACCACTGAGGCAGAAATTAATTCCCTGGAAATACCTAGTGGATAGCAAATACTTTATGGTTACTCCTGGCATTACCTAATATTAAATGGGGTTTTTCCACATTTTAATGGAAATAAGTTAGTCTAACGTTCGTTCTACAACAGTAATCTTAGACCATCCTACGAAAAACTTTCAAAAAGGTTTGTTATTTTCATATGTTACTGGAAAGTGCTGACAGCAGTCCTAAGAAATTAATGGAAAGGAAAGGTGAAGGATGTTTCCTTGGATGGTATACTTACACTCGTAAAACTGAAAGGGATATGACAATGGGAGTTTTCTACATTTTCCAAAATGAAATTTCCCCAAAATGTGCTGAGTAGTCGTCTAAAAATGTCTCACTCTCTATAGTTCGAATGATAAATTATAGTTCCCTCTAATCTATGTAAAATGGATGTAAGCCCTTTGTTATCTGAAAGGAAAAGCTATGATAGGTTTGTGTACTGGTTACAACTTGATAATTTGACTCTAACAGTCTTTCTTTTTGGACAAGATAAAACAGCCAGACGCATATGGTACCAGTAACTAGGGAGCCTAGGTTGTGAATAAATACAGTAAGCTCCACTGTATCCATCAAATTAACCACCTTTTCACAGGAGGACACACTTAGGAAAAACAGGCCATGTGTCCTAGACTTCAAGGTTGAGGCCAGAAGTGAGGCTATAGGTGAGGAACTGGAGAGAGGACATTGTGGTGGTTATTTTCATTTCACGACAATTTTGACCACATGAGATTTGTTAAAGATTTTTTGTTGTTGCAGTTGTGGAGTGAAGATGGGTTGTAGTCAACTATTGAATGTTTTTAAGTGGAAGCTAATATTTTGTTTATACTCTGAAATATACAAAAACTCATCCGATGATGAAGAATTCAAGCATAAACCCTCAGTGGTGCCAAGGAAAAGAAGGGGAGTGAAGGGAATGGATAAGTATACTATACCACAGTTATATATTTTTTTCATAGGCCATCATTAAAGTCACTCTTCTCTTTCTCATTCATTTGAATGACTGGACCACAATCATTACCTGTTAATTATTTTTATTTAAACAGCTTTCATACAATATACTTGAACATATTTTCACTCAAAGATCATCCCTACTTCTTTTATCATCCAACTTCATGTTCTTTTTTCTCAAAATTAAGACAAAATATCACAGCAAGCTAAACAAAAAAGTCAAAAAAGTTACACATACTAAGATATTTTGTATTTAAAATAAAAAGAAAGATGGAGTTATTTTTATGTTGGCCAACTGCTACTTGGCATGGAGGCTGACCTGGAATATGGTTGACATACCCAGTAACACTCCATTAGGCAATCGTGCCCCTTTTGTTTTCTCTCCCATCAACTATCAATTGAAAAAAATGCTTCTTAGTTATGGTAAGACTTTGGGTCTACTTCTTATTTTCTGTCCTAGAAATCTGTCTGTTTCGAGCCTGTGAAGGTTTTGTGTGTACCCTTACAGTCTCTCTTAAACCTTATGTTCAGCAACTTTTTTGTATCTGGAGTTTCCTTGGAGTCATCCACCATCATTGTCACAGTGCTGAGTGCTCCAAAAACTCAGTCTTTATATGCTGTCAACTGTAT
Source organism: Arvicola amphibius (assembly GCF_903992535.2). NCBI lineage: Eukaryota > Metazoa > Chordata > Mammalia > Rodentia > Cricetidae > Arvicola > Arvicola amphibius. Next base: position 32,364,427 of record NC_052047.1, on the reverse strand, counting down.
GCCCTTGTGCTAATTACCATTGTCAGCAAAATAAGCTTCAATCACAATGAGGGTTGAATGATTATCTGATCTTATTTTGTGAAAGGCACAAAGCCATAAAGTAACTTCTAATGATATATTGCTTTGTAGATGGAAATTTTTGTCCTGCCCAGTCCCACAGTCAGTTAATCCAAAGAAACTCACAGAGGTTTTTATTCATTATAAACTGCTTGACCTATTAGCTCAGACTTATTGTTAACTGGCTCTTGCAACTTAATTTAACCCATAATTCTTACCTATATTTAGCACATGGCTTGGTACATTTTCTCACTAAGGCATTTCATCTTGCTTCCTCTGCATCTGCCTGGTGATTTCATCTCTGCCTTCCCTCTTCCCAGAATTCTCCCAGTCTGCTCATCCCACCTATATTTACTGAGTGGTTACTGGTCAATCAGCATTTTATTAAACTAATACGAGTGTCAGAAATTTACAATGTACAAGAGTATTATCCCACAGAATCCTATACTCACACCTATTGCATATCTATTAGTTTCATATCTATGTGCAATAACTATCAATTTATAGCCATACTACTTTCATTTTAGAAAGTTTTTTGGGTTGGTAATTTTTATTATTATTATGCTATCACTTTAAAAACAGTTGTTATACCTACAGGTGGTACAAATAGCTTCACTCTGGAACTAATGGATTAGGTGTTATAGTAATAAACACTTAAGGTTTTCACATAACCGGAATTTGGGAGTCATTGCCATTCTGTCATCTTGTAAAATGACTAGTAGTATAGAGACTGGATGACACCACATGTAGCCCTGACTCTAAGCAGACAAGAACTACTAAAAACCCAACCTGTCATTCATAAACTATTATCTAGATACAAAGACTGATTTTAAAATACAATGGTGACAAAAGTAAAGATTTATGCCTTAGTTTCTTTTTTGTTGCCTTAGTTTTTCGTGCAGAATGGTATTTCCCCATGATTGTGTATGTGTGTGTGAGTGTGTGTGTGTGTGTGTGTGTGTGTGTGTGTGCGTGCGTGAGGCCAGAGCTCAACAACAGATGACTACTTCTATCATTGTCCACTTTTTTTTGAGACAATGTCTCTTACTAAGCAGAGATATCTTTGATACCTATACACACACACACACACGTGTGTGTGTGTGTGTGTGTGTGTGTGTGTGTGTGTGTGTGTATAAATTCTACCTAGAGCACAAGTTGCTTTCAGGATTACATTGAGTTAACCATATAATTAATTGCCTTTACAATAGAAATAAGTCCAAATTTTGGTTATTGTTGCTATACCTAATTCATGGTATATTTAAAATAACATTAAGTTTGTCTGACAGTACAGTTAGAGTCTGAGATGAATGAAAATGACCACATTATGCATGTCCTCAACGTTATCCCTATATCTGACATCTCCAGAGAAAAGGTAAATTTTTATTTAATTTTTATCGGTAAAGCTATGTTTCTTTTATGAACCCCATGATTCTAAACTTAACCACTAAATAGCACAGTATTTTCTTCTATTGCATATCCTACCTCTTAGGCTATGGGACTCCCACCTCCATTGTCAGCATGACACTTCATTTATCTAATTGTCATTTTTCTGAGAAATAATTATTAATTTCTAACTGAAGAATATTCTGAAATATAGGACAGACATATGACATTTTGAGTACTGGCTACACATTTTCACTTGTGTTAGTTCTTTTTGTCACTATGACAAATAGTTTGCAAATGACAGCTAAAAGAGAGAAGATTTTCTGGTTCACAGCTTTTGAGAATACAGTCCATAAATGGTTGATAAAAGGGGGCAGAATATCATTGTGTATAATATAGCAGAGAAATGTGATCTACTCATGGCTGTCAGAAGCAAAGACTCGGTGGGGATTGACAAGTTAAAAAAAAAACATAAATAACACAAAATTTACAAAAGCTTAGATTTAAGAAAAAATTATTGTTGTATTGTTTATTTAAAAATTATTTTTATCATTTGAATTTATTTCATTTTCTGGTGTGTGTTTGGGCTTTTCATTAGTTTGTTTTCTATAAATGTGTTGACTTTTGGGTTTTTTTTGTTTTCGTTTTGTTTTCTGATTAGTGTGTTGCCTATTGGTGTCAGAGAACAAACTTTGGTGTTAATGACTTGTTTCTCCTGTAAATTCCAGGGATTCTAAGCAGGTCCACACTCCTTTTTCCTACTGAGTTATCCCACCAAACGTTGACTCTATCCCTTTCTTTATCTTTATAGGAATAATCAAGCCCTTGTTCATATTAAAAGCTAACTCAGGGGCAGATTGTGAAGTTGATAAGGTGTTGGCATCAAGCCAGATGATCTGAGTTTGATCCCTGAGGCCCACGTGCTAGAAGGAGAGAACTAGCTCCAACATCTGATATCCAAACCTGTTTTTCCCACAATAAATAAATAAATATTATAAATAATTTGCAAAGAACACATTATTTTTGCAATGAGGATTAAAAAAATAAAGTTCCCATCTAAGAGTTGGGAATAAAAATCTAGAATCAAAATATACTATTCAACTGTTGGCTCCCAGTAACCGACTTCTTAAAACAGACTCAACCCTTCTAGTATATCAAACCCCAAATAATCACATCAGATTCTATTTCTACCAGAAGAATATTTAACTGACTAAGCCCTCGATTTTCACTAACTTTTTAGTGGTTAATTTAAAAACCAAGTCACAGTCTTGAGCTTGCAAGCTTTCAGGAGTGTATGTGAAAATTTTCTATCGTATTTTCATTAATTCTTTGAGGATTTCGGACAATTTATTTTTGCACGTTTACCCTATTTGTTCCATCATTCAGCTCCTCCAAAATCTACCCCAACTTCCTACTCACCAAATTTAATGTTTTCATTTTTTTCTACCCATTGAACCCAATTTGTGCTGCTCAAATATTCTTGAATGAGGAGTTGCTTTAAGGCTGTTAACAAAAACTCTCTGTTTCTTCCCCCCAACCCCTCCCTCTCTCTTTTTCTCTCTCTTTCTCTCTCTCTTTCTCTTCTCCTCTTTCTCTCTCCAGCCATTATATACCAATAGCACCTCAGATATGTGTTGGATTACAAGTCTGTCCCTTTTCTCCAAGATGGGATTTGGTTTAGCATGATCTTGCTCAGATCTTGTGCATGCTCTCAGCAATATGTATTGAGTTGTGAAACTGCAATGTTTGGGCAATAAACCCTGTTTTTTTGAATTAATCCACCACCTCTTCAAAGCACCTTTCCCTCTCTTTCATGATATTCTTTGAGCTCTGGAAGAAGGAGTGTTATGGGTATGTACTTTTAAGACAGAAGACTGTTTTCTTATTCTCTGATAAAGGCTGAAAGATGCAGTAGTCTATGGGTATAACAATACATCACGACAGTCATTTTAATACTATGTCCATTTAACAAGATAATAGTTCTTGACATAGGATCTATGTCCTAGCTAGACATAGATTCTAGAAAATAAAACTGGTGTTCCATCTTGTAGGTCATGTCTTAAAGCCAATTTTTTTAATTAACATGCAAATAGATCCTCATGCATACCATGTAATGTTACTTCAATAACGTTTGTGACACTGGTATAACAGGATGGACATCCTAGTGGCTCAGAAGGTTCAGTGATGGGTAATATTAATGGTAAATTTGTCCTACAATAGTATTCATTATACATTTATATAGAGAAATAAAGATTCTTCATCAATACCAACTTGATTTCACTATTCTATGAGTTGACTATGTTGTCTTCAACGAGAGATGTTACTAGCAATTTCTGGAAGGTGACCATGAAAACTGTCAATAGCCTGTAAGTTTTTGAGAGCTATGGGAACCCACAGGCCAACAACTCAATCAGAGACAACCCATTCCTATAATGGCTTTTGATTTGCTAGCACTTATGTCTAACTGGGGTATTGTCGGTGTCTCTTTTATATGTAACTTTCCTTTGGGTCTAATTTTTTCTCTTAAATGAAAATAGATCCTCATGTATACCATTAATATTTGCATGCACAGTTTAGATGAGTCTTTGCCTTCCTGAATTTGAAGGAAACTGAGGACAGATAAATGGGAGGGTTTAGAGGGTGGAATGGGGGGAAAGAAATGCAATTAGATTATAATCTTAAAATTAAAAAAAGTCTTTATTGCCTTCACAGTTCAACTCTGTGAAGAGTTAAAGATACCTCTTTTCTCTTGCTTCATTTTATGTTTAATCACTAAACACTCTTCTTTGGTTTTTTTTGTTTCTGTGACACTAATGTTTCACTGCTGAAAAAAATAGTAGAAATTCTGGTATGGTCTCTCACCTGCACTGGAATCAACTGACAATCTCTTCCTTTTCAAAATCCATTGTTTATAATATCTTGTTCTCCCATCTCTACATGTGATTGTCTGTGTTTGCAGTCTTCATTAAATGTACTCCCATCTTCTTAATATTAATATTTTTGTTTTTGTGAAATATCAGTTCAGCTTATTTTTTATTATACCAACATCTTACCTTTTCCAATATCACCCACATCAATATCTGCATATACTAATATTAATTATGAATTTTGTCACCAAACTTTGTAGACCTCTATTGACAATTGAAGTGGCTTCAGCTCATACTGATTGAAAACACTGTTTATTTCCTGCTTTGTCTATATTTATTACAATATACTGGCAAGAATATTTATTTTGAAAGTAAAAATCTGAAATTTTTATTTTGCTTAAACTATTCAGTCATTTCTTAAATTCTTAAAACTTGTCCTCTGAGAAATTCTGGCATCTCAAAGTGAATTAATCCTCCAATTACAACATCTAATGGCACTCAGCACATTTCCTTCCTGACCCTACTGTCTTATAATAGTTTATTAATTCAGTTAAGTCAAGAAGGCCACAGAACACCTGGGACTCAAGAACTCTTTAATATGATTAAGATTCTAATAGAAACAAAATAATCATTCTATCACATTCCATAGTATTCCTTAAATTGTGATGTAGTTTTGTTTTAAAATATGCTCGCAATCATTAATTTGACCTGTATCTATTATCTAGACTATTCCAGTTTGACGATCAGGATTTTGTACTACTTTTCTTTTTCTGATATCAAACTTGCAAGAGCTGACAGTTGGTAAATATGTGTAGTTTACTGAGGATTAGTTCTTCTACTTGATTTGGATAGGTTTGCATATTGAAATATTTTCAAATTTCTATTGGTTATCTATTATTATTTTTCTTTATGTTTCCTATGAGAAATCTGAGGAGAGAGAACTAATTTTCCTGGGTTATTAAGTGACAGAGAGAAACAGAATTTGAACCTAGAGAGTAAGGTTTCTGAATTCATGTCTGGAATTGCTACATAGTACCCTCTACAAAAGAATTATGGCACATGCTTCTAAAAAAATGTTTCATAGTTCTTCCAATTCCATCTTTCCTTTTCTGGTTAACCAGTACTGTTACTACAGTGACTACATTTTAGACCATATTTGACATGAAAACCCCTCATATTTCAACTTTAAAGGGTCATTGCATAAAAATGTCAAAAGTGAGAAAGGGTTTCAGAAGAATGACCTTCAATCAGCTATTTTTCAAAGGTATACAGTACTGTTTAAGATACAGGACACTAACAGGAAAGAGGTCCAGTACTGGAAGATTTATTGTCGCCTGCATTTAATAAAAACCCTCAGGGTTTTGATGGAACTTTATTATATAATTACTCAACTCACCTCATATATAGTCTAATATATTTTATTTTTAAAATGTCTTACTAGTAGATCTACGTTGAAATAGTAGGCCCCAGGGCACCTCTGATGGGTCCTATCCAGTACCTAACTCCCTACTCATCAGGTTTATAGTCCATAATATGCCTATCTATGTGACTTTGACTAGCAGCTGAAGAATAACAATTTCTCATGACCATTATAACAGAGAGAATACTGAGCAACTGAGAGAAGAAGAGAGGTTCTACTTAATATTTTCCTCTCATTTATTCTGTCATTGGCTCACCAAGAAACATAAATATTGCACTAAAATTGTAATGAAATAATTATTATTATCAAGTCTCTTTAGTCCACTAGGGAGATGCCATAAACACCAAAAGAGTTCCCAGAGAAATCTGGGAAGGTCATGTGAGAATTACTTCTAAAGGTTTTAGATCAACATGGAAGGATTGCAATACTCAATTGACAAAATGTATTGAAGAGTGAATACATGCAGGAGTGAATGTGAAATTGATATTATATTACTATTGTATTACTGGGATAAAACACTTGAGTTAAACAACTGGAGAAATATTTATTTTTGCTCATAGTGTCAACAAGTTTAATGCTTATCCCTTTGCTCCATGGAAGCTTCCCTTACAGAGGCAGAATGTGTATCACTGTGGCAAATGTATTTGAATGACCTGGCTATTCACCTCATGGTGAAATGACTAAAACATTTTGAACCTTTCCTCCAGGGCATGCCTCAAATTTCCCATCTTCCACCTAGGAAAAATTGCCTAAAGTTTCCAGAGCATCTCAAAATCCAGCACAAGTTAAGGAATATGTTTTAACACATGAGTCTTTGGGGGAACGTTAGTCCTGAAATCATAAAAACCTGGTACAACAGGGAGTAAGAGTGTCTCTTAACAGTTTGCTTTTCTGTTTTCCTAATAGTTTCATGGAAACCTATACTAATTAAATTGAAATGCCATTGAACAAAAAGTCCCTTCCCAATGTTCTAGGGAGAAATGATTAGATTTTCAAGTTTTGTAAGACTTCCTAGGCAAACCCCATGTACACACTTGTGTTTTCTAAACATACTTTGTTAGCCTAAATGTGCTATGAAAAAAGTCCCACCAGATTATAAAAACACTGTAACAGTTATTGCCCATAGATCAAGATTGCCATTGGGAAATACTTCTGAGTCAAGATAATGAAGTTTTCCGCATTCGTTGGGATGATGATCTTAGAGAATTGCAGGAGTGAGTAGCAGAAATTACTGGAGCCAATGTATGTTTGGTTGCAGCAATGCACAGCAGAGCAAACAAAGTAGTCATCATAATTTGAAGAACAAAAGTGTTTCATATAGGGACTGTGGTTATAACTCAGTACATAGAATGTTGGTGTTTCATGGTGAGGCTCTGGGTTTGATATCTAGACACACAAAGAGTGATGCAACACCATAGTGTTTGTTTTTCTCTGTAAACTCCATTATGTTTGAAAATCTGACCAATTTGATGATATAAAAAAGAGGAATAATTGTGATGCAACTAGTTTGATGATGGGGTCATTGCACGTGAGATTTCTACCCTTACAAGGAGAAACATGGCGGAGAAAATTTACCTTGGTCATCTGAAGAAACAACTAGAAGATCGGTTTTTACCAGACAACAGATCTAAAGTCTTTAAGAGAATGTATTTTCTAACCCACCGAATTTTAAGAAACACGTGTTTGATGTTTAAGTTACTTACTCATTCTTTGATACTCTGTGATACTAGCTCAAACTGTGAAACTATGATAGGGTTTTTTTTATTGTTCATGTGTGTTTATAAGTAAAAGTTCATACTATTTGATGAATACAGGAGGCAAAGCATTATCACAGTATGATAATGAAATCTACCATCTGAATTACTATAACGAAGTCTAGGATATTTTACCTATTTCTGATACCCCTTATCAGAATCTATAGCGTATTCTAATAAAAGGAGACACAATGCAGTTACACAAACAAAAAATGTTATCCTGTATATTTACTCCCTAGTCTTTGTTGTCTGAAGAATGAAGCCACCATTCATTAGATGTGTAGATGGAGTTAAACCAGACTCTGAAATTAGGACACATTGATTCTAACTATGTAATTCCTTGGAAAAAGTCACATGATGGCAGAAAGATAATGTTGTTATGTAGTGATGGGGTGAGCAGATGTTGGGCTGGAGGCAAGCAGGCCTGCTTTTCATCCCGTCCAGCTCCCACACAGCTAGCTTAGCCCCAGAAATAACAACACACAAATTGTAATCATTTAAACACTGCTTAGCCCATTAATTAGCTCTAGCCTCTTACTGGCTAACTCTCACATCTTGATTAACCCATTTCTAATAATCTGTGTAGCACCATGAGGTGGTGGCTTACTGGGAAAGATTCAGCATGTCTGACCTGGTGGCTGGCTCCATGGCATCTGAGTCACTGCCTTCTTCCTCCCAGAATTCTATTTAGTTTTCCCTGCCTACCTATGTTCTGATCTATCAGGCCAAGCAGTTTTCTTTATTAATTAACCAATGAAACCAACAGATAGATAGAAGACCCACCTACATCATTGGTAGAATCATGGGAGTTTTCCTTTACCAGGTTTCTGTCTGATCCCAAAATGCTGCTACTGTAAAGACATCTTTTTCATTACTCTCCCCTCTTCCCAAGACCCAGCCTGATCCCTAATGTTCCCATCCCACCCACTCCTAGGCTACCTCGGAGATCTCATTTATTTCCTTTTCCCAGGGAAATCCATGCATCCCTCTTTGTGAACCTCCTTGTTACCTCTATGAAGCTAGAGCTAATGGACCAATCAGTGATTTAGATAATACAGTTTCTGTATGATTATTTTGGTTCTTGGTGGCCTTGATAACCAAGCAGATAGTAGCCAGGAACCAACAAGCAGTTTCCCTCCAACACCCCCCTTCTCTGTCACATGATGACTTGCAGAGCTTCCAGTTTGTGTTCCCATTTCTCAAGATCAGGGATCCTTAATATTCTGCTCACCATAAAACTCTCTGTGTATGGAATCGATTTAATTGCTCTTAATTTTTCAACCAAAGCATATTTGTCAATATTTAAGCAGGCACCAATGTGGAACTTAAAGGGACTGTATACCCCACCACCAGTCTTCCTGCCATGTGACTACAACTGCGACAACTGCAGACCAATGAAGACTATTACACCCACAACAATTTACTGAAATCTCATAATGGAGGGATTTTTTTGATTAATAAATAAATAAATAAATTTGAAAGTTATATAATGGCAAACCATATCACCATTTTTAATTTAATAACCTTTTTTGATTATACTATGGATGATATTCTGCAAGGCTGATATGGCTTTCCTGATACATCCATTTGTTGGATATTAGGATGCAGCTTTGTTTTTTATATTACATCCATAGAAAAATGGTTTGATAACAGAACTGTAGCATGTGGGCCTGCTCATTGGGGTTTCTGTACTGCCCAGTTCCTGAAGCTGTTTGGCCCCAAAGAATATCACACAGAGGTCTCCATAAGATTATTAACTGATTGGACTATTAGCTCAGGCTACTTATTAGCTCTTTTAGCTTATATTAACCCATTATTCTTATCTATGTTAGCCACATGGCTCGGTACCTTTCTCGGCAGGGCAGGTCACATCTTGCTTCTTTGGTGATCTGGGCTGGACTGGGGGGGATGGGCTTCCTCCTTCCTAGCTTTCTTCTCTTCTCATTGCTCTGCCTCTACATTCTGTCTGTTTGACCTGCCTATACTTCCTGCCTGACCAATCAGAGTTTATTTAAAACATGATTGACAGAATACAGACAATTTTCCGGACCACAGAACCATGAATGATGCACTTTTAGAAATGATACAGTCTTTACAAACTAAATATGAACAGCTAGCTGACAGGATTAATACCACTAAAAATCAAAAGTTAGCTGAAAAATTAATGGCATTGAAAAGGATAACATTAATTTGACAGACAGAATTCAATCCATATAAAAAGTGCTGAAAAATTATCCAAAGTAACTCACACTATTAAATTGACAATCAAAATCTATTTAAAAGTTATCATAAGTTAGCAGATAGAGTATCTCTTCAGGAAGGTAATCTGCATGCCATCCAAATAATATCCAAAAATGAGAAGTTACCAAAATAGAAAAATTTTCATACCTTGGAATCATATTGCAGAATGAGAACCAGAGGTTATGTGCATCAATGAAATCATTAGAAATATTTACAGGTCAAGATATTTAGGCTTTAAAAATGACAATGTTAAAAATAATTGAAACAATTAAGGATACTGTAGTGTGAAGCGGCGGGGCTGTGTCCCGCCACCCGGCCCCCGGCTAGCTTTACACCCGAAATAATTACACGGAAACTGTATTCTTTTAAATACTGCCTGGCCCGTTATCTGTAGCTTCTTATTGGTTGATTCTCATATCTTTCTTTAACCCATATTAGTGATCTGCATAGCACCACGAGGTGTGGCTTACCAGGAGAGATCTTAACCTGCGTCCATCTCGGAGAGGAGAAGCATGGAGACTCACTATGGCGACTGCCTGAAGCGTCTCCCCAACTCTGCTTCCTTTTTCCCACAATTCTGTTCTGTCTACTCCGCCTACCTAATTTTCTGTCTCTTAAAGGGCCAAGGCAGTTTTCTTTATTAATAAACCAATGAAAGTAACATAGACAGATAACTCTCCTCCATCAGGATACTATCAGAATTGATGAGCAGGGAGAGAAGGTACAAGGACAGGATTTAATATCACCAGTACATGTCAGAGTCAGAGATGACTTACCAAGGTTTTTAACTACTTATCTCATAATCACCTCTGACAAATCGTCAAGTACTACACGCCTTAAAGGATCCAAAGAATGTAGATGGAAACTTATAGGTCTGAATAATCTAAAAATGATTAAGCAAGCAGTATTATCTTATGGCACATTCATCATTTGTTAGGGAGTTGGAAAGACATTGGCTTCTAGCAATAAGACAATTTGCTTCAATTAGTTTCAGCAGTCCAAAAAGATATTCCACAACTATTGTGGAAATACTACTAGCAAGAAGAGGCAAAAATTCTAGAACAGGGAAAAGCAAAAGGATTTGAGGCTTCCCAAGATGAAATTCTTTGCAAGGGCACTTATGATGAGTTATAAGTTCAAACTCTTTACTATGAACACATCTTGTCTCTACACATCAGTATTATTTGCTTGGAACAGGATTCAAGAACTAGGAAAAATGAATCAGATACTAGGATTAAACAACGTAAAAAGAGAACCCTTTAGTGACTTTTATGAAGATTAACTAAGGCTGTACAAATAGGAGTTACAGATCCAGAAGCTAGATAAGTACTTATTGAATCTCTGGTTTTTGAAAATGCCAACTTAGAATGCATAAAAATAAAATACTTGGGCCTTTAAAAGTTAGATTAGCACCAATGGATGAATGGATCCTGCATACAATGAATGCTGAGACATTTGACTATAACACTGAGGGTTGGGTAAGAGAAGCAATTTCCAAAGGTATGAGGAGACATCAAAATTGCATTTTTTTTAAGTGTGGTAGAATAGGATATCTGAGAAGGAGTTATAGACAAGGCATTTCTAATATTATCTCCCTTGGGAATAATGAAATAGATCTCAATCTTCTGAATTATGTAGATGTGGCAAAGTTCAAATTGGTCTAATTAATGTAGATCAACAAAAGAAAAATAAAGCAACCTGATACCACTGGGAAAATACTTGGGGTCCCTCTTGCAGGCCCCCAGGTCAAATTTGGCCTAGTCATTTCCAATCACTGTGGAGGACATGTCTCAACAGAGAAAATTAAAAAATCCAGCACCTTCTGTAAAAAACCATACTCCTATGGGTGATGGAATAAACATGGAGGACAAATCAAAACTTCCAATAGGACATAGGAAATACATTTTGGCAGACTTCTATAAATTATCAAAGACCAAAACTAAGATTGTGCATAAATAACATTCTAATTAAGGGATTACTGGACGTAGGTACAGATGAGATTATCATTATTCCAGAATCTTGACATTTTGAATTGGCCTCTTGAAGAGGCAGATGTTAAATTACTAGGATTAAAACCCTATCTCAAGTGAAACAAAACACATTATGGGTTGAATGCATAGGGACAGAAGGGCAGAGAGGAAGGCTAAGGCCATATATAGCCACTATCACTGTGAATTTATGGGATCATGAACAGTTGCAGCAATGGAATACCCAGATTAACATTCCTGCAGTCCCAGAAACTCATGTTTCTGGGAAGGATATTATAAGACACGATAAAAAGTACACAATGGAAGAAAGGAAGCATCTTCAACAAATGGTGCTGGCATAACTAGATGTCAACCTGTAGAAGAATGAAAGTAGATCCATATCTATCACCATGCACAAAACTCAAGTCCAAATGGACTAAAGACCTCAATATCAATCTGAACACACTGAACCTGTTAGAGGAGAAAGTGGGAAGTACTATACAACATTTGGGCACAGGAGACAGCTTCCTATGTATAGCCCTGGATGCACAGACATTAAGGGCAACATTGAATAAATGGGACCTACTGAAGCTGAGCAGCTTCTGTAAAGCAAAGGACACTGTAACTAAGACAAAAAGGCAGCCTACTGACTGGGAAAAGATCTTCACCAACCCAGCAACAGACAAAGGTCTGATCTCCAAAATATATAAGGAACTCAAGAGACTAGACTTTAAAATGCTAATTAACCCAATTAAAAAATGTGGCACTGAAATGAACAGACAATTCTCAACAGAAGAATTTCGAATGGCCAAAAAACACTTAAGGTCATGCTCAACCTCCTTAGCAATCAGGGAAATGCAAATCAAAACAACTTTGAGATACCATCTTACACCTGTCAGATTGGCTAAAATCAAAAACACCAATGATAGCCTTTGCTGGAGAGGTTGTGGAGTAAGGGGTACACTCATCCATTGCTGTCTGGTGGGAATGCACACTTGTGCAACCACTTTGGAAAGCAATGTGGCGATTTCTCAGAAAATTAGGGATCAACCTACCTCAGGACCCAGCAATCGCACTCTTGGGAATTTACCCAAGAGATGCCCAATCATATTACAAAAGCATTTGTTCACCTATGTTTATAGCAGCATTATTTGTAATAGCCAGAACCTGGAAAAACCTAGATGCCCTTCAGTGGAAGAATGGATGAAGAAAGTGTGGAATATATACATATTAGAGTACTACTCGGCGGTAAAAAAACAATGACATCTTGAATTTTGCATGCAAATGGATGGAAATGGAAAAGAAAACACCATCCTGAGTGAGGTAACCCAGGCCCAAAAAGTTGAACATGGGATGTACTCACTCATAATTGGTTTCTAGCCATAAATAAAGGACATCGAGCCTATAATTCGTGATCCTAGAGAAGCTAAATAAGAAGGTGAATCCAAAGAAAAACATATAGTTATCCTCCTGGATATTGGAAGTAGACAAGACTGCCGGACAAAAAAAAATGGGAACTTGGAGGTGGGGTGGGATGGGAGGATAGGGGAATGGGGAGAGAAAAGTGTGAAGTGGAGGATGGGGAGAGCTTGGGGGAATAGGATGGTTGGGATATAAGAAGGGTGGATGTGGGAACAGGGAATTATATATCTTAATTAAGGGAGCCATTCTAGGGTTGGCAGAGACTTGACTCTAGAGGGGTTCCCAGGTGTCCAGGAAGATGCTCCCAGATAGTTCCTTGGGCAGCTGAGGAGAGGGAGCCAGAAATGTCCAGATTCTATTGCCATACTCATGAATATCTTGCATATCACCATAGAACCTTCACCTGGCAATGGATGGAGAAAATGACAGAGCCCCACATTGGAGCACCGGACTGAGCTCCCAAGGTCCTGATGAGGAGCAAAAGGAGGGAGATCATGAGCAAGGAAGTCAGGACCGTGAGGGGTGTGTTCACCCATTGAGACGGTGGGACAGATCTAAGGGGAGATCACCAAGTCCAGTTGGAATGGGACTGATGGAACAGGCAACCAAACCGGACTCTCCAAATGTGGCTTACGGTGGAGAAGGACTGAGAAACCAACGACAACGGCGATGGGCTTGGACTTTACAGCATGGACGGGCTCACTGTGAGCCTTGTCAGTTTGTTTGCTCACCTTCCTAGACTTAGGGGGAGTTGGGAGGACCTTGGACTTAACATAGTGAAGGGAACCCTGATGGCTCTTTGGCCTGGAGAGAGAGGGAGTGGGGGTATGGGTGGAAGGGAGGGGAGGGAAGGGGGAGGAGGAGGGGAGGAGATGGAAATTTTTAAATTTTAAAATAAAAAAAGTAAAAAAAAAGAATCACAATATAACACACAAAATCCAATTATGTGTGATATATATGTCAAGAAGCTCATTTGAGAAACCAGCTTGCTGAAGAATCCTGATGACATAACTTGGTAACTGTGAAACTATGATGTAAAAGAGAACCATTTCCCAAAAGCTGTTCCCTCACTACTGCATGGATGCCATGGGGTGTGCAGCCCTTCCTCCACATACACACTGCAGTCATAATTTTACCAAGTATGTAGTTATTATTGTGAATATCAATAAATCATAATAAGCACTCCAAAATAAAGTGGTCACCAACCATTCAGGCTGTACCAGAACACAAGACAGTGAACAAACCTTCAAAGGTACCAATGGCCCTACCTTTAAAATGGTTAACTGAGAAATTAGTATGGGTTAAACTATCGCCTTTAGCAGAAGAGAAACTGAAGGCTTTATAACAACTGGCACAGGAGCAACTAGATGCTCACCATATTGAAGAATCAACCAGACCTTGGAATTCTCCTATGTTTGTTATTAAAAAAAAATCTGGTAAATGGAGAATGGTGGCAGATCTAAGAGCTGTTAACAAGGTAATTCAATCTATGGGCACTCTACAATCTCAAATTCCTTTGCCTTCCCTATTGCCTAAAAGATGGCCTCTTATAGTTATTGATTTAAAAGATTCTTTCTTCACTATACCTTTACAATAAAAGGATAGAGGAAAATTTGCCTTCACGGTGCCACTTATAATAATGCTCAGCCCAGTAGGATATATAAATGGACCATCTTCCCACAGGGAAAGGTCAATAGCCCCACTCTATGTCAATGTTTTGTAAATCAGCCATTGGTAATAATTTGTAAACAATTTCCTAAATCTATAATTTACTATTACATGGATAACATTTTGCTATATGATTCCAATGCAGAAACCTTATAAAGAATGTTTGAAGAAGTAAATAAAGTTTTTCAAAAATGGGGATTACAAATTGCTCCTGAAAAAATATAAAGAAGAGATTCTATCAATTAGTTAGGATATAAAATAGGTTTACAGAAAATTAGAACGCAAAAAGCTCAAATTAGGAGAGACTGATTGCAAATCTTAATGACTCTCAAAGACTGTTAGAAGACATTTTTAATCTATGGCCCACTGTTGGAATAACATATGATCTAATAATTCATTTAAAGAAAACCTTACATGGTGACAAAGACTTAAATAGCCTTAGAGAATTAACAGCTAAAGCTGAGAAACAATTAACTTTGGTTGAAGAAAAATTACAGAAGGAACATGTGGTCAGGTGTATCTAAATCTTAACTGCATTTTAGTCATATTGCCCTCCAGAATTTATCCTATAGGAATTTTGATGTAGAAGAAAGATTACTTTTTAGAATGGATATTTTTAGGACATAAGGCAAGTGAAAATTAAAAGCTTATGTGAAAAAGTCTTAAAATTAATTATAAAAAGAAAATTGAGACTTCATCAACTATCAGGAATAGACCCAGCTAAGATTATAGTACCTTTTACTTCTGAAGAAATTAAAAAATTATGGGAAGACAATTAACCCTGGCAAAGAACTTGTTCTATCTTTTTAGGAGATATTAATAGCAATTATCCTAAAAGTGATAGAATTAACCTTATAAAGATAACTACTTGGATCCTTCTCCACATTGTATATGACATACTAATAACTGGAGACCATACATTCTATACTGATGCAAATAAATCAGGAAAGGTAGGTTCCAAATCAGAAGATTTATGTAAGGTGGAACAAAGCCCTTTTAATTCTGTCTAAGAGGCAGAATTATATGCTATTCTCATGGTACTAAGGGATTTTAAAGAATCTCTCAATATAGTTACTCATTTGCAATATGCAGAAATAGTTGTTTTGCATATTGAAACCACTGATTTTATACATGATGATACAAAATTGACTTCATTATTCATTTAGGTTCAAGATATAATCAGGAATAGGCTTTGTCCCATATACAAAACAAACATCTGATATCATATGGGTTTGCCAGGTCCTCTATCAAAATGTAATACAGAAATCAATTAATTATTGATTGGAAGTCTGCTGAAGGCCTCAAAATTTCATAAGAAACATCGTGTCAATAGCAAATGTTAAAAAAATAGTTTTCTATTACATGGTTACAAGCTAAGGGGATTATAAAGAGATATCCTTCTTGCTCTTTTTATAAGCAAACACTGATTCTTGCAGGGAAAAATCCAAATGGTACTCAAAGGAATGAAATCTGGCAAATAGATGTGTTCCATTTTTCAGATTTTGGAAAATTAAGATATGTGTACCATGTCATTGACATTTATTTGGGTTTTCAATGGACAACTGCTTTGAGCTCAGATTTATTAGATTATTAATAATGGTAATCTTGGGTATACCTGCACAAATAAAGACAAATAGTGGTTCAGCATATCTCTGTAAGAAAACAAAACCTTTTCCTGCTTAGTATAATATAAAACATATTATAGGCATCCTGTAGGTCAATCAGTTATAGAAAGGTCAAATTTAACTATAAATGATATGATAAACAAACATAAAGAGATAGAAAATACCTTTTTAGAAAGATTGCATAATGCTTTTTTGACCTCGAATTTTCTTAATACTAATGAGAAAGAAACAATGACAGCAGAGAGACATTGGATAATAGAAAAAAAAACTTCTGAGTAAAATCAACTGGTGTATTTTGAGGATGTGTTGTCCTCACAATGGAAACCACGAGATGTGCTACATTGGGGAAGGGGTTTTGCTCTTTTTTCCACAGGAGAAGAAAAACTATGGATACCATCAAAATTATTAAAGATTCTGTTTGGAAAAAGAGAAACCTCTTGATACAGATATGATAGTTCATTCACTGAGGTGACAATCATACAGGTGGTATGGAAACCTAAGACTTAGGACAAGGTTCTTCTGTTCTTGTCTTTGCAGAAAAATGCACATCAACAAAATATCCAGAGATCTTAGATATCCAGATGTTTAAAGAAGAAAATAAAACTACCCAGAAAGGATCACCAAGCTAGAGAAATCTGACCCATGAGGATAGGTGATTTGCAGGGTAAAAATTGCATTATCTGAACATTTATATATCTCTACCTAAAAGTTAAAGCTAGTTTTGGAGTTGGACAATGGTTATCCTTCTCAAATCCAAGAAAAATTCAGAGTTCTGTTGATGGAGGGAGCAGACCTGCCTTTTGTCCCAGCCACCCAGCTAGCTTACACTCAAAATAATCACACAGAAACTGTATTAATTAAAACATGGCTTAGCCATTAGCTCTAGTCTCCTATTGGCTAACTCTCACATCTTGATTCAAACCATTTCTAATAATCTGTAAGTCACCACAAGGTTGTGGCTTACCAGGAAAAATTCAAAAATTCAGCATGTCTGACCTGGTGTCTCCATGGTGGCTCTCTCTGACTCTGCCCTTCTTCCAAGCATTCAGTTCTGTCTACTCCACCTATCTAAGTTCTGCCCTATCAGAAGGCCAAGACAGTTTCTTTATTCAACCAATGAAAGCAACACCTAAACAGAAGGACCTCCTACACCAGAGTTCTGTATCATGTCAGGAGCCATCTGGTTTGGGACATAAAGAAGAAAGACTTTAGAAAAAATATTACTTATATCCATACCTATTTTTTTCTCTATCATACCTTCCATTGAATATATGTCTATATGAATAATGTTTAAGTTTTCCACAGTAAACAATGAATTTTCCTGCAGTAATCTTTGAAGTTTCCAGGAAGAAGATGGGACCCCACAACAATAATTAAGGTTGTTATGACATCATAATGTAGATAGCACTGCTGTAAAATCAGTTTTGGGTAACAGCTGCCCAAAATGATTCCAACTTGGTTAGCTGAAATTATTCCAACTTGGTTAGCTGAAATGGTGCACTTTCATACAACATTCTGGCCAGAACTTCAAATAAGAACTTAAGAAAATCCCTACTGAATACTCAAAGACTATTTATAGTTATAATAGATAGTAATCTTGAAGTGTAACCATCATTTTAATTTTACAGGATTCTATAGAAAGAACATCACCCCCATGACAGATGGAAGTAATTTTAGAAGACAATGTCCCCTCTGCCAACAAAGTTAGTCTTTATGGTTAGGAATATCAATTAGGGGTGGATTATAAATAGTATAGTGTTGGGGGTTAGGGTAAAAAATGTGTAGGCTCAGGGATCTTCTTTGAAAAAAGGGGGGAGAAATGGATGGAATAAAAGGTAGATTTGTATGAGCTTACTCACACTAATAATAATAATAAGTAATAGCATGACTATGTGAGCTATTATTTATAGATAATACATTGGTATAGATTCTCATATATTGATACAAATTTAAATCATATTTGTTATACTGAATATGCTTCTATTCCTGTTTACAATAATTATATACCTATGCAAATTTATTTTGTCATATTGTGTGTATTCGTGCTTCTATCTCTGCTTAAGACATTTTGCATTATGTTGCAATTTTAGGATGTATTTATCATATTGCAATATACATTTCTATCTCTGATCAAGAAAGTTATACATTGTTTACATTTTGATGTCATTATCCTCAAAATTTGCTGCCCAGTTGTTTAAAGACTGTTTAATATTGTAATATAAGGCCTTTACTATAAACTATATAGGTATTAAGAATTATAGGTCAATAGTCATTCATGTTTGTCACACTTATAGTTAGACTAATTAGGTTCCTCAAAAACATAGAGATTGTAATCTGCATAGATATGTAATCCTCAACCATTTCAAAGAACTGTAGAATATGGCATTTAAATAACTTAGTGTTCTGTTAGTGTGAGACATCATTGCTCTTTACAGCACTGATCTATTCCTGAGAGATTATTGAGCACCAAAAACACTCCACTTGGAGCTTATTTTCTTCTTAGCAAAACTGGCCTTTGGTCAAAGGCTAAACCTTTGCCTCAACCACTAACAAAATGCACAGTGTCCAGACAGGACAAACAAGATGCATGAGAAAAATTCTGCCAAACCATGCCAAGACAAGGTAAGATGGTTTTGAAGTTTCCTGTCTCTAGAAATGGTCTGTGATTTACTCTAGGCCTTAGCCAAAGTTGGTTGCTCCAAAGTTGCAAATGAAAATTTGGATGACTGTCCAGGTAGCCAGTTGTCTCTGTCATTTATTGCACATTTTGCAAGTTGCTTGATTGAACATCCTGTTTACTCAAGTAATATTATTTCTCTTCTCATGTTGTTGATGGTATTGAAGACTAGATAGTTGTAGTTACTTTCCTCTGATGACTTAGCCAAGCAATATCTAATACAAGACTTAGACTTCTTAGGATAGGATAATAATTAAAACATTTTTTTCTTTTCTTTTTTAAAATTTATTTATTTTTAATTAAAAGTTTCCACCTTCTTTCCTCTTCCATTTCTTTCCCCCTCCGCCCACCCCCTCCCCTTCCCTCCCAGACCAAAGAGCAGTCAAGGTTCCCTGCCCTGTGGGAAGTCCAAGGTCCTTCCCCCTCCATCCAGGTCTAGGACGGTGAGCATCCAAACAGACTAGGCTCCCACAAAGCCAGTACATGCAGTAGGATCAAAACCCAGTGCCATTGTCCTTGGCTTCTCAGTCAGCCCTCATTGTCAGCCATGTTCAGATAGTCTGGTTTGATCACATGCTATATCAGTCCCAGTTTAGCTAGCCTTGGTAAGCTCCCAGTAGATCAGCCCCACGATCTCAGTGGGTGGGCGCACCCCTTGTGGCCCTGACTTCCTTGCTCATGTTCTCTCTCCTTCTGCTCCTCATTTGGACCTTGGGAGCTCATCCAGTCCTCCAATGTGGGTCTCTGTCTTTAGCATCATCCATCGCCAGATGAAGGTTCTATGGTGATATGCAAGATATTATTCAGTGTGGTTATAGTATAGGGCCATTTCAGGCTCCCTCTCCTCAGCTGCCCAAGGATCTAGCTGGTGACATCTCCATGGACACCTGGGAACACCTCTAGAGTCAAGACTCTTGCCAACCCTAAAATGGCTCCGTTAATTAAGATATATACTTCCCTGCTCCCATATCCACCCTTTCTCCATCCCAACTGTCCCATTCCCCCAAGCTCTCCCATCCTCCCCTTCTCACTATTTTCTCCCCATCTCCCCTTACCCTCACCCCACCCCATCTCCCCAGTTTCCAATTTTTGCCTGGCAATCTTGTCTCCTTCCAATATCCAGGAGGATAACTATATGTTTTTCTTTGGATTCAACTTCTTATTTAGCTTCTGTAGGGTCATGAATTGTAGGCTCAATGTCCTTTATTTATGGCTAGAATCCACTTATGAGTGAGTAGGTACCATATTCAACTTTTTGTGTCTGGATTACCTCACTCAGGATAGTGTTTTCAATTTCCATCCATTTGCATGCAAAATTCAAGATGTCATTGTTTTTTACGCTGAGTAGTATTCTAACACATACATATTCCACACTTTCTTTATCCATTCTTCCATTGAGGGGCATCTAGGTTGTTTCCAGGTTCTGGCTATTACAAATAATACTGCTATGAACATAGTTGAACAAATGCTTTTGTAGTATGATAGAGCATCTCTTGGGTATATTCCCAAGAGTGGTATTGCTGGATCCTGGGGTAGGTTGATCCCGAATTTCCTGAGAAACTGCCACACTGATTTCCAAAGTGGTTGCACAAGTATGCATTCCCACCAGACAGCAATGGATGAGTGTTCCCCTTATTCCACATTTAACATACATTTCTTGCTTGATATTGTTTATACTGGGTGTAATTCTAATTTTTATACTTGATATTTTTTCTTATTGTATATAGCTTTTTATTAGGCTTGTGTCTCTCGTATTTAGACAAAAGGGGGAGGTGCTGTGGAAGCAGCCAACAGCCTTTAAGATACTAGCCCACTTGGGCATGGTCTCTTGTGCTATAAATGTAGACATAAAGCTTGCATGGTCTTTCTCTAGGCTGCTGAAATCAGTTCCTGTTCTCCATTCATGCAAAGGACTGTGATCTATAGGCCTATTGCTAAATAAAGAACCTTTTATTATACTCAATTCTGAGCTAGTGTGGGACTACTTTATAGCATTCATCTACAGTGGGTACTGAAGCACTATCTGCAAGCTCTTTCTAATTCTGAGGATGATTTCCATGCCCTCATGAAACCTTCCAGAGGAAACAGTGACATAGCACACAACTTAGTTGCAGGCTACCTAAACTCCAAATTTGCTGTCATTCACCAAGAAATGGGAGCAATGATGTCCAGTTCTCCTAGGTAAAGAAAAGCCATAGTCTGGGTCATCATTGATTATTTGACTTTATTGCTTCTGAATCAGAAATGTAATATAATAACCTACATACTACATACTGAATTCCTACATAGTATGCACTCCAGAGAAATACACTCTTTCTAACATTCTAAGTGAGCTCCAAACACTAAAACGGATG
The DNA here is from genome assembly GCF_903992535.2 of Arvicola amphibius. Taxonomy (NCBI): domain Eukaryota; kingdom Metazoa; phylum Chordata; class Mammalia; order Rodentia; family Cricetidae; genus Arvicola; species Arvicola amphibius. The sequence continues at coordinate 32,342,992 of NC_052047.1, read as the reverse complement.
AGCAAGGAGGCTGTGGATTCAATCTTCAGTATTATAAGCATAACAAGTCCATCTAAGGATTAAACTAGCCAATTTGAACACAGCTGCACACCTGTAGAACTTTCTCTAGTGACATCTAGGGGGAACACTCCCACAGCTTGTCTAGGCAGTTACAACTACAGAGAGAAAGATTTATATGCACAGGCATAGGATTTGTGCCCTTTGATTTGGAGCCTTAGAGTAAATAAGTACAGTTAGTTTTGACTTCAGATATTATTGGTAGGAACAGACTCAGCTGAACAATAGTGTCTTAACCAACCCTCCTGCATCAGTACTGGGCAAATAAAATGACTGCAAGCTCCAGTTTCCTTGGTCTTTAAGTAAACCGAAAGAGACACTGTGAACAAGACTTGGCTTTTAAGGAAGATGGTGAGAAGGTCTTCTTGGAAGAATTTAAATGGATTAACATGTAAAGATGGTGATGTGTGAGATCACTAAGTGAAAAAGGGTATCTCATTCTTTGAAGTATTTGTAAAAACCCAAATAAGCACTCCACTCAAAGATGGTTTTGCTGTACAATAGCCATTTTATGTGAAGCATGCCATTTTGTATTAGAGAACCAATGTGCTTGTATTCTATTGGAAATAGATACATACTTTATTGTAAGCAGATTCTTTAGACACATGATTATTACACTGTTTTGCCAATAAAACAACTGAAAAACAAAAAGAAATGCTTTTGTCTCACAAGTATGGTGGCCTTAGTTCTGATACTCATGACCCATTTAGAACCAGGTGTATAACACAATTAAAGCACAAGCATACAGTAAGTATATAAAGTATCCTGGTGTTTTAATAATTATACTATCTAAATATCTTAAAATTCTGCATCCTACTTCAATTCAAAGACCCATAACTCTTTCTTACTCAATTGCCTTATCTCCACAAACATAAATCCTGTGATTAATTCTCTGATTAGAATGTTTGTTCAACCATTTAATTTCACTTGGTTGAATAGCATTTCTTTTTGCCACCAATATCTTAAAAGTTAAGCTGAAATTTGTGGTTCTATTAGAAAAGATTCTGCCTATAATCAAGATAACAGGAAATGAATATATAGAGTGATGGGGATATGAGTAGATATAATCCACACTGATCATTAAGCAACCCAGCTATGTCTCCAAAAGGGTCTAGGGTCAAAAACTTACAGAAAAATTTTCCAACGAGTCTCAAAAGATATTCCCTAAAACTCTCATGGTTATAAAAATTATACCAAGAAATTATTTGAAAAAATACTTAATTAAGAAAGTTACAAAGGGGTCTTAAGTATCTTTTCTATAGAAATAATAAAAGTTACATTATGGCCTATGAATATCTAGGATATATAGTTAAGATTTAGTACTAATGATAGAATTTGCTTTCTAATTTAGAGGTATTTATTAAATTTTGCTTTCTCTAGTCATCTCCTTATATCTATTTTTTCTTAATATATTTGTCACCATTTACTATGAAAATATTATAAGATACTTTATTATAATATGTAAAATGCTTTTGTTACAGTAAAAACGGATTTATAATGGGATCTTCTTTCCATGTCCTCACAAACCTAGGGTATCTGAACAGTACTGGCCTAGCACTTATGTTCTGCCTTTCTAGTTTCATATCTTTTTATGTAAGAATAAAGTAATCTTCAAACTTGAAAGACAAGTTTAAGAAATAAGAAGAAAACAAACTCCATAATACTAATTGAAATATTCTAGAATATTCTAAATAAACATCACAGATACTCAATACATTATTCTAAAATATTTACATTCAAAACAAATAAAGATTTAATATGCCAGTAGATAGAAATAATAGATGTTATTAAAGTGATAATTGTTCTTGATGGGATCTGTGTTGTTTTCTTTCATAGGTTTATTACTTTCATCAGTCACTAGAAAGATACTGTGACATTATTACAATAATTTTCTTGATAGAGTCACAGAAACCTAGAGAAGTTGAATTAGTTGCCTAAGGTTCCACAGCATCTAATAGCGAAACTGATATTTGAATATCTGGTTTTCTAGCTACAACACCCTACTGATTTCCACCACACTTCAAAGAATTTAAGAGGCTGCTTTAAGCTAAGAGCACATTTGCTTTATTTAAGTAACATGATGCTAGAAAAACATCAAAGAAGAAAATTGCAAATTGGATATTAATGGTACAGGAAGCATCAGTTTCTGTAATCATAAAGGAATGTTGGACTTGAATACTTAAGTAACTAAAACTACCTTTGCCTTCTAAATTTTAAGGATAGCCCCTCCACGATTCCCTTTGTTCTTTCTAATTTGCTTATTACATGCATGGGTTCATTAACAGGACTTTATGATTGCAGATTAAATTCAGGGCATCAGTATTTATTAATTAAGCAATCGGTCTCACACACATCAGTTCAAGTGTCTTTATTAGATTCTCTCTCATCAGAGACATCACACACTTACTCAGAGACAAGATTAAATGGCCACTGTGTTATAGAGATGAACATAATTTATCAAGCATAGAAATACAAGCAGTAAAGATGACTACAGGGAATAGTACAGAGAAAAAAATCAATCATATAAGCAAATAAGCTATGGTCTCTGAAGCCTTAAGACATTCAGTGGTAGTAAAATGCATGCCTGGTAATATCTCAAAGATATTTGAAGCTAGTGCTATGTATAATACAAAACAGTGAAGACTGTCAGGTTGTAAGATTTCCCAGCAGGACAAGGTTCCCAGTAAAATCTGCTGTATATTCTGGTAATTTACATTTACATTGAATTTGCCCTTGCATGTGGTCCATGCGTTATTGACTAAAACATGATTAAAGGGTCAATTCTGAAACATTATTGACAGTAACCATGGTATTATCCTGTGCACAATGTGGATTCCATTTTATATGGAGCAGAATCTTACAGGAAATGAGACTTGAATTAAGCCCATCATCCTCACATTTTTTAATGTCAACTTTACACAAGTTGGAGTCATTTGGGAAGAAGGAACATCAATTGATGAAATGTCCCATCAGATTGGCCTGTGGTTCATTTTCTTGATGCATGATTGATGTAAGAAAACCCTCACTTAGCCGGGAGGTGGTGATGCATACCTTTAATCCCAGCACTCAGGAGGTCGAAGCTGGTAGATCTCTGGGAGTTCGAGTCTGGCCTGATCTATAAGAGCTAGTTCCAGGACAGACTCCAAAACTACCTACAGAGAAACCCTGTCTTGCAAAACAAAAAAAAAAAAAAACAAAACAAATAAACAAACAAACAAACAAAAAACATACCTCACTTCTAAGTGGGTATTAGCTGCAACGTAAAGGATAACTATGTTACAATCCACAGACCCAGATAAGCTAGATAACAAAAAAGGGCCCAAGGGAGACACTCAGATAAGCCTGAGAAGGACAAATAGAAGAGATTTTGTGGGTGCACTGGAGGCAGGTAGGGATGGAAACATGAAGGATCAGGTGGGAACGGAGTGGGCGAGATCACTGAAAGAGCTGACCGAAAAAGAGGGGCATTTTAGGGTCAGGTAAAAATGGTCCAAGAGAAAAGGAATCTGCAAGGATGACCACAGCTAAGACTACTAGCAATTAATTGCAGATAAGTAGCCAGAACTGTCCATCTCCTGTGTCCAGGCAAGACTTCCATGGGAGAGACTAAGACACCACATGATCTTTAACCTACAATCTGTCCTGCCTATGTAAGTCTGGTACAGAGATTGTAGAAACGGCCAAAAAAGAACTTGTCTATCCTGACATATGGCATAAGAGTGAGCCCTCCCCCCCCCCCCCCCACACACTATGTGGAATACCAGGAATCACAGGCTGAGTGGCCCGAGAACATAGGATAGAACCAAACACAACTGCAGGGGTGGGGCGGAGTCAATGTAATGGTGCCTTAAAGATAATATCTTAATTACAGGAGCCATTTTAGGGTTGGCAAGAGACTTGACTCTAGAGGGCTTCCCAAGTGTCCAAGGAGATGTCCCCAGCTTGTTCCTTGGGCAGCAGAGGAAAGGGTGCCTGAACTAGCCTTGTCCTATAGCCACACTGATGATTCTCTTGCATATTACCACAGAACCTTCATCTGGTAATGGATGGAGATAGAGACAGAGACCCACATTGGAGCACTGGACTGAGCTCCCAAGGTCCTAATGAGGAGCAGTAGGAGGGAGAATATGAGCAAGAAAGTCAGGACCGCGAGGGGTGAGTTCACCCACTGAGACAGTGGGACAGATCTAATGGGAGATCACCAAGGCCAGAAGGAATGGAACTGATGGAGCATGTGATCAAACCGGACTCTTTGAATGTGGCTGATGGTGGAGGCTGACTTAGAATCCAAGGACAATGGCGCTGGACTTTGATTCTACTGCATGGACGGGCACTGTGGGAGCCTTGTCAGTTTGGATGCTCACCTTCCTGGACCTGGGGTGAATTGGGAGGACCTTGGATTTCCCATAGTGTAGGGAACCCTGACTGCTCTTTGTCCTGGAGAGGGAGGGAGTGGGGTTGGGGAGGAGGGGAAGAGATGGAAATTTTTAATTTTAAAAGAAAAAGAGAAAGAAAAAATGCAAATAAATAAATATATATTTCCTATCCAAAAAAAGATAATCTGTTATATTCATAGATTGCTGCCTAGCACAGTTGTTATCAGAAACAGGTGAAGAGATCCAGTCACACATTAGGCAGGGCTCACAGATCCTGCAGAAGAGGTGGAAAAAGGATTCACTGTAGGAGACACAAGGGTCAAGGACAGCACAAGATGCACACAGAGCCAACTAACCTGGACTTTTATGGGATCATGGAGACTGTACCAACAACCAGGGAACCTGCATGAGACTAAACTAGGCACTCTGCATATTTGTTACAGTTGCATAGCTTGGTCCCTTTATGGAGCTCCTAAAAGTGGGAGTAGGGGCTATCTCTGACTCTCTTGCTGGCTTTGGGATCCTGCTTTTAATATCGTATTGCCTTGTCCCAATCTTAACACAAGATGAGATGCTTATATTACTGCAACCTGATATCAACATATTTTGTTGATATCCATGGGAGGCCATCTCTTTTCTGAAAAGAAATGGAGGAGGAGTGGACAGTGGTAGGGAGGCAGAGGGAAGGTGTAGGGTGGGAGCTTGGAGGAGAGGAAGGAGTGAAAACTACAGACAGGATGGAAAATAAATAATAAATAAGTAAGAAAGCCCTGTGGGCAGGGCTACCCCTGAGTTTGTGTTTCTCTGTGTTACAAGAAAACAGACTTAGTAAGCAATGGGGATCAAGTCTGTGAGCAACTCTTCTCCTTGTCTCAGCAAAGAGTTCCTGCCTCCAGTTTCCTGCCTCAAGCTTCTGTCCTGACTTCCTCAGTGAAGACTGTTTCCTGAAGTATAAGCAAAATTAACCCTTTCTTCCCCAGTTTGCTTTGGCCATGGTGTTTTATCACTGCAATAGAAATCCTAAGATATCCATCTTGAGCTAGCAGACAGAAAATGATTCCCAAGAGAGTATACAGGTCTGGTGGAGATGCCAGAAGCACAATTATCCAGATATAAATCAATTGTTTCTGTGCATTTAGGAGAAAGATACCTACATTTCAGCATAAACCAAAAGATGAACAAAAGAACCCCATGCTCTAATCAGGGAAAAAGGAAAGGCGGTAAAAACTGTACCAGATGTTTTATTTCTGTTGTTCTTTTAAATAAAAATATAAATGTTATTAATTGGTACATATGAAGAACTAGATATTGATAACAACAAATATTCTTTCTCACAGTTCACTATATACATAATGATGTGATAAATTCCATGTATTTTTCATAAATGAACAAAAATATTATCAGCTTCCAAAAGTTTTGAGTTAAAAAGAAAATGAGTATATTTAAATACTGTTGCATATTGATGTATGAACCACAAAGGCCTTTTGTGAATGCTAGAATCAAGATCTGCTATGCAGAGTGTAAAAACCCAAGAATAATTTTGCCTTCAAAGACTTTAATTCTATTTGAGTACACTGAAGTATTTCTGTTTTTCAAAGCCTTGATCTGTTTAAGTATGCTGAACATCACGGGAGCATTTGCCACTGGATTTGAAAATTTATATTTAGCTCCTGTCTTCTCAGTAAACTGAGAATTTGAGGAGAGAATCGAGCACTATTCATCTTCATGTCTCTAGTGCTTAGCATTGTGCATGGGATAGAATACAGCTGGGGCCTCATGCTTTTAAAAATAAATTGAATATAATATGAATGAATAAAGACCATCACAAATAAATGTATTGAGGTGCTTCATAAAGAGGAACAGGTCATAAAGGAAGAAATGGTCTTACATGATGTCCTTAACATTAATCAAAGGACTATTATAGACTTGGTTTACCTCCCTGAAAAGGTAGACCTCCAACTATACCAACCATTTAAAAAAATGTTAAAACAACTAAATGTTCTCAATTTGCTATGAAACTTTACACTCCAAGTCAAACACTTCATGAATCTCAGTGTACAAATAAGATAGAAATAGAGACTTAAAATGGCTGAAACAAGTTCACGGGTCATTGGGCCTGATTTCGCCATTTACTGCTGTTAATCTTTTCCCTGAAATTTTTCCCAAACTGTTTATAAACCACAATTCATTTAAATAATGTTTATGTGCATGCTTATTTGTACATTTACATAATAAACCATTTGAGAGATCATATGCTAGCACCATGTTCCAATCCTAACACATCTGGGCTGCTATGATTGAGCTGTGGTGAAGATTTTGAGAAAAAAAGTATATATAGTTAAAACAAGTAAAAAATATGGAAACTTTTCTTGACTTTTTAAAAAAAGTTGAAAACAAACACAATTCTGCATAACTTTGTAAAAACAGCTTAAATTTAATGATTAATGTAGTTATAATTACTGAAATACATAATATTTTAGAAGATAATTAAAGATTAAGGATTCTGTCACAAGTATGATTCTTTCTGAATTCCATATTTTCCCCTTCAGTTAATTTGAAAGATTTCTTAATCTAATTAAACTGTCACTTAAGTGGTGCTGCCAGTGATGAATGCACAGAGATATTGAAGAGTAAATCTTTTCTATTAAAATGCTCAAAATATTCATTTAAATAGATTTAATTTGAATGACATGGTTCTGTTTCTAAATGTGATATAAATTGGATTTAGTTTGTCACCCAGGCATGAGCATTGAGTATTGACATGCATGCTACCTTCCATTCTATTGATATAATTAATATTCTTAATGTGTCTTAATGGGCCTGTTTCAATGTAATGTCCACATTTTATGGAAATTGAAGCTAAGCATTATTTTAAAGTTGTTTTCTGCAAAAGAAATGCAATGAAGGCTCATATGTATTTCCAAAGCTACAACTCAAACATATTTTTCACAGTATGTACTTTTGAATAAAACAGTTTTAGAGTATGATTTTATATGTTGCTCTGTTTTAATACAACTATCATGATATTTGTACAAAATAATGAACTAGATGGAGTCCTGGTTTTCATAGAAACTTTGCATATAACAAGCAAGAGGAGTGCATGTACCCATTGAGACGGTGGGACAGATCTAACGGGAGACCACCAAGTCCAGTTGGAATGGGACTGATGGAACAGGGGACCAAACTGGACTCTCTGAATGTGGCTGACGGTGGAGGAGGACTGAGAAACCAAGGACAATGGCGATGAGCATGAAATCTACAGCATGGACGGGCTCACTGTGAGCCTTGTCAGTTTGGTTGCTCACTTTCCTGGTCTTAGGGGGAGCTGGGAGGACCTTGGACTTAACATAGTGAAGGGAACCCTGATGGCTCTTTGGCTTGGAGAGGGGCAGAGTAGGGGTATGGGTGGAAGGGAGGGGAAGGAAGGGGGAGGAGGAGGGGAGGAAATGGAAATTTTTAATAAAAAAATGAGAAAAAAATCAGTGAATGAAAATATCCTTTTATTGTTCAATGATGTTGTGCTAGACACTATTTGGATATTTCTTTAGGATGGCAAACAAGAAGAACTATCGAAACAGTGGTAAACCATTAGAAATCACTGCCTAAACTTCTCTTAATAAGAAACTGAAGAATGATATAGGCACTAATACAATCATTGACTTTAAGAGCAATGACCTGTAACAACCATGCACTGAGAATTCTCCAGCATTTTGAGCTAAAAACTATATCCCTAATTTTTCAGCAGCGAAGGATAGAGAAGAGGGGCGAGAAAGAAGTTTGTACACATCCTTTTTATGCTATTTCCAAATTCAGATTTCATAGAAATTCATCTGGTTTGCTAAGGGAAAAAAGACCCAGTTACAAAAAATGTGAGAAAAATACATTTTTATCATATTTCTAGAAAAGATTTCCATAAATATTAAGAGAGACAACCCCCTATGTCAATCAACTTGATAATGATTGTTTTGTGTGCTAAAATATAGATGGTTGTTATACACTGTAAATATCTCAAAATCTTGACCACAACAAGGAGATAAGAAAACCTTTCTGTCCCTCCAAGTCTATCATCATAAGATGAAACATGTGCTGATGTGATATCAGTTAAGCAAAAAGAAAGGATGGAAAACAAAAAAAATATGAATCAAGGGGACAGAAGATCTGTACATGTAGCAAGAAGAAAGTAGCAAAACTCAAACATAATCTTAGAAGAAAGGGATTCAAGAGTACCTAGAATTTTTCTCACTGTTTTTATTTTATTATTATTGTTATTATTATTATTATTATTACAATTTTCCCCTTCTCCTCTCCTCCCATTTCCTACCTCCCCCATTCCCCCTTCACCTCCTTCTCCAGTCCAAAGAGCAGTCAGGGTTCCCAGCTCTGAGGGAAGTTCAAGGTCCTCCCCCCTCCATCCAGGTCTAGGAAGGTGAGGATCCAAACAGACTAGGTTCCCACAAAGCCAGTACATGAAGTAGAACCAAAACCCAATGCCATTGTTCTTGGCTTCTCAGTCAGCCCTCCTTCTCAGCCACGTTCAGAGAGTCTGGTTTGATCACATGCTCCATCAGCCAGAGACCTACAATGGAGCATTGGACTGAGCTCCCAAGGTCCAAATGAGGAGCAGAAGCAGAGAGAACATGAGCAAGGAAGTCGGGGCTGTAAGGGGTGTGCCCACCCACTGTGATGGTGGGGCTGATCTAATGTTTTTTATTTTTTAACATGGAAAAATCTGCAGCATTTTGAAGAAATTTCTGTGTAATTTATACTGTTCAGCTATAATATCATAACATATCACTAAAACATAACCTGTCTTCCATAGGTATTACCACCATGTCAGATCCATTATCATAACAGAAACAAAAATCATGCTCAAAGGGAAAACCTAAGGCTTAGCATGGATAAGGTTTTAGCACAAAGATTGACCACATGATCTTAACTATAATCTAAGAATTAGGAAATACTAAGGAGAAATGAGTATTGGAGAATGGTCTATAAAATAAAACAAAACTCAGAAATTATTTTTTTATTTACCTGAGAATAAGCTCCAGTTATTCTGTTTCTCACTAGGCACAAGGTTGTGATCTAGAGGGCCAGAAGTCTTAAGTCTTAAACACACACACACACACACACACACACACATATTCTCTTACTAATATTTATCAGCTTTGGCATTCCAGTAGGTGTCTCCAGCTATGAATGTTGCAGCTACAGTGACAAGGATTCTCTGTGGGTTATTTTTGTTTATGTTTCAACAGCAAATGAAAAGTATTTAAAGTCATATTTTATTTTAAACCTTTTTGCATAGTAGCCACATAAATGTTATTTATGTTACTACCACCATTGTATTTCAGTGGGTTTTTTTTATCAAAGTTGAATTCAAAGATGAATTATGACTATGGGAAATGTGGGGATTGTACAATAAACATTCTTCTTTACTGTTTTAAAAGGAAGCAAAAGATAGTGCTGATAACATCCGAAAATTGTGGAGTGTTTCATTAGTCATTATGACAAGACTGGATACTTCACTAGAGAACTGACTGGGGGCATAACCAAGGGTATTTGTAGTTGAGAAATAAGACAATAAGCAATAAAACAAGGCACTTTGCTTGAAAGATTTGCCTTGGGTCAGTTAGAAAAGGAGAGAAGGTGAGAAGAATAGGAAACCTGCCCTGTGCCATGGCTTGGTCTCACGTGATTTCACAAAATCATATCCTGACCAAACTTCCAGAGACCTCATCCCTATGCTATTAGGCTACATTTATGACTTTGTGGAATGAAGAGAATACACCCTAATAAAAATTCTAGTAGTGGAAGGTAATATCTTTCAATCTTCCCATAAATTGCTTGAGAAAACTCAATGTTGTTCCTATTCTTTCTCCCTGTCAATAACTAGTAAAAAATGTATAAATTGAAGGTTAATTTAATTTATTCTTGACTCATTTAGTAGAATGATTATTGCTGCTAAAAAAATAAACCTTTAGTACTTTAAATGCAGTCTGGAATTTTTATGTTAAGCAGTTAAGTCAAGGTTAATTGTTAGGGATCAATCTACAAAAAAGACCAGCGGTCTAAATAAGTAAACTTTATACACATGACACCAAACAACTGAGCAGTCTGCAAGAGGAGATAAAACTTCCCTCTGTATGCTGGGCTTCAGAAAATCTAACCTGTGAGCAGATTATGACTTTAATTCAGTAGAGTTGTACCTTGAATTTTTTTGCTTCTTTTGGTTTTGTATTTAAATAATGAAATTTGTTTTCTCAACTCACAAAAATATCTGAAAATTATTTTTATCCAGATGGAATCAAACATTATACAAAGATTAATTTACAATTGTTAATCTTATAATGTGACCCTTTAGTAATAAGTGACTTACTGGACAACTTCTAAAATACAAATTTTAATTTTCTTTTCTACTTAATTACTGGATAGTTAGTCTTTGAACAACGAAATGCTTTCCTTTCTTCGTCTAGGCCTGTGGTGTCACAGAGAAGTAAAAGCACCGACTTCATTCTCATAAATAAGTTAAGCAGGTTCTAATTATATATGTGTGCAATAATCAAAAGAAAAGGAGACTGCGCTTGAGAGAGGGGCATGAGCGATGCTGGAGATAAGATTTATAAAAGGGGATGGAGGGAAGAAGTGGAAGGGGAAAGTTGAAGTTGCATAATTCTATTTCAATGAAAACTTATTTTATTTATGTATATATGTCTGTGGGACTACAGATATATAGTTGTTACTTGTGTGTTTGTGTGTATTTGTGTGTGTATGTGTGTGTAACTAATAATAATGAAAATAGAACATGTGTTTGAAAAAGAGCATAGATCTTTGTGTATGGAAGATTTTGAAGGGAGAAAAGAGGAAGGGAAATACGTAATTTATTATAGTCTCAAAAAGCTAAAGAAATGCTTAATTCATAAGTTTTTATTTCCTAATTATGCAATTTTCTACTTGATAGATTTGTTCAAAATAATAGAACAGCAATATCCTTCCACATGTTTGATTTCACCTCACCTGCAGGCAAGTGTTCATATTCCTTGGATGCTGTGATCTCTCTGCATTTTCACTGGCTGTTAATTTGGAGGTCTAGGTATTCAGTCACCATTCTTATTGTCTCATTGTTGCAGAGATCCGCTCTGCGATGAAATGGAAACCTCTCACTACCTTTGCTGCTTGTTTGAGAAAAGCAAATATTCCTCATCGTTTTAAAAGCATTTTTCTCTTCTGCAAAATATTTGATACATCGATTATGCTCCCCCAAATAATATTATTACACTGAAGTCGAAGTCACCTGGTTGTGGGATGATTTATAAAGGTCAAACTGAAGGTTAGATATGAGAAGAGACAGCACTTCTCTTATTGACTGCTTATGCCAAAAATGTAACTTCAAGTCTACCAACCATCTGTCGACATGAGAGCATGAAATATTTGTGCAGTTTTAATAGTTAAACTACAGGAATATTGCTCATCATTTGTGAGAGTAAATGTTATAAATTTTTCTATTGCAATCCCCTTTCTTGTGTTCTAAACAAAGTAAGTATATGGACAATTAGAATCAAAAATAAAAGGATCTATTAAGTGTATAGTATTCTGACAGGGCACATAACATGTGCCTTCACTGAATTTATAGACTGCAGAGAAACAGCATGTGGACACAGTGCTAATGTGCTCATAATATTCCAACACAGAAATCAGCTAGCAAATGATCTTTGTGATTGTATAATGTTTTCTGCATGCAGGGAATCTGAATCCCTATATTACAGAAGATAGTCAGCATATAAAAATGTAAACACCCCTAAGCTTCACATCATAAACTGATTATTTGGTGAAATAGCAATGGTGAATTAAAAAGTGGCTTTTATTTGTATTAATCATCAGTTTACTTGTACATATTTACGGAATCAACTGTGGTACATCTATAGGAATAAATATTTTTAAATGTTTAAATCAGAGTAATTATCATTTTGTTTTATTAAAAATTATATATATATTGCTTAATACATAGTTATTGTACTTATATAGGGATATCTGTAATTAATTTTCTTCACAGATAAAATCAGCATAATCAATGATTTTGCTTCCCTATAATAGATAGTTTCATGTTCAGCAACATTGACTTTCTATATCTTAGTTAATCATTCGATATGCTCTGGATAATTGTGATCTATCATCCTTCTACTGTATGTAGAACATGAAAACTCATTACCTCTGTCTGTGTTTTCAAGGCTGTTTTCTAGTCTCCCTGTAACTCACTTCCCTACTTGTAATGATGCTTAAATTTATATAACTTTTTTCACATTCCTGTGTTAGATAGAATATTTTTCTTTGAATGTCTGAATTATTTCACTTAATATGATACCCCTTATTTCCCTGAAAATTACACTATACCATTCATTTATTGAGAAATAATATTCTGCTATGTATATGCACCATACTTTTGTTATCTTCTTACCCATTGTTGACCAACTGTATGTATTCTACTTTGTAAGTATTTTGCTTTAAATTTTCATAAGACTTTTGGTGTTTACTATTGTGTTGGCCCCAATGATATGATTGTTTTACTCCTCTTTTATCTGTATGGGATCTGCGAGCTAGCTTACTTTAGTAATTCAATGTGCAGTATATCAGAGGAGCAGGAACTATCAACAGTAATTCTGCTCTAAGAAACTTTGGTCAATTCTGTGTGAAGTGTTGAAGGTCACAAATAAAATGGTAGTAAAAGAAAATATAGTAGAGATTTATTATAATGTGAATGGTTTCTGGATAGAAATGCCAAAGTTCAAAGATTTACAATATGGTCCTATTTTAAATAAAGCATCATCATTGTTATTGTTGTTGTCCTCTCTTCCATATTTATAAGTTACAGGTTATTTAGAAACATGAAACTAATTACGTTGTTATAGAAAGTGGGGATACAGCAGGTAAGATGGTGATTTCTAGAATAGTAACACTGGGGCATGCTTATTACCTGGTAGGCTAGTGAATATATGTTGAGTATCCTTTGTGTGAGAGGACATGCTGAACATCTATTAACCATAATAGAGATGTACTTTTGAGCATTTGTAAACGTACAATTTACTATTAGCATTAAATTCTGGATAATATCAAATCATGTAAACACATCAACCCACCATAAATGAATAGTTTATACTTAATGAAGTAGATTGATGTTAGAGTTGCATGCTTTGATTAAAAACACTATTTTCCAACAATTCTAAAAGTCACATATAAAATAACTTAGTCATAATTCACAATCCTTAATTCTTTTACAAAGAATAAAGCATATGCTTGTTTTTATTTTAAGAGAAAACTAAAAGCCATGGGCTAATGTTTTGGCTCCAGGGCAAAAGCATTTGTCTGACAACCTGAGTTACATCCACAGAGTTCATGGAAAAGGGAAGGATGAAAACCAATATGTACAGGGTTTTATTCTGACTTCCAAAAATATGTCATGCCACAAAAATCCATGTATTTTAAATGTATTATACACACAAAATATCCCACACAGAGATACAAACATACAAATACATAGAAGCAAATTACTTACCAAACAAACACACACAGAAAAAAAAAACACTGATACAAAAACACACCTATATAACTACCCCAAAACAAACACACTGACAAACACATACAAATGTACAAACATACACACAATACCAAGAGATAGTTTTAAAAAATATTTCCTTTATTTTTGAGATTGTACTATAGTCACATCATCCCCCCTTCCCTTTCCTCTCTCCAAACCCTGCTATTTACTTACCCACTTCTGCTTGTTCTCATTGGACAACATATAATCTCGCCAACATGGCTTCATAAACGTAAGCTGATACAAGAACAAGAGTAATAGACTGGCTGATGTGTAGAGGAGAAGCTTATACAAAAAGCTAAAGACAACGAAGAAATGTTGAGAACAGGGGAAATAATTTCCCAAAAAGACAAGTATATCAATTGGTTATTCAATACAAAATGATAAGCTCTGAAAAAAATACATATAAGGAGTATTATAAAGACTGAGCATGTTGCTTTTATGTATTTAAGAATATAACTGCACATACATGTACATATACTTCAGGGATAGCAAAATCATGGATCTAGGAAGTAAACATGTTTTTAAAGTAAAACCAACATTCATCATAATGTAGAATGTTCTGTGTACCCTGAAATACTAAGTATCATATGTAAACAAACAATTTTCAAATACTGTGTACCTGGTATTAAAGGATCTGTGATACTAGACACAATAGACATTAGAAATGGACAATCACCATATTTCTCATTTACACCCTAGGTAAAACATTTAACAGTAGTTCATTGTAGGCTCTCAGAGACCTGTGCATACAAAAATGCTGTCTGAAATTTCTTTTATATTTATCATGGTGAGGGAAATAAACAATGATTAACAACAGCTGAATTTTAATTTAATTTCCATGAAGAAAAAATATGTAAATACCATTAGCTAAAGCAAGGCACAGAGCCATGGTAAAGCAGAATATATGTCAATGCCACTTTTGAACATCACAATGACATGCAGATGACATCTCAATTTAACATGAAAAGTTGGCCACCGAAGAGTTGTTAAAATTAATTTATTACAGCCTAAAACTTTAAATACATTTCAGAGTATTGTATTCTATCAAAACTTCTTTTATGTTCTATATTTCTGCCAACGTATATGACAGTTAGCAGTTTGCAGTCTGCGTGAGTAGCATACCATCTAAAGAATCAGTTTTCCCTTTTAAAAAGAATTCAGATGAATAACCTTCCAGTATTCACAAGCATGGGATGAGAATTGTTCACGATGAGCACATATTACAATAAAGAAAGATTACTTACTAGCAATAATGTCTGAGAAATTTGATTGGTTATCTCAATATAAGAGACTGCATAAATTGCCCCCAAATGGACAATGTGAACATGGATGCATGGTAACAGGAAATCTGCTTGATTTGATAAATGCTGTATCCAGGCAAGCAGGAATTTTAAGTCAATCATTTCACGCATCTCTTAACCACAGTTTATGTTCTGATCTCATTTTCTCCACCCCCAGAAGCCTCTCAGCAGTCACTACATCCCTAAAGTAATTGTGTTCAGAGTCTGGGGGGGGGGGGAGCTTAGCACAAGCACAGTGAATACATACGTTGAAGTTTTATTTCCCAACCTTTGGCATGGAAGCTCTGGGATATGTACCTTTTAACCTCTTTGGTTTTTTGGTGTCCCCAGGTACAAAATCAAATAATGTGAACACTTATTATACTGCAATTTATGAGAAATACAGAAAAATTACAATGATTTTTAGAAATCAGCAAAGAATAAGATGGTTATAAAAGTTTGTACACACACACATTCATACACACATCACTTCTAACTCATCAGGTAAGAAATCCCACTAAACTATGGATATATGAGAAAGAAAATAGTATTTTAAATCATGTTGTTAGCTGTTCTATCATTTCTATGCACAACAGTAGCAACTTAAAGGAGAGAACATTATTTTGACTGCTTGCTTGGGGAATTTTAATCTATTAAGCAGAGAAGGCATGACAGAGCAGGCCAGCTCATGTCTGCAGGACTGTTTTAAGCACTCTTTCCTTCACTCTGAGCAAAAAAGCATTTAGAACACCAAGAAGCCAAGAGTCGGAGGCTCATTATAGTCTTCAAAGCCCCATTCTCAATGAAGGACTTCTGCCATATAATGCTCACCTCCCATATATCCAAAAGCCTCTCAAATAGCACTGTGACTGAAGAAAAACTTTCCCACCAAGAATATAGAAGTTAATTCATATTTACACTAATTTTCTAGGAGATACTTTCTATTTAAGCCAATGTGTTCATAGTATGAGTTTCAAACAAATGGATCATCTTATGAATTTGTAGAATTCTTAAAAAATAAATGAGAACTCGCCCTAAGATCTGAAGGGTAAATAGAAGACAGCTAAAGAAGAAGAGAAAAGGAAACTTGCACTTATTGTTCATGAATTTGTTTGGGAAAGATGGTCATGTAGGTAAATAGTAAAACATTCAATAAGTAGAAAAGGATGCTCAGAGATAGACATATCATATATGATCATAGATAGATAGATTATAGACAGACAGATAGATAGGCAGACAGACAGATAGATGACCCATATATTGATGTGTAATTACTTAAACACACAAATATGTTCTTGTAAATTTGGTGAGCTTTACTGCTAACTCTCAGATATAAAACTATCTGAGATAATTAAATTATAAAGTCCAAATGCACATTTATTTTACTAAATGTTTGAAGAATTTTTGTCTATGTTCTTTGACCCTGAAGTTTTAGCTGTATGAGGAGCCACATAACTAACAAAAGAAAAAGAAAAACTGTTCATTTCATGGCCAGGGCCAGGAAGTGAGATAAGAAAGAAAGAATTAGGGGTTCAGGAATGATTTCGTAAAGGGCATGAACCTAATGAACAGAAACCCTCACAATAGATCTTTCATTAGTTTAAGCTGTTGCAACCTGGGCCTTTGGATGACTTTCCAAATACAAATTATTGCTGGAATTTTATAGTTTTTCATAGTCTTTTTTTCAGTACCCTTATTTAAATATTCTTATTTATAAAATGATGAGAACTCCAGCTTCATTGTCAGTATAAAGATTAAAAACATTAAAAGCATGATAATGCCATCCCTTCTACATCAGAGGCGCTGTGTTACTATCTACTTTATACCTAAAAAAATCACGTAGTCTTTATGTTCAGCACATACCAGTTTATGAAAGCCAGAAATTCCTTAGGTAATGAAACAAATGTAGCATAACTGTGCATGCAAAACACATATTCATATGAATCAAAGACACTTAATATGAAAATAAAAGTGAAATTGACCTTAAACTTCTCCCTGAAATTGTGACTTGGTTGTTAAAGGCTATGTGAAAATAATTGCCTCTACCTGTTCCTTGAAATCTTTAGCATGTTTCTCTGTTTCTATTCAGAAACTTATAGCCACAACCTGACAGAATATTAAATAATGCCTAAGAATCCAATGAAGAAATTATAAAAATATAAAAACTCTTGCCCTCGAACACCCAAGGCTGAGTCTCCCTGGAAACCCACTGGTTACTCTAGACAGGGAATCAGGTAATCACTTTCTTGACATTCTATCCCAATTTTCCAGTCTTATCTTCAGACCACCTGTTGCACCTTCTCTTTTTTCTCTGCCCCATTCCCATGGAACTGAGTAGCTTCTCTCCAACCGAACTCCTTCCTTAATCCATCCCTCTGTCTCAGTTACCAATGCTGAGACTATATAATTACACCCGAATTTCTAAAAGAAACTCTAAAAGTGAAGGGCCTGGAAAGATGTTCTACAAACTCTGAGATAACACAGATGCCAGCTGTTAAGTCTTCAGTAAGCAGCCTACAATCCATATAACAACAAAGGCTGGGAACAGAGGACGGGATTACAGAAGAGTTATATCAACCTACAAAGGGCAAATCCAATAGACAGTAATAGATGGATTGGGTGTGAGCTTGAGCACTGAATCAGTCTGGAAATGTGAAAGAAATGGAGGAGGAAAAAGGGAATCAGAGGAGAGAAAACTAACACTAAGAGCCATTTGAGGGCCATTTGGAAACTGGATAGCATAGAAGCTTCCTAAAGCAAACATATATGAAAGTGATCTAAATGTAATCTCCAAAATAAGGGAGACAGAGCCCCAGTTGACATCTCTCATCTCCAAATGAAGACTCCAATTCTAAAAATGGATTACGTCCAATTTAGTTGTTGGCCAAAGGAACTTCATAGTAAAGAACAAACAACCCAGGCTATTTTCAACGCTATTTCTTGTTCTCTATAAACTGATCCCAAAGCCCTTTTTCTGAAGAAAATATTTACAAAACTCTCTAAACATGAAGAGGTGAGTTGATGCTACCTAGAGCCTTCACTCATATAGACTGATGCTCGTAGCACTGGAAGGTACTCTGAAGGCTACCAAAAGAGGAGCATAATATCAACCCAGCAATAAATCTTTTGATCTACAGTGGTGACCTGTCTGCAAGGTATTCTGGTGCAACAGTGGTGCAAAACTCACAGGGCCAAACAACCTATATCTGATTGGATTTAAGACCCATTCCATGAGATATAACCTATCTCTGAAATTCCTCATGTGCCTAAAAGCTAAGACTAAATAGGCTATGGACCTAGGGGCAAACCAAATAATACTATTACACTAAAATAGTGCAGCCACAAAATGATTCTTAGTGACATTCTACTATGCTCATAGATCAGTGTCTTGTACAGAAATCATCAGAGAAGCTTTCTCATACTATAGATAAAATTAAATACAAAGCCCTATAGCTGGACAAGATGCAGAGAGTGAGGGGGACCTTGAAATGCTGTTCCAAATGATATGTGTCTTTTTATCATTTTACCCTTCCTTTGGTTTATGGAACTCTGAGAAAGAGGAGACACAATGATTTTAAGAGGCAAAGGTGGTGGAGAACCAATAAAACAAGGTCCTCTAAATAGCAAGACCATTGCAAATATGAATTCAGAGAGACTGTGGCAGCATGCATAGGGCTTGCACAGGTCTGGATGTGACTTGATCCATTTCTGCAATTAGAAGTGAACATAAGCCACATCGCTAATCTTTAAGTTATATTCCATCAATAACCACTTTGAAATGAAAAAAAATTCTGGGTTTTTCCAACAGAGTATCACTAGGGAAACAAACTACTTTTGAGGCCAGGCTCAGCAGTACATGGCCAAATAAAATGAACTAAATGATGTTTTTGAAGTTTTGTGTCTCAAATGTGTAACAAGAGGGGAGCCAAGCCTGCTTGTTTGTTGGGGTTTCTGTCCCACCAGGTACCCCACAGCCAGCAAGCCCCAAAGAAAATCACACAGAGATCTCTATAAGTTATAAAGCTGATTGGCCCATTAGCTCTAGCCTCTCACTGGCTAACTCTCACATATTAATTAACCCATTTTTCTGATCTAGGTTAGCCATGTGGCTCAGTACCTTTTTTACAGTGGGGCAGATCACATCCTGCTGCTTCAGTGATCTGGGCAGGAGTGGGAAGAATCAACTTCCTCCTTCCCAGAGTTCTCCTGTTCTCATTACATCATTTCTACTTCCTGTCTGGTTTTCCCACCTTTATCTCCTGCCTGGCCAATCAACGTTTTATTTAAAACATGATTGACAGATTACAGACAATTCTCCAGCACAAATGCACTACCTGGGCATTTTCTTTGTTTCTCATCCTATGGGTCTTTTTAAATATATATAATAGTTTCTGATAATGGCTTTTAATATCATTTCTGTGTTTGTAATGACTATAGCTCTGTATCTATATTTATGTCTTGTGTTTTTTCCTTGGCCCTTTGCTTGTTTATTCTGTTTGTCCTATTCAAGTTTGTTTCCTTTTGTTTATTTTTACTTTTATCTTTTTATAGAGGTGTGGTTTTTTTTCCTAATGAGGGAGAGCCAGAAAGAGTATGAATTTGGGTGGGTGGGGAGTTGGGTAGAATCTAGGAGTTGAGGATGGGCAACCATAATCAGAATATATTGTATGAACAAAACCTATTTTCATTTAAAAATATAATAAGTAAAAGTTCTATATTTATCTGCAGTTTCTTTTTTCACTCAAAAAATTCAGTAGGTTATTAATGATATATTGCAGACAAAGAAATGACCTTACTGTAGCTATTAAATCATAAAAGTCAATGTTATTTCTTTGTCAAACAGCAAAACACAATTTATTGTTGATTTTTCTCTTAAAAAAATGAAAGTAAGCTCCCAAACAACTCCACAAAACAAATATGCATTTCAATTCAAGATATAAAAATATTGAAACAAAAGCCTATGGTTTCAGAATAGCAGTCTGAGGCCTGAAGGTATGAGGGGGCTAATGTTTAGCCTTGTACTGCTTGCTCATGGCCTCTATTTTAACTCAAGTGGACAGGGTTATTGATATTTTGATACACATATATTTATGTTTTGAATAAAATAAATTTGGAACTATACACTGGAGCTATACAATATGAGAGCTCGAACATTTCTTTAGAAATTCCAATCATCAATGTTTTTTTTTCTTTTTTTTTACTGCAGTAAATGCTATTGCTCTGGCTGTTGATCTAAATACTATCAAGTGAACCTTAAATGTTAATCATTAACCTAAACCACAGTCTAGATAGCTTCTCAATATAAACTTATGAGTTCTTTCTGTGTGACACTACTGTGTTTTATTTTTTATCAACAAAACACTAAACTACATTATTATTATTACCAATTTGACAACACATCTTAGGAAGAAATCATCTTCATAATAATCCAGAAGTAAAAGTTTCCAGTGGAATGGAGGGTTTCCATGAGATGGGCATACTATATTACAGACAGACAGGATCTTCCCACATCCATTCACAGAATTCCAGATACCAGAAAAAGACGGCAGTAGCAAACATGTGAAGGCATAGCAGAAAGAAAAGACATTCTGGAGTCTGTGGACCTTGCCTATCTGAGATTTACTCATCAGGGATTTTCCTCCTGGTGGGCTGACACCTAAACTTCAATTGTCACCTGCTGCTTCTCTGACATTGGCACTGTCTACTATCAGAATCCAGAAGATGACTCCAAAATGCCCTGGGCAATTTGATGGATATCCTCAATTCTTTATAAAGATTATTAAATTGGCTCTAATGTCATATTCCTGTATCATTTCTGCATGTATTACAATAGACTCAAGCACAAAATGTGCTTCTTTCTTTATTGTATTCCAGGCAGAAAAGAAAATCTCCAGAGCAAGAACTAAATGCTATTGTGACTTGTTTGGTGCAGGAATGTTCTAGATATCAATATATATAGGTACTTTCTGAACTTCTTCAATGTTATGGTTAATGTATTGGGTATTAGAGTATATATTTCACGGGCAGATGTATTGTGAAAATTCTAGGTCAGGATTATGTGGGAGAGAGCTGCAATATGTAATAAGATTTCTAATCTGGGTTTGTGAAGCAAAGATGACATGAGCAAAATATGCAGTATTCAAACTAACGCCTAATGTTAACAGAGATATTAACACTTTATCTGAAACCATGGGTTCAAAAGTGTTCATTAAAATCTCAGTTCTTATAGTTTTAAAAATAGTAAAGTACACACTTAGTAAACTTAATGATAATACTAATAGGAATTGGTTCCACAGTCCATTATATTAAAAAAAGATTCTATTTCAGTAAAGGACTATTCATTCTAATTGTAAGACAAGAAGTTGTTCCACTTCAGGCTAAATCTTGCCTCCCAGTGAGTACATACCATGATCGGTCTGCTTTTTAATTTTGCTATACTCATTCCAAGAAATAATTTTCTTACAGAGTTTCTGGGATTATGTTAATAGAGCAAATATTTACTGGGTTCTTGTTATTTACAAGCACTATGAATTCATGTACTTATGATTAAATCATTATTATAGCTCTGTAATGTGTTATTGTCATTTAAGAGGCAAACAGAGGTTGAGTTCACAAACTCAGTGCCACACAGTGGATTGGTTTACTCATATTTCAATAAGACAGTCTGGTATGGAAGACCATGCCATTAATTAGTACAATGAGACAATGAGGAATAAAAACTAATTTGACTAAGGGATATAAATAAAATTTGACTAGAATGAAACTTATTCTATGAGTTTCATAATACTTTTACAGATTGAGTCTTCTTTCAATTAATATCCAGTGGTGTTGATTCTTTTAAAGTTATCTATCAACTTTCATGTATGAAACTAGTATTTTTGGTTCCTAAATCTTCTTAACATATGTATAAAATAAAAACACATGAGAAAAACCTGAGTAATATAAGGACAAGAAGATACAATTCATCTAAGAAATTAGATGCGTATATAAAACAATCGAATTTTTTTAAAAGTTTAAAGCTGTAGAAAATATCAGCTTCATTATGTGGAATTAGACATTAGCAAGGGAATACATTGTGAACAAAACTTCTTATACACAAAATTTGGCATTTTAAAACAAACAATGAAAACTGTATTATTGAATGAATAAGCCTCAGACAAGTATAAGATTTTAAACAGGAATATTAAAGACTGCTCAAACAAAACAAGAAAATCACAGTAAAAACAATGAAATGAAAATGAAAAGGAAAAAATAGGTAAGGAAGGAATTAAACTTAATTATCAATGAAACATTGGCTGAAAAGATACAAAAAGATGATTAAGTTGCCATTCTCTAAAGATGTAAAAGACCCATAAAAAGTCTAGTTATTAGCAGACTTAACTGGAAAAATCACCCTAAATGTGTGCTAGAGAGAATGGTAAGACTGACACCGGGATAACAATCATATGATGACTGCACGTTTGTAAAATAACTTTCTTTGAGCATGCAGAATTTCTTAATTCATTTCTAACATCCCAAAATGAAAATTGCTTAAAAAGTAGAAATGGGAAATACCAGGAGAAAAGCAAGATTGAAGCAAGCAGTATATATAAAAAATAATCTGCTGCTTCAACATTCAGCAATCAAGGTCTTGATAGGGGAGTTCAGAAGGAAATACCTTAACATTTCTCATCACTTTTCTGAATTGTCTGTTCCTCCAGTAAACTTGTCTTTTCCTTCCTTCTGGAAGTTGTAGCAATGAATCAGGGAGAAGCCTCCAGAGTGTGTAGTGTGGCAATGGTCCAGACTGAGTTAACAAAAGCACAAAGAGTCCCAACTTAGACACAATGATTCCCATGAGTGAAGACAGGTCAGAGAGCAGAGTAAGAGAATATACTTGTCAGGAAGTGCCCAGCAAGAGAAAAGAGAATTCAAAGAGCTGTCACATCCCTAATCTAATTTTATCCTTAAACTTCCCTGAGGCACTTAAGCCTGGGTTTATTATTCTTGTATTTGAAAGGTGCACTCAAGGTACCAAAGGTCAAGCAATCTGGCTATGTGGCAAGTCTGTGCATATTTTGGGGACTTCTGTGTCTAAAACTGCGTGAGAACTCGGGCACTTAAATGTTTTTTCAAATGATAGAACTCCTTTTGATTGTTTTTGTGAGTTTGAAGTGTTCTTAACTCTCTGAACATTCACCTCTTTGCTTTCCAGTGGAAATTTTAGTTTTGTAAGTTTTTGACCCAAAGATTTCTTGACAATAGGTATAACTGGAAGGAACTTATTATAGGTGACTCTTACTTTTATTCATTCTTTTTCAATTTTGGCAACAAAAATCTATTAAATTTGTGATCTCATTCTATAATTGTTATAAATTTCAAATACTGCATTAGTACAGAAATTAACATTATCATCAGGAAAGCTACTCTGCAACACAAGCAAAAATATTTGTTCTAAAAAAAGGCATTTATATTAAAGATCAAAGTAAATGTAAAACAATAAATAGACATTATTGGTTAGAAGTGAAAACAGTAAAGCTAGGATTTGGGGAATATTCATTGCAGTTTGTGTAGGCAAAGACTGAGTTTCATTTCCCAGCTGCCCAGATGTGAGCAATCACACAGAAACTATATTCATTACAACCCTGTTTGGCCAATTAGCTCAGGCTTTTAATTAACTAACTCTTACATCTTTAATTAACCCATTTTTATTAATTTATAAATTGGCACGAGTCTGTGGCTTATTGGTAATTGTCTGGTGTTTGTCTCCTTTGGCAGCTACATGGCATCTCCCTGACTCCACCTATATATATCTTCCAGTGTGGCTATATTCTGCTATGTAATTGACAGACACAGACTTATTCATTAGCCAATAAAAGCAACACATAAGAAGGACATCCCACATAACCTCCTCTTTTCTGTCTAATTAAAAAGGAAGGCTTTAACTTTAGCATAGCAAAATAGTTATTAAGCAAGAATTACAGTTGTGATACTTCTTTGTGATTCTAAAGTTTTATATGTATCTTTTTATCATAACTAAGGGAAACTGTAACTATCTAGTTTTCATCTCCATCAAAGAAGGATATGAGTAAGTAAGCAGGAAGTGCATTGCAAGCAACTTCCAAAATTATAGAATTGACAGAGACATCTTGCTACATAGACAATCAGCCAAAGTTCTCCTATAATGTCAGGATGTCCATCTTCAGACTACTGGCCCAGAATATCCATAACAAACTTTTCCATGAAGCAGGAAATTTGAAGATCTGTCCTGCCAAAGTTTATCAGCTGCTTTCTTCTATGTCTTGCAGAATGTCTGGCAGTTCTTTTTGTGAAGCAGGAACCCTACAGGATAATCTTACCTTCTTTAGGGAAGTTTAGAAGTCATTTTTCTGTGGGTTCTACATGCCCAGTTCATACAGCATAACATCAAGAAGTCCAGACAAGAACAGTTTCTTGCCCAAATGGTTAACCAACTTCATAAGGAGCCTCTTTAATGCCCATCATCCTCTTAGAGTAGATTAGTACTGCCAGGAGATATGTTTTATTGTCATGAAAAAGCTAAGTTCTTAAAACATTTTAAATGCTGTATTTTATAGGTCTTTGAAAGGGTTGAAGAATACCTATCCATCTGAAATATATCTCTGTACATCTAAAACACCTATCATGACTACAAGTATGACTATTATAAAAGACTACCTACTAGTCTACAATTTTAATTATGCATTACATTTTAAATGAGTTGTTTAAACATAATACCTTAAACAAGAACAAAAATACATATAAAAATATTGACATTAAATTTGAATTAATAGACCAAGATCCATACCAATGCAAATTATTCATCTCTATATACTACTTCTACTAACCCCAAATAGAGAACTGATGAGCCCAACCTAGCATGGATTACAGCTCACCAAAG
This sequence comes from Arvicola amphibius, assembly GCF_903992535.2. NCBI lineage: Eukaryota > Metazoa > Chordata > Mammalia > Rodentia > Cricetidae > Arvicola > Arvicola amphibius. Next base: position 32,317,789 of record NC_052047.1, on the reverse strand, counting down.
CTGGAAACCTGGAGCACACTACACAGACTGAGAGGAGCTCAAAAGTTTGGAGACAACTCAAGCCTTTTCTCAACAGTTCAGTGTGTGTGAGATTGTCTCACAGTAGTTTATATTTCTTTACTATTTATATTTGCTGTGGGGTGGGGGTGGGCCATGCTAGTAAATCTGCTAAGCTTCAGTGACCACCTGAGGTAAACAATTTCCTGAGCTTAATGAGCTTCCTTATAACATAGACTGTTTCATCTTTCCTTACAACTTCCTTGTTACTTCACTCCCTCACTAACATCCTGTATTTAAAGAGCTTCCCTCTAATATGGGGTACTGTAATTAGAAATTAATGAAACAGCAAAATATTATACAAAATGAGATAAGTCAAGAAGAGAATTGCAAATGCCATGGTTTACAGAGGAGGTTCAACATTTAAGAGCACTTGCTGCTTTTACTGATGACCCAGAATTGGTTCATAGCATACACAAAAAAGATGACAACAAATAATAACTCTAGTTCCAAGTGATTAGGTGTGTTCTTCTAACTTTCATGGGCTCTGCTTGCACCAGGTACATATACACACATGCAGCAAACACACTCACAGCCATAAAATGAAAATTAATAAGCCTGTGTTGGAGTGATGTCTCATCAGTGAATGCACACATCTCCTGCAGACCTGATTCTGGTTTCTAGCTCCTACTTCCAAAACCTGGGGTCAAATACATACAGCATCATGCCCAGGTACAGCTTTTATTTATTTGTTTCTGTTTTACATTCTTCTACTGATAACAAGAACCTGAAAAATAGATCCGTGTCTCATTCTGTACTAGCATTCTCTAGAAGAGTGAGGGAAAATCAGACATTATCCAGAATAACAATTAAAAAATTGTGGTAATATTTATAAAGTCCAGTTTTCTATACAGTGTATCTTCCAAAGTATATTAAGTCTGCATCACCAGAAACAATATTATGTGTAAATGCAGTGTTGTGTCTTGAACTGCATCCTGGAGCTTAAGGTGGACATGTGTGGATAAGTCGTTGTATCCTAACATGTTTTGATATCTCAAAAGAAAAAGAGGATACAGATATAGCCCAATTGCAGTTATTCTATATTTTCTAAGGGACAGTAGAACTAGGAATCTCATAGTATAGGGAAAAAAAAACAGTGTATCAGTTTTCATACTTGAATGATTTAAAATCAAGTACTGTTTAGGATGGCAAAGGACCACGAACCTTTACACTACTAAGTATAGCGGTGCGATACTCAATATGCTTTTTTAAAAAAAATTTAAATTATCCAGAAATATAGTTTTAGCTTTCATTCTTTACTTCTGTAACCCATGGATTTTATTAATAGAATCAGTGGATTGAAGCAAATCCCACCTTGATTAATTTCTACTATTCAACAGTATAAAATGGAGTACTACTAAGATTAGAAAATTACAGTTCAGGGTGCTGGTATACAGCCAAACTCAAGGGTAAAGCCAAAAGTGAAAACAGTGTGAAATTCTGTTTTTGTACCTTTGGAAGTCAGACAGTGGTAAATTGAGAATGACAGAACTACATCTGCTCCATCTGCTGAGTCAGAATCCCCGTCAAGAAAACTTTTGCTTGCATTGCCTTGTAATTCCACTTAATCTCATCCTCACCTAACTGCTGTAGGATATCAGCCTTATTATAAGCATGGGAAATTGATTTCTATCAAGATCTATACATACAGACAAGAAGAGTTCAAAGTCATTCATCCACCCTTCCCATTTTTCAGGAAATCCATGAAGCATAGAGTAATTTCACCAGGTGAAGGAACTGATTCTCATATTCACATATAAGACACATCTACATATTCACATACCTTAAGTCCTCAACATCATAGACAGGAAGCTGTCATTTAGAGAGATATAATTTTAAAAATTAATAATTTTTTTCTTCTCTCATTTATATCAAATAATGAATTTCTTAATGTATTAACACATATAAATATACATATATACGAGAGAAACATAATATTACTCCTATGTATATTTCTTCACTATTTAATTACTTTCTAATTGGAAATGCATTTAATATGCATTAGTTTCCCCTCATTTTTAATAAAATCACCTATCTTCATTTATAAGTACAGATGTAATATCACTTATTCTAAACCTTCATGCTACATGTCATTTCTTTGAATGACAATACCAAATTTGTATGTTCTTAGTATGTATAATTAATAGATATGCTTATTCAGTAAACATACCAACCGACTAGATAATTAGCCAAAATGTATATGATTTTTTAAAAAAAAAATAAGTTCAAATTTAAATCATGCTTACTAAATATTTTTGGACTATGAAAATCCTTGTGCAAGACTTTAAATATATGCTGTATAAATTTATTTCAAGCAAAATGACTCTTGACAAATCCACATTCTATCTTAGAAAATCAGGTCTGCTGTGTTATTTTAAAACACTAATAAAAAATTACAAAACTTTTCCAAAGTGTTCAGAGTAGAATGATTTGACTCTTGAAGGAAAAATTCTGCCATCTTCTTTAAAAAGTTATATTACACAGAGTGTGCATAGCAAAATTGATTTTCTTTGCATTGAGGAACTATAAAGAATACAAGATCATATATTATGATTAAAGACAAAACGAATGGTTAAGTACATGAGAAAAGGAATGCAGCCTTTCTTGAGCATGGCCCAGGCTATTACATGGCTGACTGCCAATTATAGTCAATACGATGGAGGCTTCAGATGAGAAATGAAGCTGCTGAATTAGAAGGTCCTTATCAACACTCCTGACAGGAACACAGACGTCAGCTGTGATGCTTCAAGTCTTGCAGTCTGCTGAGATTCTTCCTCCTTTGTAATACAGATAAAATTGATATCCATCCATTCAGTTGGACTACCAAGATACTTCCTTTTATCTTCAAATGCTATCTGGTACACAGAACAGAAAAAAAAAATGCTTTCCTTAATATCGCCCCTGACATCACCTCTCTTATTTCTTATTTGCTTTTAGACAATTCTGTGCCTGTCAACACACTTGATTAAATAGAAGTATAAAAAACAGAGATAATACCATTATTGTTTCAGAGATAGTATGCCAAGTCTAGTTCTAATTTTCAGATACTTTTAGCTTATTCACTCCATGGTACTCATTTTTTAAAAAAGCCATAACATTAGAAAATCTGTAATTATAACATAGGTAAATGGGTAAACTATTTATATTTGGTATAAGGCTTATCCCTCAACTTGATGAATAATTTATTCTTGAGAGGCATTAATCTGAGTAATTCTTCGAATTGTTTCAAAATACTTTGATCAGATGGATTCTTAAAGGAATCCATAGGTGTAATCATTTCATGGGTTGAATATCAGTTTTATCCTTTATAACTTGGATGATACTGGGCAAACTAAAAAGCAGATGGAAAGACCAATTCCATATACAGTGTTTAGTTAACATGTGTAAAGAACATAATCCATGCTCGATATGATCAGCACTTTTATTACAATGAATATATCAGTTTCATCACTGTAAAATGCTTCCAAAAATATTATACATAACAGTTACCTGTGAAACTTCAGATGGAAAGGAAGGAAATAGAAGTAATATAGAATCTTGATGACAACATTCATTGCCAACTGATGTAGACTGATAATTAAGTAAACAGCTCTCCTTTTCTCAGATGTGTAAGGTGTTTTTAGCTGTTATATTGACCAAGAAAGATGTACTTTTAATATGGGCATAGTGTTATTATGGGGCAGGATTCTGGACTCAATAAAAAGGAAAATAAAAACAACCCAGCTGGTGTAGGAGGTCCTTCTGTATTTGTGTTACTTTCATTGGTTAATCAATAAAGAAACTGCTTGGCCTGATAGGGCAGAACTTAGATAGGTGGAGAAGACAGAACTATATTCTGGGAGGAAGAAAGCAGCAGATAGAGTCAAGCTACCATGAAGCTGCCAGATCAGACATGCTGGATCTTTCCTGGTAAGCCACGACCTCGTGGTGTTACACAGATTGGTAGAAATGGATTGATTCGGGATGGAAGAGTTAGCCAATAAGATGCTAGAGAGAATGGGTAAGGCAGTAATTTAATGAATATAGTTTCTGTGTAATTATTTTGGGGGTTAAGCTAGACAGGTGGCTAAACACAGCCTCCGCTTCTCCTACTACACCCAGCAATCTGTTCTGCTATGTGTTCCATGGATAAGTAATGAACGGAGGGGTCTCAGATGGATGTTTCTGTTACCACCATGAAGCTCATCAACTATGAGCCAAAATAAATCCCTGCTTCCAAAATTTATTCTAGTCAAGTATTTGGTTGCAACAATGACAAAAGTAACAACAACAAAAAAAAACTTTGCATTCCAATTTTCAAAAGCTTTGTTTTCAGAACTTTGTGTCATTATGTAATCACCTGAGTCTTGCATTTTCTATCTAGAAAATGTTCACAGTTGGAGATTTAACGAAATAATCAGAGCCATGCTCTATCAAATACATTAACTCTCCAGTAAATAAGAAATAAGAATGTGTGTGTGTGTGTGTGTGTGTGTGTGTGTGTGTGTGTGTGTGTGTGTATTCTTTTTTCTTTTTGGGTCTGGGTTATCTCACTCAGAATGAATTTTATCTAGTTTCATCCATTTGCTTGCTAATTTTGTGATATTTTTTCTACAGCAAAATAATACTGCCTTAAATTGATGTGCCATGATTTGTTGATTTCATGGGAGGCCTGCTTCTCTCTGAATGGAGACAGAGGAGGACTGGAGGGGAGAAGGGAGATGGGAGGCAGATTTGGGATGGGAATAGAGGATGGAGGTGAAATATATATATATATATATGTACATATGTATATATATATACATATACATATATATGTATATATCTTTTAAAAATAAGTTATTGACATTTGAAAAGATTTATATAAAAATGATGCAGGGTGCAAATGGATGGAAGTAGAAAAAAAACATCCTGAGTGAGGTAACCCAGACATCTGGCACTAAAGAAATTCACAGGAATCCACAGGATGACCCCAGCTAAGACCCTAGGCAACAGTGGATAGGGTGCCTGAACTACCTTGCCCTGTAGTCAGACTGATGAAAATCTTAATGTCACCATAGAACCTTCATTTAATAACTGATGGAAACAGAGGCAGAGACCCACAGCTGAGCACTGGGCTGAGCTCCCAAACTCGAGTTGAAGAGTGGGAGGAGTAAGAATATGAGTAAAGAGGTCAAGACCATGATGGGGACACCCACTGAAATAGTTTACCTAAGCTAATGGGAGCTTGCCAACTTCATCCAGATAAGGAAGCAGCATAAGACCAAACTGCACACTCTGAGTGTGGGTGACAGTTGTATGGCTGGGGCACACTATGGGGCTGCTGATTGGTACCAGGATATATCCCTAATGCTTGTACTGGCTTTTTGGGAGCCCATTCTCTTTGGATAGATACCTTGTTCAGGCTAGATATAGTAGGGAGAGCTTTGGGCCTTCCCCCCAAACAATGTGCCTTACACTCTCTGAGGAGTGGATGGAAGGTGGCATGGATAGAAGGTAGAGGCAATGGGAGGAGGAGAGGAAGTGGAAACTGGGATTGGTATATAAAATGAAAACAGATAGTTTTTCTTTTTAAAAAAATAAAATAAAAGACTCTGCAGAAACTGGAAAAATTGATGCAGGGTTGGTAGATTAGAGGCAGAGGGCAAATGAATCATCACACCTGAGCATGTCAGATTGTATCTTTCATTCCTTCTCAGGAAACCAATTGAAAAGGATGTAACTTGAGACCTTGAGAAGAATGGAAACTAGTACACAAATAAAACATGACACATTTTATTCGTGATATTTTTCAACCTTTCAAGATTTATCTTTGTATACAGTCAAAAAGAGTGATGTGCCCCAAGCTTCGGCCTCACAATTATGAAATAGAACTAAATGGAATTCAAACAAAGGTTTGTAATAATAGCCCGAGATGTGTTCTTAAAAGAAAGTTTGTCAAAATGATATTTCCTTTGATTGGTACTTAATTGTAAAATTGAATATATTAAAGAGACGCAGAAGACTTATTTCCAAAAAGCATGGTATTTAGTTCCTAAATAATATTACTGCTAACTTAAAAAAAATCACTAGATATTTCAATCACATAACCATATGTGTACTTCTTATAGTAATGGAATAGAGGGAAATTAATGACAATAGGAAATAATATGCACATTCGTCACTTAAATAATTTCATTAGTTTAATAGAAATATATGAGTATGAACAATTAAAAGTGCTACAACCAAAACTAATGACTGAGTTTGATCCCTGTATCTTACATGGTGTGAGGAGAAGGACAACACCTGCAAATTGTCCTCTGATCTCCACCTGTGGGCACATGTACATACACACACACACACACACACACACACACACACACACAATGTAATAAAAATACAAGTAATATAACATTTAACTGAGTATTTTTCCTCTTTAAATTCTCAAACTATGGATAGCATCACCTTGAAGAACAAATGAAATAGCAGGGATGGTTAGAGGAAGCTTTTGAAGAGTCTTTTCTTCATAATAAGAAATCTCTTTGCCTATTTAACCTGTAGAGGTTCTGTTCCCCTGTGAGGTTCTATTCCCAAGTAAAATTGCTCTATAAATGTTTTTAGATTGAATAAGATTCAGATCAAATGTAGGAATTTAAGTTTCTTGCTTTTCGTTGTCATTGCATCCAAATTAACACAGTTTAAAATAAACACACACTTTGGATCTATATTTCTTACAGTTGAGCAACACATTTGTCAACATGATAAACTTCATTTTCTGAACCCAGCAAAGTAAACATATCCGAGTGACCCCACACTAGAAAGAGGTCAACCGAAAAGCATAATTCAGAAATTATTACCCTTCTGTTACCAATGTCAGATTGTCCCCCTAGATTCCAAAGTTAGAACCATAGGAACAAAATTTTCCCTTTCCACTTATGTCATAATTTAAGTGATCACTGACTTCTGTCTTTAAACCTTTCAAATATGTTTGTGTTTATATTCCCTGCTTATAAGTGAGACAATGTCATTTGTGAGTTCTTTCAATTTAAGTCTTTTATACAGGTGTATTTCAAGGAAGTTTTTTCTTGCCCTAATTTCTTCTTATTTACAATTCTTAGTTTAGACATTATTATCTCATGGAACCTTCTCACGGATAATGAACTAGACTACCCTCCCAATTGACTGTGATGAAAGAAGCACATAGACATTCAAGACTCATTCTTGACCCTGAAATTATAGGATGAATGACAGGTGACAAAGATGCCTGCCTGAATTTATTGTTAATTTGACACAAGAAAATGAAGTTAAAAGCTTTTTAGCAGCTTAAATTGTATTTTATATATGGGATTTTAGTAAATTACAGTTAATCATTTTTATACAACACAAATTATAATGCTTTCATATACTTATCAAATCCTAATCCATATTCAGGAAGCCTAGACTAAGGAACAAAAGTAGAAAATTGGGCTGACAAGATGACTGTGTGGGAGAAGGTGCTTGGTGCCCCACTTGATGGCCTCCATTAGATCCCTGGGAACTGCATTGTAAAAAAAAAAAGAACTGACTCCCATAAACTGTCTTCTGAACTAAACACACACACTTGTACACGCACATGCATTCCTCTAAAAGCTAAGTGAAATTTATGATATTTTAGTTTGAAGTTTATAAAAATATCAATTTGAGATATTGTCATGAGGTAATCAGTGCTTGGACTCCAACTTAATATTCGATGAATGAATATGAGAAATTTATTTACTTTATCTGAAATCTTTTAATTTTATTAATAGAAATCATTTTATTTTACCTTTGAAAAAATAGTATTATTTTAGTGTTTCTTCCTTTATTTTCCTCCCTCCAAACTCTCCCATGAAGTCTTCCCCACTTTCCCCCACTCTTCATCAATTCCATGGCTTCTTCTTTTCACTAAGTATTATTGAATAAAGATATGCTTATGTATATACATATGTATTGCTAAATATAACCTGTTCAGTCTGTTTAATGTTACTTGTGTATATATTTTCTTTCTTCAAAAGAGTCCTAAAATGTTCTCTTTCTCATAGAGCTGTTAACACACATAGGATCCCTCAAGCACTGTCAGCATGTTATCATCATTCAGTAAGATTTACTGTTATTGTTAATATTAGTTTAGACTTTTGTATATCTTGTAAATGGAAATAATTTATAATATTAAATATGCTTTATCAACTAAGAAAAACAAATGTCTAAAATAAAATATTTTCTTGAGTGAAATAGGCAAATACATATGATCTATTTTACACAAGACCTTTACCATCATGACTAAAAGCATTCTTTTTCATCCTGTTGGTTGCAGATGGAGACTGTTCACTCATTTTCTAGTGTCACAGACCCAAACAATCACACAGAAACTGTATTAACTACAACACTTTTTGGCCAATTAGCTCATGTATATTTAGCTAACTCTTACAGTTTAATTAACCCATTTATATTAATCTGTGTATCCTTATGAGGATCATGGTTTACCGGTAAGGTTTTCTGGCACCTGTCTTCTTTGGCAGCTACATGGTGTCTCCTTGACTCAGCCTACTTTCTCTCAGAATTCAGTTTAGTTATCCTTCCTAGCTCTATTCTGCCCTGTCTTAGGCCCAAGTGGCTTCTTTAGTCATTAATCAATAAAAGCAACACATATATACAACTTTGCACATCCTCTCCCCTTTTCTGTCTAAATAAAAAAGATGGTTTTAACTTTAACATAGTAAAATAACATATAACAAAACAGTTATCAAGCAAGAATTATAGTTACAATATTTATCTTTGTGAATCTAAAATTTTATATCTAATCTATGTTTTATCATAATTAAGGAAAAGTACTACTATAACTATCTGTACTTCCACTCCATCAAAGACTCCTAAGTAAACATAAAGTGCATTGTAAGCAACTTCCAAAACTCTAAAATTGACAGACATCTCGCTGCCTTGACAGTCACCCAAAGTTCTTTTGCATTGTTGAAGCATCTATTTTCAGCCTTCAGGCCCATAGTATCTGGCAGACTTTTCCTTGAAGCAGGAAATTTGCTCTTATGCCTTGTACTGGCAAAGTTCATCAGTTGCTATCTTATGTGTCCTGGAAAATGTCTGGCAGTTCTCTCAGGAAGCATGCACTCTGAAGAACTCTCTCACCTTCTTTAAGCAACTTCAGCATTCATTTTTCTGTGGGTCCTTCATGTCTAGTTCACATAGCATACCATCAAGCAGTTTACACAAGAGCAAGATTTTCTTGCCCAAATGACTAACAAACTCCCTAAGAAGCCTCTTTGATGCATATCTTCCTATTGAAGTACATTGGTGCTTCCAGGAGCAGAAGAGTCTCATTGTCATGAAAAGCCTTACATTTATAAAACATTTTGAATGCCATATTCTGTTAGCGTTTGAAAGATTTAAAGAGTATCTATCCATTTAATATATATATATTACATATATGTATGTATGTATTATAATATATGTGTATTATAGATGTAAAGATTATGTATATGTGTGTGTGTGTGTATATATAATGCCTAACTAACATGACTACATGCTTGGCTATTATAAATGACTATCTATTAATCTGTATTTATTAACTATACATTCCATTTTTAAAAGAGTTGCACAAACACAATACATTAATCAAGAGCAGAAATATACATATAACAAAACTAATCCTAAATTTGTATCAATAAACTAAAATTCATACCAAAGCAAAATATTCATCTCTATATCATATTCCACTTTAAATGTAAACAAACATTTATAAACAGTTATTAAGGAATTTGGTTATTATTCTCTCCAAACTGTTCCCTGCTTCTTGTTGGGCAAAGTCATTTTAGGAGTTTGTGGTGACCTTTCATGGCATCTTGTTACATTGACCCACATTATTCTGGAAGGAATCCACAGGCTCTCATCCTCCATGGAAACTAAAGCAGAACATTTTTTCCAAAGCAACATATACTTAGACCCAAATTTTGAAGTCAAGATACCATATATATATATATATATATATATATATATATATATATGTTTAGTTTAGCAGTCCATACAATGAAATGTCTCTCTGTACTTCGCTCATTCTCATTCAAAAAATTCAAAGAAAACACAATAGTATACATAATCCAGACTCTGTTTATTTTCTATCTAAATATGGCTTATTTTTCTTTACTCCTTTAAGCTATGATTATCTGTACTATTTTATATTATAACTATATTCTCTCTCTCTCTCTCTCTCTCTCTCTCTCTCTCTCTCTCTCTCTCTCTCTCTCTCTCTCTCTCTGCTATGTACATTTATCCAACACTGTGACCCAGTTAGAGATCTTTTCCATCTTAATTTGTCTTTATTCTGGGTGTATCTGTAATTATTTTATGACCAGAAGCAATTTTTTTCTTTTAAATGCTAACTGGGCATGCCTAGGATCAACTCCATGACCCTGCCTGCTTGCTTTGCCCATTCAAACATGGCAGAGTCATGGTCACTGCCTCTGAGAACCATGCACATTGTCCCAGGGTCTGGGGCTCCAGGGTCTCAGTAGGTCTGTATTACCATTAAGCAATTTGCAACATGCTACTCACAGATCCCATTTAAGTGCTGGAAGTCCTGAAAAAACCAGAGGTCATTCTGCCAGCACAAACCTGGTAGCTATTTTTTAAAGAAGCTATGCAGTTTTTGCCACTAAAGCTGAGTCAGCAAAACTTCTCTCTAGCTCATCACCTGCAAACAGAGTCCATCCACAAATATATATGGCTACCAAGAAGCTACATTAAATTCCATTCTTTTGTGTCTAGAATTCCTTTTTAAAGCTCTCAAAGGTTTTATGTGGATATAGTTAGCCCACATTCTATAGACAGAGACTGTTCATTCCTAGCTCCCAGACCCGAAATAATCATGCAGAAATGGTATTAATTTCAACACTGCTTGGCCAAATAGTTCATATATATTTCAAGCTAATTTACATTTTGGATTAACCTATTTCTATTAATCTATGTATCACTATGAGGTTCATGGTTTACCTGTAAGGTTCTCTGGTGTCTCTCTCCTGGACAGTTACATAGCATCTCCTTGACTCTGCCTACTTTCTCTCAGCATTCAGTTTACTTTTCCTACCTAGCTCTATTGTGCATTGTCTTAGGCCCAAGCATCTTCTTTATTCATTAACCAATAAAACAAATACATATACAGAAGAAATTCCCACATCAGTTGCTTTCATTTGATAAGCAACCAATAACTTTCTCATCTAACTTTCATCCTGGATAGAATCACTCACAGCATCCCAATTCTATGATTTTATACAGAGTCTATTAGATTCTAAAGATGTTTCCTACCACCATAACAATAATTGCCGTACTTTAGGGAAACATTAACTTCAAACGGAATGAATTTAAAATCAAAAGGCCATCCTTGCTTTACATCAGTTATTTCTAACAAGCCATCCAAGCTTAACAGTCATTCATAAATTTCAGTTAGGTGAAAAGAATCCTAAAAGCTCAGTAGTACATTCTAGATGATCATGCACTGTTTCCTTCTTTGGGACTGTTTATTCTCGCTTCTTAAGGAGCTGTGCAGGATCTGTGGCCATAACTCTAATTTCATCCCTTGCGTCTCACCCTCTTTAGTCTTAGTTGACTTTGCTCACCCAGCCTAATATTCTTCTTGCTTTTTAGCTGCTACTTACATGGTGATAAATTTTGTCATTCCTATAAAATTACACCACTCTTATCTTTTCTTTTTTTTTTCTCATGGTTTATTTTTTTTATATATTTAAAAATTTCCATCTCCTTCCCTCCTCCTCCCCCCTCCCTCCGCTCCTCCTCCCCCTTCCCTCCCCTCCTTCTCCCTCTTCCCTCCCCTTCCCTCCACCCATACCTCCCCTCCCTCCCTCTCAAGGCCAAGGAGCCATCAGGGTTCCCCACTCTATGCTAAGACCAGGGTCCTCCCAACTCCCCCCAGGTCCAGGAAGGTGATCGACCAAGCTGAGAAGGCTCCCACAGACACAACCTTTTTTTAACATTTTAAACCCAATTTTAGAAACAGTCTCCATATCTACACTCTAAGAACTGTATGTCATGCTACATCTTTATGAGAATATCTTTTGATTCCAACAAGACTGAACCTTTGGCAGAACTCACAGAAAAGTTAATAACAAGTTGTAACTTGATTTAAGAGTTAACCAGTTACTCTACTGTGTACTTAGCCTGTTTAAGTTTAACCAACCTTTCAAAGCTCAGTGCAGTCAACCTTGAAAAATTATACTTTTTTAAACATGAAATATGTTTTTCAATAACTACAGCCTTGTTTTATTGATATTCACAAAACATCAAACATGAATATATTTAATTTTTGCTACACTTATCTCTAAAATCCAGGCTGAACAGTTTGGACAAGTAATAAAGTAAAATCTTCTACAGCTCACAAGTTATATTTTTCATATAATTTAATATATTCCTTGGGTTCAGGGCTCTTCAAGTGATAATTGTAAATTTAATCATATATTTACCTAACCTAGAGATTGGGCAAACACGACCTTCACAAGAGACTCTGTGAGAAACTTTCAAGTGAAGCACATTACCTGATGCTTCCTGCTAGAAAACCTAAGCACTTCAGTGTTTGTAGTATGGCAATTAACCTTTGGGTTACCCCTAATATGGATGACCAGAAATAATATACATTCTCATTTCCTGTAGCATTATTAGAAAATATTTTTCAATGTAACAGCACACTGTTTTAGAAACTCACATGTTTTAATGGACTTTGAAGTCTAGGACTACCATTTTTAGCTCTGGCATTATCACACACACACACACACACACACATACACACACACACACACACACACAAACTTGAAAACAAAATTTATAGCCAACAAAGTACAATTTTAAAGTACAACTTAATTCAACAGTTATATGAAAATTCAAGTTGAGAAAAGTAAATTAAAAATTATTTTAGTCAATAAGCTGAGAAGTTTACAGAAGCTTCCATTTGGTGCTGGGTAGAATGCATACATATTCTTTGTGTGTGAAATATTCTTTAGACTCTGTTAGGTCTATTTGATGTAAGATGCCATTTAGTTCTTACGTGTCCCTTCATTTTTGTGCCAGATGACCTCTATCTACTGGAAAAAGTGGGGTACTGAAATCCTATACTATCTTTGGAATTGTATTATTGCATGTTTTTAATTCCATTAGTCTGCTGTTTATGAAACTGTGTACGCAAGATCTTGGTGCATATATGCTTAGTGTTGTAATTTTCTTGATTATTTGTGAAAAGAAAGATTAACTGTTACTAAGAATGAGACCCCTTATTGTTTATCCTATTTATTTAACTGTTTATGATCTGACCTGATCATAAGGGTACCACGTGGTACGAAAGCAGGTGAGGTGCAAAGTGCAGGTCAGTGTTCAGAACTGAGAGTCCAGTGAAGTTGTACGAGACAACATGGGCGAAGGCTGCCAGAAACAATCCAGGGATAGTATGTTTTAGAGAGTTAATGTTTGGTCACGTCCAGAAACATTTTACAGTTGCTAAATTTGCATGAAACCTGCATTCAGTTATGCTATTCAATGCAGGTTTTAACTCACAGATTCAGCGGTCATGATTTGGGATATTTAAAACATTTTTGTGTCCTGGTTTCAATGTTACCTCTCAATTGCTTTTCTGCCTTGCAGACATTTTTAAGTCACTGAACTTTTCTCTTTCATTTGCCTACTTTAAAAAAAAGCATTATAAAATTACTGAAATCACATTGAAAATATTTGTTTCTGAAGTATTTTTTTTCAATGTCAAGCAAAACCAAACCATAGCATATGTCAGAAGTAATTTTCAAAGTGTGGTGCTGATGTTCAGAAATAGTCAAGGCTGAATAAGATTGCTGCTATAAATGGGAATCTATATGTCTTCTGTTATTTCTAGCACATCAAGTGGTCTGAGCTTGATAGGTTAAGGTCCTAATTTCAGATTGACAAAACTCTTTAAAAGGAGTTCATAAATTATATTATATGACTGTAGCACTTAAAAATATTCAAAATGGGATTAAGATGTAAGAAAGATACATAAATTTTAACCACTTGTTATTTTCATTACAGTTATCAGTAGAAAATATTCACATCAGTTAAAATATATAATGTATGAAGAACTATGAGTTTTGAGAGTCATTAAAATGACAGCTTAAAATAAGCTACAGAAATCACAGAACCCATAGATCATTAGTCTTAGCAACACTGGACTAAAAGACATATTATAGGGGGCAGAAAATAAACGTACAGTTCTTTAACAAGTACTTCTCTACACATCTTAAATACAGTAACATTAATTTTCAGTTCTTAGGAGTCTTGAATTAGAACTAGAAATATATATAATAATTTACATATAGGTCACAGGTTTAAAAGCTATTTCTGGAAGGGTCTCCCCTCACATGGGCAGCACAATAATTGTGTCAAACTCTTTGGTGGAGGTGTGGGTGAGCCAGCCCCAAAGTTTTTAGCATTAGGGAACTGTCTACATGACTCCTCTGTCATTTGAAAGCATGGGTAGTGGAGAAATACATTTCCCCTATGCCCATCAATACCTGAGGCAGGGGGGAGAGCTGTCCCTGAGGTCATAAGGGTGGGACACCTGCTTCTGCGCCCACCAGTTACATGCAACATTCAGGAGTTCAGGCCCTGCATCTCACCTGGGCAGCACAATAGAGCCAATCCTGTTGGTGGAGGTGTGGGTAAGATTAGCCCCTTAGTTGTGAGCATAGAAGAGCTGTCCCCATTACTCACCTGCCATGTGATAGCATTGGTATGGGAGAGATAAACTCCCTAATACCTAAGACAGATAGGAGGGCTGGCCATGAGGTCTGAGGTCGGATGAGTGGAAAAACTGGTCCCTCCTTTCATCAGCTCCAGCGCTCCAGAGGGTTATGCCAGGCCTGGGCAACACAGTAAAACTGACCCTGAAAGTGTAGGTGCAGAACTGACCCTGAGGAAATGAAAGCAAAACTGGTCCTACCTTGTTCATAGCTGCAAGAAGTGAACTTACCAGAGCAATGCAGGAAAGCTCACGGTGGAAGTGAAGACAAAGGAGAGCTGGTGGGCTGACCAACCCTGCAAAGACCCAGACCCAGAACCAGGGTTATGAATTGACCCACCCCAGCATCCACCCCATCTGTGATCTGCTGGAATACGTGAGGAGATCAGTTCTGCAGACCCAAAGCTGTAGGATTTTCACAACTCAGGGCAACGGCAAGATGACCAAGAGGAGTCCCAGTGAGGGACCAGCATTATTAAATAGTGTAGCAGAAACCAGAGGCTTCAAACCAGACCAATGACTCTAAGCAATGAAGAGTTGCAAGTAAAAATATGTGGCTGAAAGGACTTACTATGTGACTCGCTGTGTCACACTACAGCTTCCATAAAGAGATTGATTGGTTTCCTTCTTTTTTCTCTTACAGTTTGTTTTATTGTATTGTATTTTGGATGTGGAGAGGTTTCAAGGACAGAGGGTGGATACAACGGAACGGGGAAATGAACAGAATAGAGATACATGATGTGATGAAGATACAAAGAATAAGTAAAAAGGAAGAAATATCTGGAGGGGTCTACAATAGGCAGAGTGGGAAAATGGAGCATAGTGTATCAGGTAAGGATAAAATACAGCTCCTCCGAAGGTCAGACAACAGCTCCGGGGAATGGAAGATAACGTGCTTGAAGCTCAAACAAAAAAAAAAAAGGCAATAAAATGTGACTTAATTTAGGATATATATATATATATATATATATATATATATATATATGTAAAGGTCACATCACATTTAATTTGAAGCTAGTTTTTCTGGGATTATTCATTAACTAGTACCCTGACATAAATAGATTTAAGGATTAGGGAGCTCTGACAGGACATGGATAGTCAGCTGGAATGGAGAGACATAGGGAAAGCAACTTGTGAAGCAGGTGGAGAAGGGTGCTTCCAGGAGCAATATCATCAGGGGAAAATTAAAGTGAATAAGCTAAAAAGCAGAAAAAGTAGTCCTAGTCTTTATGTAATACAGTTGTTTGTATGGAAATAAAACCCACATGACCTTGTATTTGAACACTTGATCCTCTGTGATGTTTGGGGAGATTTATACATTTAGAAATAAAAGTGCTACAGAAGGAAGTATGGCACTAGGGTAAGACTGTGAGAATGTAGAGCCTTGCCCCACTTCCAGGTCTCTGTATCCTTGGACAAAGGAAATATGCTTAGCCAGCTTCCTTCTCTAGCCACTTGCTGTCATGCCTTTCTCACCTTTACAGACTATAGCACTATCTGATCTATAGTCAAAAGAAACTTTATTTCTTGAGTTGATTTTTGGTCAGAGTGTTTCACTACAAAGTAAAATACTAACAGGTTTAGCTATGCACAGAGTTTTTCATGGTGACAATAATTAATGGAAAATTGGATGTGAAAGCAGAAAAGAAGTAGAACCATACATGAATGGAGGATATCTTTTTTTTTCTTTTTTCATTAATTTTTATTGATCTTTATTGAGATCTACATTTTTCTCTGCTCCCCTCCCTGCCTCTCCCCTTCCTCCTTTAACCCTCCCCCAAGGTCCCCATGCTCCCAATTCACTCAGGGGAAAGACAAGATCTCCTGAATGGAAGATTTCTTAAACTGGCAGTGTAGATGATGGCTCAGTTCTTATTATACCATGCCTCATAGGTAATTCTGCCAAATCTGTACTTTTATGGCAGTGAGACTGAGAATTTTCATTTGTGGAAAATTGTAAATGTCTATGCATTCACAAAGATTTTTCAAGTAGTGTAACTTTTGAAAAGACTTCTGAACACTTGCCAACATGAAGTGAACACAAACAGTAGAAAAACTGGGCAGATCAGGTGACTATTAGGTTGATGAGGGGGTCCTGGTAGTCAATCATATGCTGTCCAAGAAAATTAATTCTATTAAACAAAGATAGTGATTTAAGCATGACCTTTTTGTTGTTATATTACAAAAACAAACACAAACAATGAAATATTTGCTTTCTAAACATTATTTTTAATAATGCCCTGAGAATTGCATTCAATACATTTTGAATATATTCACTTCATCCAACTCTTTCCATAATTGTTTTTTCCAGCCTCACATCCCTTCCTACTCAACTTTGAGCCCTGGGGTATGGTCAACCTATAAAAGATCACATAATTAAAATAATTTGAATTCCTTCTCTCCCAGAATCTGTCGAACACATATAGATCTTTATCCAGTGCTGCGATTTTTGTGTCCACTCTTCCCTCACTTTAGTAGAATTTTGTTTGAGAGGAGCTGACATAGGTCTTTATCTGCTGTTGAAAATGCTGTGAGTTTATATGTGTGATTTCCTTGAAGCATTTAGGAAGCAGTCTCTTTTATGTTCTCCACTACCTCGGGTTCTTATAATCTTTCTGCACCATCTTTCTTCCAAAATTCCTGAACCTTCACAGTGGGAATGTGACACGAGATCCAAAATAAAAAAAAATCAACTGATCTCCCTAATGAATAAATATGTCAAAATTCTCAATAATGTACTTACAAACGGAATCCAAGAACACATCAAAAAGATTATCCATTTTGATCCTCACCCCAAAGATGCAGAATGGGTCAACATATGTAAACCAGTAAATCCAATTCACTACATAAACAGATCTATGACAAAAGATCATGTGAGATGCAGAAAAATTATGTGACAAAATCCAAAATTCCCTTCATAGTAAAAGTCCTAGAGAGTCTAAGGATTCAGGTTGGGCGTGGCTCTTTAAATATTCACCTCTATTTTAATTGTTGGGCACTAGTCATATATCTTATGCAATATATATATATATATATATATATAGCAGAGACTGAAAAGAAACTATAAAAACCACAAAAAATAAACAGCAACAATAAAAAACACTTTTAATATAATTCTCTTTTTGAGTCCTGCATTATCATCTTTAATTATGACTGGTTGCTTTGGAGATAGGCAATTGAAGTTGGCCTGTAAATTTGGATTCAATCCAAAGATGATTGACTGTTCTGAATTAAATGTGAGAGTTAATTATTAGCACAATCTTCACAATTCATAGCTTCATTTGTTTCAGGATTTAAGGCATTGCTCAGATTATGAAAATGTGGAAAATAGGTTTCCACAGCTATACAAATCTTCCCTAAGAATATATTTAAAGTGTGATTCATATACCTCCAGAGAACCAGAGAAGCTCTTATCTTCTTAGTCACATCTGTATAAGCAACATTCAAAATCACTCCTACTGTGTATTGGACTTTTCTCTTATTATGCTGTAAGATGATATTAATGGTTATAAAACAGAACATTAGATCATCAAATTTGTGTTCTTCCCCTCAGGTTCCCTTGACATTCATATATCTATGCAGTTAAATGAGAAGGTCTTGTAAGGTGCTACGTCTAAAAGAGAAAACATTTTAATGTGTCACTGCATTCCAAATAGCTTCCAACAGCATAGCTAAATGAGTCTTTACAATTGAGAAAGAGCAATTTTTCAAACTTTTATTAAAGAGTAAAAAATACCAAAGATTACATATTACTCGGGGCTTGGACAAATAAGGGAAATTTAAAATAGTTCACTTAGCAAACTATTTTAAAAATTTAATGCCAGTTATAAGAATTATAAAATGCAATGGTTGAGTCTTCATTAAAAATTTTATTTATATTATTCATTTCTTTATTGTCCAGCTTTTTTTCTTTACTTATACCTTACCAGTCCTTACGTGTCTGTTTGAGAAGCTACAAAGGCGACAAAGAGAAGAAATATTATCGTATCTATGTGGAAGCATGGTTCTATGCACCCAGAAGGTAAGCATATTGTGGGAAACCCGATAGCTGATCCTTTACTTTCTTCATGTCTGATGCTCTATCTATGCCAGCTGGCTAAGAGTACTGTAGTTTAGTCTTCACACTAATAAAGTCTGTGTGAGTGTAGCACCTCTCTCATATTTTGAACGTTGGAGATGCATAATTATTTATAGAATTATTTCTAAAGTACTAGTCAAATTAAATATAGTGTAATAAATGTTAGTCATTTTTTTGCAAGGACTGATCTATGGAAATAAGGATAAAGAAAGAGACAGGTGGATATGATGGTTAATCTTGCTTGTCAAAACTTGACTACATTTGGAATCAAATCAAACTCAAACAGCTGGACATGTCAGTAAGGAATTTTCTTATAGTCTCTCAGATCTGTTCTTTAGAGGATTCTGAATAAATAGTGACCATCTTGAAAAAAGGGACAATTTTGTATGCTAGCAGAAAATACTGATGATGAAGTATTTTTTTCCAACCTCAAGGGTCAAAGGAAATGGAAAGCTGTATCCGAGTCAAGTATGTTAAGCATTAAATCCTGAGATATAAACAGGTTGTAGACACTCACACTCCTGGTGACCAAAGTCGTTTTGAACATCTATGATTATGTATGTATGGTTACAGCATGTACCTGTTACAGCATCATAGCATACTGGATCAGAGGCACCTATGATCAGTTTGGTATGTACTCACTCATTAGTGGTTACTAGCCATAAACAAAGGACATTGAACCTATAGTTCATAGTCCTAGAGAAGCTAAGTAATAAAGTGAACCCAATGAAAAACATATATAGATCCACCTAGAAACTGGAAGCAGACAAGATCACCTGACAAAAGTGGGGAGCATGAGGGTGGGGTAAAAGGAAGGGGAGAAGGGGAAAAGGAAGGGAGAAGGGGAGGGTTGAGGAGAGCTTGAGGGAATGGGATGGTTGAGATGGCAGAAGGACAGATATGAAAGCAAGGAAAGAGATACCTTGATTAAGGAAGCCATTTGGGGGTTAGCAAGAAACCTAGCTCTAGAAAAATTCCCAGGAATCCACAAGGAAGACCACAGCTAAGATCCTAACCAATAGAGAGGGGGCCTGAAATGGCCTTGCCCTGTAGTCAGACTGATGATTACCTTAAATATCACCATAGAACTTTTGTCTAACAACAGATGGAAACAGAGACAGAGACCCACATCAGACCACTGGACTGAGCTCCCAAGGTCCAGTTGAAGAGCAGAAGAAGGGAGAGTATGAACAAGGAAGTCAAGACCATGAGGGGTTCACCCTGAGCTAATGGGAGCTCACCAACTCCAGTTGGACTGGGAATGAACGAGCATGGGATTAAACTAGTCTCTCTGAATGTGACTGACAGCTGGGACAGATTGAGGGGCCAATGACAGTGGCACTGGGATTATTTTCTACTGCATGTACTGGTTTTGGGGGGATCCTATTCTCTTTTAATGTATACCTTGCTCAACCTGGATGTAGTGTGGAGGGCCTTAGACTTCCCTCAGGACAGGGTGCCTTGCCCTCTCTTAATATTGGCGGGAGGGGGATTTAGGGAGAAGGTGTGTGGAGAGAGTGTGAGGGAGGGAAGTGGGAGGAGGGAAGGAAGTAGGAATTTAGATTGGTATTTTTAAAAGTAATAATAATAATAATAATAATAACTTTAGCAAAAGATGTGTGATATTGATTAAATCTAAAATGTAATAGAGAAATAATGAAACTCACCTAAAACTAACATATTTCAAACTCTAGTAGTTCCAGCCTATGGCAACCATCTCTTTTCTCTGGAGATGAAATATTTTATAATTCTGTGTCTAGTTCAATGTAGTTAGCATAAGTCACTTGACTTCATTCATGTTGTCTTGAATGCTCCTTGTTTTTAAGACTAAAGGATAAAGACATCATTAATTATCTCACGTTTTATCCGTGCACCTATCAGAGAACATGTAAATCACTTCTTTTTACTGAATAATGATTCAATGAAGACAGGAATGCAGATATCTTTCTGTAAGATGCTAATTTCAATTTCCTTAATATTTACCAGATCTGGGCCTAACAAATTATATGGTAATTCAAAACTTTAATTATTTTACTACTTTTATAGTAGTCACCATAGTAATGGCATCAATTTACACTTGCTTCGACGTTTCCATATTTAACACATCCTTGTCAACATTCATTAGATTTTGTTCTTTGCAGTAGCTATTTCGAAAGGATGAGGCAATATTTGTCTGTATATCATGTTTTCTCATTTTGAATTTATCTTATGTTTTCTTGAGTATTAGAGTTAAATACTTTTTTACCTGCTAGTCACTTGGAGAAATATATCAGTTGGTAGCATTTCAACTCATTCATTACTAATGAACAAAGATGAGAAGAACTTGTTGAAAATTTCAAAATAAATCAGAAAGATTGAAATAAGTGTAATCTTAACTAGGGGAAAAGTAGTTCATTCAAAACTTTAAAGTGTAGAAATCAAATAGTTAAAGATAAGATTGTCTTGGAGAGGGGTGGAGTGGGGGTATGGGTGGAAGGGAGGGGAGGGAAGGGGGAGGAGGAGAGGAGGAGATGGAAATCTTTAATAAAAAAATGAGGAAAAAAGAGTCCTATGTTCATAAATTAAAAACGATGAAAATTAATATTAAAATATCTATATTACCTAAAGTTGCCACTGATTTAATGAAAATCTTAGCATATTATAAAAGTTTTTTACAAAAGTAAAGAACGCTCCTCAAATCAGAAGGAATAATAGAAAACATAAAACAAACCAATTTCTGAGTAAGAAGTACAAACCGAAGCCAAGCTATCATACGTTGTTTTCTAAACATATTGAAGTATAGTACCATAATCATGATGCACCAGACTAACATAAAAACATATGAATAGTTCAAAAGAATAAACATAACACAGAAATAAACGTAAGCCCATAGGGTAAACTGACATTTAAATATAATATGCAAAGGAGTCATTACTCACTAGTAAGGAGTAACCTGAGTATTCAGAGGCAAGGTATGTAAATGAACTTTTGCCGTAGCCACAGATGAAGCCGGATGTGATGCTCATGGGAGTGCTTTTTTAATAGCTCTGAAACCCTTGAATCTATCCATATAACTGGAAGGACAGAAGACAGAAGGACAGGGAGTTTAAATATATACAAAAATCAAGTCAAAGTGGATGAAAGACTTAGATATAAAATCTGATACTAAGACTCTCATATAGGATAAAACAAAGAAATATGTTTGTTTCAGTGACCTCAGCAATAACTTCTTAGAAATGATTGACCGATAGCACCAAAACTTCTGCTGCCATGACGACCAGTCTCCAACAGCACTGTGCTTGAGGATTGAGGAGAAGGAACACAAGTCAGCAGAACTGGATTTTTTTCTTTTTTCCTTTTCTTTCTTCTTCTTCGTTTTTGTTTGTTTTGGTTTTTCAAGACAGAGTTTCTTTGTAGCTTTGGAGCCTGTCTTAGAACTAGCTCTTGAGGATCAGACTGGCTTAGAACTCATAAGATCCACCTGTCTCTGCCTTTTGAGTACTAGGATTAAAGGCATGCACCACCACCGCCAGGACCAACTTGACTTTTTTAATCTGAGGGAGTGAAAATCACTTCTCTGAGTCCAGCAAAGGAAACACACACACATCATCTCCTGTCGCAGTTCATTATTTCTTTTCACACATCCACTACATGTAGACCTTCTGTCTCTCTTGATGCTTTCCTTCAAACAAACTTTATTTTTTCCTTAGACTTTATCATGCTCAGCAAAATCTTTCAAGCAATATAAAAAAAATCACATTTTATTTTTCAAGTGAAATTATTATAATGAATACAAATAGAAAAAATGTTTCTTATTTCCTTTAAATGATTAAACAACGTCATCCTAAGAACTCACATAGGTCCACATCTGTGTAACTTGTTTTTGATTATCAGAGTGTGAGTAAGCAAGGTATTTTTCTCAACCAGTTCTTTTGCTGCTAGGATGTCTTTTGTGACATCCTTTTGTGACAATGAAAGGACCAATCATTTTATTATTTATCTCAAAAATGTAATCTTATATGAGATATTAAAGAATCACAAACCTAAATTTTATATATGAAAATAATCAATACTCTTTAAATCTTTAGTAAATCGTTTTTTATCACTGAGTAGTATTCTAACATGTATATATTCCACAGTTTTCTTCATCCATTCTTCCACTGAAGTGCATCTAGGTTGTTTCCAGGTTCTGGCTATTAGAAATAATGCTGCTATGAACATAGTTGAACAAATGCTTTTGTAATATGATTGGGCATCTCTTGGGTAAATTCCCAAAAATGGAATTGCTGGGTCCTGGGGTAGGTTAATCCCGAATTTCCTGAGAAATCGCCACACTGCTTTCCAAAGTGGTTGCACAAGTTTGCATTCCCACCAGCAATGGATGACTGTACCCCTTACCCCACAACCTCTCCAGCAAAGGCTATCATTGGTGTTTTTGATTTTAGCCAATCTGACAGGTGTAAGATGGTATCTCAAAGTTGCGATAAGAAACAATGACATCTTGAATTTTGCATGCAAATGGATGGAAATAGAAAACACTATTCTAAGTGAGGTAACCCAGACTCAAAAAGATGAACATGGGATGTACTCACTCATAATCGGTTTCTAGCCATAATTAAAGGACATCGATCCTTTAATTCGTGATCCTTGAGAAGATAATAAGAAGGTGAACCCAAAGAAAAACATATAGTTATCCTCCAGAATATTGGAAGTAGACAAGATTGCTGGGCAAAAATTGGGAACTTGGGGGGGGGCTGGGATGGGGGAACGGGGAAGTGGAGAGAGAAAAGCGTGAAGGGGAGGAGGGGGAGAGCTTGGGGGAATGGGATGCTTGGGACATAGGAAGGGTAGATATGGGAGCAGGGAAGCATATATCTTAATTAAGAGAGCCATCTTAGGGTTGTCAAGAGACTTGACTCTAGAGGGGTTCCCAGGTATCCAGGGAGATGCCCCTAGCTAGTTCCTTGGGCAGCTGAGGAGAGGGAGCAGGAAAAGGCCAGATGCTATAGCCATACTCATGAATATCTTGCATATCACCATAGAACCTTTACCTGGCAATGGATGGAGATAGAGACAGAGCCCCACAGTGGAGCACCGACTGAGCTCCCAAGGTCCTGATGTAGAGCAGAAGGAGGGGGAACATGAGAAAGAAAGTCAGGACCGTGAGGGGTGCGTTCACCCACTGAGACGGTGGGACAGAACTAATGGGAGATCACCAAGTCCAGTTGGAATGGGACTGGTGGAACATGCGACCAAACCGGACTCTCTGAATGTGGCTGACGGTGGAGGATGACTGAGAAACCAAGGACAATGGCAAGGGGCTTGGACTCTACGGCATGGATGGAATATGTGTGAGCCTTGTCAGTTTGGTTGCTCACCTTCCTAGACATGGGGGAAGTTGGGAGGACCTTGGACTTAACATAGTTTAAGGGAACCCTGATGGCTCTTTAGCCTGGAGAGGGAGGGAGTGGGGGTATGGGTGGAAGCGCGGGGAGGGAAGGGGGAGGAGGAGGGGGAGGAGATGGAAATTTTTATAAAAAAGATCTAGCAGCTTCATCAGTGAGAATCTTCTCAAAACAGGATAACATGCAGAAGACATCACTTGATAAGGAGGTGAGAGGGAAGGGAAGAAGAGAGAAGAGAAAATTGAATTCACTCATTTTTTAAATCATGAACTCACTCCTGTGATAATAGCATTTGTTGATCCATAAGAGTGTACCTAATGATCTTTCAATGGTTTAGTCTCCTCAAAATTGACCTTTAGAATCACCTCCCAGCATCATGTATTTTTGGGGACACATTTGAGCAATGGAAATTTCACTGTACAATCATCGATATTTTTTTCTCCCAACCTCCTGCTAGATACCAGGCAGTTTCCAGATTTTATCAACTATGAAGGTGGAGGTGAAGTTGAATGATTTGTTTCTTTGCTTCTCATGAGCTCCAGTTACTCACTGTCACTTGGAATTTTCAGTCATTTTAAACTTCTCTATTCTAATAACTATGAAGTCATATCTCATTATGATTCTTAATTTTCGTGTTCTCTAATGTATTAAAAGCGCTGGACAGGTCATTATGTGCTTATTGTCAATCCAAATAGAGCTTTCCTTGTGAAATATCTGCTCAGATTTTTTTTCATATTTTAAAATTGTTTTTTGTTTCTTTATTGAGTTAACAGTATGTGTATTTAAAATTTTGAAAATAAAGCTTGCTCTTTTCCACTTTAAAAAAAATCTTTAGGAAATCTTTAGGGTGCACACCTACTAATCAGCAGTATTGTTGTTGTCTAGTTTAGTTTAGTTTAGCGTAATTGAGTTTTATATTAGAAACCTGAGGGAAGAAATGAATGTAAGGAATTAATCATAACCTTAGGAAATCAACCAGTCCTAGCAAGAAAGACAAATCAGGCTAGAACAAATTGGCCTGCTTTGTTTCTGTTCCCTGACCTTAACGAGTCCCTCACTCAACGATGTACCTTTCTAAAACTTGAAATTGCTTCCTTGAGTTTTCCCCCTCACAATTATTCACAAAAACATCTTAGTCTAAACTTAAGCCATTTTCAAAGTATTGTTTCAGCAATGATGCACTCAAAAACCTGTGAATACATCACCCAACATTAAAAGAATTTAAACTAACTGGGTTACTGGAACTCAATTGTTCTACTTAATCATTAACCTAGGCCACAATCTCTATGGTTCTTAATAGAACTCATGTGTTCTTGTTCATAATACAACTTCTTGTTTTACTTTTTACCCTCTGAAGCCTCTGCTTTATCAGAGGCAGAGGCAACATTTTATCCTACCTTTACCTATGTTAATTTCTCCACTAAACTAACCTCCTCATAATCCTTACTATACTTATTAAAAACCCTCAATTATCAAAATTCTACCTAAACTGACACTATTATTGCATAAAATCATTGCTACAGTTAAATAGTACAGGTTAGGAAGAAATCATCCTCATAATAATCCTCAGGTAAAAATGCCCAGTAGAAAAGGTTATTTCCAAAAGATAATCACACTGTATTAAAGACAGTGTGAATCTCCCCATGCCCATTCAGACTGTGCCAGTTCCAGAGAAAAATGGCAATGGCAGACAATGCAGAGACACAGCAGTAGTAAGAAACATTCTGGGTCCCAGGCCCTAGGGGCTTTGCCTATTGAAGATTCATCCATCAGAGCTTTGCTTCCTATTGGGCAATCCCATGAACACTATTGCCACCTGCTGCTCTTCCAAAATGGCCATGGGCATGAAACCATAATATAAGGTAGATAAATGGGACTATATCCAATTAAAAATTCTTCTACTAATGAAAGAGAAAATAAAATGACCAGATAATCTCAGAAATAAAAGAAGCATGAATTTGTTAATATTCAAAATATATACAGAACTTCATACAACCTAATTTCAAAAAAAGCAAGTAACCTATGGCTGGCTTTTCCTTTGTATAAACTTCTACTTATGTGAAAAATATTTGTGTATGACTGCATTTTAAGATGGCATAAATGTCAAGGCTTCTCATCTGTATTATTTACTGTTCTCCAGAGAAGCTTAACCAGTAAATATCTCTCATTTTTCCACTCTCAAATTCTCATACTGAAGGGGTGACCATAATAAAACTAATCAGCTAAGGATTATTGAAAGAATTTTCTTAGAAATTCTACTTTTCTTATGAGATATAAGAAGATTTACAGAGACAGTAGAATTTTAGCACAAACAAGTTATAGTTTACTTGTTTAGAAAGTATGAATATGAAATTCATAGACTTTTCTTCTATAATGTAATGTATATAACCTGTCTTAAATACACTGAGGATATTTAAGGAAAAAGTGAATATAATGAGGTTAATATGAGCAACTAATTATTACCTGGGTTAAGAATTATTATGATTTTTATCTTTCTAATGCAGTAAGAAAATGTCCTGCAGGTTCTATTTAAAAGGGCTCTTGAGATTTTACTTCTGACTTTGATAATTTAACCTAATTACAATATGTGATTCAGAATCAAAATTTTCAGTCATCAGTGTGAAATCCTATTAATTTAAGCATAAAAGTGAAGTATAAAAATCAGCAGAATAAAAATGCTAATCTCTGTGCACAGAAAGTCACTTTATTAAGCAAGAACACTTGTAGTCTATATTTCTTGTTCATTTTTTATGGTAGTGAGTCCCAGTTGAGCAAGAAAGTATGAACAGAATTCCTCGTGTAAGAACCAGAGCAAACACATGTGAAGAACTAAGCAGTGAAACAGATTCACAGTGCCAATACAACTATCCAAGAGGAGACAGAATATAGCCAACACCTAGGGGATGGTTTTGTAAAATATTTATTAGGTCACTATATGAATAAAGCTTGGAAGGGCACTGTAAATATCTGTTCCCAAGCTCCTCCCTTTGTTTGTCTTCGGTAGCTGTCTCCCCTTTGTTCTGGCTTAAAGTTCTGTTTGGAAACGTTAAAATTTGTAGTTGTGTCAAATTTGGTTCATAAAACCTGAAACACAAATAATGCTTTAAATATAATTTTGAAAGTTATTTTTACTTTAGGCTTGAATTCCATGAATGAAGAGGTTTAATTTAATTTTATATATATATATATATATATATATATATATATATATATATATATACCTATTCCTTTGATTTCTATTCATTTGAGTGATTGGGAATCATGCCCCACTGTGTCTCTAAATGTTTTAGGAGATTTAAAAAAATCCTTAAAGTAAAACATGTTATTAAGGTACTGTACTGTTATAAGGGGCTTTTCAACTAAGGTGCCTAGTGTTCCATGTGTGAGTTTACTCTGCAGTTCTTAGAAGTTAGTAGTATAATTGGGCTCACATCAAGAGTGGACACACATACTTAGAAGCTGAAGCTCAGCAAGATGAATCCTGTTTTGCCTAATTTACATGCTGCAATTATTGTGTGGCCAATAACTTTTCCTTTATGTACTAGGTTTAAATATGCATATCCACTCATCCCCATTATCCTTAACCTATATAAGAGCTGGATTCATTTCAAACAAAAACTTTCTTTTCTGTAGAAACAGAGACTAGAAAATAATTTAAAACATCTACAATGTTATTTGAATGAAAGGGCAAATAGGGGGTGGGTGCATTCACAGGCCTTCTGTTTCTAGAGTGACATGCTTCCCAGGCCACAGATTGCTGTGTTTTTCTTAATGAAGTCCAAGTGTTCTACTTGCTGCCCTATAATTTTCTGGACCGAGGAAGCTATTGCCTATGCCAAAAGAGAACTACACTCCATTATCTTTAGATGGGCCTGAAAATTTATTTGCTTAAAAAATCTTTTCTACTGTCTCTTTTAGAAGTGTTTGCAAAAATGATTGTTATATATTTCCCTCTCTAATTATAGCTTCAGAGTTGAGTCACATCTAGTTTTCTTTTATTTCAATAAGAACTCAATTTGAACTTCAAAAGTCACCTGCTACTTTCTCAAATGTGCTCTTGTCTAGGTATCAATATTTTGATGCCCAACTGTTCTTTATATTCGTTCATTCAATTTCTCCCTTGTGGTTCTCTTGAGAGTTTTTCACCCTTTATCTTCTGAGGGACAGATTACCAAGTCCTTAAATACTTTCTTCATACAAAACATGACAATGCTGCCCCTCCTAGGGAAACATATGTAGTTCTGTATTTTGTTCCTGATGCCTTAAGTTTTAGGAACCTTATAACTCTAAGGAATTTTGGTGGAATGATTCTTTGGCTCCTGAGACATTTCATTATTCAATTCAATAAGCAATTGTATATTCTGTAAGAGACTTTTAGAGGTGCAACTCTTGTCAGTGTAGAGACAATCTAGTTTTTAAAAAGCCCATTAGACTTCTCAATCTATGTTTTCAATGAGTCCTGTTTGATGATAAATGGACAAAGCAGTTTGAAACAATCTCACTCTTGCCTTCAATAGTTTGGATGTTAACTAATCTCCAGTGTTGCAAAGGTAAAGGTAGATCTCCTGTGGAGGAAGAACCAAGATGTTTAATACGTTTAAGTTGGGACAATATTGAGGTCCTTTAATCATTGAAAACATGCTCCAAAATGGCGTTATGAGAGCCTATCCTTGGTCCCTTTGGCTTTTCTCTGCCTCATGACTGAAGCCAGTGGTTCTCAACCTGTCAGTCATGACCCCTTTGGTGGGAAAACTACTCTTTCCCAGAGGTCCATATCAGATATCCTGCATTTCAAACATTTACATTATGATTTATATCAGTAGCAAAAATACAGTTATAAAGTAGGCAATGAAAATAATTATATGAGTGGGGCTCACCAACTTGAGAATTGTAATAAAGGGTTGCAGCTTTAAGGAAGGAAGGTTGAAATCACTGGAGTGATCAGTGGCTGGTCCCATTATCATGCTAAGAAACTCAAACACATGACTTCAACAATCTTATGATTTAATCCTGAAAATTGTGACCTAAAGGAAGTTGTTTTTTCTTTATTGCTCATCTCAGGTACTTGGTTACAGCATCACAAAACTGAATAATAGCAATGATATTATCAAACGCTGTACTTTCTTACTAATAGAATTGCAATCCCCATAATCATGCTTTCTTTTCCCATTCTTCAGCAATATGACAGATAAAAATTCATGTCCCAGCCTTAAATAGTTAATATATATATAGTTTTCATCATTTTTATTTATAGCAATGTATAGTCTTTGCCTTAAACAGTAGCACCAAACATGCCTAACTGTCCTATTAGCTGAGAATGACATAATGAGTAGACGTGTAATAAAACACTTCTCTGCCACCTACTGTAGCTCCTTCATTTTCTAAATGAGGCATAACACATGATTTTGATTGTTTTAAACATTGCATCCTATTTGGTTCAGATTTTCTATTTGTTGTACTGAAATTTAAGGCATAAAACAGATCTGTTACAATCATTCTCTACCTATACCCCATTGTATTTTCAATACATCTTTTCCAAACTCCCAGAGACCTATACTTCTGGATTTCATTAGATTCAGCCAAATAGTTAAAATCATAAAGGACTTGAAAATTGAAAAACCAAGAGGAGGAAGGTTTGTTCTGTTTTTTCTTGTTCATTCTCTTGCTCATTCTTGCAAAGCATATTGGTGGTAAAATTGCTGTACCTGTCATTTAATAAGAAGAGAGGTTCTATGATGCTAACTCCAAAAGACCTTGAGAGAAAATACAATTGACATATATTTTGCTCATTTTGATTTTGACTAAAATATAAAGCTTTCTATACATATAGACATATGAGAGTCTCCTGGTAATGATATTCAGTTGTAACAGGGGTATTAGTTGCTACTCTCAATTATAAAAGGGCACTGTCTCTGGGGTCATGTGCCTACACTTCTTTGAAACGCTCCTAGCTTGATCTTTCCATAGAAATGTCAATGATTACATGTAATTCCCATCAATGCAAAGGCACCTTTTCCTGCTCAAAATTGAATGGATAGTTTTCTTCAGCCTTTGAACATTTTTTGAATAATAATTCTTAAATGGTTTTTTAAAATATAGTTTCTCATGAAAAAGATAATTGGTAGTTAAGTACTTAAGTCAATTTTAAGTCACAAGATATTATTGCAGTGTTAGAAGGGACTGAACTATGGATAGCCTGTGACACTGAGACGGGCAATTCTATATCGGTTCCGTAAAATACCAATTACATAGAATTGGTTTAATTCACAGGTTAACAATTCATATTCTATAGTTTAATCAGGGTCAGCCACATACTACTAGCTGTGTGATCTTTAAACAATTATTACACTAATCCTCTTTAATTTCCAAAATTTTATAATATTGTCTATTTAGATTTTTTGCTGTAAAAATAAATGGATTGATGTATTTTAAGAGTTATAGGTTGGAGTGA
This sequence comes from Arvicola amphibius, assembly GCF_903992535.2. Lineage (NCBI taxonomy): Eukaryota > Metazoa > Chordata > Mammalia > Rodentia > Cricetidae > Arvicola > Arvicola amphibius. The sequence goes on along the minus strand of NC_052047.1, from coordinate 32,287,064 downwards.
TAGCTCAGCAGTACAGATGCATGCTCTCATAGAATGATGTGGGATTTCCCTCGTATGCTATGAATATGTTTTATTACCATTGGTTAATAAAGAAACTGCTTGACCTATAACAGGGCAGAATATAGCTGGACTGAAAGAGATATATAAAGAATAGACATAGAGATGCCATGTAGCTGCCAAGGGAAAAGGATGCTGGAGGCTTACCAGTAGGCCACAGCCTCTTGATGATACACAGATGAATAAAGATGGATTAGTTTAAGCTATAAGAGTCTAGTGAATTCTTGATTTTAGCCTTTTCTGACAGGTGTAAGATGGCATCTCAAAGCTGTTTTGATTTGCATTTTCCTGATTGCTAAGGAAGTTGAACAGGGCCTCTTAAGTATCTTTTGACCATTTGAAATTCTTCTATTGAGATATTCTCTGTTTAGTTGGTACCCATTTTTTTAAAACTGGGTTATTTAGAATTTTAATGTTTAATTTCTTGAGTTCTTTATATATTTTTGAGGTCATTCCATTTGTCTGATGCGGAGTTGGTGAAGATCTTTCCCAATTCAGTAGGTTGCCTTCTAGGTCATATTGACTGTGTCTTTGCTTTACAGAAGCTTCTCGGTTCAGGATATCCCATTTATTCATTGTTGCTTTTATGTCTGTGCTACTGGGGTTATACTTAGGAACTGTTCTCCTGTGCCCGTGCATTGAAGGATAATTCCCACTTTCTCCCCTATCAGGTTCAGTGTGGTAGGATTTCTATTGATGATAGCTCTATGCTGAAGAGGATGTGGAGGTAAGGGAAATACTCATCCATTGCTGGTGAGAGATGCAAACTTGTGCAACCACTTTGGAAATCAGAATGGAGTTTCTCAGAAAATTGCGAGTCAAACCCTACCTACGTATCCAGGGCAATACCACTCTGGGAATATACCAAAAAAGATGTTCATTCATACTATTAAAGCGATTTGTTCGACTATGTTCATAGCAGCATTATTTGTAATAGCTAGAACCTGGAAACAACTTAGATGCCCTTCGGTGAGGTGGATAGAATGGATGAAGAAACTGTGGATATATACATATTAGAATACTACTCAGTGATATAAAAATGATTTCCTAAAGATTTGAATAAGCTAAACCTGAGCTAATAAACCAAATATTGTTGTAATTAATATAGTTTTCTTTGATTATTCATGTTGGGGGGCAAGGAAACAAAGGCATGGTCTCCTTTTACAGAAGAAGACCCAGATTCTTTTCCTAGCACCATTTTGTTGGCACACAACTACCAATACCTTCAGTTCCAGGAGATTTAATGTCCTCTTCTGATTTACAAAGACTTATTAATGCATGTAGTACACATGACCTCATGCATTAAAATAATAATTAGAACTTTAAAATCCTACAATGATTCCTGGGATACAGTACCCTCTTTTATTACTCATTTATTTTACCAGTAACTTTATTTTTTTATTTTTCTTAGTTTTTAAATTTTATTAATGCTAAAATTTTACTATGAATAAAACTTAGGAAGGACAGCCCCATTACAGAGTTTAAATTATGAATAAAATAAAATAAACTTTCAGGTAAGATATTAATGATAGCTACTACTCACAAACAATAGCAGTTGCATGAATAACACCATGATTATTCCTGTAACAATTTCTTTTTTTTTTCATGGTTTATTTTTTTATATTTAAAAATTTCCATCTCCTCCCCTCCTCCTCCCCCTTCCCTCCCCTCCTTCTTCCCCTTTCCTCCCCTCCCCTCCACACACATACCTCCCCTCCCTCCCTCTCAAGGCCAAGGAGACATCAGGGTTCCCTACTCTATGCTAAGACCAAGGTCCTCCCAACTCCCCCCAGGTCCAGGAAGGTGATCGACCAAGCTGAGAAGGCTCCCACAGAGCCCGTCCATGCAGAAGAATCAGAGCCCAGCGCCATTGTCCTTTGCTTCCTAGTCAGCCCCCACTTTGGCCACATTCCAAGAGACGGGTTTGGTCGCATGATCCATCGGTCCCATTCCAACTGGAGTTGGTGATCTCCCATTAGTTCTGTCCCACCGTCTCCATGAGTGAACACACCCCTCACATTCCTGACTTTCTTTCTCATGTTCTCTCTCCTTCTGCTCCTCATCAGGACCTTGGGAGCTCAGTCAGGTGCTCCAATGTGGGGCTCTGTCATTTTCTTCATCTATCGCCAGGTGGAGGTTCTATGGTGATATGCAAGAAATTCATCAGTATGGCTATAGGAACTGGCCTTTTCAGGCTCCCTCTCCTCAGCTGCCCAAGGAGCTAACTGGGGGGCATCTCCCTGGAAACCTGGGAACCCCTCTAGGGTCAAGTCTCTTGACAACCCTCAGGTGGCTCCCTAAATTAAGATATATGCTTCCCTGCTCCCATATCCACCCTTCCTGTATCCAAAGCATCCCATTCCTCCGAGCTCTCCCCCTTCTCCCCTTCACGCTTTTCTCTCCCCATCTTCCCTTGGCCCCGTCTCGCCCCAACCCTCAAGTTCCCAATTTTTGCCTGGCGATCGTGTCTACTTCCAATATCCAGGAGGATTACTATATCTTCTTTTGGGAGTTCACATTCTTATTATCTTCTCAAGGATCCCAAATTTCTTAATACTACTGAATTAAAATAATCGAAGTGAAAACAACAATACAAACTCAGTAGGCTTTATGCTAGGAGTAAATAAGCAAACAGAAAACCCAAGGTTAGGGATGAGAATGTCTCTAACAAAACTACACAGTCTTAGAGAGACATAGGCTTTTCCTATTATATGCTTAAAAAGTAGATGTGGCTGCTACTTTCATCTTCCACAGCCATTCGCAACACAAAAAATATTTGAAAGAGAGGATGAAGGCATTACTTGCCTGCACTAATGAAACATTCATAGTTTGGAGGCACCCACGGAGAACTTAGTTTCATGAGCTCTGCTTCTCCTGCCTACACCACATTGATTTGGGTTGAAATTTTCTGCAACTATTTGTTACTTGAATGAGTCAATTGATCATTCTGACCAGAAGCTCAGGGTCTGCCTATTCAACTTCTCTCAAGCAGCAGTTAAGTGAGGCTGTTATCACCAGGATAGCAGCAAATACTTCTTCTATTTAGGAATCACCTATTTAAAACATTCAAAGTGATTACATATAAATGGATCAATTCTGATTTTACTTTTGAAGCAACTAGAATTGTCAGGCATAATTGTAGAGGAAAATGTAGGATAAGCGTTAGTCATGGGTACTCTGGTTGAAGTTTATTGCCTGAATTTTGAAATATAGAAATTTTCTGTGGGTTAAAGAATAATTTTCATAAAGTATTATAAATTTTAATACATATACATTTCATATTCTGATAATTTCACTTTAAAAATAAGGAATTACAGAATTGTATAATTTAATTCAAAAAATATTGAAAATATAATTTGTTCTATGGTGATATTCAAGATATTCATCAGTGTGGCTGTGGGACAAGGCCTCATGATGCACTCCATGCACTCTCTCTTCTACTGCCCAAGGACCTAGCTGGGGACATCTCCTTGGACACCTGGGAACCCCTCTAGAGCCAAGTGTCTTGCCAACCCTAAAATGGCTCCCTTAATTAAGATATCTTCTTCCCTGCTCCCATATCCACCCTTCCTCCATCTCAACTATCCCATTCACCCAAACTCTCCCAATCCTCCTCTTCTCCCTTCTCTCATCCTTTCCCTTTCCCCTAACCCTACCCCACACCCATGCTCCCAACTTTTGCCCGGCTATCTTGTCTATTTCTGGTTTCCAGGAGGATCTTTATATGTTTTGCTTTGTGTTCACCTTATTATTTAGCTTCTCTAGGATCACGAACAATAGGCTTGATGTCCTTTGTTTATGGTTAGAATCCACTAATGAGTGAGTACATATCATATTCATCTTTTTGGTCTGGGTTATCTCACTCATGATAGTGTTTTTCTATTTCCATCCATTTTCATGCAAAATTCAAGAGGGTCATTGATTTTTATCGCTGAGTAGTACTCTAATGTGTATATGTGCCACACTTTCTTTATCCATTCTTCCATTGAGGGGCATCTAGGTTGTTTCGAGGTTCTGGCTATTATAAATAGTGCGGCTATGAACATAGTTGAACAAACTGGACTCTCTAAATGTGGCTGACAATGGGGCTGACTGAGAAGCCAATGATAATGGCACTGGGATTTTGATTCTACTGCATGTACTGGCTTTTTGGGATCCTAGTCAGTTTGGATGCACACCTTCCTAGGCCTGGATGGAGCCGGAAGGGCCTTGAACTTTCCACAGCGCAGGGCACCCTGCCTTCTCTTAGGACTGGAGGGGAAAGGGGAAATAGGAGGGTAAGCTTTATATTGTTGCTAATTTCTAAAATCTTTGGATCACACATCTCTCTGAAGGGTGTTTTTCATGTCAAAGTTATTTGAAGATGCACTCAGATTAATTTTTAGGGAGACAATAAAATTGATTGCTCTTTTCAAGAAAGCCACACCTCTACCTAGGGCCAGAGAAAGTAGTAACATATCCTTTGATCAAAAATTATGTAAAAGAGTATATAAAGGAACTAAAGAAATACCTTTAAACACATAAAAAATAGCTGTTTTAACCAAGTGAAGTAGTTAGTCTTCCCTTATTGGATTCTAAAAGTGTCCGACTACCTAAACCTACTCACCTCTCACATGATATATCAAATTCTAAGAAGGGGCAATTTAAGAAATGAGATTCCTCAGCCGAAGAATGGGTAAGGAAAATGTGGTACATTTATACAGTGGAGTACTACACAGCAGCAGAAAAAAGTAACAACATCTTGCATTTTGCAGGCAAATGTATGGAGCTAGAGAGTATCATTTGGTGTGAGGTAACCCAGATACAGAAAGACAATTATCACATGTACTCACGCAATAAGTGATTTTTAAACATAAAGCAAAGAAAACCAGTCCACAAATCACACTCCCAGAGAACCTAGACAACAATGAGGACCCTAAGAGAGATATACATAAATCTAATCTACATGGGAAGTAAAAAAGAGAAGATCTCCTGAGTAAATTGGCAGCATGGGGTCCTTGGGAGAAGGTTGAAGGAGAGGGGGAGAAAACAGGGAGTGGAACAGAGAAAATGTAGAGCTCAATAATAATCAATTAAAATAATAAAATGGCATTCCCCTTTCACAAAATATTGTGTTAATGGAGACAATCATCAGTGAGTCTTAAAATTCCTACAGAAGGAGAGCTGTCTGTCCTCAACGAACTTCAATATTTCTAATATCTAATAAGATAGCAAGTAAGAAAAACAAAACAAAACACACGAATGAAAAAAATAGTATTACATCTTTTAATAGGAGATGCAATAACTTTGTGTAACAAAATTATAGCTTTTTCATTGTTAAATAATAATATATCAAATACATATTTAATGGGGTAGGTTAATATTGAGGGTGAATGCTAATATCTAGCCCTGGAAAACATAGAAGAAATAATTTGATTGATACTTCCTTTAACTTTGGTCACACAACAATTTTTTTTTGTTTTTCTTTTGTTTTTGGTTTGTTTGTTTTTGCAAGACAGGGTTTCATTGTGTTACAGTCTTAGTTGTCCTGGAACTAGCTCCATAGACAAGCTGGCCTCAAACTCACAGAGATTGCATGCCTCTGCCTCCCAAGTTCTGGGATTAAAGATGTGTGCCACTACAACCTGGCAGACAACTATTTAACCATTGTTTTCTGTCAGTGTCTTTATTTTTTTCTTTATAATTTTAGAATTTTTTTAATATTTAAATATACATTGTCTTGCTCCTTCTCATTCCAGTCCCTCTCATGCACTTGAATTCCATCTCAAATACATGGCCTCATTTTCTTTAATTATTATATATATGGAGCCCCATAAGATTTCCTCTGTACATGTTGGTATGTCAAGTGGTTTTGCCATTGTCACATTTTGTTTAAGCAGCCATATTGTTGAGATTTCCTGGATGCATTTATCCTGCCTTATAGAAAAGACAAAACTTTGCAGCAGTCTTTCCAGGTTATTGTTCTTTCCAGTTTTCCTCCCCATCTTCCACCATGTTCCCTGAGTTCTTGGTATAGAAGAAGTGTGTAGATATATCACTTGAAGCTGGATACATCATAATCAGTCCTCTGCTTTGACTAGTTGTGACTTTCTGTAACGGTCTCAGTTTGTGGGAAAAAAAGTTTCCTTTGGTGAAACTGAGAGCTCCACTTACCTGTGGTTATAAGTATCATATTTAGAATAGACTTAGAAAAGCATACTCTTAGAAAAAAATTGGCTGAGTAGGTTTCTCTTCTAAGAAGCCATACCAAACTAAAGCAATGTTGTGTGCACTTCTCACAGACTTTTGATTTTGCCTGGCACCAGTATGACTTAATAGAAAGTCATGAAGATAAATAATGCAGACACAATGAGTGTCCACAACAGAACATTCCATTCCCCTATACCTTGTTGTTCTAATTCTAGTGCAGTTTTGTTTCAGTTTTTAGCCAGGTTCCTGCCATTGCTACCTGTTGATTGCAATTATGTGCAACATTTCTTGCCAAATAACTTGTTTGGACCTTAAACTTGTACAGATTTCTAGCCCTGGATCTATAGAGTAGGAAAGCATTTTAACATTGTTCTCTGTAGACTAACATAATATCTGTGACCTGCTTGTCTGAGATCCAAGGACGCTCTCATATTCCTGGAGTGTTTATACTGACATGGGTTCCTACTACGGACAGTCATTCTTGTGTAAACAACATCTTTGAAAATTCAAGTGGCACAAAATGCACGCTACTCAAGCACCACAAAGAAAATATATAAATAGATGCTGTCTTATTCTCATATAATATAATATATATATATATCTATATTATATATATATAATTTGTACTTTATGTTTCCATTGTAGGCACAAAATAAATGAACAATTTAAGAAACTGATTTGTGTCAACTAGAAAATACATTTATGTAAGTGTTGATGTCATAGTTCTTATTTTCCTCTTAATCATTTCAGCATTCATTTTTGGAATTTTACAAAATAAAAAAGGTTTTTAGTATTCTAAGTATGTGGATTCTTTAAGCCTCCTCTGTGGACATTGTCTCTCTATGTAAAGGGGTGACCCAGAGTCCACATGTGTCCATTTACTTGAGACAATACAATACATTAGTAGAAACTGCTTGTATTATATCAATTTGCTCAAATTTTTAAACTGAGATACTTAAGTGTAAAGGAGCAGCAGCAGGCTGCATTCCTGCCGCCCAGCTCCAGGCCTCCTGGCTAGCTTAAGCCCTGAAATAACAACACAGAAAACTGCATTCATTTAACACTGCCTGGCCCATTAGTTTCAGCCTCTTACATCTTGATTAACCCATATCTAATAATCTGTGTGTAGCACCACAGAAGTGGTGCCTTACCGGGAAGATTGCCATCTTGGGCTGGAGCTTCATCACATCTGTCTCCCTGAGGAGAGCACGGCAGTCGGCTCAGAGAGCAGAGGCATGGCGATTATTAACTTCCCTTCCCAGCATTCTGTTCTGTCTACTCTGCCCACCTAAGGGCTGGCAATCAAATGGGCCAAAGGCAGTTTCTTCATTAACCATGAAATCAACTCAGACACGAAGACTCTCCCACATCACTTAAGCTGTGATCTTGTTATTTAATTTCAAAGTAAAGTCTGCAGTTTAACTCCAATCTCTCTTGAGTTTAAGAATTTCCATTAAATCCAGAAGGTATCCATTATTTTTCTCTGACCTTTTATGCATTTCAATTCGTTTGAGGTTACTCTTTCTTTCATTCAAGATTTCATGGGTAGAAGAGTGACAGTCAGTAGACAACACAGGATGCAAAGTGAAGCTGCAGTTTTTGGTCAAGTTACTGGACAGGATAATAAGGCATCATAACAGAGGATACAGTGCTTGGTGGGAAGCACATTCTACAAATGAAAGTTTAAAATTTAGAATTTTTTTGCTAGTTTCACTTAGTGACCTTTATCCACATTCATAAAAAACAAAACAAAGTAAAACAAACAAACAGAAGCCATCTGAGGCTTTGGTTGCAGATAGACTGGTTTAAGTAGAAAGAATAATGAATTTAGAGTATTGAAATTTACTTATTTCTCTATTTATGTGGTATTTCAGATATGTAAGTAAATGTAGGGCCATGATCTAGTGTTAAGTTGTCCAAAGTGCTCCAACATTTAAGGGTTGGCCTCACATTATGGTGCAAATGAGAAGCTGTTATATTTGGAGGGCACTTACCTCATCAAAGGGTTAATCTGCTAGTGAGTTCTGAATAGGCTCTAAGAACACAGGGTTTACGGAGAGGGAACAGGTCACAGGACCTGAAAGGTGCATCTTATCTCCAGTTTCTGCTTTTCTGATATCCTGCTTCTGGACAGTCCTGAAGCAAGCAACCCTACTCTGTCACAACCTTCTGTCAAGCTTCTGCTTGGGAACCCATTGACTCACAGATTAAAGATTCAACGCCTTAAGTGAAAATAAGCTTTCCTCTTTAAACCCTATCTCTCTCTCTCTCTCTCTCTCTCTCTCTCTCTCTCTCTCTCTCTCTCTCTCTCTCTCTCTCTCTCTTATAGTGACAGCTATCAAGAAAGGTAAAGAGGAAGGCAGTTCAAATCTTAGTTTTCATGCTTGCAATTCAGGTGTTACAGGGGTCAAAGCAGGAAAACCACCTCTCGTTGGTGTCTGGCGTTAGCTATGTAAGGAGGTAAAAAGTATCTTTACTGAATTTTGAGACTTTATCTTAACAATCCAACATCAACAAAAACTAATAAGACAATCTTTCTCCCTAAATAAACAAAAGCTATAAACATTGATAACTAATATGCATACTTTTATTACTTATCTAAAAGATTATTAAAAGAAATTTATTCATAAAATAAATATTATTTAAAGCTTAATGAATGTGGTGCTTCACAGGTGACATGCTCAGTTAACCTTCAAAACATGGTCAATTATTGATGGATAAAAGTAAATTGAAAAAAAAAACCAGCTCCTTTCTCATGCTAATAATATTTTAGAACTTCTTATATTCTCAATAGGACATAGCATCGGGTTACTGGTTTGTCGAGATTTCTCTGTGACTCTGAAGATGTCCCTAATGTAGGAAGGGTTGCCGATACCAAATTCTTTTCAAATCAGCACGGCACCCTCTTGATCGGTGTGATGATTATTATGAAAGTCTTATTCTTTATAACAGGATTTTCATTGTTGTTTCAGCGGAAGCTGTTACCAACCTTTTAACCCCTTTGAAGCCCTTGAAGCTGGGTTTTCCTCTTTGAGTCTTTCATAAACAAAGGAGACCATGAGCGTTTCTACTATAGAATACTAATAGTTAAATGATTAGCAAAATCTTGGATGGCAATTGATGTTACAGAAATGAGTAACGTCAGCCAATCTTTCATTTCTGATGGCAGTAATTTTTCAAAATGTGAATTTGGTATAGTTATTTCTCCATTTCATTATTTACATTGATTATAGTTCATTCTAGGAAAACATCAGCAAAAAAATGTCAATGTGACATTCTAAAATATTAGAATTAAAAGGGTGAGGATGACAATTACCACTTCAACTTGTTCATATTGATTATGACTTTATTAAACCCAAAGAGTGAGAGAGAAGTTTCAATGTCTTTTTAAAATAATGGAATACTGAAAAACTAATTTGTGATTTTGGTTGATATTGCAGCTGAAAGAACTGCATTTTGTTAAAACTTAACTACTCATTTAATTACATGAGTCACCTTGTCATACAAACTACTGACTAAATAAAAATCTAAATTTAACAAGGCGAGATCATCAAAGAGAGGTAATATTAGAAAGAACGATTAGGTATGTGTCATAAGAGAAGGCACATATAACAACATGTAAAAGTGGAATTACTCAGGACTCTTTTTTGTTTTGTATTTTTTTTTTTTTACGTTTTATAAAAAAAATCTGGGGTACTTTGTGCTTCTTTAAAACTTTTGTCGTTTGACAACTAGTGTTAAAAATTCTCTAGGGAACTTATTATGTTAATATGGTTTGTTTCCCTCTGTATACCTTTTTTATATTTGTGATCATATTTAAATGTTTTCAACAATAATAGCATTAATCGAGACAGTAAAATGGTTTAGGTAAGACTGAAATTTTAAGAAATCCAAAAAGAAGCTGACAGGTTTGTGGGTTACATATAGAATGATGAACTTGAGTCTTCTAAAGAAATAAAGTCATAATTATCTTATTTTTATAATTATATGTAAACATGATAGTATTATAGAAAATAAGTAATTTTCTGGGTGAACTTATACTTTCCATAGTATCAATTTTTTGACAATTTAAAGATTCTAAATTAGCAATTCATGATTTGCCCTCAATGGTAAAGATAGATTTATACCTTTTTCTCACTATATAAATTTTATTTTTAAAAGAATAAGAAACAAAAGACATTTTAAAATTATTATAAAATTTTATATCTCATATAAAAAAACACATTTATAATAAATTTTATTTTGTTTAGTCATATACTAACTAGATTATAAAAATACAGTTTCAGATGAATATATTAAACCAATTTTAATGGATACAAATTAAAAATTTAAGCTTGATTTGTGTATAATTGATTATGAGTTTTTAGTATAATTACATAATGACACATTCAATAATGATCAAATGTTTTATAATATGTATAAAAAGCAGTGGCCCTTTTCCATAATCAACTAGGATCACAAATATTGATTAATACTTGAATGTTTTTTTAAAGTAGAAATTTACTATTGAAGTATATCACCCAGAAAATTTAATGGTACATGCAATGACTACACATGATTATTGTTGGAGTTTCATGCTGTTTTTCTCTGTGGTGGTGTGCCATATGATTTTATGTTTTACTTCCATTTAGGATAATATCAAGAATGATAGAGATTCATTTTTGGTGGTTATTCATTTTTTCAAAAGGAGAATAACATCACTTATAATAATTTTTTCTTCTGGCCAAAAGAAATGCATGGTGGAATTTTAAACATAGCTTGATAAACACTTAATTAAGCAAACATGAATCTTAGGAACAACTGAGACAAAATGAATAAAGTTCCTATGTAATTCTCTTTGAGGGTGATGGCACAAAGTTTCTACGCCTCACTGTAGCTTGATTTGTGCTTGCTCACGAAAAACTACCAACCAAAACATTACATCAAAGTCAATCCCGAAAGGCACAGGCCCTAGATACCAATAAGAATCCAACAGAGGACAAGTTTATCTGTGGTATGGTGGCTAAGTAGCTGAGAGTCACTACCTCTTTATACACAGACATGCTGGACAGAGAGCAAGCAAAGCTCCTGCCTTGAGGACGTACGAAGAGAATCTGGAACAGGCATGTAAGATCGTTTCCACAGTGACTCCTTCATAGTCATCTGATAATGCCAGCTCACATTCTGCAGCCTGTCGTAAAAAAGTAAATCTTCACAGGCATGAAGCTAAATATATAATGCTAAGTGACATAGTTCTACTACTCCACAGTCATGGCAATAACATTCATTTCGTATCTAGACTTACTCTACACACAATGATTACCACAAACGTTTTGATGAATTGATACAAATCCTTTAAGTCAATTGTATTTGGGTTATACAAACTAATAATATAGAAAATAAGAAAAATACTGCTAAAATAAAAACGCAAAGAAATAAACAGAGTAGGGCTTTCTTATAAGAATTTTTAAAATATCTGTTGAGTAAGTATGGAAAATTTAGGACATTATAAAAATGAGTTTGTAACCAATGTTAGTGAATGAGCAACATCACAAACATGGATAATGAGTTGATGTGCAATATATTTCCCTTGATTTTGTCATGTTGAAACATAGGTAGAAGCTTTCTAATGGGATGAATAATCTCAAAAAGTTGGGAGCATAACTGCAAATCAAGAAAGAAAAACTTATTCTTTGTTAAGTTTCTCTAACAATATATGTTAGATTGATGTTTTGTTGTATATAAAATTAAAACACCGCAGAGCTTCTCATGACATAGTTATTGCAGTTTTGTAATTATTGAATGGATAATACTTCATGGGAGTGTGTGTGGAGAGTTTGTGTGTGAGTATATGAGAGTGTATGTGATTGTGTGTGTGTGTGAATTTAGAACATGCCTAGCATTTATCTAAATTTCTATTAGAACGTATTAAAAATCATTCACCTTAAAAAGCTGTGAAATTAATCAATCACTAAAAATCATTTGTTATTTGTGATCCTTCAGATATTTAACTTTTAATATGAAGGAGAAGATAATAGTTATAACATTCTAAATTATGGAATATTTCTAGAAATTTGATTTTAATAGATATTTCAGAAACTTCAATTGGGAAACTTGGAATTCAGATACTTTTTCCATCTTACAAAATCTGATAGAACTAGAAAAAGTTCATCCCGTGTGAGGTACCCAGCCCCAGAAAGACAAGCATGATATATACTCATTCATAAACGGATATTAGATGTAATGTAAAGGACAACCATACTACAATACAGTGACCCAGAGGGGATAGGTAACAAGGAGAGTCTGGGAGTAGGGGCAGGATGCATAAATATCCTGAAAAAGGGATACAAGGCATCTCCTGCCTGGGCTTGGGCGGGATGGGCATGGGAAATTGAGAGAAATCAGGTTCAGGGTGGATGGAGAGGTAGAGTAACTAAAGAGATGACTGGAAAGGGGACATTTGGGAATTCAGGTGGGAAACCTGGTGCAAGGGAAAACTTCCCACGAATGGAGAAAGACTACCTCAGCTAAGACTACCTAGCTGTAGTGGCTAGATAGCCTGCACTGTCCACCTTCTTGTAATCATCGCAATCAAATTGAAGACTACCACAATCGTAAATCAGAGAGCCTTGCATCCAGTAACGGATGGAAACAGAGACCCAGAGTAAAAACAAACTGTCAAAACTCAGGGAATCCCACTGAAGGGAGGAAGCATTGTAAGAGACCAAGAGTGGTCCAAGGACATTACATGAACTCAACGGGGAAAAAAAGCTAACTTGGTTCATGGGAAGTTCACAGAATCTGAACAACACTAGGGAGTCTGCATGGGGCCGAACATAGGCCCCTCGACATTATAGTGAAAATTGTAGCTTGGTTCCTTGGGAGTGGAACTCCTAACTATGGCAGTAGAGGCTGTCCCGAATGCTTTGACTGAACTCTTGGGAAACTATTCCTTATATGGAGTGCCTTGCCCAGCTTATAAGGGGGTTAGGTGATCAGTCTTATTGCAACTTAATATGTCATGCTTTGCTGATCCTTATGGGAGGCCTGCACATTCTGAACAAAAACAGAAAAGTAAGTGGAAATCAAAGGACAGGAAGGAGGATAAGACTGAGGTTGGGGTTGTAAAAACAAATAAATTTTTTATAAAGTAAATGAAATAAAGACTCAAAAGAACCAAATAGCAGTGCTGTGGGAACACATTTATCTTATAGGAGAAGGGATGTTCTAGTCTATAAATCAAGCTCACATTCAAACTTTTACATTTTGCTGCCTCTATGGGAAAAGTTATTCTGCTAAATTAAATGCTAGTTTGTTAGGAACTAGAATGTGGTGTTACATATATAGAAAAATAAATGTTTCAGATTTTATAAAATCATCTGAATTGTTGCCAAAATATACTCTCATATATATCCAGAACACCACACAGCCCCACCACCAATACATAAACCATGCCACAGACTCAGAGAGCTACAACAATGTAACCTTGCTCAGTATTATCTTCTGACAACATTTAGTGATATTATAAATTAATTTAAAATAGCACTGGACTGAGCTCCCAAGGTCCTGATGAGGAGCAGAAGGAGCGAGAACATGAGGGAGAAAGTCAGGAACGTGAGGGGTGCATTCACTCATGGAGACGGTGGGACAGAACTAAAGGGAGATCACCAACTCCGTTTGGAATGGGACTGATGGATCATGCGACCAAACCCGTCTCTCTGAATGTGGCCAACAGCGGGGGCTGACTGAGAAGCAAGGACATTGGCGCTGGGCTCTGATTCTTCTGCATGGACAGCTCTGTGGGAGCCTTCTCAGCTTGGTCGATCACCTTCCCTGGACCTGGGGGGAGTTGGGAGAACCATTGACTTAGCATAGAGTGGGGAACCCTGATGGCTCCCTGGCCTTGAAAGGGGAGGGAGGGGAGGTATGGGTGGAGGGAAGGGGGAGTGGAAGGTGGAGCAAGGAGGGGCGGGAAAGGGGGGAGGAATGAGTGGATGGCTTGTGAGCGAGGGCAGAAGTGGAAATTTTTCAATATAAAAAAAAATAAACAATGTAGAACAGAAAAATAAAATATTTTTCTTTGAAATTTAGGCCATAAAATTACATATAAGACGATGCTCTCGCATAACCAAGTAAATAGAATATGTCCAATTATGATTGATGAGATTAGATAGTAGGTCTAACTTATGTGGCCTCAGAATTAAGAGTTTTTAGAAATCTGAAGAGACACTACTACCATTTTTTTCTGTCCCAAAAAGACTTCCTTATTGGAAATGTTATTAAAGTTTAAATAATTTAACACCATACAGGATGATATATTCATAAACATTTAACTATTTCTATGTTATACATAAGTTACATATACTTTTCCTCTTCTCTTCTCTTGCTCTCCTCTTTCTTGTCTCGCTCTCTGCCCTGTGTATGTGTAAAGAAATTGTTCACTTTCTTAGAGTTAAAATGGAGAAATTTTTCACTTAAGTCCTTGTAGTAACATCCTCAGGTTTCCCTGTGATATGTATTTCTCACTTGCTTTTTAGATTTGCTGATATATGAGCTGTTAAAAACCTGAAAAAAATAATACACTCACTATAAGGTCTATTAGTAATTTTAATAAGTATTCTCTTTCATGTTAAAGCATAAATTCAATAGATGAATATCTCATTAGAGAAATATTTGTAATTTGTCTGGTCAACATGATTGTAAGTGGCTTTTGCACAGTGTTCATGGCACTAACATACATATGCTAAAAGTGACTTTGCCCCTTCTAATACTCTATTATATTCTTTAAACGTTAAATTTCAGGTGCGGTGGTTCTATGTACAAATTAGCATCTAAACTCCACACCTATTGCATTGTTCTTAGCTATTGCAAATAGATCTGTTCTGCTTGTGTGAGACAGTAACTTTACACCAGATCGTGTTAGAAATGTTTCAATAAAATACACTTTACTGACTTTAAACAAGCAAATCTTTAGGACATTAAAATGAAATGGAAACAAGAATTAATGAGACCTAAATAAATTGAAAATAAATAGTACTTTGGGTGAGGAACCATTTCTCTAAAGATTCACTTGAAATTTTGAATCATTTCAAATGAAGTAAATCTAATAATTGTTTCTAGACTATGTAACTGCATTGGGATGTTGAAATTTAATCACCTATATCACACGTTTAGTATCAGTTAAGTAACAAATGTTTCTGTTTCAAAGATCTGTGATAGTGTTCTGAAATTCACACAAGCATACAGGACAAGTCCTGTGTAACTGCTGGGGCTTCATGACTGGGCAGAGGTGGGAACAATCTGCTTCCTCCTCTCAAGTAATGGGGACAGCCCAGCCCAAAGTACAGTAAAAATTATGCAACACCTTTGATGTTTTTCCATAATACCCTATACATATGAGATTCCATACAGTCTATAGCATCAGAGTTTCAGTTCCCTCAACCAAAAATACAAAAGTCACATAAGTACTTGTGAGATAAAGGAGAAAAAAAAACTCTCTCTACATAAACATAATAATATATCTATCCTATCTAAATGAAACTTATTTGTTATTTCAAACGATGTCAATAATGATATTTCTATTCCATCTGCAATAAAAAAACTAGTAATGTTCGTTGCCACCAACATAATCACAGCAGAAGGAATCTTTTCTGATTACCTGTGGAAAATTATTTAGATCTAGTTTACATATGTACATATTTATAATAATATAGAACTTATAATCAGAGAGTAAAAGGGCATGGCACGAGTTTCAACAACTCTTCATTTTCATTTTTAATTATGTTGAGGTGGGGTATGTGCACATATATCTGAGGGTGCCCCATGGTTTCTTGCATAGAGTATCAGACCTCCTGGAGCTAGAGTCACGGGCACTTGTGAGCCACTGTGTGAGTGCTGTGAACTGCACTCAAGTTTCTGCAAGAGAAATATTTACTCTTAACTTCCAAGCTCCCCACAGCCACGTGAAACTGTTCTTAACGTATTGGTACACACACTTACAAAAAGAATCTTGCAACCTTTTCTTCATATAAGACATTCTGTCAGACACAGCTACAACAATCCCTATGTTTTTCACAAGAGATGTTTCAGCATAGAAGTATTTAAGAAAGAGGGTGTCTTTTATTTATTGGATGGATGATATTCACACTTTAAAATTATTTTGATGATAGAGAAGATGTAACTAGAAGGGAATTAACAAAATACATTTATTGGCTCATGTAATAATTTTATTAAAGTTAATGAATTACTTTGCGTGAGGAAGTTTTTAACGTCAAGGCTGTGTTTGTAGCGAGTTTTGTTACTTAGATGCAGCTGTGGTCCTAGTATTAATACAATCATGCAAACCACGTACTAGAACTGCGGTAGAAAAGAAAATCAAAAATTTGAATGAAGCAAAAGAACTGCAGAGTTTTTTGAGTTTGCTTATTTCCAGAAGATGCCCCTTTTATTGATTTTGTGAACAGACTTGTTTTGCACTATACTCAAATACTGTACAAAATTGCAAGAAATGCCACTATTTGACTACTTAGGTCTCTACAAAAACATCATCATGAAGTTGCGCTTAATTTTAAAAGTCAACTAATAACTGCTAATGTACATATCAGTCAAAGATAATTTGGTTTTGACAAAAACACACTTAACTTTAGCATATTCCAGGGGTATAAATAATATCTTTAAATACTAAAAGAAAAAATGATTTTTACCAATTAACAATCAGTAGTTATATAAAATTGAAAATCATGTTTTTATTTTCTAATTTAGCTACGTGGTGTGTGTGTGTGTGTGCGTGTGTCTGTGTGTGTGTGTGTGTGTGTGTGTGTGTGGTGTGACATAATCCATAATCTGTTGATGATGTTTTAAAGTTGTGATTTAAAAATGTTCAACTCCTACCAAAACCTCTTCTGGTATACAAAGCTGCTGTAAATTCGAGTCAATGAAATTTAAAGTTGCAATTTACAAAAGCAGATTTATATTAATTCTTATCCGAAAGAGCTGCTTTCCAGACAGAAAAATGTGCCAACGAACTGCCCTTTCCTTTATGATTAGTGGCTTCTGAGTCCCAGTGAGAAGAAGCCTTAAGGCAGAATTTGCAGTAAACAGGAAAGCAGAGAATCATATAAGTGCGCATCTGGACCTGGGACACCTATGAATTCTCATCGCTTGGAGTTTTTGGCACAACTTTCTAATCTGAGATGAATGAACTTTGCTCCATCGCGGCCAAGATGGCTGCTTTCTCCCACTCTCCAGCACCAGAAAAATTCAGCTGACAGCACATACCTGGAAAGACTACGTCCATATATCTGGGTTTTTATAATGTTAGGTAGTTTGCAGTGATTGTAGTGAGCTTTAGGTTTCAGTTACTAAGTTCAAATAAACTCTGAAGATAAAAATGTAACGGCCGTGACATTCCATTAATTATTAAATTTCAGCATAATCAACATCCTGTCATTGTGACGCATAGTTACACGAGTTTGTCATGCTTGTAATATGCACGTGGCTATAGAAATTCTACATAGTAATGAAAAGCTGCTTTCACATCTCTAGCTTTCTCCTTATGTGTGTCAAGCTTCCATTACACTAGCAGGGGCTCTGAGCACTCCTGAAGAGAATAGATGAGAGGTGCAGATGTTCAGATCGTCAGAAGAACTCATATTTGGGTGACAATGTTAATCTCTGATCATCAATAGGTAACAGTAGATTTTTTTCTATGTAATATCTATTTCAAAGGTTTCACAAAGGGTGACAATGGATCTCAACTTTTATCATAATTAGAACATTAGAAAATAAATTGCATAACCTGAAATCCCCTTTAAACTAGATCCCAAGGTAAATCGCTTTTAAAAGGCAACAGTTCTTTTGGCATGGGATATTTTCTGCCTGTATTTCCATGAGTTAGCAAATGCACATCCCCTTAGGATGTCTACTGATAAGCTCTACCACTATATACATACTGTACATATTGGGACATAAATTAGCAGTTATTAGTCAGACTGTACATAGCAAAATAAATCAACTGTAATGTTGCTATAGGCCAAAAGTAACCAATGTCTAGACTCATGGACTGACCCCTAAAACAGGCTCCCTGTTTAAGTAGGTAGCCCAATAAACTAGGTTAAATGTACCAAACAGAACTGGGAAAACTATTCTAGACATTCTGTCAATTTTGCTGACACTGTTGAAGGTTTTCTTGGCTTCAGCCGGCTTGTTTTCTGGCTTCTTGTTGGGTTCTGGCGTCGTTGCACTTTTAGAGATGGTGGAGAGAACAGGATCTTTGGAAAGATTTGGGGCGTAGTTGGCAACAGCCACCGCATAGGCATTGTTCTGTATCATGACGGAACCTTTCTCTTTTTCTATTGGGAAATAAAAAAGTAATAAAGTGTGGGTTTAATAAGCTTCTTAATAATTTCCCAACTGCTGTTTAAATTCTAAAAAAAAAAAAAAAAAAAAAAGAAAGAAAAGTTACTCAAATATGCATCCTTATTTGCAGATAAAAGAAATTAGGGAAAGTAAGTAAAACAAAGTCCTAAAAAAACATTGAGTGAGAAATTTCATAGAGTACAATACAGACACCATTTTCCTGGAAAACAAATTTTTGGTGTTTTACATGGAAAATAAATGATAGAAAATGCAATTTTTATTAAAAAATTATAAAATTTTAGTATTTTTACTCTTAAAAGTCACTCACATATACTTTTTAAATTATTAAGTGAAGAATTACATAAAATGTAGGGATTTTAAAGATGAGCTATAGTCATCAACAATGAATGAATGATCTCAAATTTTTCCAGGTAGCAGAACTCCCACCCACAGTATGGCAAACTTGTAAGGCAATGCTTTAAGATTGCAAACAATTGTGACCCTATGCAGATAGAAATCTACAAAACACTGCTGTAATAAGAAGATATCAATCCTATCTTTTCAGCTTCCCTTCCCTTTCTGTTTTATCAGTGAAGGATCTTCAGTGTGGGTGTCAGTAGCTCTTGTCTCAGCTATCACTTGCTTCAGACACTTTCTCTTCATGTTCTTCTGTATTGGCCAAACCCTGCTAAGTCTTTAGCCACTTTAGATATAGGAGAACCATTGGAAACAAATTCCATCACAACATTCCTATTCTTATATCTCTCCAACAGAAGTTCAAGGACCAAAGAAAACGAACAGCACTTTTGAAACCAGTCCTTCTTATTTTCACCGCACACAAACCCCTCTGGAATAACTTTAGTGTTCTATAGTTTCTCGTTAGGATATCTTGGAGTATCCCATCTTAGATTTCTTTCTATTCACCAATTTTTTCACATGACTAATTTCCTTTTGTATTTTACCCTGAATGTGAAAGTAATTTTCATGGAATGCCTTGCCTTTACACTAAGCCTAAAACAATCTTTGTCCCTCACATATTCAGTCTCCGGGTACTTAAATTTGGGTCTGTCATAACACTTATTAAAGTATATAAGCACTTCCTTTACCATGTGATTATTTAATTGCCATTTTATGTTCTCATTAAAATCCAAATTTAATGAGGGTTGCTGGTATCTCTGTCATGTTGAGTTTTGTAACTTCAGCAAAAGGATACATAACATGAATCTTTACATTAATAGCTTTCATGGGGGTAGGCATAGCATATATATGATAAATAAACACTGAAAATAAAATACTATTTATCTGTTACTATGCAGTATTAGTATAGTGTGATTTATCTACATGCTAAAAAAAATGAATCAGCAATGAGTTACCTAAATTGTAGGAAGCAAGTTCCACATTAGTGCCATTTTATTAGTTTAGGAATGAAGACTATAGAACTACCATAAAGTATGACAAAGACACCCATCTGTGAAATGGTTGGGGAAAGAGTCACAGCAGTTAGAGGTATCAGCTTTGCAATGACTCTCTGTCTGAAAATTTTGTTTACATTTTTGGACTGGAATATTTCTCCCTAAAATGTCCCCACTGAGGATTATATCACTATGCCCATCTTCAAAAAGTTTTCAACAATACAGGAACTGCATAAAACATGCTGGTTCTGCTATTATGTAAAATATGTCTAAACCCCATTTAAAAATAATCTGATTGAATGTAAAGAGAATGAGTTTGGCCACTCTCTGCTCTAGCTTCCTGTTTGATAAAAGTAAGAGAGAGGGATAAGAACACCACACTATAGTTGAAATAACACATGCTGTACTCACAGTATAAATCATTTTCTCTAAGAGATGTAGAGTGGTAATTGTTACCTATAATAATCTAGACAATGATCACTTATAAAAGGATACATAAGCTTTATTATTATATTATGTATTTAGGGAAGTCTACAAAAACACCAAATGGAGAGACGAAGATAGAGTATTATAGAAATGGGTCATCGAAATTAGACTAGAAATTACAGTATAATATTTAAGACAGTTAGGTAAAGATATATTTTGTTGCAGTAAAGTTTTATATGGTGTAGAAAGTACTTCTGTATATGTGTTGCTTTTATTGGTTAACGAATACAGCTACTTTGGTCTATGGAAGGACAGAATAAAGCTAGGCAAGTAAACTAAACTGAATGCTGAAAAAAAGTAGGCAGAGTCAGAGAGATGAGAAAGACAACAGAGAACCTTATCAGGAAACCACAAACCTTGTGACGACACACAGATTAATAAAAATTGGTTAATTTAAGTTGTAAGAGTTACTTAATAAGAAGCCTAAGCTATTGGTCAAACAGTGTTGTAATTAATATAGTTTATTTGTAATTATTTTACATTTTTGCAGCCAGGAAATGAATAAGCAGTCTCCAGTAGAGCAGGGAGAAAGTAGGCAGAGTCAGAGAGATACCATGTAGTAGCTGAAGGAGATTGACACCAGAGAACCTTACTGATAAACCACAAGGCTAATGGCAATACATAGATTAATAAAAGTGGGTTAATTCCAGATTTAAGAGCTTGTTAAGAATACACTAGAGTCATTGGCCAAGCAGTGTTGCAATGAGTATAGTTCCTCCGTGATTATTCAGGTCCGGGCAGCTGGGAACGAAAAGCAGCCTCTGCCTACATTTACAGATAGAAAAAATGTTTTAATTTTTACCAATCGTTTCTCTTCCAATTGAAAATATACAAAGTTAATAGTAAAATTTTTAATAAATAAAAAAACAGGTACAAAATGTACATCAATGGTGAATAAAAGGCCTCCAGCAGTAGTTACTAACCAAATATCAGCCTGGGTATGTTTGTGGCTCTTTTGTCTGTTTTATCATAATACTGCAGACTCTTTAAAAAAAAAAAGAAAGAAAGAATTGCATTTCTAATGTGTGTTTGGAATTTTTATTGTCCTAACTGTAAAAGAAAAAAATGAATCTTATTTACTCATTATAGAATGTATGCCTTTGAAATCTAAAGTACACCAATCAGAGAAGGGCTAAGCATGAAACAAATGACTGATTTTCCTTCAAAACACTTCCTGGGAAGTGAAAAACTCAACCATATTCATGTCAGCAGCATGAAAGTCTGGCAGTCACACATCCTACCTCTTGGCAGCTGAACTCTAACCAGTTCACTGAATGATATGTAGACCATCCATATGGCGTCTGTCCTGTCCCCTCTCCTCCTAGACACAGCATATACAGCATTCCTGATATCTTGTTTAAAGGGAATTTTGTTCTTGTCAGTGCCATTGAAATTAAGTATGCTTATAAATAATTCAAACGGTTCTTTGTTTAAAAGTAAATATACATAGAGGAATATACTATTGAGTTGATAGCAGACTTATGGCACACAGATATTTTAATGTAATTAGATTCTCACTGAGCAGGAGAACTCCTCCCTGACAGCTGCCTTTCATAGTGCTGGAAGTGGCTATGCAGTCCGGTCTGGAGAAAAGCGTTTCTCACAGAGATTGGCCTCTATATACTACAATACTGACTTACCAGACTGATAGTATAAGGGTAACCAAACACTTTCTGATAGGATCTGAAACATGCTCCACAAGAGGGAATTCAGGCTTGGTGTTTAAATTGGGGTCAGCAGGTGAAGAACTCATAGCCCTAGGGAAGCACCTACTACTGTTACTTAGATCAACAATTACACTGTCAAACTGACTTCTAACTGTATGTATTGATGCCCATAATTATATACTGTTTTCAACATTAGAGTTATTCTTTTGGGCCATGGGCAGTGATTAATCCAGAGACTCATCATCGATCAAAACGCTGAGAATAAATGAACATGAGTGCTGAACATTGGGACATTCTAAGGCTCAGAGAATATTCCCAAAGAGGGATGAGGAAGAATGGTAGAGCTATTGAAATGAAGCTGATTTTAACAGATGCAGTGGTCCTGCACGATTGGGAATGTGGCCACTGGTTGGTTGCCCATCCTGTGGTATGTAACTGCATACAAATACACATAGGATAACAATCATTGGACATGATGGGATATAAACCATAAAAAATCAGTTTCAGAGGAACTATGGGGGCATGTCTAGTGGAAATTGGAGGGAGATATGGAATGGATATGATCAAATGCATGTTTACTGTGTGACTTTCTCAAAGAATTAATAAAAAATACTGTAAAACTATTTTGGAAGTACTATGAATATATAATGTATATATTATATTTGCCATTCTTTTGTTCATGGTTTTTAAGAAATAAATTTTTTTAGCTATATTATCAAACAACATTCACACATAAATCATTACCAGAAGCTTGTACCTCATTTGGTGCAATATTGACTGCTGTTAACAAGGTCATTATAAGGAGATATTTGAATATTATTCAGGCTGAGAGTTAAGACAGATCCCAGTGGCATATTTCAGAAGACACTGATCTCTCTCAACTGTGCTTACTTTAGTATTTAATTTTGGCTTATACCTACACACTTGAAGAGAAATTATAAAATAAAACGTATTGTGATAACTGTACTATACAGAATTCATTTTCGGGAAGACATTCTGTTATATTTCTATATTGTTTTGATTCTTTAGAAAACTAGAGAAGTTCTCCTTCTTCCTACTACTTAACTCCTTATACTCTAACTTAATATGTTCTTTTTTCAATATCCACACACTGAGTAAGTCATTCTCTGTCACTTGGAGAAATACAGCAGAAAACAGAATGATACAAATCTAGGCTAGATGTCAGAAGCTAATTTTTTTTTAAAAAATGTAATATTAAAATTAAGAATGTATTCAACTAGAAAAAGCATTGTGTAAATAAAGGCAAGAAACCGTGTTAAATTTTACAAATTTTAGGAAATTGCTAGGACCTATACATAGAGGACCAATAAAAATAAATCATCTCTACCAATCTCAACCACCCTACTTCACTTCCTTTTTGTTTGGGGGGTAATTAAGCCAGCTCAGCTTAAAGTCTCCACTTGCTGACCAATGCACCCACCTCTGCACATTCCTTAGCCTGTGAATGGGGCCACAGTTCAGCCAGGATCTCATAATTAAACTGTCTTGATCCTCAAGTCAGATAACTGGAATTCGCACCATATTAGTAATGACAAAGCTTTGTGTCATCCTCGGTGAGGCATCACTTGTAACTGCTTGTCTACAGCTGCATTTCCAAGTCTTCCCATAGCATTATGACATGAGTTTCTAAAGTAACAAATACATGTTTTTACCCTTTTTAAAAAAATTTAATTATAAGCAAACTGAAAGCACAAAATGTCTTGCAGAGATTCTAGCATAATTGTTGGCCTAAAGCAGACTCAGAAATGGTAGGGTTCTACTAAAAAATGTTAGGTAAAAAAATTTTAAATGCAAGCTAAGGGAATCTAATATATAGGACATAATAAATGTGTTGATAGATAGGAATAAAATCAGCAGCATATTGACAATTCTACTACATTCTTATCTCAAAGCACACAGTTTCACTATGTGGAGGTGTGGAAAGCTGGGCACAGAACAAGTAACCTTGAATCATATGTGGTGCTGGGCAAGATGTGTTTGCATTGTATACAAATAACAATGGATCAGGGTGGGATTTGTGATCAATCAACAAATGGTACATTTTTATAAAACTCTTGGTAAAAGAATTAACTATCACACAGTCATACAGTATGTTGGCAGCTCCGTTGTCAGGGAAGTAAAATAAAACTAAAGAGAAATATAGCAAATCTCATCACTGTGAGAGATGGACAGACACTTTCCTTTGTACCTGTTGTTGGCTTGCTCCTTCCTCAATGGTTGGTCACACACACACATGTGCATATAGGCAGTGCTAATTAGATGCAAGGGGTTGTTAATAACAAAATTTTAAAAAAAGAGAAAATAAATCTAGGAAAAAAGACAGGTAGGGACACTTAGGGGAGGTGGAGGACCGATCAATGGATAAGATCAGTTTACATGCATGGAGCTTTCAAATAATAAAAATATTATTAAAATTGAGGAGTCAAAATTATTTCTATAAGATTCAAAATGGTTTGTGTTTAATATATTATTGGGGATGGTTGATACATATTTAAAATGTCCAATTTAGAGGAATCTTTATTGCTGAATACAAAAGTCTTTACATAATTGTTTTTCGCAGTTGGAATCCTTTACATGATAGAGAAAGGACATGCTAGCAAATTCAACAAATTATGTAGCTAAAATATGGGTACCAATCAGAAGACACGTCCTATGAATGAAAATAATGGTCATGTGGATATTGGTCCTTAGCGTAAGCATATAAAAACTCCTATCAAGTAGTCAATATAAAAGGCCATGGAGGAAAAACCTAGATTTCCAAAGGCAAATGTATGCTCTTTCTGGCATGCCATGTTGTCATCTTACAGTTTTTTATGGTCACTAGAAAGTCCAGTACTTGTAGAATGGTAACATGTCCCCTTGCCAGATAATACTACCATTAGCGGACTAACCATCCTGACAGAGGAAAATTATACTTACAGAAGAGTGGGTGAAGGTTAAACAGTACATCCGCTTCTCTAAGTACTCTAAAGGCTTTGCTTGTCTTAAACTGGGCCATGAGAAAGCTAGAAACTTGGACCATATTAGTTTAGCTCCTTGAAGAATTGCCTTCACTGAGTTGTGTGTTAATGTAATGACTTCAGATTTTTTTGAAGGGGACTACAAGAGACATTAATATGAAATTCATTACAGCATTTATTGTGAAAAATTGGACATCATTTGATATAGCACCCAGCTCACCTTAATATAACAGTGATTCTAATACAGGAAAAAATTCTCTTCTTTATGAAAATTATATTTCCTCTTTTTTGATTAAAAGCATAATTCCCCAAACATCTCTACAAATTTACTGAGTAAAATCCTTAGAATGTGAAATATGATTATTACAACTGTGAACCATCAGTGATCCAGCTAATAGAGGATCCTTGAACCTAATATTCTTCGCTTCTTATGTCCTACTTTTACTTTATATTTTTAATATAGTTATAATTTGATTACATAGATCTTTAATAAATTACCTAAAATTATTTTGGAATAAGAAAATGTCAAAAATGCAAAGAAGGGGCTGGAGATGACTCAGCGATTAAGAGCACTGGCAACTCTTTCAGAAAATATGGGTTCGATTCCCAGCACCCATGTTGCAGCTCACAACCATCTGTAATTCCAGTTCTGTGAGATCTGATGCCCTATTCTGGCCTCCATGGGCACCAGGCAGTGCTGGCACACAAACATACATGTAGACAAAACACCCATACACAAAATAAGATACAAATTTAAATTTATAAGTGAAAATAAATGATTAAGTACACTTTAAAATATGGTGTTATCTACAAATTAATAGAGTGAATCACAGGACAATGGACCATTCCATAATTTTGTATACTACATTGTTATATCTGTACTTTATGTGATTTATTATCTTGTGTGTTCTATGCTTTTATTGTCCAATGTGAGCTTACTGTCTCAGATTTATAAGTGAAAATGTCAGGGAATTGAATTAAAGCCAACAATGCTTAAAAAGAGAGCTAAGGTGAGGTATATGCTTGACAGCATGCTAGGTGACACAAGATACAATAACTAATAAGACAAAACTTAATTCTCTCAAGTTTTCTAATCTAATGATAAAAAGAAATTAGTGCCTCATGCTCTGGAAAAACAGAGGGGTTCAATTTATTTATGTAAGTTTGCAAAATTTGAGGTTAAGTCAAGGAAGGAAAGAGGATATTACATCAAGAAGATCCAGCATGTTAGATAGTATAGACATGAAGGTACATGAGATTTGGGGGGAAATGATTGTCACTGGTAATAGGATAGGTTGGAATATGAGCACTAAGCCTGGATAGCTTGTATTTAAGATTCAACATTTGTGAAATGTGTGTTCTTAGCCAAGTAATTTTACTAAAATAATTTGCAGCCTTAAACCATAAACATTTACAAGCTTGTAAGAATAAATGCATAATACTCCTAGAAAATTCTGTCATTCATCATATAAGTAAACCCACAAGGAAACCACATATTTGTACCATATTAACCTTGAATTACTATCCTAGGTAATTCATTATAGAGCTGAAAATGTTAAATGATGTGTATTATGTTTTAGATAACTTTAAGATAACAATGTACATTAAAGATAAAACTTTATTAAAGGTTAATAGTGATATACATCATGAAGTTTGTAGAAAGGATAATGAGCATGAATTAATGCAGGTACTAAAAAAGTCTCGTTTGTTGTAATGTGAAATTTGCCATACCCCTGACTGGGGTATCAATTCCTAATAAGTACCTAGACATAAACATAGAAAAGATGACATTTCTTGTTTATGTTTGTTTTTTGTTTTTTGTTTAATTTTTTGTTTTTGTTTTGTTTTGTTTGCTTGGCTGTTCTTTGCTTTGCTTTGCTTTTTCCCCCTGTGGTGTGTGGGCAGGGGTAGAGGCTGCCAATATCCATGCTTATTAATGATTACATTATTGCCTTGTCATAATAATTTTATAGGCATCAGTGTTACACACTAACACTAGGCTTTCCAGTACTCAAGAACACCTAAGTGAATCTGAGTTGAAGCTACTTAGGCCATTTAATTGTTAAGAATACTTAACTAAGATACTTTCCCACAGAGCACAGAGAGTTCACCAGACACATACCAGAAGTATCTATCTACTCTGTCCCAACTTTCTAAGTTTTTGACTTTTTAAGAGAATTTCAGCTCACTAATTTTTATTGATTTGTGTGTTAGTGTTTGTCCTGCCTGTGTGCAGATATACTAACTATACTTCCAGTGTCATAGGAGGCCACAAGAGGATGTCAGATCCCCTGTGACTACAAGTACTGATTATTGTCAGCCAACCTGTGGGTGCTGGGAATCCACATCTCTGGAAGAGCAGTCAATGTTCTTAACTGCTGAGCCCTCTCTCCAGTCCTAGTGCTTGACATTTTATCACAAATTTTGTAAATGACTGGAAAAATTTATGCATAGGCAGTTCTCAAAGGTTGAAATGCTAGTCAAGGGGAAACAACTAGGCAATAAGATGCGTGTGTGTGAGTGATTCACACACACACACACATATGGTGATATGTGAATATGATGGGCACATATATGTTATGGACATATATATATATATATACATATATATATGCTGGGAGATGAAAGATGCAATTTATAATACAGATGAGATGTTAAACTGTAAACGAGAGTATTGGTTATAGATTTCTGAATTGGTAATACTTCAATAATTCATCCCATATTTACAGAATATGTACAATATGTAAGATACTAGGCATCTGACTAGAGGTAAATGACTTATTAAAATAGCTATCCAGCATTATGATGATTAGGGACTTAAAGTCCGAATATTCAATCACAAAACCTGATAAAGTTTTCCCAAAAAAATCAAGAAAGCATATATACTTAAACTTTCCATGGGAACCAAAAATGTTCGAAAGTACTCAGAAATAACATCAAAAACTGAAATTTACATCAATAATAAGCAAGGATTATATGATTATGACAGCAATTGGACTAATAATGTGTTTAGTATAGAGTTACCAATACAACCTTGAATTTGAGAACCACATTGTAAACAATAAGACACACAAAAAAGCATCAAAGAAGGCTGACTTGGCTTTCTCTGGGGAACATGAGCATTCAAGAGAAGCTCAATGTATTAACTGTGGCAAAGGACTTCACAGTGTGGAATAAATTGTGGCAGCTGCCAGGGTGTGAGCAAAGGATGCTGACATTACTGAAGCGTTTCTTAATGAAAAGAGAAAATGTTACCAAGTTGGACCCAAGATAGTAACCTCAGCATAGAAGCAGAAGGCTCAGTGATGATCCCAAGGGGCGGTGGAAAAACTCACATGCTATTAGAGTAGGGAGAGCCAATTATGGGACAGTGAAGGAAAGAGTTCCAGGGTACAGAGGACTAAGAGCTAACGGAAAAGAAAGTGACAGGGGAGAACTCATTTCATAGAGCCTGCGTGGTGAATGGACAGTTGACTCTGGGGAGAGGGGTGGACAGAGTGATGATGTGGGGGGGGGGTACCCATTTGCTTTTATGGCAAGTTAACAAAACCTCCTCACAGGAAAATAGGAGCGAGGCAGTAAAATGGCAAAAGGTCTTTTTTAAGTACTTGGGGGGCTCTATAAACAGACACTTGTGTGTCCTTTTAGAATATGACTCTTTGATCCAGAGTTTGTATGGAATTTATACACCTTTACAATGAGATTTTCTTCACTCATGTCCCAGCTGAGGCTAACATGGCATAAAGGTCCATCAGCTTCCTAGGACTCAAAAGAAGCTGAAGCATAAATGTATGGCTTTTTAAATGTTTTTTTAAAGAAGTCTTAAATATCATTTGTTCACAATATTTTATGTAAAATCTAGATTCTAGGCAGATAAAATATAAGCACATATTTTTTTGTTTTACAACACACAGAATGGATATATATCTCTAAGTATTTTTTTTTATGTGTCAAGTGAATTCTCTGCTTTTGATAAAACAATGAATGGGATCCAGATGTTCCTTATATTGACTGACAATATGACTATACTTACTTATATTTATACATGACCAAAGCAAAGGACAACTTGTAGACAACTGACTGTAAAAGAACAAAAATTCCGTGTACCAAGAAAACTGCTAGCCGGGCGGTGGTGGCGCACGCCTTTAATCCCAGCACTCGGGAGGCAGAGGCAGGCGGATCTCTGAGTTCGAGGCCAGCCTGGTCTACAAGAGCTAGTTCCAGGACAGGCTCTAGAAACTACAGGGAAACCCTGTCTCAAAAAACCAAAAAAAAAAAAACAAAGAAAACTGCTATTTTCCACCTAAAATTTGGGCAGCTAGTCACGTCATCTCTTGGCACTTGGTTTTCTTTCCATTCTAGATACCTACTTATTTTCAAAGTAACTTAAGGGACTATAGCTCCGCTTTCATTTTAATAATATAGCTGAATAGAGCACAGATTGTGGAAGCATCCATCATAAAGTTTGTAACACCTTTCAGGTAATATCAATAGGTTCTCTTATTGGTGTATTACCATATTTATAATAAAAATCACTCAACAACAACTTTGAAAGAGCCTATGGTCACCATCCTACTTCAGCATCTATGGAGAAAGTGTATGTATAACCAATATAGTTAAAGGGAAATAATCACATAGATAAAATGAAAAGCAATTCACTGTATGAGAAATAAAAACAACACAAATCAACAATAAAATGTAATGGAAATGCTAGAATCAACCAGAAGTTAAGCATAGAAAATTGATTAAGTCCTTTTCAGTATATCATCACTACTTCTGCTGGTGCACAAATACAACTTACAAATAAACTAGCGACTATAATTAGAATTTCTATAGATTATTAACGAGAACAAAGAACAAGTGTAAAACCTGTAACATTCAAAATTTGTTTCAATAAACTATTACATGTTATATAAATTAAATATGCAAATATGTATATATATTCAAATAACTAAACCAATAATCTAATAACAACAAAGGTTCTCAAATTTTATTAAAAAAATCATATAATCTAGTGTTCAAAGAAACTGTCCAAATAGAAGTATCTACCACTAATAAAAATATTAATAGCACATTAGAATACATACAAAGTCTTAGCCTAAAGCAGAAACCAACTTAGGCAATTAGAAAGGAAATCACTGATACATCTGTATACAAATATCCCATTAAGCCTCAGTATTTGAAACATGAAAATTTATGTATCGATAACCTTAAAAGTTAACTTAAAAGTGTACATAATTAGATCCCATGAGAAATTTGACAATGCTGGGGTATTTCTGTATTTACGTATTTACTACATTTGATGTGATAAAAATAAAATGCTACCTTCACATTTACAAAGTGGTGATCAAAGCATGAATGCATAAAGCATTGACCCATTGTCAGAACCAAATTCTCCAATAGGCGAAAGCAGTGCTACTTTTCCTTTCCACGTTCTATCCTAATGCATTGTGGTGGATAAAGGCATGAACTTTATGAACAGACAGACCTGGGTTCCAGTACACTGACTGGTCAGTTGTACGAGCTGGAGCGAATACACAGCTATACATAGCTTGAAATATTTCACTATGAAAGATTAGAATTAAAAAGAACCCTTACTAAGTGCAGAGAGAGACAGACACACACACACACACACACACACACACAGAGAGAGAGAGAGAGAGAGAGAGAGAGAGAGAGAGAGAGACAGACAGAGAGAGAGAGAGAGAGAGAGACAGACAGACAGAGAGAGAGAGAGAGAGAGAGAGAGAGAACGGGTGAACGTGCAACAACTCCACAGACACTGAGGAGTGCCTTGAAGAAGTGTCACTACAAGCACCCATAAAGGATTTCAAAGAAGAAGAAACTTTTGAAAACTAATACTGAGTTTCTTAATATCAAATTTTAAAAAGAATTCTGCGACAAACATGAAAGGGATGCAAGCAGGCACTTACCTTGTCATTTACTACACTCTTCCCATCCCAAGCCCATCCTCTTTTGGTGAAGTAATTAACAGTTGCAAATTCAATTAGGGCAGAAAACACAAAAGCATAACAAACAGCAATAAACCAGTCCATGGCAGTAGCATAAGCCACTTTGGGGAGAGAATTTCGAGCACTGATGCTCAGTGTTGTCATTGTTAGAACAGTTGTCACTCCTGTAAAAGAAGACAGGAACCAGAGGCACAATCAGTGGTGAGAAGAGAACGTATCCCTAAGTTATTCTTTTCTTTCCCTGGGAGCAATTTTCATTGTTGTTTGTATCCACTACAAAGTGCTAGAGAACAGTGCGATATGGCTGTATTTAACATGATAGCATGAGAATACTTCTGGAAGTAGAGACACCAAACAGATCCTTCAGTTTTCACTTTCTTCTATACTGATTTCATTTTCTCTCAGTACAGTTGATATTTAAAAACAATACCGAAGGTAGCGTGGCACTGTGAATTACAGCAAAGCACAGGCACTTTAGAGAGACCTGTTACTCATCAGCATTGACTTAAAAACTCATCGACAGTGCCACATGATGATATTGATTTGTATTATTTAGATGAATCATGCAAAAGCACTTGAACAAAGCTGTACACTAATTACAGAGGGATTATGAACGACAAGTGGTTAACATTTTTTTTCAATGTAAGTAAGTATTGCTGTGCATGCATGGAATTATCTCTGGTTTGGGAGAGGTATGAGCTCTTTTGTAACATCTCTTCAATTTTTTTCAGAAATAAAACAAACTGCTAAGGGCATACCTTGTAAAATATAAATCTCCATTTGAAAAGAACCACAAATCCCTATTCCAAGATGAAGAAATTCACAAAATTGATTGCTGTAGAAAAAGGGAAAATGATTCTTCTCCGGGGAAAATCTGAGAGCCAACCCAAAGGAAATGGTCAGTTCTAATCACATACACATATAAACAGCACTAAATGGACTCAATAAGCTCTTGTTCTTAGTTGTCTGTCTGTCTTTCTATGTATGTAATAATGTTTAAATAAGAATCCATAAATTTCAGAGCAAGTGGGGGACACAGGAGGATTTTAAATGGTAAAAAAGGAAAGATAAATGATGTAAATACAATATCCATAAGTGAGATGTTTTAAACTTTTAAATGAATGGATACTTCATACATTTTGGCTCCCCCCCCCACCAAAAATAAATAATTTCTTTCTGCTATAGCTTTTCACAGAGGGCAAAAAACTCACATTTATGAGAAAAAAAAAGGTGGTGTCAGGCAAGAAGTTGCAGCACCAGCAATCAATAGACTACAATCAAATTAAGGTCTATCAAAAGCTAAATTGCAAACGGGAATACACAAAAGAAAAAGAAAACAAATGGCTTGAGGATGTTGTTAAGGGACACTGAGGTCACACAGTTTGGGTGAGGCCATCATTCTGATTAACAGCACCAAAAAGGGAAGTAAGAAGCTATGCTAGATGGGTTTATATCAATTTGATACGAGCTAAAGTCATTTGAAAGAAGGACTGTAGCTCTGTAGTAGAGTTTGAAGTCAGGGATTATGATGCCTCCAGAAGTTCCTTTATAGCACAGGATTGTTTTGGCTATCCTGGGTTTTCCGCTTTTCCATATAAAGTTGAGTATCGTTCTTTCGAGGTCTGTGAAGAATTTTGCTGGGACTTTGATGGGCATTGCTTTGAATCTGTAGATTGCTTTTGGTAAGATTGTCATTTTTTCTATGTTAATTCTGCCTACCCAAGAGCATGGGAGATCTTTTCACTTTTTGGTGCCTTCTTCAATTTCTTTCTTCAAAGATTTAAAGTTCTTGTCATAGAAGTCTTGCACTTGTTTGGTTGGAGTTACTCCAAGATATTTTATGCTATTTGTGGCTTTATGAAGGGTGTTATTTCTCTAATTTCTTTCCCAGCCCTTTTATCATCTGTGTACAGGAGAACTTTCTAGATGAATATCACTAACCAAAATTAAATCAAAACCAGATAAGCAAATTAAACAGAACTATAACAGCTGAAGAAATAAAAACAGTTATCAAAAGTCTCCACCTCCCCCCAAAAAAGCCCAGAAACAGATGGTTTCAGCTCAGAATTCTACAAGATTTTCAAAGGAGAACTAATACCAATACTCCTCAAATTGTTCCACACAATAAAAACAGAAGAAACATTTCCAGCAACACCTCTTTTAGATCTGAGACATTTCTCTTTTTGTTGTTATTAGTCTACCTAAAACTTAATGAATTTTGTATCTTTTTAAAAACAGCTGATTTTTTATACTTTTCAATATTTTTAGCTTTATACCCTCTAGTGTTTCATTCACAAAATATATTAAGGTAATGCATATTAAGGTAACGTGAGATTCTAATTGAGGTCACCAACAAGGAAAAAGAGAGTGAGAAAGCAAAGGGAGAAAGTAAGAGAAGGAGGAGGGAAGAGAGGGAGAACAAGAACCAGGCAGGGAGAGAGCAGAAGGGAGAGAGAGAATGTTCAAGGCTTGTCCTTGAATAGCCCTGGGATTCTAGCTCACTATCGATTGTTTTCAGGAAGCACTCCTAACCATTCTGATGTCATCAGCTATTAGGCTCTCATTAGAAGCTAAGCAAATCGATCCACCTCTTCTTAGACATTCAGGCTGAAAAAAAATGAATGTTAGAGTTTATGGACATCTATATTGTTAGAAGAAACGGAGAAAAGATTGCACTTTTAAGCATTGCATTTTGAACTATTTTCTTAGTGGTTTTCTTGGGCACTAAAGTTCATAATAATATAATCTAGATGATGCTAACTTATTATTAACTGTATACACAGTTTACCTTACTATGTCATCACAAATTTTATCATTATACCTTTATACTTGTTTCATATGGATATTTGATTCTCACACTTTGTATTTAACTTCAAAATCTGAGTAAAAGAAGATGCCAAAGAAGAAATACATTTAAACTATCTGCTACATTTGCTCATAGAATAATCTTGACTATTGATCCTTATTTCTTCTGTGGATTTGTGCTATGATCCAGCATCTTTTCATTCATGTTGATGATACTTTTTTTCAAATTCTGCTAATGACAATATTTACTCTGCTTTTGTCTATCTGACATTACGTGGATGCTGAAAATAAAATCTGGCCATATTGATTTCCATAATTTTATTTTTTAATTAACTCTGATAAGAATATTTGATCTTTGCTTAGCTTTCTAAATTTAGTTTGGATTGGTTAAAATTGAAGGGTGACAGTTTTTCAACACACTGAATACGAGATGCCAGTGTCTTCCAATCCCAGATATACACAATTGTGAAATAATAACTATATTGGGTGCTTCTTTCATGTGAAACATCAGTTTTGCCTCTTTTTGTTTTTAATGTATTGTCTTGATATCATGTGTGCATTTGTATTCTCATCTTAGTTTGAGACCACTGAAGTCTGTTCGTTAGCTTGGTAAACATCTATATTATGAATGCACAAAGTCTTCCTTAAATGCCTAAAAAAAGAAACAATCTAATCCTTCCCAGATAGCCCTATGTAGAGTTTACTACACATGAACACTCTTGTCAACATTCAAAGAGGAACTTGTGGATCTATGCTGGCATACATTGTCTAGCTTGTGTGAACTCTTAAGACCAAGCAGAAGTGAGACCATAGAGTTTTCCTTAGGTCTCTCCTAAGCACACATATAACCCTGGCCTCATATGCCCTTAATAGACTCCAAGAAATATATCAATGTTTTTTACAATTACTATATACAACTCATTCTCTAGCTTTCCCTCATAACCTTTCTTGTTACTTTATAGTTTGCTCCATATATTTTTGTTGTTGCCTGCAGTGTACATGAGGACTGTGTGTTGGTTTCCTGGAAGCCCTGACCTGAATTATAACACAAAAACTATATTAATTACAACACTGTTTGGCCAATGGATTAGGTGTATTCCTAGCTAGCTCTTTCATCTTAAATGAACCCATTCCTCTTAATCTATACATCAACTCAAGGCTGTGACCTACTGGTAAGTTTCCAGAGTCTTTCTCCTTTGGCAGCTACATAGCGTCTCTGACTCTGCCTTCTCTCTCTCTCTCTCTCTCTCTCTCTCTCTCTCTCTCTCTCTCTCTCTCTCTCTCTCTCTCTCTGGATTTTCTGCCTGGCTTTACTCTGCTAAGCCATTGCCCAGATCACCTTTATTCAGTAACCAATAAAAGCGATGCATATACAGAAGGACTTTCCATATCACTTAAGGAAGTTTAAACCCTAAAGTCTCTGCCTTAAAGGATTTCGGAGGACATTTCCACACACCAGATTCTACCTTTGACATCAGCAAGGCTTGAAGTTAGAAAAACAAATACATACCTTTCGAGGAGCCCTACATGGACTCATTTTAAAGTCTATACAATGCTTACTCATTTTTGTATGTAAATAGGTGTGTGTGTTTGTGTGTATGTATGAGTTATATGAATGTGTTTACTACATGTGCAAGTACCTTTGTCTGCACTGTGAAAGATATATTAGGTGTCTTCTTCCTCTACCTATGCCCACCCTACTTTTTTCGAGACTAGATGTTGCAGTGAATCTGAGCCACAATTACTCAGAAAGCTGCCTAGCCAGTGAACTATTCTAAGTTGTTCTTTCTCTACCTCTAAGTCCTGGGCTTTCAGACACACTGGTTTTACATGGGGATCTGAACTCAGCTATCTCACTGCAGGATCTGATTCACATAGTTTGCCCTCTATCCCACCGTTATCTTTGAAGGATCTGTTTTTCTTTCTCTAGTTTCAGGAAGGCAGGATATTATCTTTATGGTGTACATCTTTCTGGGATGTGAACAATGAGACTACACACTATATCATACCACTTTAAAGCTTATTATTCTCAGCAAGATTCAACTATTTCTTCCTTATATAAGTATACCCTTCATTCTTACAAGTAGGAATATCTAAAGTTATCCAAAAGTTAATTTTCATGAATTTAGATAGTTTTTTAAATGTTTTTATAAAAAAGTTATAATTGCAGAACTGCATTCCATTGTTTGCAGATGCCACCTCTCCCAACATTTTCAGTGGTATTACCCTGTGACTCTGCAATTCTATGTCTAGAAAAAACAAAGCCACACACGTGGGTCACTGGTTAACAGGGAAATAGTACCTTAGATGGCCACACATGCAGACTTTCTAACTTGAACCAACTATTTGTCACTAACATGACTCTGATTAAGTTATGTAAAAAATTTTAATTCTTCTTCTCAGGTAGAAAACAAATATGATTTGTATTTATTTTGCTATAACACTGTGAAGGTTAAGTACGTATTTAGCACAAAGTCTAGTTCACTGCATGTAAATGTTATCTTTAATTCTTCTTATTCCTCATAACATAATAATAGTCTCAGAAATCTGTGCTACTAATATGACAGAGGATATGAACTAAATAGTTAAGGAAGACAATCTTGTAAACACTTCTCTGAAAGAAAAGACTTACAAATTGACATTTAATTGTCAGAAACATTGAAAAATTATTAACTACTCACAGTATGAACAATAATACAATAAGAAAATATAGCTATAAAATGATTCTAATTATGTCCATGAGATATTTTTGTTAAGAAAATGTTGCTAATTAAATGTAATGAAAGCATATTTAGCTGTGTTTGTATGCTGACACAGATATGTCTCAATTAACTCAGTAAAATAAATCAGATAGGACACTATAACAATTTTTTAGAGAAGAATGCAATATCCCTATTGAAAGTAGAAATGCACCTGATATTTTTATACTGTGCTACTTTCTTCATTATTACATGTATTAATTTTTTTAATCTTTATTAGTTAAAAATAAATGGATCTCATCATTTTATAATAAAATATAAGCTGGGGGTTGTTAATTTGAATTTTCAAGTATTTTCTCTAACTTCTTTAATTTTATTTTATTCTTTTATTAGAAATTTTCCAAGTCCTTTCATCTATATCGTCTTATGTCCTCCCCTTCACTCCATCTTAAATGGATGCTGCCTTTGATTATTATTCTCTTTTCTCTCTCTCTCTTTCTCTCTCTCTCTCTCTCTCTCTCTCACACACACACACACACACACACACACACACACACACACAAGCTTCTGGATCTAGTAGTGTAGGCAAGAGATTGACTCTAGAGGGGTTTCCAGGTGTCCAAAGAGATGTTCCCCATCTTGCTCCTTGAGCAGCTGAGGAGAGGGGGCCTGAACTGGCCCTTTACTATAGCCACACTGATGATTATCTTTAATATCACCATAGAAGCTTCATCTGACGTTGGATGGAGATAGAGACAGAGACCCACATTGGAGCACTGGACTGAGCTTCCAAGGTCCAAATGAGGAGCAGAAGAAGGGAGAACATGAGCAAGGAAGTCAGGACCACGAGGGGTGTGTCCATTCACCGAGACAATGGGACTGACCTAGTCCAACTGGACTGGAACTGTTGGAGCATGTGATCAAACGGGACTCTCTGAACGTGGCTGACAAGGAGGGCTGACTGAGAAGCCAAGGACAATGGCGCTGGGTTTTGATTCTACTGTATGTACTGGCTTTGTGGGAACCTAGTCTGTTTGGATCCTCACCTTCCTAGACCTGGATGGAGCGGGGAGGAACTTGGACTTCCCACAGGGCAGGGAACCCTGACTGCTCCTTGGACTGGAGACAAAGGGGGGAGTGGGGAGAGGAAGGGAAATGGGAGGAGGGGAGGAGGGAAAGGGAAATGGGAGGAGGTGAAAATTTTTAAAATTATATAATCTAATAAAAAAAAGAAAATTAAGCATGGAAAGCTTCTGGCAATTTTATTAACAATGTATAACACAATAATTGTACTTTTGTGGGTGTGGATGAAGCAAAGTATTGCTCTATAGCCCAGGCTTGGTTGGAATTCATTGTGCAACTAAGACTGGACTTGGATATCAGTCCACTCTTACCTGCATCTTGCTGACTATTGGGTTACAGGCATGAACTATCATGTACAGCTATTAATTGTACTTTTAGTTGCTTGAGAGGTAACAATATATTATTATGTTTTATATTTCTTCAGTATCATTGAACAATGGCTTGCCTAATCTCTTATTCAAGTTGGAAGATCAAGCTTTTGGAAATATGAGGTTTTCAAAACTGAGAATAAAAATAAGACCTTAAGCTGGAAGGGAGAAGAGGCCGGCACACTCAGGGAAGTAGTGGATACATATGATCAAATACATACAGTAGGTAAAACACTCAAACACATAAAAATAAATTAATTCATGAATAATTAAAATGAATAAATAAGATGGAGAAAATAAAATACAAATCTCTGAAAGCACAGATCCTGAGAGAATAACACTTTTTATCTGTGGTAACTGCTAAAGAAAGAAATTTATTAATTTTTATAATTTTTGTGGTAAATCTACTTTACATTTTGTTTGTTCCCTTTGGGATTTTTTGCTTAGAATAAGTGAATTAATTTCAAAATGGTCATTTGATAGCATCTTTCATCTTAAAAAGTCATTAAGTATGACTTCTTACAATTAATTAATGTGTTAATATTCACTGACATAAACAAAGTACTAACTGCAAAAATCAGTTAGGCAAAAAGAGGTTCAGGAAGAGGGCTTGATAGGGAAATAGGGCACAGGTGATATGAAGTGAAAAATAGGAAAAACTGGAGGAGAGTAGAGAAGGAAGTCAAAACATAAGAGGAAGGTGGAATAATAATTCTACAGAAGTTAGAAAAGTCTCAAGAAATAATATTTTATATTTATCTAAAATATGTATATCTTATGTGTATACATATACAGACATGTTCATATATGTATTTTGCATACATATGTTATATTTGTGTATGTATACATACATACATTTATATATGTATATGTATATATACACACATACACACACATATGCATGTGGCTGCCAATGCTTCACAGAAAAGCCTTAGATTAACAAAACTCCTACTACCAAGCATTAGACATCTTCTTCCAAATTGGAGGACAGAGTAGTCTAATTAATTCACAAGGCACTACAGCTGCTTCCTTGGGTTGCCTGTCATAGTTGGAAGGTAAGCCTCTATAGTGGAAGATAACATATACTTCTGAAGCCATATACCATAAATACCATAGCACTCTGAAGATTTGACCAAATCTGATCTGAGAGCCTCCTTCCTGCAGTTTAGCTTCCACAATACCAGAATAGCCGGGCGGTGGTGGCGCACGCCTTTAATCCCAGCACTCAGGAGGCAGAGGCAGGCGGATCTCTGAGTTCGAGACCAGCCTGGTCTACAAGAGCTAGATCCAGGACAGGCTCTCGAAACTACAGGGAAACCCTGTCTCGAAAAACCAAAAAAAAAAAAAAAAAAAAAAAAAAATACCAGAATGTGAGCTGTCAGGGAGGAAAGCCATCCGTTATCTTATCCTGCTAAGACAACAAGGAAGTGCAACCATGACCAGCATGGTAAGCTATCATTAAGGGTGCAACAGTGGCAATCACATCTTTATGGTAACAGACTGGTATCATTCACAAGGAAAGGCCTACTCAACACGAAGAATGGCACGACTATTCCTAGAAGCTTAACCAACTACCAGGAGACAGGATAGTAATGGGTTTCAGAGGAGAATATTCTACCCCTGCTTTACTAGACTAGTACAATTCATAACTGAAATCTAGGACGTCTTCTTATACCCATATTTAAGAATATCTTTCATCCCACAAAAAAGAAGTTTCTCTTGGTAACCAATAGAGACTATTTACAGAAAACTACAGCAGGTCATACCGCAGAGATCAATTAATCAAGGGAAGCCCAGGCTTAGTGGATACATCTGCCAGAGAACTCCCACCTAATGCTTAGGTAATATCATGAAGGACAAGACAGGAAGAGGTTATAGCCAGAGAAACGGAAACTCTGGAGTGAGAATGCTTCCTCCTAGAAAAGACAAGAAAGCTGTACCTATAACG
Organism: Arvicola amphibius; assembly: GCF_903992535.2. Classification (NCBI taxonomy): domain Eukaryota; kingdom Metazoa; phylum Chordata; class Mammalia; order Rodentia; family Cricetidae; genus Arvicola; species Arvicola amphibius. The sequence goes on along the minus strand of NC_052047.1, from coordinate 32,247,061 downwards.
CCTCAACGGTACAGCCACCTAAACAAGACCTAGGCAATGACCATGACCTTGTTTTGACCTTATAAGGTGGAAGAACTATAGATAACTAAAGAAGGCTGAGAAAGGGAAAATTGGGCCTCACAAGGATGAGCCCTTGTTGGTTATCTAGTGAAGAATGGCTAACCCTGAAACCATATACACAAAAGTCACACCATACGAGGATATCAAATTGTGGGTGAGTTGAGGATGTGTCTGGGTGGCTTGGAGGAAGGGAATTTTGAGGGGTTGGACAGAGAGGGAAGCAAGGGAAAAATTGATGTAATTTTATTTCCATTTATTTTTGTAAAGTATCTTTCAAGTTCAAATGATCAGGGATCATAAGCTCGGCTTTATTTCCAAGCTTGTACTTACAGCTTAAAACTGGTGTCAGATCCTTTCACTGAACTGAATACACACTGACAGCAGATTCAATGTGAGCCTTGTGTGCAGCCATTAGCTTTTTACCATATTCAAATCTTTCCCCTGTGCACCTATTTGCTTTCAAAAGGGTTTTGATTTTGACAGTGACGGTGCTAACTTCATCTGCCAAGAGCCTTTTTGCTGCCCTCCCCCCATCTCTCCCTTTTCTCCTTTCATTAGAATGATAAGATTTTCAGATGCCAGCTTTTCTGACTAACGGTTTCGGCCCAGATGGCTCTCATGACAACATCAACAGAAAGAGCTGAACGTTAAGAAGTGATGCACTTATCTGAGAAGCTCACACAGTTTGCAGTGTCTTCCAACACTGGCATCTTGCTAGCTCATCATGCGCGGTGTAAATGCCTGCTCCCAAACAGTGCTTCAGTGTTCCTCCTTCTCTCCTTGCTGTGACCTGTGCAGTGCACATCGTCTCGAGAACTACGCATTTCTCAGCAAGACATAAAGACAAGCACCCTAAAGTGATTCATAATTGAAAGTTCAGGCACGTGTGTGAAATGTGTGGGCAAAGCTGATGACCAAGATCACATCTAACCCCTATTTCTTGCATATCCTGGTTTCAATTTATATAACAGTGTTAACAGGAACAAAAACTTGCTATCTTTAATTGGTATTTCACTCCTGGCATTTGTGCAAATGGTCTCTAAGCAAGGCAACCCTAAGTATGAGGATGAATATTTGTTGGATGAAGAAGATCGAATCAGAGAGAATGTTTTCAACACAACACAGGGACACGTTACCACTGCCAGATGTCTGATTTGCAACCTGTAACTTTTGGGAATTTTCTTCACTGCTTCTTCTTTTGTTTTAATCTTTTCTCTCTTTTACAGTAAGAATTTAAAATTGTGCTTCCGGATGCTGTTACTATTGAGACCCAGTGAACAGAGCGTGAAGCTGGCCCTTCTGTTTTCAAAAGATACACAGTGCTTGTGAAGAAAATATAACAGACTATAAGTTAATTCAAGAAATTAAAAAATTTAACGTAAAATGACCCCTACGAGATTGTCTGTGTGTATGTGGGGGTAGAGGAGAAACAAAAAGAGAGAAATGGAGACAGAATGTCTGAGACAGAGAGGAAAAAGGAGAAGAAATAAGTAGAAAGTGAGACAGGGTGGGAGGAGAGAAAGGAGGTTTAGTGTGTGTAGTAGTAGCTAAGAAAAAGAAACCTCAGTAATCAGAAGTAAATAGTAGAAATGTAATACTGTTTGATACCACCTGCTGGTTACAGCTAGAAATGGCAGAAACAAAAGTCTGATTTTAAAAAATGTTTCTGTCTTTTTTCATCACATTGAACAAAACAATAATCAACTCATTCTCAAACATAATAATGTTTACAATACATTATTACCACATTGAGAAAGGTTACAGTTTCGACTTACAACTCCTCTACACCTGTTCAATAAAACTTTCAGGCTTCTGTATGTTAGGTATAATTTAGACATATATCAATGTTGTAAAACCAAGTTATTTCATATTCTCATAATTCAAACTTTCTGAGAACGTGGAAACATTGTGATCTAGAAGGTGCTATTTACAGCTTGTGCACCCACACAGTTGCAAGGATAACAAGTTACTCTTCTGGTTAATATAAGCAGTTCACAGATTTATTATATCCAAAGCTTATTTCCAGACTCAATCATTTTGCTTATTAAAGGTCTCTTTTCAGTGAAAGTGTCCACAATCTAAATGACACCAATTTCAGATGTTAGAGTCAAGTGCAGAAGCATAAATATTTTGTCAGTTTGGGTAAATGTACGTTATTACTTGAACTGCACTCTTTCCTCTGGCACACATACCAGCTTTTGTATTCTGATAACTCATGTTCCTTCATGCAATGAATTACTATTTTATAATAACTGAAGTCTACTTCTATAGGCACATGTGAGCACACTAACAAAGAGCAAAATTCTCCTTGCAATAAACAGTATGCTTAGGTCAGGGTTTAGAGCCCTTAAACTCTTTGTCCTTGAGATTATTTTGACCTATCCTGTACATCTTTCTGTTGTCTCCTCTCCTGCTCAGTTTGCCTACTCATTTCCATAAGCCTATACCCTAGTCAACTGCATAAATTATAGTCTTTCTGTTTTCTCTCCAAAATGCAAAAAGAGATCTAGGGGAATGTAAAAGCTTGTTACACAGTTATTGAATAAATAAATATTTATTTAAACTACTTCACTAGTTATCTATAAAGAAAAAATCACATATTAATTAGTCAATATCAAAAAAATCCATCTCTTCTTTCATGAAGAAATCCCCACTTTCTTGAAGTGCAGAAAAGTCAGATGGGTTCTCCCAGAAACATTAAAAAGTAAGAAAAAATATTCCCTACACCACAATAGAACAAACTGCTTGTTAAACAATAATAAAGCAGTCTGTGTAGACCAGCAAAGCTACTGTAAAGAAATGTGTGGTAGGTAGTAAAATGGTATTTAAAAGGTCAAATAGACTTTGTTAACTTCCCACTCTCTGGAAAATGGATGGGGAGTGGAGTGGACAGAAGGTGAGGAGAGTAGGAGAAGGGGAAGGAGAGGAAACTGGGATTGATATGCAAAATAAAATGACTGTTTTAAATAAATGAATAGATAGACAGACAGACAGACAGACAGACAGACAGACAGATAGATAGATGATAGATGATAGAGATAGATAGATGATAGATAGATAGATAGATAGATGATAGATAGACAGACAGACAGATAGATGATAGATAGATAGATAGATAGATAGATAGATAGATAGATAGATAGATAGATAGATAGATGATAGATAGATAAATAGATAGATGATAGATAAATAGATGATAGATAGATAGATTGCTATTTAAATGATTACTCCAAAATACAGTTGGTACCATAAAATATGAATGTTAATATATATGTGCAATCATAAAAAATCAACTAGATGAGTAGATAACATGTGCAAGAGTCAAGAACACAGAAACTAGGCATTCAGGAGGAATGGAAGGGAGGATTCAAGGAAGAAATGAAAAAGTGTGGATTTCAAGCCATGACATAACATCAAAGTCCAATTTCAAGATCGCTTTAGATACTGTCTCCATAACCATGTTGATGATTTTGGCTTTTGTTTACATTGTCCTTTATCAATGCTCCCCACCAAGAAATTATGAATACCCTTTGCTTACTGTATTTTGAATATATAGATAGATATTTCTCTTAGTATGTAGTCTTGGCTAGTCCAGAACTTTTTTACAGACCAAGATGGATCAAATTTGCTATGAATTGGCCTTATGTTCTTTATAAATTTGCACTCACTGTTGCTATCAGATCTTTCTAAGTTGGCTTCTGTAATGTGGTCTGTAATATTCCTAAGTTCTTTGTTGGGGCAGCTGGCCCAATCCCTGCGTTCAGGGGCGTGGCTGCTCCAGCGGGGTAGCCATGCCCCTTAAATAGGATTGGGGAGCCGGAAGGCGCCCCGTTCGTTTGCCCCGCGGTCACTCCGCTGGACCCTTGGTTCTGTAAGTTCCCTTATCTCCCTTTGTATTAAACTTGAATAATTATAAAAGGACTATTTTTGGTTATTTCCAATCTTCGCCGCATCATCTGGCGCTCCAACGTGGTGCTAAATCCACTTAAAAACCTCGTGGGTCAAACCGCGACTCGCTTTGGCCCCGCGGCCCGGCCGGAGCCCGCGCTCCCCCCTCCCTCCCAGACGAAACCGCGCCTGAAACCAGGCCTGCTGCCCGGGAGCTGTTTGCCCGGTCTCACGGGCTGCTCCGCGCGCTGCGGGCGGGTGGATCCGGCTCAACTTTAATTAAGCTGATTGAGCCGGAGAACGCATTTTTTTTAATTATTATTATTCCCACGCCTCCATTCGGAGCAACGCAGTATCCTTTACTGTGCCGGGCCGGCTGCTTTGCTCGGTCCAGAAGCTGTTTGCCCGTCCTCACTGGTCGCTCCGCTCCGCGCAGCGGGGACCAGAATCCGCAGCTCCCTCCTGCGCTTACCGTGCGTCCCAGTAGCCAGGTACAGACACCCGCCATTGAAAGCCGTCCGCGGGCGCCCGCTTTTTTTTTTTCCGCCCCCTCGGCTTCCCTCGGCTCTGCGCCCCGCGCCGCGCGCCGCTCTCGCGCCCCGCTGCACTCCCCCTCCCCACACCTCAGGGCCAAGTCGCCCGCCAAATCGTTTGTGAAGTTCTTGCAGGGAACCGAAGCCCCGCCCCGCCACTTCGCCGCTGCTTCCACAGCTACGGTGCTCTGCGCGGAACGCCATCTTTGGTTTCCTACACACGTGAAACTCGGGGCCCTACGCCATCTAGTGGCAGACAACGGTAATTACAGGTAATTTTTCATTTGATTAAAAATCAACCGTTCGGATTGACAATGTCCGACAATATCACTATTAACGGATTCTATAACTTGTTCAACTACACGATGACTGAATTTTTGAGCGATACAGATGTGGTTTCCCTTGGCTGGATATTTACAGGGTTTGGTATCTTCTTTATTTTTGTTTGTTTCATTACAACGTGGTTGGGAAATAAAAAGGAGATAGAGTCCTTACAGGCAGGAGCTAAAAAACTAAACAAGGACATAAATGGTTTGGAAAACACTAATAAACAGCTTGAAAAGATGGTTGCAGCTCTCGAGGAAAGGGATAAGAGACTTTCCTCTGAGATGGCTTTGTTACTTGAGAAATTTGGAACTTTCGAGGAGAAGTTTGAATTTCATGAGGAAAGGAATAACAGATCTCTCTCGGAGATGACTTTATCGCTTGAGAGAAAAATGCAAGGTATGGAGTCAGGAACAACGGATCTGAATCATAAGTTACAATCTCTGTCGGTAGGAACTGAAACATTATCTGAGGAGATTCGAACCGTTAAATGTATTAACAAGACTTTATCAAAGAGCTATGAAAGATTGCTGGACAGAATTTCAATACAAGATGGCACCATTCATGCCATGAAAATTCTGTCCAAGGATGAGACGTTATCGGTATTGGACAAACTTCATACCCTTGAATCCTCTATGAAAGCCTTGGAACATAATACTGGGCAAGAGATTGAGGCATTGCAGAAGGCAATGGTAAATAGATTTGAAAAGATCGAGGAACTTATGGACTCTCATGAACAGGAGCGAATAGTACAAAAGAAAGTCCCAACCCCATCGAATAGAACTCTCCGGGATAGCTTCAATAGAACTCTACCTATTTTCCCAGTAATAACTACAGAAAAGGTGACTGGTTCTAAAAACCCTAAGATCACCAAGGAATATACATGGGAACCTATCCGTATGAATGATCTGAAAGAAATTAAACAAGCTGTTATGAATTTTGGGATGCATAGCTCCTTTGTTAAGGAGATGCTAAAGTCTTGGTCCCTTACAATTAACCCAACCCCTAGGGACTGGTTGGACCTAGTCTCAGCTGTGTTAGAGAACGGTCATCAGTTGAGCTGGAAGTGCATGTTTAGACAAGAGGCCAGGCTTTTAGAACAGCAGGAAAGATCAAAGGGAGTTGACATCACCCTAGATCAAATTATGGGTGAAGGACTTTATTCTGATCCTCTAGAACAAGCTAATTATGATGAACACACTCTATCCATATGTACTACCGCAGCCTTGAAGGCTTGGGACAGGGTTCAAGACCCAAGACAGAGAACGGAATCATATATCAGAGTTAAACAAGATCCGAGAGAACCATTTGTGGACTTTTTACATAGACTAACTAAAGCTGTACACATAGGGATATCTGACCCAGAGGCAAGGCAGGTAATAATTGAGTCCTTGGCTTATGAGAATGCCAATGTAGAGTGCAAAAGGGTATTGACGCCCCTAAAGATCAGATCAGCACCCCTGGAGGAATGGGTCTTACATACAATGAATATTGAATCGAATGAGCTTCACGCCCATCACGCCCATCACGCCCATCATGCCGATAAGTGGGTAGAAGATGCCATTGCCAACGGTACAAGAAGATATCAGAATACCAAATGTTTTAATTGTGGCAGAATAGGACATATGAAACGGAATTGCAGACAAAGGACTTACAGAAATAATAATAATAATAATGCCTTTGCCAGGAATAACAGGAATAGAAGGCCTCAGCCTTCAGGGTTATGTAGGAGATGTGGGAAAGGCAGACATTGGGACAGCGAATGCAAATCATCAAGAGATAGGCAAGGAAATCCGTTGCAGGCGGGAAACGCCATGGGGGGCCTCTCGCAGGCCCCCATGGCGAATGTGGTCCAGTCATTTCCCGTTACAACGGAGAACATGCCTTGTCAGGACAATTAGAAATCCCCATGTCTGCTGTTGGAAGCGAAAATAGCCCAAGAGATGAATTACGTGTATTTTGGCAAACTTCTATAAGTGATCAAAGACCAAAGTTAAGAGTGTGTGTAAATGGCATTTTCATTACTGGCCTGCTGGACACAGGAGCGGATGTTAGTATCATTACTCCAGAATCTTGGCATCCGTATTGGCCACTACAGGATGTAAATGTTCGACTTTTGGGAATTGGGACCCTATCTCGAGTAAGGCAAAGCACTAGATGGGTCGAATGCATCGGTCCTGAGGGACAGATAGGAAAATTAAGGCCATATGTAGCTAATATTGCAGTAAATTTATGGGGTCGTGACCTATTGCAGCAATGGAATACTCAAATTAACATTCCTGCTGCCTCTAGAGCATATATTTCTGAGGAAAACATCAAAAGGTATTACAGATGGCGAAAACCAGCCATTCAGGCTGTACAAGAACACAAACCAATGGATGCCCCTCCAGAACCACCAACGGCCCTACCTCTAAAATGGTTGACTGAGAAACCGATATGGACAAAACAATGGCCTTTATCTGAGGAAAAGTTGCAAGCTTTAGAACAGCTAGTACAAGAGCAATTGGATGCTCGACATATAGAAGAATCTACCAGCCCTTGGAATTCTCCTGTATTTGTGGTTAAGAAAAAATCTGGTAAATGGAGAATGGTGACGGATCTCAGAGCTATAAACAGGATTATTCAACCTATGGGCTCTCTGCAATCTGGACTTCCTTTGCCTTCTCTATTACCAAAAGGATGGCCTCTCATAGTTATTGATTTGAAGGACTGTTTCTTCACAATACCTTTACAAGAAAAGGATAGAGAAAAGTTTGCCTTCACTGTACCTACTTATAATAACTCTCAACCTACCAAGAGATACCAGTGGACCGTCCTCCCACAGGGCATGTTGAACTCTCCTACCCTGTGCCAATACTTTGTGAATCAACCATTACAAATAATACGCAAGATGTTTCCCAAATCCGTTGTTTATCATTATGTCGACGACATATTATTGTCTGACTCAGACATGGATACCTTAGAGAAACTGTTTGAAGTGGTAAAAACAGTTCTACCTAAATGGGGATTACAGATTGCTCCCGAGAAAATTCAGAGAGGAGATTCTGTTGATTATCTAGGTTATAGAATAGGTTTGCAAAAAATTAAGACACAAAAGGCACAAATTAGGAGAGATCAGCTGCATACTCTTAATGACTTTCAAAGGTTGTTGGGAGACATTTCCAGCCTTCGACCGGCTGTTGGGATAACACCTGATATGATAGTTCACTTAAACAAAACCTTAGATGGAGAAAGAGACCTAAACAGTCCCAGAGAATTAACAGCTGAAGCAGAAAAAGAACTGACAATGATTGAAGAAAGATTGCAAGAAGCACATGTGGATAGGGTGAATCCAGAACTCAGTAGTATTCTCGTTATATTGCCTTCAAAAATTTCTCCTACAGGAATTCTAATGCAAAGAGATGATATTATTTTAGAGTGGCTCTTTCTACCTCATAAGCCAAGTAAGAAATTAAAAACCTATGTGGAAAAGGTTTCTGAACTAATCATAAAAGGTAAATTGAGACTTCGCCAACTAGCAGGCATAGACCCAGCAGAAATCATAGTGCCTTTCACCGCTGATGAGATACGAAAATTGTGGGAAGATAATGAACCATGGCAAAGAGCTTGTGCTAATTTTTTAGGAGAAATTAATAACAACTATCCAAAAAGCAAAAGGCTTAACTTTATAAAGAGAACTTCTTGGATTCTTCCTCGAATTGTCCGTGATGCTCCGATAACTGGAGCCCGCACGTTTTATACTGATGCTAATAAATCAGGGAAGGCAGGCTACAAATCAGAAGACTTGAGTAAGGTGGAACAAAGTCCTTATGATTCTGTCCAAAAGGCAGAGTTATTTGCCATTCTTATGGTGCTAAGGGATTTTAAGGAACCTCTTAACATTGTTACTGACTCACAATATGCAGAAAGAGTTATTTTACATATTGAAACTGCCGAATTCATACCTGATGATACTGAGCTAACCTCATTGTTTATCCAGGTACAAGAAATGATCAGGAACAGACTTTGCCCTATGTATATAACACACATCCGATCCCATACGGGTCTGCCAGGTCCTTTAGCACGTGGCAATGCAGATATTGATCAGCTATTGATTGGTAGTGTGCTGCAGGCTTCCGAATTTCATGAAAAGCATCATGTCAATAGCAAAGGCTTGAAAAAAGAGTTTTCTATTACATGGCAACAAGCTAAGGAGATTTTAAAGAAATGCCCTACTTGCTCTTTCTATAACCAAGCACCACTGCCTGCAGGGACTAATCCAAAGGGCACCAAAAGGAATGAAATTTGGCAGATGGATGTGTTCCATTTTGCAGAATTTGGAAAATTAAAATATGTACATCATACCATTGACACTTATTCAGGATTCCAATGGGCAACTGCTTTAAGCTCAGAAAAGGCCGATTCAGTAATCACTCACTTATTAGAAGTCATGGCCATCATGGGTATACCTGCGCAAATAAAGACGGATAATGGTCCAGCTTATGTCTCTAGAAAAATGAAACGGTTTTTTGCCTATTACAATATTAAGCATGTTACAGGCATACCCTACAATCCTACAGGTCAAGCAGTCATTGAAAGATCAAATAGGACGATAAAGGAAATGTTAAACAAGCAAAAGGGGGTGGAGAATACCCCCAGAAATAGATTACATAATGCTTTACTAACTTTGAATTTTCTCAACGCTAATGAAAAGGGGACAACGGCTGCAGAGAGACATTGGATAATGGAAAAGTCTGTTGAATTAAATCAACCAGTTTATTTCAAGGATGTGCTAACCTCACAATGGAAGCCAGGGGATGTGCTGCGTTGGGGAAGGGGTTTTGCTCTTGTCTCCACAGGAGAAGAAAAATCGTGGATACCATCAAAATTAATAAAGGTTCGGTTTGAAGAGGAGAACCCCCTTGGAAAAGAAAAATAACAATTCATGCACAAGGATGGTGACCATACTGATGGTAAGAAACATATAGTACGGGGGCAGGGTTTTTTTCTTATCCCCACAGGAAGACACTCACCTTCAAAGGACCTGAGGGACCCTGCATACCTTGAATATTGATGAATTGGAGCCAATTGCAACCCAACAAGGATCAGCATTAACATTGGGTAAGCTCGGTGAGTATAGAAAACAATTTTTGTATGTGTGTCAATATGCATTTCTTCATAGATATTCAGAGCTGGTTTCTTGGAGTTGGACTCTGGCCCAGTCCCTCTCCAATTCCAAGCTTGTTTATAAGAGATTTCTCAGAGTTTCTGTCTCAGGTTAGGAGTAATATTATGAGACAGAATATTAATAACAATAATGTTGATAATGGTACCAATATATTTGCCTTCTTTGCCTTCATTCATATCTATGGTTGTTTTTAATGCACCTTTCATTGAAGATATGCACGTATACGTCTGTATGTGTCCTTGTAGATAATGCTTATCTCTCTCACAACAAACGACAAAAATTTTTTTTTCTTCAGTAATCTTTGCAGTTTCCAGGATGAAGACGGGGCCCCGCAACATCAACTCCAACTAGTTATTATGACGTCATGTTTTAGTAGCGCTAATATTTGGCCTGTTTTTTGGTACCAATTGCACAGAACACTTTTGAATGGTGCACATTTTTGACAACGTTCTGGCCTCATTTTTTAAAAAAAAAAAAAAAAAAATTCAGAGGCTGGACACATTTTTCCTAGACGAAATGTTACCCTGGGTATTCTACCATCATTTGCTTTCACAGGAACCCCTGGGAAGAAAAGTCGCCCCTATGTCAGCTGGAAGCAATCTTGGATGACGACGCCCCCCCCCTCCCAATAAAGTTTACCCTCAGATTTAGGGACACTAATTGGCGGCTGGTATAGGGTGGTCGGGTTGTGGAAGGCTTTATATGGACTCAGGGGTATAATTTATGTGTATATCTATATGTAAAAAAAAAAAAAAAAAAAGGGGGGGGGGGAGGGAGGGATTAACTGGTGATCTGAAGGAATAATTGATTTTTGTGAGTTATTGTTTTTCTTTTTTTTAAAAAAAAAAACTATATGAGTGTTGATTCTTGTATATTGATATATTGAACATTATATGAGAGTATGATACCACCTCTGTTTGAAACAATTGTTATATTGACATTGTTTACTATATTGCAATGTACATCTCTACCTCTGATATTATTTATGTAATGACATTGTTTACCATATTGCACTGTACATTTCTACCTCAGATATTATTTATGTAAGGACCCTGTTTACATTTGGAAATCATTGTCTTCATTTTTTGCACAGTCGTCTATTCTATTAGTCATACAGTTACATAAGTGTTGAGAATTATATGTTGGTCATATTTATATTTAGGACAATCAGGTTTTTTAGACACATAGAGGTTGTATTTAGTATAGATAGCATAATCTTCAACCTCTTTGAAGAACTGTAGAACATGGCCTTTAATCTAACCTACAGTTTTGTATTTTTGAGACACAATCACTCCTGGCAACAATGCTCTACTCCCGAGAGAACGTTGAGCACCAAAGACACTCCACTGGGAGTTTGTCTTCTACTTGGCAGAACTGGCCTTGGGGCAAAGAAAAGCCCATACCTCCATTACTGACTAAAGTACAAAATATCCATAAGTGGATAAAACAGAATTGTCTTATCTTGCCAAGACAGGATAGGATAGTTCTACTAAAGGTTCCTTGCCATTGTATAATGGTATGTCAGGTTTTTTCAGGCCTCAGCCAAAGTTGGTTGCCTCAACATTGCTATCAAGACTTCGTGTGGTTGCCCAGGTAGTCAATTGTCTCTGTCTTCTGTTGCACATTTTGGAAGTTTCTCGTTTGTGCTTCCTGGTTGCTTTGGTAATTTTACTCTCCTTCTCAGATCTTTGATGGGGTTGAAGATTAGACAATGGTAGCTACCTTCTAGATTATTTAGACTTCTCAAAGTAGAGTGATTAGAAAAATTCTTCGTTATATACTTCTCGCCTGATATTGTTTACTTTTTGTAATTTTATATGATCAGTTCCCATTGTATATAGTTGTATTTGGTTTCTGAATCTGTCTTATTTAGACAAAAAAGGGGAGATGTTGGGGCAGCTGGCCCAATCCCTGCGTTCAGGGGCGTGGCTGCTCCAGCGGGGTAGCCATGCCCCTTAAATAGGATTGGGGAGCCGGAAGGCGCCCCGTTCGTTTGCCCCGCGGTCACTCCGCTGGACCCTTGGTTCTGTAAGTTCCCTTATCTCCCTTTGTATTAAACTTGAATAATTATAAAAGGACTATTTTTGGTTATTTCCAATCTTCGCCGCATCAGTTCTTGAATATTATTATCTCAAATATTTATTTTATATCATCTTTTGCTTCCTTCTTTTTCTTATGTCCCAACTATGAATATTTAATAAATGTTGAAGTTGTAATAATTCTCTGATTCTCTAAATGATGTTTAGTTTTGTATTTCTGTTTGAATAACACTTTGGTAAATTTATAATGATCTATACATGGAAACTCACTGCCTTTTTTTTGACAGCTGTTGGCTGAGGCTGTTCATTCATTCCTGACCGATAAGAACTGAAATAATCACACAGTACTGTATTATTTGCAATACTTTTTGACCAATAGCTTAAACATATTTCTAGCTAGCTCTTATATCCTAAACTAACTCATCCCCATTAATCTGTGCATTACCACGAGGTTGTGGCCTACTGGCAAAATTTGGTGGGCTCCAGTGGAAGTATCGGAAGTATCTGTCTCCTAAGACTGCTACATGGCTTCTCACTGACTCTACCTACTCTCTCTCTCTCTGTCTCTCTCTCTGTCTCTCTCTCTGTCTCTCTCTCTGTCTCTCTCTCTGTCTCTCTCTCTCTGTGTGTGTTTGTGTGTCTCTGTCTCTGTCTGTCTCTGTCTCTGTCTCTCTCTCTCTCTCTCTCTCTCTCTCTCTCTCTCTCTCTCTCTCTCTCCATTTCTGTTTGGATTTTGCACCTGGCTTTACTCTGTTAAGCCATTGTTCAAAAACAGCTTTATTCATTAGCCAATAAAAGCAACACATAAATAGAAGGATTTTCTATACCAGATAGTTTTGTGCTGAACCCATTCCTTGAATTCTGTTTTCATACTGTATTTTAATTCCAATGCTTCCTTTTGTTACTTTTAATTTTCTCTTTGACTTTGGTAATCCATGCATGGACACAATGAAATCTATGTTTCTTCTTGATTATTACTTAGTTATATCCCTCTCGCTGTATTACTTGGCTCTTCCTTGTCCATTATCTTTACCAGCAAATCTACTAAATACATATGACTGTATCAAACATAGTTTACACTTCCCACCCAGCAATTCCAAAAACCAAATCAATAGTTTTAGTATCACCTTGTCTCTTTTGTTTCTGCTTTTATTTTACCTTCATGCATAACATGTTGTTATAGTAAACTGTAAATGTATCAGGGAATGGGAACTGAGGTAGACTTGTACTGTAGAATTTTGTTAATTTTTCCAGCTCAGTTTGTGTCATGCTAATAATGCCTGCTATAGTTATATGAAGCACCTGAAATTCCTGAGAATTCCAGCTATCTATCTTAGAGACTTCCTTCAGTTTTCCTTCTCAGAGAGCATCTGTATCTTTCAGTTCATTCGTGTGTAAGCCACAGATACATTGCTGGAGTCCAGTGAATGTGGTGTGGTGGGAAGGTAAAGGCGAGGCTCCAGTTTGTGAGCTGCTGACTACATCTCACTTCTAGTGGACTTAGATTCCAGGTTACAACTGTCTCAAATGCTGTTCCATTTTTCTAGCTGTTGAACTGACTACAGCATTCCTAATACGTTTCCATGAATCCATTGTGACCATAGCTATCCCCCTTTATGGGTTAAGTAAGCAAAGCTATATAGGCTAGATACACAAAATTCAATTTTTATCACCAGAAGAATTTCTTCTTCTGAAATATTTGCTCTAAATGAAGGCCCGAGCAAAGCTCAGAATGATTTGCTGCTGCACTGACTGTGGCCATATTTCTCAGATCTTTCTTGAGTATCTAGTAAAGGTTCTGAGTTACAGTCTTTGCACATGTGATGTGCAATAAGACTACAGCTTGATAGGTGTCTCATTCTCACACTCACATAGATTCAGTGCCAGGCAATTCATCGAAATTACTATGAAAATGTTCCATCCAGCATATGGCTCCCACAGCTTCTCTTCCAGGTAAGAGATCTTGGCTGTGTCATTCTGAGTTTGCCCGTCTCTTTAAAATTTAGGATGACACTTTGCCTGTAATTGTGGTTCATTGTGAATCCAATGTGACACATTTGTTTTCATTTGGTTTAGCTTTAGTTTGTTGTAAGAACAGGAAAGATAGATTGCAAACTCTGCAGATGTCAGCACTGAAGTCTGAAGTTTGGCCTCATAACATTAATACATGATTTTAAAATTATTTGTAACCCAAAAAGCTGCATAAAATTTACTAAAGTAATATACTAATAAAATAGAGGCAACCTTTGAGAATTAATAAGTTAATATAAGTTCTAAGGATAAGAAAAATTCACAAATATCTGACTGTTGACAGAATATTTAAGTAGGAACCTCAGATATTCTAGTAGTCCATTGTTTACTGATATCTTTTTTTATTATGTATATAATATTCTGTCTGTGTGTATGTCTGCTGGCCAGAAGAGGGCACCAGACCTCATTACAGATGGTTGTGAGCCACCATGTGGTTGCTGGGAATTGAACTCATGACCTTTGGAAGAGCAGGCAATGCTCTTAACCTCTGAGCCATCTCTCCAGCCCCCTGTACTGATATCTTAATCTTTTTTATATCTTAATCTTAAGGAGCACTCTGTGAAAACATTTAAAACTCAATTACAATATGTTAAATGGTTGATATATCATCACTTTTCCTGTGCTGTTTTCAAATAATTAGCCAAAAAAGGAGAATTCAAGAAGTCAAAGTATTTAATTATTATAATTCTCATTTAATCAGTAAACTTTCCCCATCCCCACTTCCAATCCACAAATACCTTTATTACACTTTGTGAGAAAACATAAACCATAAAATTATTTTAATGCTCTATCACAACCTATAACAAAATCATACTAGCACTAATATATATAACTATATATATATAGTTATATATGTATATAAATATATATAATTAGCACAAAGATATATAACTAAAGTCAATTTAGCATTTATGCTGACAGTAATTCTTGAATTTGTAAGACATTAAAAGATTTTCAAAAGCATTCAGTAATAAAAAAATGACATCTTGAAATTTGCATGCAATTAGATGGGACTAGAAAAAAATATCCTGAGTGATGTAATCAGACCCAGAAAGATGAACATGGTATGTACTCACTCATAAGTGGATACTAGCTGTAAAGCAAAGGATAACAAGCCTATAGTTCATAATCCTAGAAGCTAAGTAACAAGGCAAACCCTAAGAAAAACAAACATAGATCTATCTGGAAAGGGCAAACAAACAAGATCGCCTAACAAAATTGAGAGCATGGGGGTGGGGGATGAAGGAAAGGTAGAAGTGGAAGAGAGGAGAAGGGGGAGGGGAAGAAGAACTTGATGGACTGGGATAGTTGAGATGAAGGAAGGACAGAGATGAGAGCAAGGAAACAGATATTTTGATTGAAGAAGACATTATGGGACTAGCAAGAAATCTGGCACTAGAGAAATTCCCAGGAATCTACAAGGATGACACCAGCTAAGACCCTAAGCAGTAGAAGAGAGAGTGCATGAACTGGCCTGGCCCTGTAGTCAGATTGATGACTATCTCAAATGTCACCATAGATCCTTCATCCACCAACTGATGGAACCAGAGGCAGAGAACCACAGTGGAACACTCAGCTGAGCTCCCAACGTCCAGTTGAAGAGAGGGAGGAGTGAGAATATGAGCAAAGAGGTCAAAACCATGATGGGTTCACCCACTGAAACAGTTTACTTGTGCTAATGGGAGCTCAACAACTCCAGCCAGACAAGGAAGGAACAAGCATAGGTCCAAACTAGTCCCACTGAATGAGGGTAATAGTTGTACGGCTAGGCCAGACTGAAGGACCTCTGGCAGTGGCACCAGGACTTATCCTTACTGTGTGTACTATCTTATAGAGAACCTATTCTCTTTAGATGGATATCTTGCTCAGCCTAGATATATTAGTGAGGGCCTTGGAAATTCCCCAAAGCAATATGCCTTACCCTTTCTGAGGATAGATAGAGGGAATGGGAGGAGGGGAGGAATTCGGAACTGGAATTAGTATGTAAAATGAGAAAAAAAGATAGTTTGTTTTCTTTTTAATAAAGAAAAATAAAATAAAAAATATAAATAAGAATATCAAAACCAGAATGAAATTTGTTCACAGTGAATTTGAACCTGAAGGCACATTCACAGACATACAGCTTTGGGATGATTTGGGGATTCAGATATTAGCACGCATAGGGGTGGGGCTTCAGTTCTGCTTGGAGGGCTTTTTGTGCGTCCAGAGAGTATTTTTCATTTCATCATAGCATAATTAAGCAAAGTTTCTGAGTTTCTTTATCTGT
This sequence comes from Arvicola amphibius, assembly GCF_903992535.2. NCBI lineage: Eukaryota > Metazoa > Chordata > Mammalia > Rodentia > Cricetidae > Arvicola > Arvicola amphibius. Next base: position 32,230,753 of record NC_052047.1, on the reverse strand, counting down.
CCCTCACCTCAGACCAGTAAGCCTCTGAGGACAGATATCTCAGTTTTGCTTAACATTGTACCTGAAAAGACCATCACAGAACATGGCAAGCACAACTTCTTCAGAATGAAAAAAATGAATCAATTATAATACATAAAGCAGAAGCACTACTTTTGTGCATAGAAATGCAGAAATCTGTAAATGTAGTGTATACATTTGGAATTAAAACCTGAAGACTTCCTTTTCCCAGAATTCATTGTGTAATTCAAACATAAACACACACGCACATGCCCCCCCTACACGCATGCACACACACAGAGAGGTGGAAAAAGAGAGAGACAGAGAGAGAGAGAGAGACAGAGAGAGAGACAAAGAGAGAGAGACAGAGAGAGAGACAGAGACGGGGGGGGGGGGGGGCTATAGATAGTCCAGTAACCACAGACAGATGGGAAAGGCACATGGGAAAATTCAAAATTCCTGGTCAATTAATCCAACAGGAAGTATTTTGTTTGTTTTTTTGCTTGTTTGCTTTTATTTCTTAATGCAAGATTGATACAACCTTGAGGTTATCTTCAATGCATTAACTAATGCAGTTAATAAAATGTATAGACAAGCAAATTGAAGTTAAGAATACTACTGAAAATCACAATTACTCTCAATTAGTAAACATAAGACACAAATTCAGACAGCCTGACTTGAAATCCCACACTCTTTGCCAAGAATTTAAAGAGACATTTTCTTTCAAAATCATAGGCTCATAGCATATATTAGCAATATTTGCCTAACCTTGCATTTTACTGGTGAAGCCTCTAAGGTCTCTATTATGATAAGAATGTATAATTCATAGAATAGTTTAATTGCTTGGGATATGGCTTTACCTAGAGATAGAAATGGGTATTAAGCTGAAGTGGGGTTTTGAGTTTCTGCCTGCTTCTGTGGAGTGACATAACTTAACTACATTAATATAAACATCATTTTAAGTTACATAAGCTGATGGCTTTTGCACAGCACCTGCAGCTACTCCACAGTAAACCTTCTCACATGAGAAATGGAAATGATGCTTTCATGGATTGTGGGTAAGTAGTATTTGCACTTCCCCAACAATTGTACAATTCTCCTTTTCTCTTTCCCCTTTCATGCTGTACCTCGCTGACTAGAATATGTATTTTTCCAGACTTTCACTGACAAATGCAAATAATTTGTGTAGAATGTGTCTAACTCAGATTTCTGTAGCTTCTGTTTGTTTGTTTATTTTGCTCCTTAGCCCCACTAGGAACTGGTGCATAAAGATGCTGAGAATGCAAAGGAAGGATGTAAGAGTCCCATCTAGTGGTAGACTGAGAAAAGCCAAAGAACATTGAACTATATAAATGAAGACTCAGATATTTTATTTTTTAGTTATTCATTTCCTAATTGGTAAAAGAATTTAGTATGGATCACCAGAAAGAAGAACACAAGCCTTGTACTGGTTTCTTCTCCATTCTTCCACTGTGTCTACAAATCTGAGACTCTTTTAAAAATAGATCTGTAATTCTGGGTTAATTAAACCCTTGATATTCAGTACTGAACTATTCTATCCTTAAATGTCTCAAAGACATGATGCAACTCATTAATTAGGCATAATTTGATAATCAGTTGCTATCAAATGGATCCTCCATTGTCATTATCACTTATAACCAAACACTTGGGAACATAGCCTGTCAACTCCTATGGCATATTATTGAAAGGTAATTTCCAAAAATTTAGCATGGCTCATATCTAATCTCATGGTTTCTGACATCAGAATTGGTCAGGACATTAAAGTTAGACTGGATGTAGGAATAGCCAAAGGCAGATGCATGAGACACCTGTTGTACTTTATCTAAAATAGTTAAACAGCATGTGAATACTGTTAAGTTTCACAGTAATATTGTAATTTTTTTGAGTTTAAGATAAAATAATACATTTGGCACTATGATAATAAGACAATAAAAGAACAGCAGACCAACAAAGAAAGCCCTTTTCGGTACGAACTCCCCACTGTTATCAAATCCATTTTCTATTTCGTTCTTGTAAATTGCATTGCCATAAATGCTGGGTGAATGTGGAAATGTTAATCATTTGGGAGACTTCTTAAAACTCCCTAAGGTTATTTAGCTGGGAAAATATTATATTATTTGTGATGAATAATGCATTAGAAAACCTTTTATCACAAAAATCATCCAATTAGAAACTATTTCCTCAAAATGATAAAACACATTTGAACATCACTAGTAGCTTTTATGATTTTTAAAATTAAAACCTAAAGATGCACATTCAAAAGTTTGTTGTAGTAAAAGTAAATATATCACGGTATAGTAATTAGATGCACCTATAAAACAGTGGAAAAATCCGAGTAGAGGAACTATTGTTCTCTTCATTATCATTTTAACGTGTAAGTGCTGAAAACAAAAGCTACAATTCAAAACCTGAGTCAAATCAAAGACAAAGATGGAATCCGCATGACAGTACTATTTGGGAAGCTGTAACAGGAGAAGGTATTCTTCATGGCTTGCCTGCTTGCCACAACAGAGCCTGAATCAACAAAACCAACAAAATTATAGAAACAAAAAATCTTCAGTGCCTGCAGTCTTCCTCGTGTATTCAATAACACTGTAAAGATTTCATAGATGGTTTCCAAGACAAAATGTATTGGGCAAATGATTTTCTAAGGGGGTTAAGAGAATTGTCCAATCATGTTCAGATTATACGGACTTCCTTGGGACTGTAGCCATGCAACTATGAGTAGCTACATGCTTAGAGATGGAGATGGCTTACGGGAGAAATTTTGCTTAGAAATTCAAATTATAGTATTTGGACAGGAGAAATGATAATGTTAAAACTGATTTTATTATATCAGTCTCAGTCCAGTAATAGTAAAATTTTAGCTATAGTGCAAGACACACAAAACTCCTCAAAATTCATCTGCTGTCACCAAACAGTGATGATGATAATTTAGATCTTAGTGTTCACCTCAAGTTCCGACATGATTTTAGTCAACACGATTCTCAAATATGTATATAAATTATTGCTTTTATGTTGGCTAGGTGTTTGATAAAAGGGGTTATGGAGAGATTACACAAGTTACAGGCCCTCTGAATAGCTTGGTGAATCAGCTTCCTTGTCTGCCAATAGGAAGGCAATGATGTTGTCTTGACTAGAAAATTGTTTTCAGAATTAAATAACAAATAAATTCGACATACCTATCTCAGTATATGGTATCAATACAGTGTTCATATAGTGCTGTTTTTATGTTGTTTTGAGCTACAAATGAGAGTGATTTAAATGTCTTAAGTAATTATGTTTATATTAAGTTCATATTTGCAGGCCCTTGCCCAAATCCCAAAATTAATACAAGGTTAACCAACTAAACAATAGCATATACTTTTAATCACCTTCTTATGTTCTTATGGAAAAGTGATATATGTTGATAAAGCTTAGATAGGCTACCTTTATTCCTGACAAATCATCTCAGCCTGAACGAGAACTTGCAAGGCTCTCTAATTTTCCTTGCCATAGCTTATTACTGTAATTTGCTTCAGTAGCTTGCCTCATTGGCAGTGGGATGGCTGCAAGGAGACTGTGGCAGCAGCAGGAAGGAAGGCGGCTGGTGGGCTGGCAGCTTGCGTCTGATTAGCATATGCTGCCTTGTGCCAAAGTCAATTCTGAGATGCCAGGTATGCCTCCTGTTAGCACTGTGCAGCCTGTGCCTCTTGGAAAACAGAGACTGGGAATAAACTCTGCCATGTACAGTCTTCCTGCTCATTATTTGCATACCCTGCAACCATCCACACATCATACTCCCTCTAACACCTTCTCATGCATTTCAGTGAAAATTATTGTTTTCCTACAAAGACTTTCCCACCTCTTCAGCTGCCCAGACTGAAGTCGTTACTCACCTACCTATTTCGCCCCAGACACTGTTTTGGGTGTTGTTTGCTTTGCCTTGGGCTTCTACAGTGCTCTTTCCTCCCTCATTGCCTGCCCTCATCCACAGTCTTCAAATTAGTATATACATGGCTACTAGCCAGGAAAATAAGCTGGGTAGGGTGAGCAACACAGTTTTGAGACTGTGGTAAATAAACTCTACGTCTACAGGAGACTCTAATTAGGTTGCTCGCGTATGAATATGAGTCCCTCTACATTTTAACAAATCTTATTTTCCCTCTAATAAAAATATTAGCATATGTCAGCATATAAATGAACACATATGTAATCTGTATCTATCAGTGCATTAGTTACTAACAATCAGCACCCTTCAAAAGCTATATTCCTTTATAGAATTTGTAGGTATTCAGATACAGGAAATCGAAGTTGGTCTTGCATTCATTACTTTATGTGTTCTCTTAACATTCCCCTGCTGGAGATAGCATGGGTTTGTATCATTTACAGTGGAACAAGTCAAGAGAATAGAGAAATTAAATTTATTTTTCTTGTTAGCAATAGAGCCAAACAGACACAGTCTCTCCACACTAGTGGTGTATACATGCCACTTAACTATACACAGTCCTTTTCCATTTGCTTCTTTATTGTCATATTTGTGTTAGTCACTTCATACTACAAAACTGGTAACATAAAGTACCCTTTCATTTCATTTCCTTTCAACTTATTGCATCACAGATTTCTGTTCTTCTATAAAAGTCATATTGGATATATTACCTTATGTGATAAAATTATCACCTAAGATGCCTTTTTATATGTATATTCAAATCTTCATACATTTAAACATGCGCTGTACAGTAGCATTTTAAATACTCATCATTTCAACAATTTTCTGGTATTTTATTTTCTTTAGTGTGTTGAAATACGATATGGTCTCCACTGTACTTTAAATGACCAAGCTCTTTGTTGTTAGTACTCAGAAAACAAATAGAAATCAGGCATACTAAATGATTCCAGACATTACGATCATACCACTTACCAATTTTAAGAATTTATAGTTATATTATTCTACTTCATAGTATATAGTCTTCTGTCAATAATTATTTTCTTATATTTATGTGAAGGACATCTTTTCTCTAACTGAGTACAAATAAATTTATTGTTTTAACAAATATTTGTGGAAACCTAATATGGACCAGACATTCTTAGGATTACAAAAAAAGGAAGAGAACTGACATTCTAGTTGGAAAGTCAGAAATTAAAGAAAGCATTTCTTCTTTAGAATTTTAAAAGTGATACACGTATTAAAGAAAACGAATAGAGCAGGACTGAGTAAGCAAATTTCAGGATAGAGAAAAGAGTTTAAAATTTAACCAGGGCACTAGCTTCATCTTCTTGAGAATATAATCACTGAGAAACACTCTCAGGATGAGAAGGTGTCAGCTACACAGATATCACAAGAGAAATTCTGGGAGAAGAAACAGACAAAGCAGGTTGCTTCATGCTTAGCATGCTATAGATATGAGGAGAATGATAAAGGACAGGATGAATAAAGAATGAAGTCATGGTAAAGGAGATTCGTGATGTGTGTGAAGAGTATTGTAATTGATTTATATGTTGAAATGATAACCCTTCTGCTATACTGACAACAGACTTGAACCAAAATCAACACAAGATAACAAAAGGTCCCAGTCAGATGTTTGTGTTTCCTCAAAAATTTATCCATTGAAGTGCTAACTGCTTTATTTGTGGCTTTATTTGGAGATGAAGCCTTTAGTAATAAGATAGTCATGAAGGTTCTGTTTAAATAAAACCCCTGACTTTACAATGACAGGTGTCACAGTGTTTATACTTTTCCTGTATGTCTCCCAAACACACATGAACATCAGGAAACACTTTGTGGAGAAACAGCAAGAAAATGACCATGTGCATACCAGAAAGAACCCTCATGAGAAATGCACCAAACTACAAGAAAATGTCTGTGGTAACAATATACATTCTGTGGTACTTTGCAAAAATTATCCAAATAGACTAAGGAATACAGTTATATAAATGACTTGATAATGCTTCACTGAAGACAGAATGTGATGGATTTTAGGAAGCAAAATTGAAAGATTGGTTCTGTACATATATTGTTTGTCTTTGGATATTTAAATAGGATATAAGGAAAATAATTTGATATATGTGTCTGAACTTAAGATCAAGCCTACGCATACATTGTCATATGCAAATATAGCTCATTATTAAAGCTGAGTCTGTCATGGTAGAAGAGTATCAATACAAAAGTTGATTAAATATGGAACAATGAAACATTCTGATGTTGAAATGGTCAGGGAAGTAGAGGCCAGCAAAGGAATTAAAAGCATTAAAGATGAAATGTAATTCAATGAAATGTTATTCTGAAAACCAAATAGAGAAGTTAACCTCGGGCAATCTATTGACATTTAAGAAGAGGAATATACTCTGTCAAAGAGCACTGATCGTTGATTTCTGAATCGATTACTAGATTTAGCCATATCTAATATTTGGACAAGAGTACTATGGTAGAATAAGAAAGACACAATGCTGATTCGATGGGCTTAACAGAACATGGAGAAACAAAATCTGGGGAAAGTGAGAAATAGTCTTCAAGTATATATGTTTGATAGTGGAACAAATATGTTAGTTATAGCTAGGGTATTTGGTTTGAAGATCAGATGATTAATACTGCTTTTTTCTATTAGTTATACTAAATATGGAATGCACTGATGAATGCAGAGACAATGAAGGATTAGTGCAATGATATTCTTAAGCAGATGAGAAGGGATAAATTCTAGTGCTTAGAATGGAGGGTTCCACACAGGAACATTGGAAAACAGACACTTTCTGCCTAGTAACTCAGAGAGATGAGGCTGTGAGATCCCGGTGAGGTCATCTTTTAGCGATTTCAATGTTCCCATTCAAGCTGAAAGCCAGGACATGGCCAAGCTCAGTGATACGGAGGAGATGAAAGACTAGCACATAAGGATGCAGGATAGATACTTCTTCTAAAACAGGCTCCAATTTTCCTTCCTTCTGAGGAACCTCTTCGTCACAATCAAGGCGATGAGAAATACACACTGGCTCATGATTTGATTGTGACTCAACCTTCACTTAGGAGAACTGTATGAGTTCGGAGCACGGGAGCCATATCTAACAAATAAGATTCAATGACGGCATTAGTTGATGGCATGCATTTCTAAAATGCTGCTTTTTAAGGATATTAAACAGGCCCACAGCTAGTAAGAATGAAGAAAACAGAGACTGACAATAACTTGAGTAGAATTAAATCCCCCCAACTTTTAATTGAAAGTCAGTACTTGCATTGAACTGGATTTTGCTACTTGAATTGACTTGAAATATACTGCCTAACAGAAACTGAACTGACAACTTCTATATTGCACCCGAATAAAAGACTGCCAAGGATTTGGACATTCTCTTCAAAACAAGCAAATAAAGAAGAGAGCCGCACCCTAATGATCAGATGCCAAGAAGCTGAATTCCAGCCCAGAACTACTGTCACCAGACCTTCAAGATTTCCAACTCCTCAAAGTTTGTGTCCCACAGTGACCACAGTTACTCTATCTAAAACGGGCTGGTTTCCCTTTACATGTGTCTTGATATGAAGAAGAAAGATACATTAGTAACAAGATAAGACCTTTATCATAAAGGGGTGTTGAATTTTGTTAAATGCCTTTTCGGCATCTATGAAATGATCATATTTTTTTCCTTTCAGTTTATTTGTATGATGGATTACATTGAAAGATTTTCGTATGTTGAACTAGCCCTGCATCTCTAGGATCATAATGGAGGATTTTTTTGATGTGTTCTTGGATTCAGTTTGCCAGTATTTTATTGAGAATTTTTGCATTGATGTACATGAGTGAGACTGGTCTATAATTCTCTTTCTTGGTTGAATATTTATGTGGTTTTGGTATCAGGGTAACTGTAGCTTCATAAAAAAGTTTGGTAATGCCTCTTCTGTTTCTATTATGTGGAACACACTAAAGAGTATAGGTATTAGCTCTTCTTGGAAGGTCTCATAGAATTCTGTGCTAAAACCATCTGGTCCTGGGCTTTCTTTGGTTGGGAGGTTTATGACCACAGCTTCTATTTCCTCACGACTTATAGGTCTGTTTAAATTGTTCACCTGGTCTTGATTTAATTTTGGTATATGGTATTTATCTAAAAAAATGTTTATTTTTTTACATTTTCCAATTTTGTGGAGTATAGGCTTTTATAGTAAGACCTAATGATTCTCTGAATTTTCTCAGGGTCAGGACCCAGGGCAGTGGAGAAGAGGGTGCCTGAACTGGCCTTGTCCTGGAGTCAGACTGATGACTATCTTGAATATCACCAAGAACCTTCATCCAGTGACAGATGGAGATAGAGACAGAGACTCACATGTGAACACTGAACTGAGCTCCCAAGGTCCAGTTGTAGAGCAGAAGGAGGGCAAATATGAGCAAGGAAGTCAGGACCACAAGGGGTTGGTCCACCCACTGGGACAGTGTGCCTGAACTAATGGGAGCTCACCAAAGCCAGCCGGACTGTGACTGAATGAGCATGGGATAAAACTGGACTCTCTGAATATGGCTCACAATTGAGGCAGACTGAGAAGCCAATGATAATGGCACTGGGATTTGTCTCTACTGCATGTACTGGCCTTTTGCAATCCTATTCTATTTGGATGCATACCTTCCTAAGCCTGGATGGAGGGGGAGGGCCCTGGACTTCCCACAGGCAAGGTACTCTGCCCTCTCTTAGGACTGGAGAGGGAGGGGGAGGGGGAAGGCGAAGGGAGGGGGACATAAGTGGGAGGATGGGAGGAAGTGGAAATTTTTATTCCTATTATTTATAAAGTAATAAAAAATTATCAGAGGAAAAAAAGAAACCAGATGATAATCACTGCAGATTATCCTATGCCAGAATCATGACGACTGTTCCATAAAGGCATGCATATGAGTGTATATCACAGTTCTCATCTATAAGAGTGAGATTATTACTAGACCGCTTTTATGATGAGATTAAACTAAGGCACAGAGAAGTTAAGAAACCTGGGAGAAGTCATTCAGCAGTAACTACAGAGCCAGGCCTAAGCAAGATACACTGTATCTCAAGTGTAAGTATTCCTCATGGCTTTGCTGCCTTCATAACAATATAATATGTAACAACCCCAAAACAATATAACCCATATTCTCAGTGAAGCAAGTTCTAAGACCTTCTGGTTGTAAACTTGGGTTAGGTGGATAACTCAAGTTTATTGGAGAGAGCTTTTCAAGGAGCTCATTTATTGGCCAAAGGCCTTGAACAACCTGTGATTGAACTTCATTTACACAAAAAGGCAGCACTCTTCACTTGAGGTTCTCTATGTGGATTCTGTGCCATAAGTGTCATTTCAATCCATTATGGGACTAGCTAGAAACCTGGCACTAGAGAAATTCCCAGGAATCCACAAGGATGACTCCACCTAAGACCCTAAGCAATAGAGGAGAGGGTGCCCGAACTGGCCTTGCCCTGTAGTCAGACTGATGATTATCTTAAATAGCACCATTGAATTTTCTTTTACAGGTTCAGTTCTCCTTGCTGGCCAGGGAGCTAGCAGACAAAAGGCCTAACTTGCTTCAGGCAGGCTATTGCAAGCTCGGATGGGATAGGAAGAGAGAGGCAGTGGTGGGGAAGAATAGCCCCTGCAGGAAGACCAGGAAGTATAGGGGGTTGAGGAATGTCTGCACTCCGTCTCCGGGCTGATGCCACAGGTCAGGCACTCACTCACCCCACTCTCACCATAGAATTTTCATCCAGCAACTGATGAAAACAGAGATAGAGATCCACATTGGAGCACTGAGCTGCGCTCCCCATGTCCAGGTCAATAGTGGAAGGAGTGAGAATATGAGCAAAGAGGTCAAGACCATGATGGGGACACCCATTAAAATAGTCTACCTGAGCTAATGGGAGCTCACCAGCTACAGCAGGACAGAAAAGGAAATAGTTCCTCTGAATGTGGTTGACAGTTGTATGGCTGGGGCAGACTGAGGGTAGCACCAGGATTTATCCCTACTGCTTGTGCTGGCATTTTAAGAACCTCTTCTCTTTAGATACATAACTTGCTCAGACTAGATATAGTAAGGAGGGCCTTGACCTTCCCTAAAGCAATGTGTCTTAACCTCTCTGAGGAGTGGATGGGAGGGGTGGGGTAGGTGGGTTAAGTGGAGGGAATGGGAGAGGGGAGGGTGTGGGAACTTGGATTGGTGTGTATAATGAAAAAAGATTGTTTTCTTTTTAAAAAATAAAAATAAAATAAAAGTAATTTCAATCAAACAAATCCATAGGACTAAAAAGAAACAATTAATCTACATTCCTTTTGGATTTTGGTGTCATAATTTCTCAAATTTTATATGACACCCTGAAAATCCTTTGAAAATAGTATTGTGGAATGGCTCAGTGAGTAAAAGCAAAGCCTCATTATCTGAATTGGGATCTCCCAAATACATGCATGGGCCCGAGACAATGGCACAGCATCTTATTCCAGCATTTCTTGGGTAAGGCCAAGAAACCTGTCTCAGTCAAGGTGGGCAGATAAGGATAGTCTTGTTGGTATTTTTATATACACATACATGCTATGGAACAATCCTTTCCTACACTATGAATATGCATTACTCTTATTGGTTAATAAAAACCTGACTAACCAATAGCTGAAGAGGATAAAGTTAGGTGCGAAAGACAAACTGAGAATGATGGAAGGAGGAAAGGCAGAGCCTGGAGAGCTGCCAGCAGATGTAGAGAAAGTAGAGCATGAGCATGCCATGCTAATCAAGGTACCACCTTGTAGCAGAGGGTAAATAAGAAATACAGCTTAACTTAAAATGTAAGAGCCAGTTAGTAATAGCCTGAGCTATTAGCTGAGCATTTACAATTAATATAAGTTTCTGTTGGGTAATTTGGAATCTGCTCCCAGGACAGGAAAACTCTGCCTACACATGAACCAAGTATACACACACAAATAAACATACATACAGACTCACATTTATCAGGCACATATACACACACACATAATACAAAGCACACCTTAACATATATTCACATATATAAATAAGTGCAAATCACACAACACTAAGAAAATACACACACATACAAATAAGTAGACATGCACATGCACATAGACTCACATTTATCTCACACATACATACACACATTCCCACTTATATATACATACAAAGCATACCAAAACATATACCCACATAGCACACACACACATACTCATTCCCTCCCCATATACATACACACTTTACAATGCCTTGAACTTTTTGTAAAATTAAAATTTTGAATTTCATATTTTGCACCAAATGCCTATACCTCAATGGGTCTCTTTATCACAGCTTAGTTTTTTTTAAATAAAAAGATTGACTTTAAGACTCTCTTTATATAATATAAAGAAAAATAGAAGGACAATTAATCCATATACATATCTAACACCAAAAAGAAAACCAGGCTTTGAGTATAGGGGATTGTCATGTTCATAATTATTTCTCATTCACATAAATTTCTAAATAATATAAACATCTGAACACCACACCAAAACAGTTCCAGACACACTCACACACACACACACACACACACACACACACACACACGCACACACGCACACATGCACACACGCACAACACACTCAAATGCTGTACCATGAAGCAAAGTTTACTTTTGAGGACTTTGAAAGCATAGCTTCTAAAGGAAGTGGTTAAAAGTTTTCTCCGTTGTGTAAATGTACCACATTTTCTTTATTCATTCTTTGGTCGAAGGGCATTTAGGTTGTTTCCAGGTTCTGGCTATGACAACAAAGCTGCTATGAACATAGTTGAGCACATGTCCTTGTGGCATGATTGAGCATCCTTTGGATATATACCCAAAAGTGGTATTACTGGGTCTTAAGGAAGGTCGTTTCCTAATTTTCTGAGAAATTGCCACACTGACATTGAATGGCTGTACCAGCTTGCGTTCCCACCAGCAATGCAGAAGTGGTCCCTAAAGAACTTAGACAAAAACTGAGGACCTAAGAGAGACATACATAGATCTAATATATTTGGGAAGTAGAAAAAGGCAAGATCTCCTGAGTAAATTGGGAGCATGGGGACTTTGGGGGAGGGTTTAAGGGGAGGGGAGAGGCAGGGAGGAGAGCAGAAAAAACTGTAGAGCTCAATAAAAATCAGTAATAAAAAAGTTTTCTCAAGTGCTTTCTTACATTGGCAAGAGAGAACAAATGCCTCGTCATGAAGGCACCTTATTTGATTTTGTCCAGAGTTTTGGAACAGTCAGTGCTGACAAATAGATACTCAGTAAGTATTTGCTGGTGTTAAATAAATTGGGCATAAACCCTTAGAGGAATTCAGTGGTGTTATCATCAGAAGATTCCAAGGACAGTCCCTTTGAATAATATCTATGCAAGACATCAGAATTACTACACATTAGCCAATATAAATGCAAAATGAATAGACAACATATCAAAAAATAGGTATTATCACAAATGTACACTCTAATATCAATTTTCTGTGTACATCTTACTGCCTTTGCTTTCTTATTAATGGAAATAATCATCTTAGAAGTTGGTATCTCCCTCTCAGGGCATATAAACTTAATTTTCACGGTTTCTGTTTTGCTCTTTTCTCTTTTTTTGGTGGGATTTTTGTTTGTTTGTTATATTTTGTTTTGTTTTCTTGAGACTGAATTTTTCTGTAACTTTGGACCATGTTTTGGTACTCATTTTTGTAGACCAGGCTGGCCTCAAACTCACAGAGATCTACCTGTATCTGTCTCCCAACTCCTGAGAGCTGGGATTAAAGGCACATGTCACCACCGCTTGGCTTTGTTTTGTTTCTTTAAGAAGGTAAACTATTGGGCTGGAGAGATGGCTCAGAGGTTAAGAGCATTGCCTGCTCTTCCAAAGGTCCTGAGTTCAATTCCCAGCAACCACATGGTGGCACACAACCATCTGTAGTGGGGTCTGGTGCCCTCTTCTGGCCTGTAGGCATATATACAGGCAGAATATTGTATACATAATAAATAAATAGAATATTTTAAAAAAGAAGGTAAACTATTCAAAGCTTTGTATCAGTTGAGAGGTATATGATTTAATGATCTATGGAAATAAATTCTAACCTAAACAACAACTAAGCCACAGTACCTTTTATATACAATCTATTTTACATGCAAAATATACTATGGTGGCACAAACATTTTTGAAGTAACCAACTAATGTTTGATTTTACATAAGGCCCACTCCAAGAGATGGAACCCATACTCAACACTGCTTGGATAAGCAAGAACCAGAGATCAGATGACCTAGAGAGCCAAGGTAAAAGCAAATATTACTGACTTTTCAAGTAGCAATAAAAGTAAATACAAATAGTCTCTTATTACACTCACAACTCAGTGTCTGATTCAGTCACCATCAGAAATGTTTCCTCATGTAGCAAATGGGAACAAACACAGAGACACCCCACACACACACACACACAAAGAATTCCCTCCCCTCAGAGCTAAGGGAACATCATGGAAGAGGAGGCAGGAAGAGTGTAAGAATTAGAGGGGTGGAGGGCACCAAGAGAACAAGGCCCTCTAAATTAACTGAGCAAAGGTCACAGGAACTCAGAGACTGGAGCAGCAAGCACGGGACCTACACAGGTCTGCAATCAGGTCCCCTGCATATACAGTACAGCTTTCAGTTCAATAATTTTACAGGAATGTGTGGTCTCTCATTTGGTGCCTTTTCTTGAGTCTTTTTCCTTTTACTGGTTTGCCTTGTTCAACCATGATGTGATAGTTTTTGTTTTACTTGTTTTTACAGAAAATGAGACCATATGGATTGCTTCTATCCCAATATGGTATAATAGACCACGCCCTCCTGAAAGGTTGCTGTGAACACCCTAAAAAAATTACTTCGCTCAACTGCGGACTGAGATGAACCTGGCACACAGGTTACACCATGAAAGATCTGATTAACAGCGTCCCCATTCAGCAGAAAGCAGTTTGGAGAGAAATAACTGCACCCATGTTCCCAAATATTGTTTATAAATGTTCTTTTACATTTAAAGGGGGAGATAATACAGATATGAATAATTTACATTGATATAAATTTTGCCTTATTGGTAAAAATTTAAGGTGAATTTTGTTATATGTATATGTATTTCTGATACTGATTAATGTATTGTGATTGTGTAGTTCATTTAAAATGTAATGTATATAGGTTGTTAATGGATAGTTATCAATAATAGTCAAACTTGTAGTTATGATATTTTCTAGATGTGCATAGATATATTTTAGATAGACATTCTTCATATCTTTCAAAGACTACAAAATATGGTATTTAATGTTTTAATAACTTAAGGCTTTTCATGACAATGCGACATGTCTGCCCCTGGCAGCACCAATCTACTTCAAGAAGATGATGGGCATCGAAGAGGCTCCTTGTTTGATAGCAATTTGCACAAGAAACTACTCTTGCTTGGACTGTTACAGAAACTGGACACAAAGAACCCACAGAGAGAGGACTGCTAAACTTGCCTAAATGTGAGATGATTCTTTGGGGTTCCTGACTCATTAAAGAGTCTGCGAGACATTCTGCAGGACACAGCAGATACTGACTGAACTGCCTTTGAAATTTCCTGCATCATGAAAATGTCTGCTGGAAACTATGGGCCTGAAGGCCAAAGATGGATGCCCCAACGGTACAGAGGAAATTTGGGTGACTGTCCAGGCAACAAAATGTCTCTGTGATTTCTAGAGTTTTGGAAGTAGCTTACTTCTTGTTCACCTAGGTAATATTATATCCTTCTGGAGTCTTTGATGGAGTTGAAGAATAGATAAATAGTTATAATTTTCCTTAGTTATGATAAAAGATAAAGTAGATATAAATACTGTAACTGTAATTCTTCCTTGATAACTGTTTTGTTATATATAATTTTGCTATGTTAAAGTTAAAGCCTTCTTTTTTTTTGTTTAAGCAGAAAAAGGGGAAATGATGTGGGAGGGTCTTCTGTTTTAATAAAGAAACTGCCTTGGCCAGCCCTTAGGTGGGTGGAGTAGACAGAACAGGAAAAATGAAGTGAGGTAGATGGCTCAGACAGTTGCCCCTCCTCTCCTCTCTGGGGCAGACTGCCATGCCTCTCCTCAGGGAAAGAGATGCGATGAAGCCAGCTGACAGGTCAGACATGCTGATTCTTTCCCGGTAAGACACCACTCATGGTGTTACATAGATTATTAGATATGGGTTAGTCAAAATGTGAGAAAGAGGCTAAAAATAATGGGCCAGGCAGTGTTTAAAAGAATACAATTTGTGTGTTGTTATTTCTGGGGCTAAGCTAGCCGGTGGCCTGGTGCAGGGCGGCAGGAACGCAGCCCACAGCTCCCCACTACAGTGTCATATTTTATTTTGTTAAAAAAAAAACTAAAAAAGAAGAAAAAGAAATCCTGTAAACCTTGAATTTAAAGTAGAATATTTAGAGAGGGCAGAAACTCTAGAAATACAGCTTTTATATTAACTGCTGTGTATTCCTTAGATGAGCTACACTCATACAAATCATCAGAAGTACAGATAGGATGGAGTATGGAGTAAAATGTGTTAAAATTCAGTGCAGAGTTTTCTGTCCTTCACCTGCCCCTAAATAATACGTACACCATGCAGAGTTATACTAACTATAATGAATATTTTTTAGAATTTTTGCCAAGAATGTTTTCACCATTTAACAGCATTCATTTGAAAGAAAATTGCTTAGTCCTTACATCTATATTATTGCTCTCTCTCTCTCTCTCTCTCTCTCTCTCTCTCTTTCATGTTTGTGTGTACTGGTACATATGTAGGTGTGCATAGAGATGTGTACATATGTGTGGAGGCCACAACGCAACATTAGGAAACATTCCATAAAGACTTTTTGCATTTCATTTAATTTTCCTAACATTTATTTAGTGTGTGTGCATACATCATTTCTGGGTCAAAGGACAGCTTGCTGGAGATGACACTCTTCTACAATGTGTTTAGGGGAAGTTAGGTGAGAAAGCCTGGAAACAAGTGCTCTTACAGTCTAGTTATCAACCTGGCCTTCTTGTGTTTTGAGATAGGGTCTCTCACTGGCAATAGTGCTTGCTAATTAAGGTTTGCTAGCTATGAGCAAACACCAGTGAATCCTGCTGTTTCCATTAATCCAGAGCTAGGATTAACAAGCATGCCACTGGGTTTTGATTCTATTCCATGTACTGGCTTTGTGAAAACCTAGTCTGTTTGGATGTTCACCTTCCTAGACCTGGATGGAGGGTGGGGGGGACCTTGGATGTCCCACAGGGCAGGGAACCCTGACTGCTCTTTGGACTGGACAGGGAAGGGAAGGGGAAATGGGGGGAGGGGAAGGGAAATGGGAGGAGGAGAGGAGGTGAAAATTTGTAATAATAATAAAAAGTTTTATAAACATCTTGAAACCCTACCTTTGTTTCAAAGGATATATGACAAAAAAAAAAAAAAAAGCATGCCATTATCGTACTTTTTTCTATCATTTTGCTTTATTCCCCCCACAGGTCCTTGTGACAACCATTTTGGTGACTTTTAACGCTCCCAAGCTCCTAACTGTTACATTTCAATTTTATATTCACATTTATCACAAATCATTTAAAACATTTGTAGATGTTTTTGAGTCAAATTTGGCAGTCTTAACTCTCACACCTTTTGCTATTTGTATATATTGATGTTTTCACCACACCTCTAAATAAATGGGTATTTTGTACTGGTTTCTTTTAAAATCTGCATGTCTGTGTCTTATGCCCTGAAAACTTTGTAGACCTTAGTAATTTTCTTTATATTCTCTATTGAACAAATACTATTATTAATTTTATACAACTTATATATTTACATAACCCCCATAGTGTGTCTCTTCTATTCTTCAAGTTCTCTTTTTCATTATTATATAGCTATTTTCCATAAAAATATCTATTATTGGTTCTTTGGAAGTCATTCAGCTTTGCTTTAGAAGTCATTAACATGAATATTTCTGTTATTTCTGTCAATGTTATGTTTTGATTTTAATCAGTAATTTTTCAAAGCTAGAAATATGTATCTGAGAAAAGATCTGCATCTCTATTCTGAGAAATGACTGATAGTCAAATTCAGTGTTGTTTGTCTGGTCTTGAAGATGGTTGGTGCTAAAGCTTTGAAAGCTTGATCAAGTTCATCATTGGATCCACTTGGTACCTAATATTTTTCTGTTCAAGGTGGCTACTCACTGAACTTCTTTAAATATTCTGAGTTTTCCTAAGTTAATTTGTATTTTTCTAGAGATTTATCCCATCAAGGTTACTTAAGTTGTTTGTGTAGACGTGTCCTGTAATTTTCTTATGGTCTGCTTACATTCTGTAAAGTTGATGGTAAAATCTACACCAATTTTATGTTTCTGATCTTTTTTTTTCCTTTTGTCTGGTGGCTTGATAATTGTGCTGATATTTAAAAGAAATGAGCTTTTGGTTCTGTTTACTTGAGCTACTGCTTTCATATTTTCTATTTTTATTTCTTT
Organism: Arvicola amphibius; assembly: GCF_903992535.2. Classification (NCBI taxonomy): domain Eukaryota; kingdom Metazoa; phylum Chordata; class Mammalia; order Rodentia; family Cricetidae; genus Arvicola; species Arvicola amphibius. The sequence continues at coordinate 32,213,306 of NC_052047.1, read as the reverse complement.
TCAATTCTTATTTTCTTGATTCTATACTCATTTGGTTTATCTGTTTTAATGTTCTGGTCTAAAACAATAATTTATATTATTTATTTATTTGAGTCATTTTCTTTGTTAAAATATATGTCAATTACTATGAATTTTCATCTGAGCATTGCTTCTAATGAATTCTATAATTATGATTAAACCTACAACAGTTTGCTTTCATATTCTTTCTTCCATGCATAATCTGATTTCCTAAGTGAATTACTGTTTGGATAGCTGATTCTTTATGTGTTTATTCCATTACCACATATTTCCAGTTTTATTCTATCTAATTATTGATGTCATTGCTATCTTTGAAGAAGGACCTGTGAATCATTTTAATTACTTTAATTAGGGTGAGAAGTGGTTTGTAGCTCCAAACATCATCTATCCTGGATAATATTCCATGTGCACATGACAAAAACTTATAACTTTTTCGGTAGGGTAGAGATTTCTTTGATTTTTCTCTCTTTCCAGTATGCATTTTACTATGCCACATTTTCACTGTTGCATATAATTTTCTGTATCTTTGCCCATTTCTTTGCTCATGTTGATTCTATTTCTGAAATGTTCTCTTAACTATTTAACATTGTGCACCTACTCTCCAGTAGTATCAGTGAGACATGCCCGAAGCAAGGAAATATGATTGGTGTCTATGTATATATATCCATTTACAAAGCAGCAGAAGAGGAAGCCGGAAGTCTTTAGTGCACTATGGAGTGACATAGCAGTACATTACTGGACTATACCTAATTTACTTTCCCACACACTATCTACAAAGGCATTGAATGAAGTATGTGTTTGGTAAATAGCCAACTTATAAACCACTTCATGTCAATAGTTTTTAGTTAAATAGAATTAATAATATCATGTAATGTTACTACAAAGAAACATTGACATTAAATAAGCATGTGCTGAAAATTTTAGGCCACAGTTTGTTTTGTAGATAAATCTTCAAAAAAATTTATACAGATATGTATACATTTTACAAATTATTCAGCTATCTCTTTTCTCTGTTTTCTTTCACTTTCCCTTTTCTTTGTTTAAAAGATTATTGGCTATTTTCATACAATATACATTGATTATATTGTTTCCACTCTCCCAACACTTCTTAGATATTCCTTGCCTCAGTAGCCACTCAACTCCACTCTTTCTCTAAACTCCATTTCTATATTTAAAAAGGAAAATAACAAACAAAAATTTAAGTTGATTTTTACAAAAAGGAAAGAAAGAGGGAAGAAGGGAGGGGGGAGGGAAAAAGGAAGAAAAAAAGAAAAGAAAGAAAGAGAAAGAAGCAAGAAAGAAAGACGGAAAGAAGATGAAAGACAAAGGCACCTTATCAACCAACTACATTCCAGGGAATGGGCCATGTCCAGCAGTAGTGCCTAACACAAAATGGTCTTCCATTATTTTTATTTTGTGTTTGTTTAGCTCTTTCTAGAACTGGTCCATAAAATTCTATAAGAGGCTAATATATATTATTGTTATTATGTATGTGTGTTTATATATAAAATCTATAATGGCTATGACTTGATTTCAGTGGAAGATTATGTGTTTAGCTCTTTCTGTGTACCTGTTTATGTGATATTAAAATTGTATTTTCTTTCTAATTTTCTGATCACTCTTTTCAGATTATAAGTCTCAAAATCTTACCCCTTGAAACTCACAAGAATTCTCTCTTCTAATTTATCTGGTATGTAAATTCTAAATTCATAAATTTTATTACCTGTCAAGCAATGATTTCCATGTTTAATACCAGGCTCTGTTATTCTTTTATGTTCTATAAACTACTACTGTTCACTTACTGGACTGAAATCTGATATTACATGTAACTTCCAAATCTAAATCTGCATTACCTAAAATATACTAATTTTTCTAACTTTTCTACTCTGTTCATTTGCTTTTGTAGTTCAACAAAATGACAATATTATTCACTTAAATAAATAAAGCTACTTTAAATATTATTTTTAAATTTTTATGTAATTTATATATCCCATTGGGCTACTCATGTGTCTCTCTAACCTTATTCAATGCCTCTGGCTTTTTCTTATATTTCAGCTTCTACAAAGGTGCCAAATTTTTCTAAAATATAAATAGGATCATATTAAACACAAAAAAGAATAACTTTGAATAGTATACATTTTAGTAAACCTGCCACACAGCATAATGTCTATAACTAAGAAAGCTGTGTGATATGAACAAATTATGTCAAAAGAATGGAGCACATATATTGAGTTCCCCCAACAAACTAATAATGGAGAGGAATAAGAGAAAGTTGGAAAGTAATACGGTGACAGTATCATGTATATACTCATTGGATTATATATATATTAAAGATGCATAGCATTATATGTGTCAATAATACTCAACAAAGTAGTTATTAAAATAAAACATATAGGACATGTTAAATAGCAAGCCTTTTTCTTAGGTCTTTACCAATGCCACGGCATTTGAAGACTGAACAGGATTGTCTATTATGTAACTGAACGCTTTCTCATCGTGGTCTTACACCAGATCTCTATGTGTAATTTCCTTGTCCATCACCAACACAGTTATCGCCAAACACACCATGCCCCTTCACTCCTCAGCCTTACTGCACATGTCGTTCTCCTCGGCTATGATTTTGCCCATTCTTTCTGCTCACAATATTCCTACTCATGTTAAGTCATGTCTCAAATAGTAGATCACCATTTTAGTCATTACTTTTGAGTTTGGGTTTCTATAGCAGGGTGGATGTGCCTCTGCAAGAAAGCGCGCATCCCACATTGCCATTATTCTCTAGATATTCTGCTTCCATTCTCTACCCAGACCACGTGGATGCCGGAACTATATATTGTGTGTTTAGCATTCCCAGTTCCTGGTGCAGTACTTAACATAGTTCTCAACAACACTTTCGTAAGTAAAGGAGAGGACCACAAACACAAAGACACAAAGATAATATATTTTTTCTAGAATGTGTTCAATCTTTTCTATGTAAAGAAATATATTGTCGAAATCTTCTTCACTGTTTTAAGAACTTGAATTTTAAGTGGGCCTGGTGATGTGAGTCATAAATCTCAGCCATAAAGAGACTAGAGGCAGTCTCAGACTAGTCCCCCCAAAAAATAAGAAGTGGTGGGATCAAATACATTACTTAAATGAATGATTTTTTTTCTCTCATCTAAAAGGCATTTTGAAACATCACCAAAATAAATACACAAAGTCTAAAATCATGGTATTCTCCTCTTAAATCTGAAAACATCCCCCCTGTTTTTAGTTAAGAATATAAAATGTCCCCATGGTAGTAAAGAAATTCTAGCTCAACATTTTCCATGTTCTCTAACTAGAAAAATTAACATCACTCTTTTTCATTTAAAAAAGGGGGGGAAGAAAAATGTTAACAAGGAAAATTTTTAGATATAATATTCTTCAACCCTGAATTAAGATCTCAAAAATACTTTCATCTGGTAGGATAAAAAAGAACATTTAAAAGCAGTGTGATTAAAAAGAAAAATAAAATAAAAAACTAAATGTGTCTCCAAGTTATTTGGGTAATTTAAGTCTTTAACAACAGTATGGTACTGATTACAGTTTATAGTTCAGAAACTCTGCTTTCTCATTTATAAGTTAGAGTCAACATCTCCTGAACTGCATATCACAAAGCATCGATGTGACAAGCATCAAGAGAGAGAAACTGAGAAGTACACTTTGAAACAAAATGTGCTGTACTGCAGGCATCCACTCACCAAACACAGTTCTTGCAGGCACAGATTCTCTGTTAAGCCAGAATGACACTTGGGAGAGAATGACAGTCATGATGCAAGGCAGATAGGTCTGGATCACAAAGTACCCAATTTTTCTCTTCAAGTGGAAATGAGCTGTCATTACAGTATATTCACCTGGAAGGAGAATTTAAGAAGCTTAAGGAACTGTAATTGTCAATAGTCAGAACAATTTGGAAATGGACGGGATAAGAAGAAGAACAGTTCCTGATTTAAAAAAAGGAAGAAATGATCACATACATTTCATGAAAACTATAAAAAATAGAGATGTCATTAGAAAAAGAGTATTTTAGAAAGAATTACACAGTATTAACAACCTTGCACTTCTATGCCCCGTGACATGGTATTTATTCATTGTTCTCTTTGGATCATGCCCACTCTCCAGCAAGATTCTAAAGATTGCCAGTAGATTATCTTATTGGCTTGTGTCCCACCTGTCCACTGGTGCAACCTATGTGCTGCTGCAGGAATTGGTTGCCCATCCCTCCTGGACCTTAAAAACTCTAGTAACTGGTCTTGCCACTGCCACTGCGCTTTTGGACCAGATTTTTCCCTTTAACTCCATCACCAATTCTGACTTTCTCTATCCATATGCCTGCTGTAATTTGCTCCTGTCAGTTTTTATCTAATTCTCATACTTACCTTCTTTTTTTTCCTTCCACAGTCTTAATTATTTCCAGATGGAAGATAATTATTCTACACAGCTGCCCTTTTCTTTACTGAGGATGGCCTAAGAGAGGAGGTTTCCATGAAGGCCAGGGACAATTACCCAGAAATCAAGGGTTGAACAATCATAATGTATCCACAATAGGAGAAAAAGAATAAGAAAAGTGTTTTCTATTTCCATCCATTTGCCTGCAAAATTCAAGATGTCATTGTTTTTTACCGCTGAGTAGTATTCTAGCATGTATATATTCCACAGTTTCTTCATCCATTCTTCCACTGAAGGGCATCTAGGCTGTCTCCAGGATCTGGCTATTACAAATAATGCTGCTATGAACATAGATGAGCATATGCTTTTGTTGTATGATTGGGCATCTCTTGGGTAGATTCCCAATAGTGGAATTGCTGGGTCCTGGGGTAGGTTGATCCCGAATTTCCTGAGAAACCGCCACACTGCTTTCCAAAGTGGTTGCACAAGTTTGCATTCCCACCAGCAATGGATGAGTGTGCCCCTTACCCCACAGCCTCTCCAGCAAAGGTTATTATTGGTGTTTTGGATTTTAGCCAATCTGACAGGTGTGAGATGATATCTCAAAGTTGTTTTGATTTGCATTTCCCTGATAGCTAGGGAGGTTGAGCATGACCTTAAGTGTCTTTTGGCCATTCGAACTTCTTCTGTTGAGAATTCTCTGTTCAGTTCATCGCCCCATTTTTTAATTGGGTTAATTGGCATTTTACCGTCTAGTCTCTTGAGTTCCTTATATATTTTAGAGATCAGACCTTTGTCAGTTGCAGGGTTGGTGAAGATCTTTTCCCAGTCAGTAGGCTGCCTTTGTGTCTTAGTGACAATGTCCTTTGCTTTACAGAAGCTGCTCAACTTCAGGAGGTCCCATTTATTCAATGTTGCCCTTAAAGTCTGTGCAGCTGGGGTTATGCATAGGAAACGGTTCCCTGTGCCCATTTGTTGTAGAGTACTTCCCACTTTCTCCTCTATCAATCTCAATGTGTTCAAATTAATATTGAGGTCTTTAATCCATTTGGACTTGAGTTTTGTGCATGGTGATAGATATGGATCTACTTTCATTCTTCTACAGGTTGACATCCAGTTATGCCAGCACCCCAGACCCATAAAGATGAACATGGGATGTACTCACTCATATTCGGTTTCTAGCCATGATTATAGGACATCGAGCCTATAAGTTTGGGATCCTTGAGAAGATAATAAGAAGGTGAACTCCCAAAAAAGATATAGTAATCCTCCTGGATATTGGAAGTAGACACGATCGCCAGGCAAAATTGGGAACTTGAGGGTTGGGCAAGACTGGGCCAAGGGAAGATGGGGAGAGAAAAGTGTGAAGGGGAGAGCGGGGGGAGCTCGGAGGAATGGGGTGCTTGGGATATAGGAAGGGTGGATATGAGAGCAGGGAAGCATATATCTGAATTTAAGGAGCTACCTGAGGGTTGTCAAGAGATTTGACCCTAGAGGGGTTCCCAGGTTTCCAGGGAGACGCCCCCAGTTAGTTCCTTGGGCAGCTGAGGAGAGGGAGCCTGAAAAGGCCAGTTCCTATAGCCATACTGATGAATTTCTTGCATATCACCATAGAACCTCCACCTGACGATAGATGAAGAAAATGACAGAGCCCCACCTTGGAGCACCGGACTGAGCTCCCAAGGTCCTGATGAGGAGCAGAAGGAGAGAGAACATGAGAAAGAAAGTCAGGACCGTGAGGGAACCTCCAGCTGGCGACAGATGGGGAAGGTGACTGAGCCCCACATTGGAGCACTGGACTGAGCTCCCAAGGTCCCGATGAGGAGCAGAAGGAGCGAGAACATGAGGGAGAAAGTCAGGAACGAGAGGGGTGCGTTCACTCATGGAGACGGTGGGACAGAACTAATGGGAGATCACCAACTCCAGTTGGAATGGGACTGATGGATCATGCGACCAAACCCGTCTCTCTGAGTGTGGCCAACAGCGGGGGCTGACTGAGAAGCAAAGGACAATGGCTCTGGGCTCTGATTCTTCTTCATGGACGGGCTCTGTGGGAGCCTTCTCAGCTTGGTCGATCACCTTCCTGGACCTGGGGGGAGTTGGGAGGACCTTGGTCTTAGCATAGAGTGGGGAACCCTGATGGCTCCTTGGCCTTGAGAGGGAGGGAGGGGAGGTATGGGTGGAGGGGAGGAGAGGGAAGGGGGAGAAGGAGGGGAGAGAAAGGGGAGAAGGAGGGGAGGGAGGGGGGAGGAGGAGGGAAGGAGATGGAAATTTTTAAATATAAAAAAAAATAAACCATGAGGAAAAAAAAAATAAATGAAATAAATAATAAAAAGAAAAGAATAAAAAAAAAGAATAAGAAAAGTAGGGAAAGAGTTATCACTACTTTGAAGGAAAATGATAAAATTGTTTTATCTGAGAAGATGATATTTTTAAGTATGCAGTAGTAAGTTTGTTTTAAAACATGACTTCTGAAACTTACATACACATATGAATCTCCTTGGACTCTTGTTGCAGTACCTGCTTTAGAAAAACAGTTGTCTGTGATTATGAATGTCTCAAAAAGCTTCCAAATAATTTGTGCTGTGAAGTCCATAGAGCTCAAAGGTAAAATGTTTTCAATTTTCTGACATTTTTTTTATTGTTTTAACCTACTAATCTGGGGGGAGGGACATTAGGTTTTATTAGAAAATGTTACTAACCTGTGCTGGATTTAATAGTCTCCTTCCCAATTGACTGACCCAGCAAATCATACTGATTTAACCTAGACCCATCAGGAGCAACCTGAACGGAGTCAGAAGCATTATAAGTCCAAATATAAGTGACTTCTGAGGTTGTGTATGCATCTGTCAGAAACGAAAAACAAATGTTATACATATTTGAATAAGAAACACTAGCAGAATGATTGGTCTACTGTTGCAGACCTAATGGAATCAATATTTGTCCAAAAATAAACATTTAGTGATCATAGACTTAGAGGAAAATGTGTACTTTGAATTTATAAGGTTAAAATTATAGGGATAAAGAGGGTCAGGAAAAACAATAATGAACAAGGACTTATTTTTATTGGTACCACTTTGAGAGGTGGTGAGTAAATTTCTCCTTAGAGCCAGAAAAAAAAAACACTGATTCCCAAGATGATCTTAACATTTCCTCAGTGCTGAAGTAGCTGAGGAAGACATTGTGAAAATAAGCAATGAAGGTATCACATAATTTATTTTAAAATGATGACACCCATAGGTGAAAATTATTATAATCCAAAGTGCTTTGTTTTCTGTAAATTCAAATTATTTAGTAAAGAGATAATAAAGTTAGTTATCACAAATGAAGGTATTTAATTAAAACAATGAGAACTAATTGTTGACATAAAAAATAAAGCAGAATATATACTTCTATCACATTTTAGATGCGTTTTCAAACATATTCATTTATAAGTTAATTGATGAATACCAGTGTCAGAGACTACAATTATATAGCACTCCAGTTAAGTTGAGAATTAATAGAAAGAGATAATGTATTTGACCAAAACGAAGAACTTATCAGAAATGAGCTTCCTTTTGAGTTGAGCAGAGGTCATACATCTGGTATTATCAATTCTCTATGCAATATTTTCTATGTCCCTGTAAGCATACTACTTTAAAATATCTGAGAGCCCCTATCTCTATGCAGAGAATCTCTTTACAATTGTATATGACAGGGATAATTCCTGATATACTGCCAACCTTTGGAGAACTTCTTTTTTCTGTTTTCTATGTGGCAGTGTGGGAAACAAAACTTGGCATGATACTGATATTCACAACCAGGGAAAAAACAGGACTAGTCAGGTTTCCATGAGACTTGAAATTATATTTATTTATTCTGTGAAAGTTTTTGCACATAGTTTCACGGTACTGAGGTGTTTCTATTAGTGAACTTGAGCTAGGGTCTGTGACCTAATTTGATTTCCATTCAAGTATCAGGTGCAACACAATGGATATTAATATGTATGTTTTTCATTAGCTGTATGGTCTTTTAATGCTATTCAATGTTAAATGGCTTTTTGAATGTTGCTACTAATACTAATATCAATAAAATACTCCTTATATTTATATATGGATTTATACATCCTCAAATAAATTATGTTATGTTAAACAATTTTTGAAATAGGATTCTAAAAATACATATATATATATATATACATATTTATAGGTGTGTTTGTACATAATTTTATAGAAAATATTCATATATTTGCACATGTGAAACTGAGTTTTTCTAGAGTCTAAATTGTCAATTAGCTAATTTCAATTAAATAATCACTTGTGATGCCACTGAAATCATTAAGCAATAAGTTAGCAATGTAGTTAACTAAGCATTCATTTACAGTTCATCAAGTGGCTTGTTTTGTTTCCCTCATAAGTAAACATGATGGTCCCTTCTACAAGAGCATTTCCAATCCTGCACAATTTAAAATATCAAACAAACATTGCTTGAATTTTCATCTTATCATTAGAAATAACTAACAGAAATGAAAGTCCATAAAAGTGATGATATTCTTGTAAAAATAATGAGATACAGATGGGCAAAGGCTATCTGATTGATTTCTGTAAGTATTCTCAATTTGTTCCTGTTAGATTATGATTAAGCTGTGTAAATAACATGAAATCTGCATATCTGATAATAGTTCATGAACACATTACAAAAAATGATTGATCTTTTATATATCTATTAAAATAATTTGCTGCATTTCATTAACTAATCTAAATATCTTTTGTATATTTTTTACAGTTGTGATAGGACAAGAAACAGAATATAATTCAATGCAGCTCAGATGCACCCCCTTGTGCTCAAACCAACAGGTAAGTCAAGAAGCCATCACTATGTTATTTAATAAAGTGTAAGTGCAAAAGACAGGCTGGAGAAATGGCTCAGCAGTTAAAAGCAGAATTACTCCTGCAGAAAACCAGAGTTTGGTTCCCAGCACCAACACTAGCTGGGCTCACAATTTCCTGAAACTCCATCTCCCAGTGATCTGATGCCCTCTTCTGGCTTCTGTAAGTGTCTGCACTCATGTGTACTTACCCCACAGAAACGCACAAACACACACACATACACAAAATTAAATACAAAACAAAACACGTTTTGAAAAGGAGAAGGCAGTTTGTTTTACAACTTGCTTTATAAACCCCACTTTGAAATGAGGATTTTATTGAGTGACTATATTTAACTTACTTAAGCAATATATGTTTGAATGCTAGTCTACATTATACATATGCATGCTCACTGGCTTAAACTCAGTAATCAATGAGTATATTCTTAAATAATTTTAAACTATTAACTTTTATCCTAAAAAATGTATGTTGTCAGTTTTTAGGGGGCTCTCACAGAGAGTACTGCAATACTTTCACTCAGGAAGTTTCAAGTCAAATGGAACAATAAAAGTATAAAGATCAAAGGCGATATAGTGATACCAGTAAAACATTAAGGAACTACAAATTGCATGAATACAGAAAAGAGGCTTCTTTTATTTGAGGAGAATGACAAAGAACCAGAAATTCAATTATTTTAGAATAGTGCTACTTCTAAAACAGAGCAAGAAATAGCTACAAGATAATGTCACGGTTGCTTCTGCCAAGCTTATTCTGTGCCAGCGTGTTAAGGTTGTTCTCTCACTCCACACTGCTGTCCATACTGCTAAGACGGACGCCTCAAGCACTTGCTACACACAAAGAAAAGTCAGAGATAAAGAAACGGCTTATGCTATGTGTGAGAACATGAATGTAAAGAAAGCAAAATAAAAATAAGCAATAATTACTCAGAAAAAGAATAAGGCCAGAAACGTGGTGTGTTGGCCATATGCATTCTGGAGGGAGCAAACTATAATATTCTCAGGCACTCATACCCCATTACTTTGTAGCTGCACTTTGTAAAGCTTTCAATTTGAAATCAAACCCTTCCAAGCAAATTCATCTCATTTTCAGTGTTGAGGCATCTTGTCATTGACATCTGATGTCATAGTAACAATACCTCATCTACTGAAAACACTTGTCCTTCCCACATCATTACTGCATCTTGCAGAAATTCTTTTGGATGCCAAAGCTTTTCAAGTTTGCCTTTAATGTCACTTATGCAATGCAAATGAGCTTCTCTGCTGCATCTGCTCTGGTTTTCTCAACACTGTGTTTACGTTGTATAACATGACTGACTATCTTAAATAATATTGGAAGAAATGCCAGTTATGAAGTGATGGTTCCCATGGCAATAAAGAAAGGCTTGTGGTTAAGCCCAGAGGATGCTCTCAGAGAAAATTAAGGACTGACAGCTGCTACAAGGATATACAAAGCAAACAAGCTTGAACCTCTCCACAAAACTGTCATCCTCAAATCAATAGAAGAATCTACATTCTCTATTGACCGTTCTATTTTCACCGAGTTGGTAGTCTGAGAGAAGATACACGCTTCCTTACTCAGTCCATCAGTACAGTTAATCAGGTTAGAAGTAGAAACTTCTATTTTACAGAAGTAAAAGAAAAGCCTAAAGCTGCTCAGAATGCACAAAAATGGGATATCAGAAAAAGCACAGTTTCTAAGAAGGTCAGGAAAGAAGGCATCTTCAGAAAGAAGGAGGCTGCTTAACTACACTGATGAATTAATTCTGAAACTTCCTGGAGTGTCCTGTGGGCCCAGAAAGATGACCTGACTTTGCGCTTTCCATTATTCCATAGTGTGAATGCTTCTGCTTGACATATAAGATACAACCCAGTGACCCAGAGAATGGCCAGAGGCACAGAAACTTTTAGAAATATTCTATCTGCACAAAGATACTGATGTGTAACCTTCCAATCTTGTCATCTTCATTAAATGTATTTTAAAAAGAAAAAGAACTTCTCCCATCAGGTAAATGGTAGACAGACAAGTGAATGGGTTTTATCTCTTTTCTGGCCCAAATAACAGTAAAATAGCAAGCAAACAGTAGAATTTGTCATATATAATTCATTCTAAACTAAAAAAAAATTACATTTTAAAAATGATAGCCTTAGGAGAAAATATGAATAAAGTATAGGACTGACTCTACAATAGTGTCTGATTTAGTTTTATACACAAACTAAAACACATAGTTTTTTTATTTTAGCAAAAGAAATGATGTTTTAAACTGAAAAACATGGATGAAAATACTTGAGTGAGCCATAGGATACTCTAACTGGTTCCTTGAGGGCAACCACCATGTCTTTCACTTCTACATCCTATAGGTCATTTATTATGCATTCCATAATAAGAGAAGAAATTGCATGATCCAGCAGAGATGTTGACTACTGGTGGCATTATTGATTTAAAACATACTTTTATACTTTTACTTACAGCTTCCAAATTTCAGTGGGCATGAGTGTGCGTCCATTGGAAAATCTTCCAAGTGCATTGGGCATTCAGCTTGGACTGTAAGCCTAGAAGCCAAAATTCCACCCTTGGTTTAAGTGCTTTTGCTAGTCAAGATAAATCACTTGTTACTGTTTTTAGTAGAATTGGAGCTCTAGATTAGGCTTATAGAGGTTTAAACACAATAAAAATAAATTATATATGTATTTGATAAAAGGTTTGCCATTAACATCACCATCAATATTTAATAGCTGAAGATTCTGAAAACTCTGTTATGTAAATGGTGACTTTTTCTCATTATGTCATCAAATATAGAGAAAGGCTTATGTATTACTTCAGTATATGGTTTCTTAAAGACATGCCATTTTAAAACGTGTATCTTATGCTAAATAGGAAGATATGTGCTGAGATATACATAAGATATAGATAGCTGTATCACCTAAAATTACACTGTTTACGGTAATTCCTGGCTAAATTATAGGTACAAGTCTAGTAATTTTAAATATATAATTTCTATATCTGACCATAATATAGATCATAGAAAAGAACAACCAGATAAAATCTATTATGAAGAACATTTCTAATTATTTCCATTTCACATAAAAGCAACATGAATAAACAAGAACTAAATGGAACTCAAGGAAAAGTCTGTTCTAATTGAGCTGAGAAAAAAGTGGTCATCAGTCAACCTGGCATAAAAGTCACACAGTATACAAACAGAACATTCTGTTACCATTCTTAATATTATATAATCTCTGGACATTAATCTTTAGAAATAAATGGCTGAAATATAAAGTCATTAAGACTGTAACATCTGAGTATTGAAGTATTCAAAAACAGGGAAAAGAATAATCCAGTGTCTCCACTGTAGCCAATGGTCACCTAGAAATCAGTCTTCAATTCCTGTCTCCTGTTTCCTCTAGGCACAATAGAAAACAGCTTTAATTGCTAAAATGCAGAACTTAACTTTTCATATGACATTATAAGACATCGAATGCATGGAGCATGATGTCTGTGTGCATATAACACTAATAACATTTTGTTTTTCAAATTCTTCATTAATCATTAACTTTGGAATCAACATCGTTTTATTAGGTTTATAGTTTTTAGTTCTATGTCATTAAGTTAATTGATTTTAAAATATTCATCAGAATACTTAAAAGGTAATTGCAATGATCAACAGCTACATGCATTTCTACATTTTCAAGAAAGGATGAACTGTATGAAATTGATGTTACATCATTATTTTTAATCATAAAATACTAATATTCTATGGTTAGGCCTAATACATGATTTCATTTAACTAATTTAGTTAATACATAAAAAATAATGAATTTTTATGTATTATGGAACATTACATACAGATTAAAATGCATACTTAAAAATCATTTAAAATTGCAGATGCTACAAGATGGGATACAGAAAGGCAAATTGCAAGCTTCTGCAAACAAATTTCTAGTCATATACTAAAGTTTTTTAATTAAAATGGAATGAGGAGAATACCAAAAGTATCAATTTTTTATAACCAGGAGACTTTCAAGCTTAAAATTAAATTCATTATAATTACTTAAAGTCCATACTTTTATAAATCAAAATGTGAGCTCTTCGGTAATTTTAGGAAGATGTTCCACTTGTGCTCCTGGTTAATGATCCCTCGCCCAGCTGCTCGTGCACAGTCTCACAGTCTTCGCAGCATGTCTCAACAACATACCTCATGGTGTAGAGCAGTGTCCCATCGTCCTGGATTCGAAGCAGCTTGTTTGGCATTGTCATGTTATGAGCCACCGACTTTTTCCCATTGTGAAAGAAAGTATCTGGGGTCCAGATTTTGCTAGCCATTAAATTGTTAAGTCGAAGGATATTCATAGGACCTTTAAATTTTAAACGCTCATCTTTCCATTTTTGTCGAAAGAAAACATCTATTGTATATTCCTAAAACATAAAATGACAATCCGTTTCAAAACAGTAAACATTTTGGAAATAATGACATACTGTGAAATTCAAGAGAGAGTATATTCTGAATAGTTTACAGAAAGCTATATTGAGGGAAATAAAAACATCCATAGATCAGTCCTGTAAGTTATGAAGAAATGTTGCCTATTGCAATAGGATAAAGTATTTGTATGTGCATAGCTAGCTACACATTCTTATAAAAGAAGGGAAGAAATTTACTGTGTCTTCCACCTGTCAGCTGAACAGTCTCTCAAAGGAACTGCAGTACTAAGTGCATCATTTAAAGGTGCTTCCTGATGGTGCATGCGTGGGCAAGACTGTATTTGCTGTTTCGTGTTATTCCAAGAATAACTGAACATGTACCTTTCCAGTAGCATGAATAAATAAGAAAGAAAAGCTCTTAACTGCATTGTCAGATCTGCAGAAACTATCACTTTCTGCTGACAGTGAAGTTATTGAAGATCATTGTTTTTAATTCTTAACAAATGGTGAGACATCGTAATGTTAACCACATTTGTGTTAGGAATTCAAAAACATTGTAAGTGATGACATAAAAAATTGTTAAATCAGCTCTGATAGAAGAATTTTCACAAGATTAGACCACTTTTAATCTGAATTTTTCAAATAATAAACAAGTGGAACACCTCTATTATCAGTTTTTAATAATTCATTTTAGTTTGTCTCTCCCTTTCTCACTTCCCTTTCTCCCTATTCCATACTTTCATTCTTTCTCTTTCTCTCTCTCCCTCTCTTTTTCACCTCTCTCTCCCTTCCCCCTCTCGCATACATATTGTTGAAGGAGCTGCAGGCTGTGTCCCGCCACCCGGCTAGCTTTACCCAAAATAATTACACGGAAACTGTATTCTTTTAAATACTGCCTGGCCCCTGGCCTGTTATCTGTAGCTTCTTATTGCTTGATTCTCATATCTTGCTTTAACCCATATTTAGTAATTTATATAGCACCACATGATGTGGCTTACCAGGAGAGATCTTAACCTGAGTCCATCTCGGAGAGGAGAAGCATGGCGACTGCCTGAAGAGTCTCCCCCCTGCCTGCTTCCCAGCATTCTGTTCTGTCTACTCCGCCTACCTAATTTTCTGTTCTCTTAAAGGGCCAAGGCAGTTTTTTATTAATAAAAGTAACAGACACTCCTCCATCAACATATTTTAAATTAAATGGTGATTTTAAACCTACAATGGTGATTATTAGAACCAATAATCTGTTTGTCACCAGTTATTGTTACTGTCTATGTATTTGTGCAGTCATGCATAAGTAATGGAAATGTTCTATTACACATCTCAAATTCAGAAATGATCTATTGTTTTTAAAGCAAGCATCTTAGAAAGTAACAGCTTCACTTAAATAAAGTTCTGTTACATTAAAAGACAAATTAATCGGCTAGGATTACAAAAATCTACCATTTCGAACAAGTAGAAATCAACACAAAGTTGATTAATGATCCATCAAAATGTCTAGGAGATGCATATCACAGGTCACTATAGCAACAGGAGATAACAGTGGCTCTGGCCTACATCCCTAATATCAGGGGAAGATTCCATAATATGATCTCACCATCACTCTTGATGGCCTAGATAAGGACTTTTTAATGTGGACTTTCATTTAAATGGAAACAGAAAAGCTAGATTAAACGGTGTTTTCATTATAAGAAGAGTCAATGCAAGTATTCCTTCCCATTAGCATTACCTAAGTTCCCAAACCTGTGACGGTCATTTTTGAAGGGAAATTGAAGACATTTTAAACTTTTGCATAAACGTTCAATTTTAAGTTTTCCACTTCTGGATAGTTAGTGTGGGCTTTAAAGATTTCTGAGGTTTTATATGCTTATTGATGTTGTGGTCATATTCTGCACACCAACAGCAAAGAATTCAAAGTCTACATGCACGGAATCAGGAACATCTGACAGACAATGTCTAAGTGCATTGTTTGTCCTTAAGACTTCATAGCATATGAAGTGTGCCCATCAAATCTGTCCAACAAGTATAGTTGATTTGTCTCCTACTGTCTTCGTTTGAGTTTCTATTGTGGAGAAGAGACTCATGACCATGCCAACTCTGGTAAAGAAAAACATCTAGTTGGGGCTGGCATATGTTTCACAGGTTTAGGCCATTATCATCTTAGAAAGAAGCATGGCAGCACGCAAGCAGACAAGGTACTGGAGAAGGAGCTGAGAGTTTTGCATCTTGATCCCCATGCAGCTGGAGACTGTGTGCCACACTGGGAAAAGTTTGCGTACGTAAGTGATAGCACGAATTTAATAAAAGATTTTCAGCTTTGGACTTTCAAACAGAATTGAGACCGTTATAGACTATGGAGACTTTTGAAGCTGTAGTGAATGCCTTTCTGCATTAGGTTATGGCTAAATGCCTTTGGAGGCCAGGGATGGAATGTGGTGGTTTAAGTAGGAGTGGCCTCCATAGACTCATGCATTTGAGTGTTTGGTCCATAGGAAGTGGCATTATTAGGAGGTGTGTCCTTGTTGGAGAAAGTGTGTCA
The DNA here is from genome assembly GCF_903992535.2 of Arvicola amphibius. NCBI lineage: Eukaryota > Metazoa > Chordata > Mammalia > Rodentia > Cricetidae > Arvicola > Arvicola amphibius. The sequence goes on along the minus strand of NC_052047.1, from coordinate 32,197,061 downwards.
CTGTAGGGGCTGGCTTTTAGATCTTACAATAATGGAGTAAACCTGTGAAACATATATCAGCCCCAATTAAAAGTTTTTCTTTATAAGTGTTACCATGGTCATGATGTCTCTTCACCACAATAGAAACCCAAAATTGAACTTATAACCTCTGCTTTCGTGGTACCAGGATTAAAGGCATGTAACACCACTCCTAGCTCTAAACTTTTCTTTAATTCCATTTCACAAGTTGGAAACTTTGCTGGGTTGGATCTTGTCTGGAGGTCACCATACCCTTTATTCCATTTCTTAATCTGTTTATCTCTTGAACACTTCGTTCCACTTCCTGGTGTTCCTTAACTCCTCAAATTGTACATTTTATTTTCCTCCTTACCGAGCTTGCTCCTTCTCTTTGTAAATCTTCATTAGAGTAAACACTAATCGTTGTATGATGGAAGCATGCTAGTTGTTTTGAGATTTTATTAGCCAATGCAATTAATCCAAAATGTTTTACTTAAGCCTCAGGCATAAACTTCAAAGAAGGTCAAAAAGCTGGCATATTTTTAGCCAAAATATCACAAGAACAGTCTCTAGGCCACATACTAAAATTTTTCTTCTCTGAAATCTCTTGAGCCAGGAACCCACAGTTCAAGTTACTCCCAGCAACACCGTCATCCATCCTGTGAGCATGGCCAATTACACCCACTCAAACCATTCTACTGCTTTCCTTATTCAATGTTCCAAAATCCACATTCCTCCAAGAAGGATAGCACAGTCAGGCCGATCACAGCAATACCCAGTCTCTGGTACCAACTTTCTGTCTTTGTGTGTAATCCTTCTGCTGTGAAAAGACACTAAGATCACTGAAACTCTTATAAAGGAAAACATTTAATTGGAGCTAGCTTACAGCTTTAGAGATTTAGTCCATCATCATCATGGTGGGAAGCATGGCAGCATGTAGGCAGACATGACAGTGGAGAAGGAGCTGAGAGATCTTCATCTTGAACCACAGGAAGTAGGAGAGTCTGCCATAAAAACCACGTAAAACCTCAAAGTCTTCCTCCACAGTGACACAATTCCTCCATCAAGGTCACACCTCGTAACAGTGCCATTCACTATGGGCCAAGCTTTCAAACACAGCAGTCTATAAGGGCCATTGGTATCCAAACTCTACTGCTGCTCCCACCAGGGAAAGTTCTTGTAGTCTAGTAGTGTTAAAGGTCCACATTCCCTGCCATTTGCCCAACATAGCAAACTCTGCCTGAGCTGAGCACTGTAATTTTCCTTGATCTGCTAGAACTGAAGCCACTCTCTTTGCTCCTGTCCAAAGCCCTGCAATACTGGAAGATAATGTCAATCACTAGTGTATGTTTTCTAGCTTGGCTTCCAAGTATTTCACAAATTTTCTAGAATGGGACTGAGGCATTTATATGTACTTTACATTATTTTGCTTCCACACATAAAATGTCTAAAAAATATTGCAAATATGGTGAGTTGACTCAGTGAGTAAGGATACTTGCTGTCACTGAGGATTATAACCAACCTAACCTAAAAATATCAAAGAAATCCTTCAAATTGTTCTTTGACATTCACATGAATTCTCTCTTTTCTCATCTACCTGGCATACAAAAAAATTAATTAACTAATAATATTACAAATACAATATCATTATTCAAAAGAATATCAAGCATCCTTCTTTGTTTCCCCATTCCTAGTTATATTCTCATGGTCCTTGAAGAATTACTTCCTTGAATTTTACACTCAACAGTTTCATTCATGTGCTTATAAAGGTAAGATACATGTTATCACAATTTAAATATTTATATAAGTGGCATTCATAGCTGTATCATTAAAAAGTATTTACAATCTATAAAACACTTGGGTTAATTTTGCTGCCATAAATCACTATATTAGAATATTATTTCACAACATAGACATTTTTCCTTGCCCTTAAATATTTTCTCCATTTTCAGATGATCAGTGTCACGATTTCGCTGTGAACATTCTTTTTCAAGCCGCCCATGCAAAGTGGTGAGAGTTAGCTACAGGACTAGTGTAAATGCTTCCAAGTACCAGCTGGCAGGTGTCTGCAAAGTTTGAAAGTAATAAATTCAAACCGTCATCTAAAATAATTTGATATTCTATTAATTATGCCTTCATTTCATTTAATTATTGTCTTTTACGTTGATTATTTCTTACAAAGGTATAGAAGCACTTCATGCATTCTATGTTACAAAGCATCTATGTTATATGGCAGGACAGAATATGCAACTCTAAAATAAATAACATAAAGATGTACAAAACTTCACATATATACATATAGCAATATATATTTTATAGCAATATATACATACATATGAACATATTGCTATAAAAATGAACTACCTCTGCTTTTCACATTAGGCTTTTCACCAATCCATATCACTGTGTGCATGAGATAAAGGGTCATTTTATTACTGCTCAAATGAAGACATCTGGAAATTTCCATTTTGGCTTTTCTCAGTTTCCATGAATAGGAAATATTATGACTATATTTTTGTATTTACATATATATCATTTTCCCATATTTATACTTTACACTTATTTTAATCCTACTAAAAATGAAATATGAGACTAACAAGGTTTTAGAACATACTAAAGATTTTAGGAGAAAGATTTTCTTGTAGAATTTAGCCATCTCTAGAATTTATGATAATTCTGTCCACTTACATCAATTGTTACATTAGTGTTGGACATGTTATATTATTTTAATGGAGACATGAAAAGATGAGACTATAAGAGCAAGCATTTATTCTTTATGAGTGAGTGTTGAAAACAAATAATAGAGATATCAAGAAAATGAATCATAAAAGAAAATACATGTACATTTGTGTGTGTGCACACATGTGTGTGTATTCAAAGTATAGAAAGAATAAGCTACCAGAAGAGTTGAAAATTACAAAAATATCAACAGTGTCAAATAGTGTGAAGAGATAAGGAAATCTTTGGTTTATGGAGTAGAGAATATTCTGTAGCTTAAAAGAAAAACCATTGCTATTGGTGTGCTAATCATGAAGCTGTGTGGTGTACTCCTCTGGGTTCAGGTTGATCTTTGCTAGGTTTGCCTTCGTGGACCAGACAAACACTCACAAGACTGACATCCCATAGGAACACAGAAGCAGCTCAGCTTGGCATCAGGTATTTCAACATTTTTTAGCCTCCTTCAGGAATCATAGATCATAAAATCTTATTATTTTCATAGAAAGATAACAAGAATACACACACACACACACACACACACACAATTCAAGCTATTGCCAGTGTTGTTTGAAAATTAGATTTTTTTCTTCTAAAGCATCAATGTCTATATATGTATTTACATACAAATGAAATATACATATATATAAAGATTTATATCAATTTACATGGACAGATTTACAGAAATATATATAAAGATTTATATAAATCTTTGCCAAATGTAAACCATAGTGTATCTTATTTAAGACAAGACTGACAGTTTTACTCTTCCCATTATCAACATCTAAAGAGAATAAGAGGCTACTGCTGAAAATGGTTGAGAAATGTGTTTCCTTCAGTGGCCTGTGAGAGAGCCAAGTTAGCTAAATTTTGATTAATTTAACTTGAATTCAGTAAAAAAAGTTGTAAAATAACTAAAATGAAGACATCATAAAAGAAAAGATTAATAAATTGCATAGAACAAGTAGAAAATAGAAGTATATGCTAATTCAGTGTCTTCATTAGACACTTAAAATGACAAAGTATTGGTAAGTATATATTTATATTTTAAGTGTTTATTTATAATAATTATCAGTGATGCCATTCAGTGTATTCCGAACAAGTCTACATACCCTGTATTTAGTGCCAAACTTACTACTTAAATGAAAAAAAAAAAACAAAAAACAGAACCATTGCAAGTAGCAAGTCATTTTTTAATCTAAGCATCTGGAATGTGAAGACATCTAAAATTGGTGGATAGGTGTTACAAATGTGCATCACAACTCGGGAGCCAGCAGCCACTGCTGAGCGCACACAATGAAGGCACAGTTCAGAAGAAAGAAAACAAAAAGGACATACACATTTTTAGCATGCCTACAACTGAAATAAAATAAAATATTGTTAGTGGTTGAATAATAATGCAGAGATGAAGGTCCATATAGTTCAGGGTTTATGGAAGAAATTCTTATAAAAAAATCTTAATCATTTCATATATGTGATAACAAAGTAAATATCCTATTTCTAAGCTTTTTATGAGTAGAACCTAAACAAGTACACTGTCTACATTTGATATTTTCACAAACACTAAAATTCTCCATTTACACAGCAAACTTCTTTAGTGTTATTTCCATAATTTGGACTGGAAACAAGAAAATCACTCTCTTATGCACAGCCTGCTACATAAACACAGCTTCAAGGACACATTAACTTAATGAAAACAGCATATTCTTTAGTGCAGAGCTACGTTAAATATAAGTCAATGCTCACAGCCAATTTCTGAAAAAATATATCTACTCACTAAAACATAACCAAATTTCAAGACTGATCCTTGAATGATTTCTCATTTACTTGAAATTAATATGCATATTTAAAAGTGCTAAATTTATTTCACTATTCCGTTTTTGATAATAAAGTATAGCATCTGCTGAGTAAATTTCAATCATTGTTATTTTTTCCTACAATGAAGGAAAATGTAGTTTTTGAGCAGATATAATAACTGAAAAAAATGAAATATGCAAAGATAATTAGGGTCAGACTCATGAGTTTGTATTTAATGGGAGTCAATCAACAAACTTAAAAAGTATTAATATCACAAACATCTCAAAATGTAGTGCATTTAAGATCAACAGAATGCCAATAAAACAAATTGGTATAAGATTGTACATAAACACACCCAATCTAACAGAATCTCAAAAAGCACACAGCTATTCCAGCAGAGTGGAGATGAAATACTCGGGCTCCTCCTTTGCAGCTAGGGATCAGGAAATTTAAACAATTAACAGGAGAGCAACACAGTAGAGTTATATTCTTACAATATATTAGTAAAGCATACCTAATGAAAGCATTCAAAATCACTCATCATTATAATGCAGAGGCAGCAAATTATTAAGAAATAATTTGTCACTTAAAATTTGCAATGATTTTTAAATATATGAATTGTCTTTATCACTTGATGAGAAATGTTTCAGCAGCAAAATTCAAATTCTTGAAATTCTAAATTTCAACTCAAACCCTACGCTTGCAAATATTATATTTTCACTCTAACATATATACCAACAACCCTTTGGGGGCAGGATATAACAGTGAAATACTCCCTTTTGTAAACCAATAAAGGGCTAATGGTCACAGGTTATGGAAAGTTAAAGGATTATTGGAAGTTAAAGGAATAATTACTGCGAATTTAGTGTTATAATCTCTGAGTAGAATGTCTCTTTCATAGATTCTGCTTTTTAGTGTTGGGGAACCTAGGAATCCTGGTTCACAAAATTGATGTGAATCCTTCTCTTTCACTCTACATAAAAATAAACTCAAAAGAGATTTCCTATCTGAAAAGAAAACTTGAAATTGCAAAGTTCCTAGAAAAAGAAAACAGTTGTGGGAGAGTGGTCTTCTCAGGGATTTGCATTACTATCAAATATTTAAGAATGTGTATACAAAATAACTAAGTAGCAAGGCAAAACTAAACAAGAGGAACTAAAACCACATTAAAAATATGAAGTTTAGGATGGGAGAAACATATGTCAGACACATAGTAACAACACAATTTAAATAAACGACTAAAAGTCTTAAATGTTGAGTTTTTAAATAAAACATTTAAAATAGCTTACACTCATATCAAAAGTGGTTTGATATCACTCATCATGAGGAAAAAAGAAAATCACAAAGATACATAATTTTACTTATATATAATAAGAGAAGTTATGAAACAGATAACAGATCAATGTTGCCTTAGGTATGAAGAAGAGGAGCCTTTTCTTGCACAGTAAAAGTGAGGGACAAAATTACTACAGCCATGTAGAAATTAGGATAGAATTCCCCCCACAAAAAAGCTATAAGTGTATACATCAAGAAAAAAATACCTTCTTTGGACACCCAAGCCAAACTCAATTACAAGTTAAAACAGTGGTACAGAATTTCGGGGATGAGAGAATTCTGGGAAGGAAAAGAGTGGAGTAGGGGAGTCAGGAGAAGTTGCCAGCCAGATGCAGAAGAAGCAACATGGGACATTCATAGATGAGGTAAACAAGTTTTGGGACAGCACATAGATTAATAGAAATGGGTTAATTCAAGTTACAAGAGCTATTTTTAAAAAGCTTAAGCTATTGGCCAATCATTTATAATTAAAAAAAAAGAAAATATATGCTAAGAACTGTCTCTTAAATTAGGTAACTAAGGGAAATTCTTAGTGAAGAGATTTTTTTAAATCTTTTTTATTTTGGTTGAATTTGTGTGTGTGTGTGTGTGTGTGTGTGTGTGTGTGTGTGTGTGTGTATGCAGACACAGAAATAGAAGCAATAAAGAAAAAACAAACAGGTAATTCTGGAAATCAAAAATCTAAGTGAGCTAACAGGAATTAGAGAAAGAAACATCACCAACAGAATAAAACAGATGGAAAATAGAACCTCAGGCATTGAAGATACAATAGAGGCAATAGATACATATGCCAAGAAATGTTAAACTCCAATATCTCCTAAAACAAAATATCCAGAGATTCTGGGATACTATCAAAAGACCAAAAAAATAAGAATAATAAGAATAATAAGATAAGAAAATGAGGAATCCCAGCTCAAAGGCCCAGAAAATATTTTTAACAAAATCATACAAGAAAATTTTCCTAACCTAAAGAAGGATATATAAAGGTACAAGATGCTCATGAAACACATAATATATTAGATCAAAGAAGAAAGTTCCCTTGTCACATATTAACAACAACAATAACAAAATCACTAAGTATGCAGAACAAAGAAAGGATAGTAAAAACTGTGAGGGAAAAATGTAAGGAGGGCCACTTGTTTGTCGCAGCCACCCAGAACCTAAGTAATCATACAGACACCATATTATTTAAATCACTGCTTGACCCATTAGCTCTAGCTTCTAATTGGCTAACTCTTACATATTAACTTAACCCATTTCTATTAGTCTGTGTATTGCCACGTGGCTGTGGCTTACTGGATAAAGTTTCAGCATCTGTCTCTGGCAGAGCTACATGGCTTCTCCCTGACTCTGCCTCCTATCTCCCAGAAGTCAGTTTAGTTTTCCCTGCCTAACTAAGTTCTGTCCTATCAACAGGCCAAGGCTGTTTCTTTATCCATTAGCCAATAAATGCAACACATAGACAGAAGGACCTCCCACCCCATTTAGGACCTCCCACACCAGGAAAAGGACAAGTAACATACAAAAGCATACCCATGATAATTACACCTTATTTCTCAATGGAGACTTTAAAAGTCAGAAGGGCCTGAACAGATATCCTACAGATTTTAAGAGACTATAGATACCACCACAGACTACTATACCCAGCAAAACTCTGAATTACAATAGATTAAAAAAAAAACAAGGTATTCTAAGACAAAGTCAAATTTAAACAGTATATATGCACAAATTAAGCCCTATACAAGTTGCTAGAAGGAAAACTCAAACCCAAGGTGGTTAAGTAGACTTACGAAATTACAGGCACTAAATATTCTCACACCAGCAAAACACAAAGAAGGAAAACTCAAACACATAAGCACACACACACACACACACACACACACACCACCACCACCACCACCACCACAACTGTGACCACCAACACCACCACCACTACCACCACCATCATCAACAACAGCAAGACAATAGGAAATAACAATTATTGGAAATTAATATCTTTTAATATCAATGTTTTTAATTACCCAACGAAAAGACACAGGCTAATAGAATGGATTCAAAATAAAACCCAACTTTCTATTACATATAAGAAACACACCTCAACATCAAACCCTTTATACCTCAAAATAAAGGGATTAAAAAAGATTTTCCAAGCAAATGGACCCAGAAAGATACCATACTTACAATGAAACAGAAGGAACAATACCAAATTCCTTTTATAATGCCACAGTCACCTTGATATCCATACCACACAAAGATTCAACTGAGAGAAAAATTACAAACCAATTTATTTATGGATATAGATACAAAGTGCTCAATAAAATACTCATAAACCAAATATAAGATACTTCAAAAAGATCATTCACCATGGTCAAATAGGCTTCATCCCAGAAATGCAAGGGTGTTTTCACACGAGAAAATCTGTTAATATAATTCACCATATAAATAAATGGAAAGAAAATAATTATTGGATTATTTCATTTCATACTGAAAGGTCTTTTACAAAAGGCAACATGCCTTCATGATGAAAGTCTTGGAGAGATCAAGGCTACAAGGAACATATACAAACAACAGAAAAGCAATTTACATCAAGCCTTAGGCCGACATCAAATTGAATGGAGAAAAACCCAAAGCAATTACACAAAAATCAGGAACAAGACAATATTATCTACTTTCTCCATATCTATTCAACATAAGACTTGATATTCTAGCTAGAGCATTAAGACAACTAACAGAGATCAAGTGAATACAAATTGGAAAGAAAGAAATAAAAACATCTCTATTAACAGATGATATGATAGTATACAAAACTGGTCTCAAAATTCTATCAAGGAACTACAGCTGATAAACACCTTCAGCAAAGTGGCTGGATACAAAATTAACTGAAAAATATCAGTAATCCTCCTATGTACAAATGACATAGAAATTCCTCTGAGAGAGAAATCAAAGAAACAACATCCCCCACAATAGCCACAAATAACATAAAATATCTTGTTGTAACTCTAAATAAGCAAGTAAAAGACTTGGTATAATAATAATTGCAAGTCTTTGAAGAAAATAAAGAAACTATCAGAAGATGGAAAGATCTCCCATGTTTATGGATTTGTAAAAGTAACATAGCAAAAAGTCATGTTACCAAATGCAATCTACAACAAACCCCATCAAATTCCCAACACAATTTTTTAAATATCTTGAAATAACAATACTCAATTTTATATAAAAAACAGTATTCCTAGAACAATCCTGTACAATAAAAGAATTTCTAGAGGTGTCACTGTCTCTTTTCAAGATGTACTACAGGGCAATAATAATAAAAACATTGAGGTATTGGTTTAATAAAAATAATAAAACAATAAAAACAGAAAAGCTAATTAATGAAATATAATCAAAGACTCAGAAGTAAAGTCACAAACCTACTGACATGTAATTTTTGAAAATGAAGCTAGAAATATACGATGAAAAAAAAAAGCATCTTCAATAAATGGTGCTCGTCTAACTAGACATGAGCAAGTAAAAAAATGCAAATAGATCCATATCTATCGCCATGGACAAAATTCAAATACAGTTGGATCAAAGACATCAGCATACAACTTCCTGAACAAAACACTGGTAGCACAGGCATTAAGATCAACAATTAATAAATGAGACCTCATAAAACTAAAAGGCTTCTGTAAGGAAAGGACAGAGCCTATAGGGCAAAATGGCAGTTCACAGAATGGGAAAAGATTTTCAGTAACCCCATAACCAACATTTAGGTAATCTCCAAAATATACAAAGAATTCAAAAAAGTACATATCAACAAACCAACTAATCCATTTAAAATTGGGAACAAATCTAAACAGAGAATTTTCAACAAAGGACTCTTAAATGACTAGGACATTTTGTTTGCTCAACATCCTTAGCCATCAAGGAAATGCAAACCAAAAGGACACTGAGATTTTAGTTTATACCTGCCAGAAAGGCTAAGATCAAAACACAAGAGACAGTTCATGCTGGCAAGGATATGGAGAAAGGGAGACACTCCCCCATTGCTAGTGGGGGTGCAAATTGGTACAGTCACTTTGGAAATCAATAGTTTTGTTTTTGTTTTTGTTTTTGTTTTTGTTTTTTTTTAGATAATTGGGAATCATTATTCCTCTAGACCCACTCCTGGGCAAATACCCAAAGGATGCTCCATACTTCCTCAAAGACACTAGCTCAACCATTTTCGTAGTAACTTTATTCATAAGAGCCAGAAACTGGAAACAACCTAGCTGTTTCTCAGATGAAGAGCAGATAAGAAAATGCAGATGCATTTACATTTACAAAGTGGAGTATTACATAGCAGTTAGAAAAAAGGCTTTAAAAAATTTGCAGGTAAATTATTGGAGCTAGAAAATAAAACTGATCCGGAGGGAGGTAACCCAGACCCAGAAAAAAATCCATGGTGTGTACTCACTCATAAATGGATATTAGTTAGAAAATAAAGGATAACCATGCTACAATTCACATCCCAGAGAAAATTAAATAAATGGACACATGGATCTACCTGTAAATAAGAAATGGAACAGTTTTTGCTGGTGGACTGGGGTGCAGGTGGGGAAGAAAACAATAGGGATAGGGTTTTGGGAAGGGATGTGGGGAGAATGTCTAGGAAGAGACACTGGAACTGTGGAAGCATTTCAGAAGAGAGGTAGAAACATCTTAATGGAAACTCCATGGAATTTAAAAGAGTAACCCACACATGAATATTGAATGAAGGAAGGAATGAGGGGGAATTGTCGCAAGTGAAATGTGCCATAAAGATTCTAAGCAATGATATCCTTAACATATGAGAATACCATCAGGCGAAGAAGATGCAAAAAGATAAGATAATGCATAATTTTCCCTACAAACAGAAGCCTTAATCCTTTATTCCACAGATGAGAAGTATATGGTATGCACATGTATGCTTTTATGTTGTTTTCATGCCACCATTTCCAAATAATCTGATCACATATATGAATGTGAACACGTGGCAAGGAAGCACATGCGTGCTGGTATGTGGAATCTACTGTTTGAAGTTCGATCTGGAATACTTGCATATATTCTGGCACTCATTTAACTACGGCAACCTTCCTAGCCAGGCTTTGAGTACTGCCTAGCCCAGTTTCTCTGAATATTTACAGCTCTAGTGGTCATGAACTTTACATTTCACTATCAATTTATGCTAAGGGAATATTCATTCTTCAGCTAGAGGACCTCATGTGCTCCTCAGCTATACTTCTTTCCTTAGGAAACCAGGGGAATGCTAAATGCTCTATCCATATTCCCTCCACTACCATGTTCATTCATAAACATTTTGATGAAGCCATTATAATGCTGTTTTGAAGTTTTTAGTTTTAGAACCCTCCTTCATTGTACTGTGATTAATTTGAGGGCATACCCTTGTTATCCTTACATACCTCTAGTCCCAGTTTTGTCATGGACACAGGATCTAGTTATTAAATCTATCGAAAATATAGACACAACTATGTCAAGGCAATGATCTCTATATTCCAGGATAGAAAGCTACATACACTCATACCATACACACACACACACACACACACACACACACACGCACACATAAAAACTACGAAGTGAAGTAAAGGAAAGATTTACTACTTGAGAGACAGCAAAAAAAAAAAAAGCACAAGAGAAAATTAAATTTGAACTTAGCCTTGACTACATAAAAAAATATTCCAGTTGGCAAAGCCGTAGATCACTATAACAAGTATGAGGAGAAATATGTACAAGGGCAGCAAGCTGTTAGTGATAATGGTATGCTCACAGAACAGTGAGAAGTTCAATGCCATCTTTAAAAATAAAAGCCTCACTGCAAGTTATAATGCCTTATAACGGCTGCCCTCTGTAGCACCCCCTTCTCAGTCATGCTGCTTAAAAACGTTCCCTCCACTCTTTCTCTACTTCCCCACTTCCCACATGCTTCCGCCCACTGCAATCTGGCTGCTTTTACCACCATCAGCAGACACCTCCTTGTTCTTAATCTAATGGCATATATAAGCAATTTTTTCTCAGCTTTGCCATGGAAAAGGAGATAGTTTTCATCTCGCTGCTTTTGCGATGCATTCCTCTGTGGGTAGTCTTTAAACCACATCTCCCTCGCCTTCTCACTACTGTGGGGATCCCACCATGGAGTCGGAGACCATCTATCTGCAGGCTATGCCCTAGACAATGTACGCTGTCTGCAGTGAATAAAATTTATCTTTCTTAATCCATACATTCAAGTTCTGGATTACTCGCCTAAAAAGTCTAGGAATCAAGCATTGACTCTCTATATTTTTATTCACTTGTTCATGTTTAGAAAGAAAGGGTTAGACTCACAACTACAAGGTGAAGCCCATCTAATGCAAAAATCCGGCAGAAGAAGCAGGGAGCAGCTGTGGTACTGTATCCACAGTCAGGAAGCGGAGAGTGATTAGGACTAGGGTTAAACTCCCTTTCTCTTTTTCACTCAGTTTACATTCTAATATTGCTATAAATATGTAGATTTTTTGTTTAAATGCATATGTGTGCCATGTGTGTTTTTGTCTTTGTGTGCTGTGTGAGCATCTGCCACCTGTATATGAATTCTTGCAGAGACAGAAGAGGATGTCAGATCCCTTGCAGCTGGAGTTTTCTGGCGCTTACAAACCTCTCAACATGAGTGCTGGGGTCAAACCTGAGTCCTCTGGAAGAGCAATAAACACTCTTACCTGATGATGCAGTCTCCAGCCCATGCACATTTTAGTTTAAAAATTTCTCAAATTTATGAAATCATAACTGTTTAGCTATAATTTTACAACAGAATGTAGAGGGTGAGAAAAGTCACTCTGTCCCTAGGAAACCAGAATACTTAGTACTGATGTTCCAAATTTACACAGCCCTCCTTGCCCCCAGAATAAACAGTGTGTGGGCTCTTTTAAGCCCCATCTTCATTTATCCTCTTATCTGGAAATGTTAACTATTCCCAGTACCTTCATTCTTATTTTTTTTCTCCAATTTCTGAATCCAATTGACCAACAAGTCATTGAATGTATAGATAGAAACATTCTAAATGACTGACATGTTTCTCTTTTAATACTACTGTCCCAACTTAGGTGACAGAAGCACCTTTGCCAGAAACAGCCCCTTTTTAACTCATTTTTTCTTCTCCCATCACCTGATACCTACAATTGGATTTTGAGGACCACACAGACTCTGTCTATAGATGAATTATACTTCTACCTAATACACATTACTTTTTAGATAAATGCAGAAGACAAGTTTACAATCTTCATCAAATCCCAAAAAGGTGTATATCAATCTCACTTTATGAAGCATTTTTACCCATTATTCTATGGGGCTGGAAAACACCTGATGTGTGAAAATATTCTTCTAGTCTAATCTTCACATTCCACTGTACCAATAACTAGCCCATAACTAATTCTTAAATACAAATTTTAAAATGGGCAAACATTATCATTTTGCTTCTGATATACATCAAAGCCAAGATCCCTAAATCCACTACATAGCCAAGTGACAATGTGAACAAGGATAATAAGGAAATCCAATGAGAATTACAGCTCTCTGTACTTCTGAACTACACAGCATTGTTTTGGCTTCTTAGGATTTTTGAGATAACATGTTTTGCATTTACAGAGAGGGAAAACAGTATGGCCCAAGCAGATCCATGCAATTAATTCATCAAGATCACAGTTACCTGACTACCTAATTTGTTAGTAACATCAAGAAGGCACACAATGGATGAGAACAAACAATTCTGCAAGATATAGCACTAACACTGAGCATGGAACAATTGCCTGAGCTGTGGATCCTTTTACAGGCATGAGCGCAATGTTTTGTAGTTATACTGCTACTGTAGAAAAAACACAAACATGCCATGAAATGTTCACAGACACAAAAGAAGACATTTGCATGTCTTTTATGGAAAGTACATATTTCTTTGTATGGAAAGTTATAGGGGTGGGTCAAGTGTAGGAGAAATTGTTGTAATGTGCACGCCTGCCACAAACTTTGCCCAATATTAGCTACCAGTACATTCTAACGCTTAATTACCTTCTTACTCATTAATATTTTAATGTTGAAGTTAAAGATTTTTAACTTAACTGCAGACACCGTAATTAGAATCATTAATTCAGATGCACAACTTTCTTCGGACAATTACACTGGTTAATGAATTTTTTGATAGCCAAGTGTTAGAATGTGTCTGTATGACAACGTACATATAAATATCTCTATGTGTGCATGGGTGTTTTTCTTTGATTCTTAATTCTTTGTGCTGTGCTGCTATTTCCTCACAAGCTAATGTCAGAACAAATCTATATCACTTATGTGAACAGGAGAACTTAGGGGTTTAGCTTCTGCTACAGATTATATAGCTCGTTGAAAGAATTGCAGTTAAACTACTAAAAAGGAAGTAGAATATCTTCCTTATTTGTTCTTAATAAATTGCTTCTATGAGACATATGCCTCCATATTTTCTTGTACTTGTAGGCTATTAGATGTGTCTGCTTTTCCTTCCCATTTGGGCCATGTCTGTTTAGATTACCTCAGACTTTACTAAACACAGTTCAAGCCTGCCCTCAATAGTTTTCTAACATCTTCAAAATGAGTATCAAACAAGAATGAGATATTTCATTTTGTAATCATAAAAGCCAAGTCCTTTCTCATTAAAAAGTTGATAATTTCTTAATATTTCACTTGCTTTCTGATTTTTATTATTTTTGAGAATTTCATGCATGAGTATTAAATTTACAACGTTCCCATTTTTTTTACATCAGATTAACCTTTTCTTGCAGAATTGGAATGTGAGTTTGTATGTTAATGTGAGTGATATTATTTGAATGTATGTTTAATGTATTTATATAGAGATATAGATAGGCATAGTTATGTGTATGCATGTGTATACATATACTTTTGAAATAAATTTTCTTTAATTTCACCCTTGTTCCCTGGATCTAGACAAATATAACACAGAAGCTTCTCCGTGTCCCTTACTCTAAATCATCTTCCTGCCATATTTTATTATGTGTTCCTAAACTTCATATTTTTTTCTCACCTCCAAACCTACCCCCTTTCCCTTAATTGGATCGGAAGATGGAGGATGTCAACCTTTCCTTTCTCGGCTAGTCAAGTGAGGTATCTGGAAGAACACTCCAATGCACATCAAGAGGAGGACATTTTCTCCCTGATTCCTTTCATGATTCCTCTCTGGCAAAGCTTCCAGGACAGGCATGCGAGGAGTTTCCAGTCACTAGGAAAGGTAGCTCTAGAAAAATACATATCTCACATGTTTCTTCGAGAGCTGAAGCTTGGGCTTCCTAGAGCTTCTGGACCGTCTTCACTGAAGTGTGAGCTCACTGCCTTGGAGAAGTGAATGGCTAAGTGTCCTCCTTCATTCCCTGGTTCAAATCGCTTCTGCTCTGCATTCTGTTCTCCGTTTCTTCACTCTAAGTGCTATTTTAGCCCTTCCAGTGCCTAACAAACCTTTGGATAGTTAATAATGCTTTGTGTTAGATTACCCTGCTCAAATTTCTGTTACAGATACTTTTTATTCCTGGCAGTAGGACCAGGATCTATCCCTGTTGCATGAGCTAATTTATTGGAGCCCATTCCCTGTGGTGAAAAGCCATGCTCACCCTTAATGCAGGAGCTAGGTCCTTCCCCAGCTTAATGTGCCAGAATATGCTGACTTCTCCTGGGTGTCCTTACCCATTGGGAGGAGTAGATAGAGGGTGGTTTGGAGGGAGAACTATAGAGTATAAAATGAAATAAAAAATAAATTTAAAGATATGTTTGAAATTGAAATGGAATTAAATAAATTTCCTTTTCCCTATACTTCTCACAGTCCCTCTCAGGTACTCTCTCTTCAACAGCTCTCATGCACTCAACATACATTTCCAATAATCTCTTTTTCTGTCTTTGGTTATTATTGTTACCTACACACACACACACACATATATATATATATATATATATATATATATATATATACATACACAAGATGTTTGTGTAGGTGTTTGTGTGAGTGCAAAAATAAAACCTGTTATATATCTGTTTTGTTGGTGGTGTGTATATGGTTTCAAGGCTGACCACTCAGGAGTGGGCAACCAGTAAGGATCCTAATCACTGTAAAATGTGAATTCTCTTCTTTCTCCCAAGAGTCTGAAGTTCTTTGCCTGTAGTTAATATAAGATCCCAGTAAAATTGCCCCTTCTATGGTAATATGTTCATTGATGTTAAAGCTTAGGTTCTATGGCATGTGTTCCCGTTGTTCCAAAACTGTCCATGTATCTCTCCCCTGCTGTAGAGAAAGGAACCCTTACATTGTCACTTTGAAAGAATTTTTAAGACCTCACCCTTTTTGTGTTAACACCCTGCCCCAAAGTGAAGCTCTCCCCTCAGTCTCACAACCTGTCACCCTGTACACCACCCAGGTCCTAGAAGACAATAACCAATATAGAAGGCTTATTCTAATGGAAGAAAAGGCAAATCACTTCATTGTAAAGTGATATTTCTGCTCAATCCCAGAAGACAGAGATATAGCATTGAAATTAATGTTTAAAAGAACCAGATAAAGGTGAATGTTTTGTTTCCCTTTGTTTGTTAATGCAGGTGGAAAATATCCAAACTTGTCCATTTCTCTTCTGTATTCTCAAAGTAACAAAAGAAATTGGGGAAAGATGACAATGTGGGGAAGACCAGACACAAAACCAACAAAGGCCTCTTTCCTGCTTCTCATTCTCTGGAACTTAAGGTGTTATGGTCAGAAGTAGAGGATGCTGAGGACTGCTTCCAGTTGTGAGCCTCCCAGTTGACAGAGAAGCAGCATGGGATAAGAGAGGAAGGGGCAAATGGAAGGAAAGGAGTCAGAGCAGGTGTCATCTGGAATATATGGCACAATCTCGCATAGCAATAATGAGAAAATGTTATTTCAAAAAGTGTTCTAGTACACAGCACTACAGTTAGCCATTATAGGAAGGAATGATTACTAACATTTTTACATAGAATTAAGAGTTTCTCTTACTCCACCAATTTCTCTCTCACATAGATCTCATTTAAAGAAAAACAAATGAACATGAATTCAACAAAATCCAGTAATTTCAACCTTGTAGTTTTCTTTGGTTTGGTTTGCATGTACTTCTTTTGTGTGCAGACTACATGACGAAAACATAAGTATATCTTCATGTACCACCACCATTGGTGAGAAGTGGTTACCTATGAAACTCATTAGTTATATAAAAGCCGAGCAACTGCTTTAACTCCAGAAAATCATCAACAATAATACAATTGTTTCACTTTAATTGTGATTATATGCAACATTATTTTCAGGTAGGTTATTTGGGGGGAAAACAAAAGATATATTGATAGATGATAGATAGATAGATAGATAGATAGATAGATAGATAGATAGATAGATAGATAGATAGAGAGAGATGATAGATAAATAGATAGATAGATAGATAGATGATAGATAGATATAGATAGATAGATGATAGATAGATGATAGATAGATAGATAGATAGATAGATAGATAGATAGATAGATAGATATAGATAGATAGATGATAGATAGATAGATAGATGATAGATAGATAGATGATAGATAGATAGATAGATAGATAGATAGATAGATAGATAGATAGATGATAGATAGATAGATAGATATAGATATATCGCTCATTTAAACATTCAAGCTTTCATTGTGTTCCACAGAAAACCCAAAAGCACATCCTCAACTTTTTTCTCATGTGACAAGACCTGAGATATATATAAAGAAATATGTGACAATAATAATACATACTTATTCTAAATTACCAACAGTTTCCAATCAGTTAAGAAACATATTTGATATTTAAAAAAATACTCACCATATCTGTATCTGAGACGGGGCCAAAACTGGTCACGTAGATGTTAGTGAAGACTTCAGTAATACTGTCTAATATGAAAAAGAAATTGGACATAGATTTAAACAGTGACATCTGCAAGAGAGAAAGGATCTGAGTACATGGTGTATAAGGAAGTGGGTGATCGTGACAGTGTCACCTCACTCTTTCCAAGCAGTGCTCACAAAAACAGAAGGAAAACCCAGAAGAGCGTTCCTGTTCCTCCTTAGAAAGCAGGCTTGCTTAGAGTTTCTTTTAAAAGGTTACATTGTTCATTATGAATACCTTATTAGGAACCATCTAAAGTAAATTATTTGAGCAAATTTATCATTAACACTGACAATAGCATGCATATTATTTGATACTCTAAATTTGATGATTAAACTAATATTTCAGATGTCATTTCAGGGCTGATGAAATGTGTAGTTTGCACACAAGAATAACTATTTCATTTACAAATCAATATATCTTTTCCTAAAATAAAGAAAACAAACTGTTCACATTATAAATAAATGTGATTCATACATACATATATATATATATATAGTCTTAATACTTAATAACAAAAATAAAAGCAAAGCGAATAACTTGTATTTCTTATTTCATTATTTATAAAAAACTTGGTCATTAGATTTCTTTACACCTGCTTGAAATGCTAAGATATAAATGAATTGGATTCTAAAATTATGAAACCTATGAATCGTAACATACAAAATCATCAGTTAAACAGCAGATGTATATATTCAACTTTAGATTTAAAAAATTAAAGACATCATTTGTTTCTATCATCACTGGCTAAATGTCACAGTAAAATTTGTAATTCCACATTTCCCGAATAATAAGGAGCATCAATTTACAAAGGAGTAGTATATGCATATAATTTTGAAAGAAGAAGGCATTCCTTTTAATTAAAAGAATTTTAATATGCAGACTCTTAAAATATTAAGCTTTTACTGCACTATGTGTTCTTCAAAGGACTTAGTGTAGAATATTTGCCTGTCAAATGTATTTTGTAGATTCCTTGTTACATTCCTATGGTGTATACAATGATGTACAGTAAACTGGAAGCACTGCCTTTTCAAAGACTCTGTATGGTAGACAGAGCATGGTTTTAAGACCCCATGTACTCTTATTTCTTAATCTTCACACTAAACCCATGCATTGTTCTACAATGGATAATAGACATGAGACTAAATGTAGATTCTTATTAACTATGTATTTCCACTTGCTGTATATTCTATGTCAGAGCACAGTGAAAGTGAATCAATTAGCATATTTATTCTACTTTAATATGTATGCCCTTCCATTTCTTAAACTATATTTATTTGCTCTATTAAATACCTCAGCACATAAATAAATTGATACAATTTTCCTCCTGACACCTTCCTGAAACACATCCGTAGGATAAAGTTCCTGTGAGGCATCTTGTGCAGAACTACAAGATACCAAAGTCCTGTGTTTAATTTTTGTTCCTGCTCAACAAAATCCTGGCACTATTTTTTAACAAAATCATGAATTTCCTTTTTTAAACTGAACTACTCAAAGTATGTTACTATCATGGTCCCATCCTATATGTGGTATTATAAAAAAATTAAACAAAACCCAAGATCTTCTTTTCCTCTTATAACATGTCAATCATGCTACATCATTTATTCAATACATAAATGACAAACACTTCAGATATTATAAACATCCAGTTAAAATGTTCCAAGGAAGAGAAATTATAGCATTAAGAAGTTTTTGGGTTACCTAGAGAAAATTATTCCCTTTAGTATGGGTAGCAAATTGGGGGAGAGAGATGAAAAAAAATGTGCAAGCTAAAGATGTGAATAACGATCTCTCTTATGGTAATGACAAGCAATGTGCAAAGGGTACTGCCGGCATCTGGCTGTTATCAAGAGCTGCCAACCAGGAGCAGGAAGGAGTAAGATGAACCTCAGAGGTCTGAATGTATATTAGAAACCCCAAATATGGAATATAATTGTGTGAAGTTACCAAAAGAATGAACATGGCTGTATGATTTATTACTTCATAGACCTTGCTGAATAATGTTGGCCCCAGAAGGGATCCAACTAAAGACACAGAGGGAAGGTGAAAGTCGGTAAGGCAGTCTCTGATGTTGAGTATCAAACAGTTCTCTATCTGACATCTGAGCCTGGGAAATGTGGCTTTGGAGTAAAGATCTGAGGATCTTATTGTGAATGGTATATAGAGGAATAAACTAGCAACATAAATCAATGGCATATTTTAGTGACAATGACAGACATTTGACAACACCTACCAGCACTCCCAGGTTCTACATCCAAATTGCAATGTGATTTTACCTTCTAGCAAGTAAGGAAAAAAAGAACAGAGTAAAAGAGAAAAGAGACTATACAGATGATATTATATATGAATCATATAACACCGATTTGTCCAAGGCAGTCTGTAAATTATTCCATGCTTGTATCTACAGATTAGAACAGGATAAAACTGTGTTATTCGTGTATGTTACAGTGTTTTGATTAATTAGATTGGTGGATATCACAAAGTAAGCAAAGGTATTTGCTAACTTGGAGAAACCTTGATCTTTGCATTTTAGGAACCATGAGTCATCCTCGAGTCCTGGGTGTTCTCAGGGAACAGCCTAAGTGAGCTCCTGAGTCAGCCTTCACACTGGCTGTGATCCTTCTTCTCCCAAGCTTTACTAATTGCTTCTCTGCCTTGATGTCTCTATCTAAATGTTACTCTTCTCCAGCCATGCGTGGTTGGTGAGGTTTACCATCTCAGTCATGAAATCTCTCCAACTGAGAAGTCAGTTAGATAAATGTTGGTAACAGCTAAGGTAAGAATACCAATATGGTAATATTGGATGAATCTTTCTAGGAACTCACTGATGTATTTGAAAGACTCCACATGTTGGTAGGAATTTTGATTTCCTTTCTCCCTTGGCAGCTTGCAAAGCACCTTTGGATGCTATGAGAGATAGTCCTCATGGAGGAGGATTTCCACCTAAGTTCTGGCGTGATTCCTTCAAGTTCTTAGTCAAACTGTAGGCTATCTACAAAAACAGAGTCTTCAGGGAAGCAACCAAGTGCAATGGCAATTCTTAATATTTGAGTCTCTTGGATCCTCATGATGAACAACTCAAAGGCAGGTTACACACACACACACACACACACACACACACACACACAAATTTTCAGGACCTTAAGAAAATAAATACTTCCTATTTTTTCAGATACTCTTAAGAGTTAACCATCTGTCCTTTCTCCTGCTCCCTGTGTATTATCTCCCTCTCTTCCCTCCACCAGTTAAAGACTCCCATTATTTTATTTCCTTTTCATCTCACCTGTATTCTAGTTCAGCTTTTTCTCCCTTCCTAGTATGGTCCCTTTCTGTTTCATAGATCTATAGTTATTTCAAGTTTTATATTTAAATTTGAAGATGTTGAACTATGATCCATTAAAAAGAGGGAACATACGGCATTTTTTTTTCTGAGTCTGGGTTACTCCACTGAGCCTCAGAGTAAATAGGATCATAATAGAGAGGGTTGGCAATATTGTAAGATCCAGAGAACCAGGGTGCTTGCTGGTCTTCTAAAAGGACAAGAAGTTACACCCATGAAAACTCAACAATATGTGGTCTATATAAGGCAGGCAATGTATAGCTACTGATTGATAGTTAAATTACTGGTCTCCAGGGACCAGGCCCACATTTGGTAAGACAATCCCAAGTGGGATTTATAAATGCCTCTTTTTTTTTCTAATGAGAGAGAGAGTCAAAGAAGTTGTGTATTTGGGTGAATGGGAAGGTGGAGAGGAGATGGGAGGAGCTGAAGGAGGGGAAACCATAAAAGATTAATATCTGAGAGTAAAATGTAAACAAAGCAAAATGTCCATGAAGAATGTCCATCAGAGAGGAGGGGGAAAACTAAAAGTTTTAAGTACTAAAAGAAGGTGACAGCTGTCACTGCCAAGAGAAGGATCTTAAGAAAAGATGTACAAATCAGTTTCACTCTTTTTGGTATTCAGTGATGTTAACCATTCTCTAAGACAGCAAAATTCAGGAAAGATATTTCTGGTAGAGGATTCCACAGGCCAGTGTCAAGTCCTGCACACAGGCTAGGTTCATGATGATCAGCATAAGCAGATGACTGAAACATCACACAGGAATAAAAGGCAGAAGTTTCTATCAAAAAAGAACCAAGCGACTATAATTAGAACAAGATCACTAAATTTAAGGCAGCACGGAACTGCCAGGAGGAACTTGAAATCATATAGTAATATCTAATCAGAAACGCTATGTTCTCATTAAAAGTGTGGCTAAGCTGGGTCAGAGGAGAGTGCATACATTTTAATCAATGTAGACGATGTTCACACACACACACACACACACACAAAATGAGACCGAGAACAAGAAAAGCCAAAACAAGCAGAACACAGATTTGTCTTTTTTTTTTTAAGTGATGTTAGTGAAATGACTTTTTGGTCTGATCACTCGAAACAACCTTTAGAGGCTGAAAATAAATCATTTCTGGAGGGCTGTCCCCTCATAAAACAAGGCTGAATGGAAAGTAAATGGGCGGTGAGACAGGGGGAGAGAAAGTAGACAGCTCTCCTTTTAAAAGCTCGTCAAAATGGATTTCAAGTGAAATCACTAGTAGTCGGCATTGTGCAATACAGTATACAATACCAATCAATTTTTTTAAAAAAAGGGAAAGAAGAAAAAACCTAACACTTGGCAAGAGCAAAAACATGTTTTCCATAAAAGATTAATAATTTGGGAGGTTGTTCTTTGTAATGTGTCTCCTTTTCCATTCTCTCCCAGCACAAACACATAAATACTAAAATTTATTTTCTCAAAATAAGTATAAAGTACTCAAGATTAGAAATGACTAAAATATATAATAGGATAAAGTGTAATAGTGTAAAAACAGTTCTGAGAGCTTTACATTCAGCAAATAAAGTTACTGTAGGCAACTCTTTAAGCCCAATCAAGCAAATAGCTCATTTATGGTAAAGACTCTTACTCCCTTAGTTCCCTGTTGTGGGATCCAGGGAACTTGCTATAGCTGTGGGTATATGCAACTGAACTATTTGCACCATCTTGTGTATATTACATCTTTGACACTTCTAAATTTGGTATTAACCAAATTACAATAAATACTGAACAGTGGTGAACATGGAATAATCATCTTCAGCATATTTTTCAGTTTCATGTTAACAGAAACACATTCATAATGGCCACTTTCAGAAATGCAAACTAATTTTCTACAGTCCTACTGTAAGAGTATGTAAATGCAGATTTTGTAGAAAGTGTTATTTTCAGTCACTGCAGAATTTTCCTCAGATGAATTATGAGGCTATTACTAATCTCTCCCTGTCCTGTGACGGACACTGTTGTCTTACATTTTCAAGGGTTTAAGGGTCTACATGAATTATCTACTGGGAAAGAGGAAGGTTGGGAAGATTTTCTAATTCAAACATACTGCCATTCACATCCACAGGCGGAGCAGGTAGAAGGAAGTGAAGGTGTTTAAGATGTGCTCCAGGGCATGCATCTTTTCAACAGGTATCCTGAGATTTCACAATAATCTATATTACAAAGACCTACCACATGATCCATTGCTGTTACTCTAGAGCAATGATCATGTTATGGGAATGCTGCTTCCATTCCTCTTTCTTGCAGTTATGCTTTGGCTTTTAGAAAATATTACAGAGTTTCAACTTAAATAATATAAAATGTAACATTAAAATTTTGCGACTCAGTGATTTCCATTGTATCAGTCAGTCTCAGTTCTCCCTTCACCAGCATTCTGAAAACAATTATTTACTTATTTTTGATAAATCTTTTATCACTATAGATATTTTCCTATGGACTAAATTCTATTTTGCAGAATTTCTTTTATTCCTACGTTATAGAGTGTTTGTAGCATGAAATATATTCAATTAATTACTTTCTGAGAAAAAGTATCCCACTGTAGCACAAATTGGCCTAGAACTCACTATTAGCTGATGCTGCCCCTAAACTCATGATGATCCTCTTGCCTTGTCCTCTTGAATGCAGGGATTAGAGGTGTGAACCACCTCTACATCTAAGATAATAAATGCATTTTCTCCATTATTAGTTCATTTTCATTCATGCCAAAATATTTTGAAATTCCCATTCATTTTACTCTTAGATTTTGATCTTATACATGTGAAAAATATTGCTTGCTCTCTCTCTCTCTCTCTCTCTCTCTCTCTCTCTCTCTCTCTATCAACTCTGTGTATGACTTTCTCACTTTTTCAAATTAATTTTGGTTTTGATTTCTAATTTTAATCTTTTGTAATTAGAAAGTATACAACCTGTGGTTTTATTTTTCTTCAATGTATTGCACCTGACTTTTGATCTAAATTTAATGTACTTAGAGAACGATTCATGTGGAGAGTAGTTGAACATGTATTGTCATGAGCATGGCTATGTGGAGGAATGTAATGTTTAAGACTACAATGGCCAAGGGTTCCCTGAATCCATCTCTAGGAATGTCAAAATTATCTGAGTAAGGATTAGCGAGTATGATTACTTCCTTTGCTATTTAGCTAAAACCAATACATGCAGACACTGTAGGTAGCCTCCTCCTCACACATGATGGTGACCTGTGTCTCCTCCCCTACAGATTACAGAGATTAACTAGCCCAGCTCTGCTATTTCTGATCTATAATCTAAAGAGTTTCTAGGTACCTCTTACCCAAAGCTCACCAGATCCCAGCTTTTCTGATAAGTCTTCATTCTTGTTTTTCCATTCAGGTCAATCCCTAAGCCATGAGGGCCACAGAAGAGGCATGTGCAGTTGACAAAGAATCTGTATTCTGTTGTTGTTGGCAGCCATGGACCATAGACATTTATTGGGTCTAGTTGGTTTGCATCATTTTAAAGTCTTCTATTTCCTTCGTAATTAATAAATGTGGAAAAACAGAAACCTGAATATTATATTTGAAATATCTGTTTTTCCCTTTAAATGTTTGTACCATATTTCTAAGATTCTTAATTTTATTTTTATTACAGCAGTCTTTACTAGCATGTAGTTTTTAACTATATTTCTACGACAGAATTATGGGCTGTTTCATCAATTATTGACAAGGCAGGTATTGCCTTAGCTTTCTCAGGAGAGCTGGCTCTGCCCCTACCCTGAGAAGAATAATCCCAGTGGCCTGGACCAACCAGTTCAGCTACCACACAGACCTACATCCTGAGCTACAGGTTGGTCCACCCTAATATCTACCCCATCATTGACCTGCTGAAGTGTGTGAAGAAATTGGTCCTACAGAAAGATAAGCACAGAATCCCCATGACTAGAGGAATAGCAGGATATCTGAGAGGAGTTTTGGTGAGTGCCCAGGGATAATGGTATGCCAGAGGCCTTGAACCACACCAAGGACTCATTGCAATGAACATTTTGGGTGTGGAGTTAATTGGAGAAAAGGATATATTGTGTGAAAAGGGGCTGGAAAGGTGGAAGAGCAAGGTGGGAGGTTTTTTGGTCTTGTTTTGATTTTAATTGTTTTGGGGTACTTCTGGTGGTAGATGCTGCAGGGGTGAGGGGAGGATATGGAAGGACTGGGATGTGAGTAGGATTGGGATGCAAAAAGTGAAATTCCCAAAGAATCAATAAAGAATTATGTTATTAAAAAAGTTTGTTCCATTGACACTTTGCTCTAGACAGCCCTCACTTACGAAGATTGAGTCAAAGAGCAGGCATCTTTATACATCTTCAGATCAGGAACACTGTACAGCTCTCGGTTTAGAGAACTGGTTTGAAGTGAAATAGGAAGATCTTAAGACAACAAGATCATTTACTCAATTGTCTCAGCTGCATAATGACTTTCTGTCAGCTGCATAATGACTTTCTGTTTCTTTTGAGTGTGAGGAATCTTGAATTGTTGTCTAAAGTAGTATGATATCGGAGTAAAGGTCACTTTAGTTTACATATGAAACTGGTTTCCCTGTTTCCTTGCATGAGTCATAATTCTTTAGCTGAAATCTTGACATTTTAGCTAATGTAATATGGCAACTGCAAATCAGAAATTCACCCCACCTTTCATTTTATGTGTTACCATTTCTTGCTTTTTCTGGCTTTTTGTTTTGTTTTGTTTTGTTTTGGCTTTATAAGACTATTTCTGCAAAGATATATTCTTTTCACATTCAGTCCATGGAAATGTTAAGTCTCTTAGTCCAAAGAAGTGTGTGTGAGGTCACGTGGGAGACACGGTGATGCCTTCAGCACTCCTAGGCGATTTATAGCTCTGTCTGGGCCTTCACTTCCTGCATATACAACAACCAAGGCCACATTGAATCGAAGATAAGGACCTTGCCAGTTTTTCCCAAAGTACATGAAATAAATGTGCCTTGTAGTATGGCATTTTAGGTTTTCAGAACTAAAACCTAAAATTAATAATAAATTTAAAAATTTAGTTTTACCCCCCCCCCATTATCACCTGAGTTTTACTTTATTTCTTTCATTTAAGTGTTTTCATTGGGTTCTTCTTAACTCCAGCTGGTATCTCTGTTAAAATAGCTGTGAGCCAAAACAAAATCTGCTGATTTTTCTTTCTAGTACATGTCTTGAGAATAGTGTTACCTGCGCGAAGTCAACAGTGTCAAGTCAAACAAAGACAAGCCCTGAGAATGAACACACGGGTCTGAAAGAAATCATTTTTCTGGAGATGCTAATTTGTAAGGGAAGCTCTGCTTCACTCTCCAGTGATTTGTGGGGTGTTGCATTTCATGGCTTGGATAGTTACAAGGCTGGTAGTTTTCACTTTGAGCATGTAACACAGAAAAGTAGACAGGATAATAAAAGCGAAATGCCAGCGAAAACAATAGATTTATTGTGCTCCATCCAGTTTTTCTTCTAAATCGTCCTGGGATTGTTACAAGCGTCTGGTTAATTTCCAGAGATCTGTGAAAGTCAATTACATAACTTTTGTCACTGTTCTTGCTGCTTTTTTGCAGGGGAAGATTTCTTGAGCACCTCATTCTGCCGCTCCATAAGTGTTTTATCCACTGGCTCTTCTTAAATCAAATATGAGATTGTGCCACTTGACTTCATAACAGCCTAGAATATCTCTTTATCTTACTGGAAACAAAAGCTACGCTCTCAAGACTGCCAACGTATATACTACTTGATGACAACGGTGTAGCCACTTCTGTTTCTTCTGCTACTGTTCAATGGGCTGTCTCATTTATATCCTGGCTAGTCATCAAACATTGTTGGTCCTTGCAGGCATCTGAGAGATCCGATTTTCACATTCACAGCTTACTGTCTAACCTCACTTAAGCCTATTTGTGTTCCTTATTTATTTCAACTAATATTTACATAGGGCAGACTACGTTCTAGCCACTTTCTAACAATTTAGAAAAATAATACTTGAGTCCTTTTCTCAGACATCAGCTACCTTTTAAAATGAGCCGTAACTGAGCTCTCTAATTCATGGTACCCCCTTTCTTTATCATGAGCATTTCTTTACCTTCTTTACTTTAAAGTGATGCCCCACAACCTTTTGTAAAATGTTTGTAAAATTGAAAATCTCTACTCAAAATAACATCTTACAGCATTTGCAATTTTATATTTTCCTTTACTGCTTAAAGTGAAAACTTAAAAGGCAATTGTAGTTCCATCTTGTACTTCACTGGGTTCATGTGAAACTTAAGTCCTATATCAAGATAGATAATAAACACTTCTGGGCAGTTAACATTGTCCAATGAGGTTTATCACTTTGACACTGTTATTTTATACTAAAATAGTAGAGTCTGAGAAGTAAATTAGTTAAATCAGAGATCAGACCAACGAAGAATAAGAAAACAGTTCCACAATTTAAAGAAATCAGAAAAAAGAGCCAAAATTTGCGTCAAAAAAAGAAAATGCTTGTTGATAGTGAAATAAAAAGCAGCAGAGAATATTGTACTTCAAAGATGTTATATAGTGAAGTAAAAAAAAAAAAGCAGCAGAGAATATTGTACCCAAAATGCTGTGAATCAAAGTTCCTGGAAAAAAATATCACCTCACACTGAGCTTTTTACAAAGGCAATGAACAGCTTAGAACAATGATTGTTTCTATTATTGCAAATTCAGGGCCAAATTATATTAGGCTATTTTTAGCCCCCCGTAATAGCTATTACTTGTCCACCACTGTGTCTGACCTAGCATCCTTGTGACTGTGGTCAAGTCATTTTAGAATGTACAAACAGACCCCTAGCTTCCAGCAGCCCAGAAGCTAAGGATGTCACCAGGTAGTATCTGAAGTCAGTAATAGAGATTTCCTTAGGTGGAGCTTGGTGAACCCCGTGGAAGAGCGGGGAAAAAGATCGAAGGAACTAAAGGAGTCACCAAGAAAACATGGCCCACAGAAACAACTAAGCAGTGCTCAAAGGGGCTCACAGAGACTTTAGCAGCAGTCATGGAGCCTAAATGGATCTGTGCTAGAATCCAGTCTGAGGGGCATTCTGGATGGAACTAAGGAGTGGGACTGTAGTCAGCTATGGCATGATTTTAGTCAGGCCTCCTGACCTCAATGCACCAGTGAGTATGAGCCTCACTCCCGCCTCCTCCAATCCTGTGACACCAAGTATACATCAGAGAGACGACCTGTTCAGTGCTGTTAGATCTCTCATGAAACTTTGAACTGGGGAAACAACCTGGTTGGTGAAGACCTCACCCTCCATTCCTTCTACCACCTGTCCCCTGTTTTGACCAAGACTGGAGCTTGACTGCACTGCCACTTTGGTGAGTTCTTAACTGAAGCTACACAACTGGCTAGTAAATCAAATCTGATAAATAAAGAAGCTATTTTTGAGTATTATGAAAATAGATCCCCTTGCTTTGACACAACTTACCTGCCTGATGTACTCAAAAGTATATTTGAAAAGTATCTTGTGTTTTTACTTTCTTTGTTCTTTTCCAACAAAAACTACATAAAAAGCGTTGCCATATTGACATGTGAAATTTAGATAACCTAAATAGTCACTAGTATTTTACTGCAGAACAAAACTTTTATCCCCCTTTGAGATGAGAACTGCTGTTTTGCATGGACAACACATAAAACATGTTACAAAGACCATTTTTACTTCTATGAAGAAGGGAAGACTGCTAAAGCTCGCAGACAGGTCAGATAACCTAGGATCTAAAAACTGGATTTAGAGAACTGGAAACCATCAGCAGAGCAAGGCCTATATGTAGAAAACAAGTAGAATAGCAGAAGTGAGAGAATCTGCAAGGGTAAAATGTTTGGTTTGCCTTGATTAAGGTGGATGATAACTGAACCTATAGAGCAGAAAACGGTGGAAGATGGTAAAATCAAATACGTAGCAACAAAAGGAGATTGATGACAAAGGAGAGCCCTGAGGAAGCCTTCCCAACATCCATACAAGATGATGGCAAAAGGTACAGGGAGAAGAGGATGCAAACAGCCTGATCATGTTAGAAATTAGTACAAGAAATGAGGACACTAAGAGAGACATAAATTACATAGATCTAATCTACATGGGGAGTAGAAAAACACAAGATCTCCTGAGTAAATTGGGAGCATGGGGACCTTGAGGGAAGGCTGAAGGGGGAAGGGAAAAGGCAAGGACAAGCAGTGAAAAATGTAGAGCTCAATAAAAATCAATAAAAAAATAAAAATAAATTAATAGGAGAAACAAATCAGGAATGAGCAGTCAACACATGATTAGCAAAAGTGCCAAGAACACACATGGAGAAAGAACTTTTTCTTCAATAGATCACATTAGAAGTACTGGCAGGCTCTATGCAAGAGAAATCCTGTCTCAAATAAAAAAAAAAAAAAAAAAAAAAAAAAAAAAAAAACCTTGGGATACTTTCTCAGGTCTTAAAAAGGTCACCTCAGTCAAGAAGAGGGAATGTTTTATTCTCCCTATGAAGTCTTTATCTAACACATTTTACTCAGTTTACTCTGGTGAGGAAGCTAAATTCACAGACCTTCCCAAATCAACAGTGAAGAAAATCTAAGGGGAGAACCAGAGGAGACCTAGCCCTTAGTGCTTTGCATTGGTTTAATAAGATCATTTAGTTCCATTTGGTTCAATTAGCAAACCTCTACCCAGGGCTTACAAGGCACAGCAGAAAGGCATCCCCTGGCTGACAGTTGAGGCAGAGAATGCCTCCACAGAGGCAAGGTGCATGTGATGTCACAGGCCATTTACAACCCTCAAGGCTTCCTTTTATCCACCAATTTTGGCTTGCTCAGCCTAGGCCTTTAACAAGCACAGAAGCTGGATTGTTTTTGAGACACAACTTTTATCACAAATGATTTTAATTCCTCTGCAATGAGTTTCTGGTGACTCTGCTGCCCAGCAAGTTGTTAAAGCTTAAGCACACACACTGTGTTACCAACCTATGGGTCAAAGATCAGTTAGAAAAATGCCTACAATAGATCAAGTACTGCTGGGTCTAATAGTAGTTTATAGTTCATTCATCCCAATTCCAATTATGCTGTTCCCAGAGCCACGGATAGAAGATGAATCAAATATGAATACCATGTCGAAACAAAGTTTGACCTGGCTTCAATATTCATAATAATAAGTAATTTGAATATCCAGCATACAATGAGGATTAAATTTATCCCAATAGGATGATGTTTTGTGTTACAAAACAAGCACACTGGATATCTCAATGTAAGATGCACAGTTCTTGGGTGTTACTAATGATGATGGTACATAAGTTCAAATACACTAACCAATATTTATAATCTGTTTCATTATACCCACATAATACTACCTCTGACCACATTGATGATTACTTTGAAAAGTGCTTTTTTTAATGCTTGGAGAGATAGCTCACTCAACAGTGTGCTTACTACATAAGCATGAGAACTTGAGCTCATATGTCCAGCACCTACTTAAATACCGGGTGCACTAATATACAACCATAATCTCAGTGCTTGGGAGATGGAAATAGGAGGATCTCTGAGGATAGGTAAACAGCCAGTCCAACTGGATCAGCAAGTTCCAGGCTCATTAACCTTTCCTTAAATCAAGGTGGAGAACAATTGAGGAGAAACATCTTCTGCTACATGTCCTACTAGGTAGCATACAAGAGGCACATACTTAGTGTTAAATGGGAAAGCTCAGTATGTCTTGCTGACTAGGCCACTTAGATTGTTTACTGAACTACAGATTAAAGAAAGTATCAAAAAAAGGAGGGGTGGACTACATCTAAGAAGTTACACAAAGCTTGCTCTTGTGTCTTTGCTCCCCATATACATTCAAACATATGTAGGGACATACAGACAGGCATGCAACAATACATAATAAGTAAATAAATCATTATAGATTACACAAAGCAATGTTGCAAGAAGATTCACTTTCTCTTTCTTAGCTTTCTCTCATCATCTATTTATATCATTCTCAGAAGCTAATGTTGAGATAGAGAATTCATTTGGATTTCCTTCTTTCTGGAAGGTATATTCTAATCAAGAATAAGCTAGAATCTATTAAAAGTAGGAAAATTATTGTGGTAAAAATGCTGAGCTGCATTAATCATCTTGGGGGTAAAAATGCTTTAATGATGGGAGTCTAGACTTAAATGCTCAACACCATGGATTTTATGAGTATTTACTTTATTTCAAGTAGAGCTAAGATTTCACATTCAACAATCCAATGTTTTTCATTTCTAGACCTCCAAAGAGGAATGCATGAAGAGCCTTGTTGGCAATATTAAAGCTGTTGCTATCTTTCTCTGAATCTCTTGGATCAGCCTCAAGAAGAAACTGTACTCATAACACAGTGGCACGGAGCTTATTGATATTCTCATTTGATGATAGTATCACTTTCTCCTCAACAATAACTTCAGCTTAAAGTAACGGAAAAGGAAAGCAGATAGGGCCTGAGGTAATTAACTTCAACACATACTCCTAGATGCTGTTTCCTGGAGCTATGTATATTGGGAAATATTATGAATACTCTATAGCTAATATGTAATTAGGAACTTTCAGAAACGTAAGTCACAACTCCTTGCATTCGTCATATCTGCTGAATACCCAATGTGAGATAACAAAAAAAAAAATTGCCACCCATTAAGCTTTTAGAATATTCTCTGCTAAGTTAAATCATCTCCATCACCACTTTGTGAATTGGATGCTATTGTATTTATTTTATCTCTTATCCAAAGTTAACATTTAAAAGGGTAGAGCTACACTGAAGCGTATTTGCCTGGCTTCATACTGAGTTCTCATAAGCACTACGGTAATAAAAGTCAAAACTACAGGTGTAGGGATATAGCACACTAGTAAAATACTTGCCTACCATGCACAAAGTCTAAGATTCAATCCGCAGCATCATATAAAATAAGACCAGAAAAGAATGCAATCACTTTGCATTTATTTTATTATTAGTTTTATGAATAGTGCCATCACAAAACTCTATGTGTATACTATGTAGTAATTAATTATAAGTCAGTCACATACAATTGAGGTTATAAAATAATAAAGACTCCTATAACCCCTATAGGAAAGTTACATAATTAACGTTCATTGTACAAAAATGTCAAACTCTCATCTTGTCATCTATATGCAACATGAGAGATTTATAGTGTCTGTGTCTAGTATCTGTTCTTAAGAACATCTTTAGGGGTTCCCTGTCTCATATGCATGCTAGGGCTTCATTTATGTATTTTCTTTTTTTATTCTACAGGTCTTTGAGTATATACAATGGCTTCCAGTTTAGTATTTTTATGGTATTATTGATTGCTACTGCATGTACTGGCTTTTTGGGACACTAGTATATTTGGATGCAAAGACTCCAGGGCCTGAATGTGAGGGGGAGGCTTACACTTTCCACGGGGCAAGGTTCCCTGTCCTCTTTTAAGGAAGGAGGGGGAGGGAGGAAGGCGAGTGGGAAGCGGGAGGGTAATGGGAGGAGGGGAAGAAGTGTGAATTCTTCATTGCACATATGAGTAGATTTCAGCATCTATATATATATATATATATATATATATGGTGCTTTATCTTGAACTCTTTATCTTTTGTTTGTTTGTTTTGTCCTATTCTGATGTGTTCACTTTTTTATCTTTTAGATTTTATTTTACTCTATCATTATCCTCTAGAAACCTGCTTGTTTCCTATTGGGCAACAGAAAAAGTGGATCCAGATGAGAGGTGAGGTGGGGAAGAACTGGGAAGAGTAGAGAGAGGGAAAACCATAATCATGGTATATTACTTGAGAAAATGATTAAAAATGTATATGATATAGATGTATAAAATATTTTAAGTATGAAGTATACATATATAAATATGCCATCTTGATCTTAAAATATGAAATAGATAAATAGAAAGAAAGAAAGAAAGAAAGAAAGAAAGAAAGAAAGAAAGAAAGAAAGAAAGATAGATATGATTCATATGGTAGTGTTGGTACCAAATTGCCTCAAACTAATTATAAATTTTATTTTAAATAAAATTTAAAATCTAAATTATTTCACCTTCATAATTTCCCAAAAGTGCTAAGTATATACAGAGGTAAACAAATAAATGAATTTTCTTATCTTATTCTTTTATTCCTGTTCTTTTTTAATAAAAAAAAAGAAAAGAAAAATGCTGGATGGCTCTAATACTCTTTACTATCTTAGGTAAAAGACAAAGAAGGTAGCATGTGCTCACCATGGTCTTTTGAGCATGAAGAATGAAGAACCAAGTGAATGCATTAATGCCCATAAAGTATGTGCAGATGGAAAAAATAAACAGAAATGCCAACAGCTGATGTGGGATATAGAAGAGAGGTGATAAGTAAGTAAGATGTAGGGAACCAAAGACTAGTCAGGGCTTCAGAGCTAAAATCAAAACAAAGCAAAGCTAAAGAGAACCCACAATTGATACTTCCAGAACACGCCTTTACTTATGATGTATATTACTGTTTTAAGAAGAACAATCACCACCTCTCCTCATTTATTAAAGAGAATCATGGTTATAACTTTGAAAACAAAGAACAGAGAAGAGAAAGGGGAAAGGAGAAAGAAGGAAAATAAAGAAGAAAAGGGAGAGTAGGGTAAGCTAGGGTAGGGTAGCATAGGGTAGAGTTGGCTAGGGTCTAGTAGGGTAGGGTAAGGTAGTTAGGGTAGGGTAGGGTTGAACAGGCTAGTGTCTAGTAGGGTGGGATAGAGTAGAGGGAGAGGGGCAGTTACTAATTAGTAGGATAATAAGCACATATGGAGAACTCTAGGAGATTTAAAATTCTACATAGTGAAAAACCCTTAGATGCAATGTCTATGCCTAGAAGTGAATTATAAAAAATAATAGAAAAAAAGATTTAACCATCAACTATTAATGGCTCCTCCAATACGGCTAGGGTTTCAGGGCCTCTCCCCTAACCATGCTGAGATTTTGAATGGCTTGATCTGCTGCAAGCAACCAGAGAATTTGTGAATTGACTTGTATAAACTTCATAGCTGTTGTCACCATCCACAGTACCCGTTTATATTATATTGTTTGCCCCCATCTTCTGTGAAGTTACTTAAGCCTTGGATGTGATAAAAATGACTTAAACAGAGCTACACAGTAAGAGTTAAACTTTTGCTTTTTACAAAAATACATGTTCAAATTAGTGTTGCCTCTGCCCTTCAGAAAATGATATATTTTTATTTTAAACAGTATTAAACAAAAATTAGACTAGAAATGTAGTTTTACAAACAATATTCTCAAACTCACAACATTTGAATAGATACATGAAGAATAATATTCAAGACTGGTATATGGAAAACCGATCTTCATACCAAAAAAAAAAAGGTGATTGAAAACCTGCTTAGAATTTTAAAAGTGTTTTCTAACCATTCTTCTAAAACATAACTTTTCAGCTGCAACTATGTCTTATAAAATATCTTATTATGCTCCCAAGGTCCTGATGAGAAGCAAAAGGAGGGAGATCATGAGCAAGGAGGTCAGGACCGTGAGGAGCGCGTTTACCCATTGAGACGGTGGGACAGATCCAACGGGAGACCACCAAGTCCAGTTGGAATGGGACTGATGGAACAGGGGACCAAACCAGACTCTCTGAATGTGGCTTACGGTGGAGAAGGACTGAGAAACCAAGGACAACGGCAATGAACATGAACTCTACAGCATGGACGGGCTCACTGTGAGCCTTGTCAGTTTGGTTGCTCACCTTCCTGGACTTAGGGGGAGCTGGGAGGACCTTGGACTTAACATAGTGAAGGGAACCCTGATGGCTCTTTGGCTTGGAGAGGGAGGGAGTGGGGGTGTGGGTGGAAAGGAGGGGAGGGAAGGGGGAGGAGGAGGGGAGGAGATGGAAATTTTTAATAAAAAAAAATAAAGAATTTAAAAAAAATTATAAGCCGGGCGGTGGTGGCGCACACCTTTAATCACAGCACTCGGGAGGCAGAGGCAGGCGGATCTCTGAGTTCGAGGCCAGCCTG
Source organism: Arvicola amphibius (assembly GCF_903992535.2). NCBI lineage: Eukaryota > Metazoa > Chordata > Mammalia > Rodentia > Cricetidae > Arvicola > Arvicola amphibius. Next base: position 32,161,933 of record NC_052047.1, on the reverse strand, counting down.
GTCTACAAGAGCTAGTTCCAGGACAGGCTCTAGAAACTACAGGGAAACCCTGTCTCGAAAAACCAAAAAAAAAAAAAATTATAAATATTCTTGCTTTTGCCCTTGTTTCACTTGCTCTTAAGCTTTTATTTCATTTTCTTTTTTGTGCTCAGATAAACCGCTATAAAGTATTAGACATCTCCCAGAATTAAACTGAGGTTCTAGCATCACTTATCACAAAAATGTTTACTGCTATCTAAGCTTGTAAATTAATGTGTTCAGGTTTTAGTAGAAAATGATTCCCACCTGCTCAGCCCTGCTTGTTCCTGCCCTACTGGAAAGTCTTTCAAGCTGCTATTTCAGCTCTCCAGCTAGTTTTCAAAGGCAACTGTGGTACAACCCCAGCTCATACATCAAAGACTTTCACCCCATGGTTGCCTTCACTGAATGTTGAACTTGAAACTACGAGGCTTTCCTGTAAAGGAGGGGAATTCCTGTCAATGAGCCTTCGCAACTCATACCATAACAACACATAGAATCTGCAGCGCAGAGACAGTTACACCTAACTCGGGCCATCCCACTTATTCCCTGGCATTCCTCGCCCACAACTCCCGCTTAGAGCAGACATTACAGCTCTGAAATCTATTTACAACTGTTGAACCTTGACGTTTTGCTTATATTCGTGACTCACAGATTATGAAGGGAAAACAAAAGAAAAGTGAACTATGTAATCTATTTTTCCTTTGGACCTCACAGAAATAATAATATTTGCTTCTTCTCTCAGTGGGGGGGATTTTATGTATTCCATCTGTAAATGTTCACAGGGATATAAATCTGATACAGAAATAAAATGTATCATTTCTTGGAAGCATGGTGGCGGTTCTTAAGGACATAACAGAAAATAAAGAGAAACTTTGAGTTGTCTTTGGCTTAGGGAAAAGAAAGTTTAGACAAATGTCCCGGGATTTATTGAGTCAGGTAATTTCACCCATTGTCCATTTCCCTCAGCTCCACAATTATCATCTGTGTAGTCAGAGAACAACGAAGTCGCATAACCTCGGCACTCCTACGGCAGAACATTGTCTGAGGTCACAAAGGCTGTGGTGTCCACATTGACTCGGAGAGTGACAAAGCACCTGAGCCAGATAATTAATGGGGATGAAGAGGAAGAACCAAACTTAGAACCAGAAGCAGAGCAAAAGGTTTCCATAACAATCTCATTATCTCTCTGTCTACTCTCTTCTTTGAGCAGAATTACACCTGTACCCTTTAGTGTACAACGAGAGTTTATCTAGCACCCATTCTGCATACCTACATAAAAAAATCAGTGTTTCATTAGGAATGTAAAAATACACGGAAGTGCTCACTGTTTTGTTATTGCTGTTTGGTTTTGATTTCATTTTTTGATTGTGTAAATCAAGAAGCCACACAGTATGAAATAACAATAGTTGGGCCGGGCGGTGGTGGCACACGCCTTTAATCCCAGCACTCGGGAGGCAGAGGCAGGCGGATCTCTGTGAGTTCGAGACCAGCCTGGTCTACAAGAGCTAGCTCCAGGACAGGCTCTAAAGCTGCAGAGAAACCCTGTCTCGAAAAACCAAAAAAAAAAAAAAAAAAAAAAACAATAGTCATGAGTCTTATAATCATTACATCATTACAGATGCTTGGGCCAAAAGTCTATGACCTTTTTTCACTGACCTTCCTCTGTGGTACACATCCATTCCATGAGGAACTCTCACATAACCATCACAATAAACAAGGAATCCTGTTGCCTTTCCAGGACTCAGCCACCACTGTCTCTCATCTGAGGATCTGTGACAGCTCCCGGACTTCTCTGCTGCTTCTATCTTTGCTCTGGACCAAGAGTGTCATTACACCCACAAGAGTGCCCTTCATAAAATGCCATCAAATTGGGTCATACTTGGTGATCGGAACACCACAATGGCTCACCATTTCACTGAGAAGTAAATGTTAAGGTTCTGATAATGACCAACAGGGACTTGAATGATGTGTGTCAACCTCATATGAACTCAAATCAAGTCAATCTTGCCTTCCATCATCTTGGCATCCTTACTCCAGAAATACACTGTACATCCTTTAAATTGCTTGTGCTGCCTGCTATCCTGGACTGCAAATCACCTTCCAGCCATTACAGTGATTTCCTTAACTTTCAAGTCGTAGGTAAAATGTCAGCATCTCAATGAATTAATATTAACAGTCCCATGCAAACTAAAAAATATCTTACTTCCAATTTTCCCATTATTCATTCTCTGTTGTATTTACATTTCATTTTTCTCAAAGTGGTTATCACTCGCCTGCCATGTACTTTCTTTCTTTCCTATGCTGACTGTTCTGTTCCATTCACTAAAATGGACACTTACAGCACCAGGAACCTCTTTTGGCCTCTAACAGGGTTTAGTGGGTTGAACAATGGCATATACTTAATGTTCAACAAATATGTACGAAATAATCAAATGTAATTTAAAAAGGAATACAAACGCTCTCTGTTAAGATATTATATACCAGTACTTAGCAAAGTATTTTGCTCGTTCTCTCTGATCTCTTCTCCTAAAAGGTATGAGGTAAGTATTGCTCTTCTTGGCTGTGACAGAAACTGATATGCCACCATGGTTTTCATTTGTTCAAGGGTACCCAGCATGGAAGTGTTGGAGTCAGGGCCGAAACTTACATTCAGCACTAAAGCCAAAGCTTGGATGTTAACTGTCTGTGATGTGCTGAAAGTGGCAACCCATGTCACACAGCTCTGTGTAAGGAAGGGACAGTTATATGTATGAAATAATTTATGCTCTCTGAACTGGGGAAGAGAAATTATCCTGGCTTATGTTATCCCAGAGCATAGTCTAAATTTAGAAGTATCTTCACACGACACTAGCTTGTAATTCTCACTGAGAAAGGTAAGTAAAACAACAAAGAATACATTGTATGTGTGTTGTTAGTTTCCTTTCTCTGCATGTGTGTGTATGTGTGTGGAGCGGGGGAGTGGGGTTTGTGTTTGTGTGTGGATACCCACAGAAACCAGAAGAGGGCACTCGCTCCCCTGGACTTGGAATCACAAGCGAGTTGTGAGTTGCCTGATGTGGCACTGGTTTCTGAACTGGAGTCCTCTGCAAAAGTAAGAAGGCGTTTAACTGCTGGGCCATCCCTTTAGCCCAGGAACAAAGTGCAGTTGATCATTTTTTCTTTTTCCTTTTCTTTTTCATTTTTATCCCGTCCTGTCCTCGTACTCAACTCTCCCCAAGTGATAATTGTAAAGTATCTCTAATACTTGACTTCTGTTTTTTACTTCTAACTAACACAAAGCCAAAATGTACTGGCATTTCATTTGTATTTGTTTTCATTTGTATTTTAATAAATAAAGCTTGCCTGAAGATCAGAAAATGAAACAGCCCCACTGGTTAGCCTTACAGACTAGGCAGTGGTAACACACACCTTTAATCCCAATAGCCACACTAGTTGCCATAGAAACTGAGTGGTTCATGCCTTTAATACCAGTGGTGCACGCCTTTAATCCTAGAACTAGAGAGGACTATAAAACGGGAGACAGCTCTCAGGCTCGGTCTCATTCTGAGGGTTGCTGGAAGCAGACTAGCCATTTTGGGGCTGAGGAGGAGGTAAGAGCCAGGGGCTAGCTGCTTTATTTTTCTGGTCTTCAGGCTGAACCCCTATATTCGTCTCTGAGTTTTTATTAATCACGCTTCACTGAAACACTAACAAATTAACCATACTGAGATCAATTAGATAACTGATTTTATTCATTGGAATTGTTTCGTGATGGTCATATAATGCGACTGATCAGTTGACTGTCATCGAGGGTCACTAGAATAACACTGAGTCCTGGCTGCAGAAAAGACATAGTCCTTAACTTCCCTAGTGCACAAAGCAGATGTAAAAAGCAGTTGCCCCTTTATACGCATAACCTTATTTCAGGTTTAAATTTTGTCATCCAGCTGGAGGATAATTTGTCTCCATCTGTGTCATGTGTCATTCGGGGCTCAATTTATGTCTTAGATCCCAAACTTTCCTAGGAGAGGGGGCTGAATACAATTATACATACTAACTCACTCAATATTGACCTCACAGGCAGCCTTGTACTGAGTAGACTCTCAATGTGTGCATTCTGATAAAAATATCCTATCTACTCCCTGCTGAGGCACCCGCCACCTACGCCAACACTTCACTTTCTTTCTCATTTGGCTGGTGAGTCATATCAGTGCTAGCAATTTATATTAAATGCCTCAATCCCAATTTTTGCTTCTTATTCTGTTTCTTCATAGTTTTTTTTTTTCTTTCTGTGTTGTTGTTGTCATTTCGTAACCCGAAAACTCTCACAGTGGCAATTGTTCATGACTATGGGAACAAACACGGAGGGATCCATACACACGAAACAGACTCCAGGCATTTCCGTGCACAAAACAACATTTTCTTTTAAGATTTAAGATTCATCGTGCTTAAAAATATACTCCAATAGGTCATCTTTCTAAATGGTATGTTAAAATAGCAGTAGTCCCTTCCTTAGCAAGTTCAGTGAAGACATAACACACACTGTAGGGCCAGGCTATGTCCCATTTTCCCTACAGTCAACCCTTTAACTGCAACTAAATTTTCTTTGAGTGCATTTTAAAGTATTTTTGAATCAAAAAATATTATAATCATTATTAAATATTATTAAATTAAACAAGAGAAGACTTGGTGGGTGCAAAGCAACCAAAAACATTGACAGAATAAACTAACTATGCCACCTGTAGGAAAGATCATTTACATATGCAAGGCTTCTGGTGCTTTTAATGCCAAAGAAATTCCTAGGCACAGGGACCTCAAATAACCATACCTATACAACTCAGAGTACTATCTTGAATATACTGGAAAAAATATAGACCAAATGTACTGCAGATTTTCCTCTTATTTTCATGTACTTGTGACAATAGTTCACATTTCCTTGGAATAGTACCAGGCTAGTTAAAAAATGTCAATTATATAATAAGGACCTCCGAGGATCTTAGGAAGTACATACTCTATCAGTTTATTGGATGACTGGAACCAAATATAATTTTAAAATGTTATTTATATTTTCCACCTGTCACTCTTGCCATGATACTGAGTTGTTACTTACTCCAAGAGAGGCAGACCTTCTCTCCCTCCTCACTGAAATTACTGAGCTGTATTATATGTCACTTGAACTAAGACGCCAAAGATCCCACCAACTAAATCATCACTTGCATCGTGGCACTTGGTGTCTTCACCTCATTAATTCTCCTTGAAACAATGCCCTCTCCCTCTCAAATCCATTCCTTAGAATCCATTTCTTCAGTCACTGTTCTCTTTTGTCTTACTCAGAAAGTTTTCATAGATCCAATGTTCTCTCTGAAATCAAAGTCAGATTACTTGTGCTCTGATTAGCATCTCTTCCCTGAAGAATTCCAATTTTATCCTCCTATCCAGTCCCTCTCCAGATGTGCCAAAGTAAATCATGGTGATGATGATCTACTTTTTTTCCCCTCAACTGTCAACACACTCTTGGCCATAAGGAGCTTTGCTTGTAACCGTCGCAGGTGTGTAACACATCACTGAAAGCAGAGTAATAGCCTCCCTGTTATGTATGAAGATATGTCAGAATAAGGCTCCCATGAAAAACTTAAAGTACACTCATGAAAGCCATGTTCAAGGTTCGTGAGAATTTTAGTACTACGAAATTGTCAGAGGATGATCAAGAAGGAAGTTCACAACTCTGGGATTTACATATTCCAAATTTTGTGATGGGAAGCCAACAAGAATCAGCTACAGCCAAACAAAGTTGAGGCTTCATACGAAGCACTTATTTCTATGCTTCACATGTTCATGAGTAGTTTCCTCCCTAGGGTGAATGTGACTGAAATAACATATACAGACCCACTCACTATATAGTCATCTGAGAAAGCAATAGTGATATAAACCAAGTAAGACTGAGAGCAGAAACAAAACGTGATCAGTTGCCGCGCACCGCGCCCCCGTGTCTGTGCTCTGTGCGCTATTACCCAGTTACCGAGCTTCTGGCAAGGGGCTGAATGTTAAAATACACAAACACACACAGACAGACAGACAGCCACACGGGTCATCCTTAAATTCCCCAAGAATGCCCCTTTGTGCTCAGGGGCAGATTATATAGAGATAGCCATGCCCCAGCCAAACCCACCAGAAACCACTCTCCTGCCATCAGGAACTCCTGAAGGTCTCCTGCTCAGAGCAGCTGTAGGTACTCGATCAGGGGATTACAAGAAATTCAGGATCTGGGGTCTCACTGCTCCCAACAATCAGTTCCACCTCTCCAACATGCTTAGTATCTCTGCCTAGTTTTGATTTTTCTCTATTTGCTTCATGTGACAAGCAACAGGTCTGCATCAACTTGTCATGTAGATGAAGGTTTGAAAGAACATATCTTCCTGGCTGCATCGTTAGCAACCTACACATGAAACAGTGATCAGAGCTAGGCCACCACAAACCACCACACTCCCCGGGGTGAGATATCATAGAACAAAATGTTGAAGACTTGAGTAACCACATTCTCTATCTAGCCTTACCAATAAAAATTCTGAAAGATCTCTATGCTTCCCTTTTCCATGTCTAGTTGGCATTTAGTATATCATTATTGATCATTGGATTTTGACTTATAAAAGAAATTAAGGCATATTATTATAGGGCTCCTAGACTCTGAACAGTGAGAAAGGTAAGTTTACCTATTTCTCATTCTACATGCTTCAGTCTGTGAGGACCTCGTAGAGCAAAAGGACTTCAACCTAAATCTTAATTTTTTTCTATTAATATCTTTACAACCATGAACATGTACTTAAACTTTTATAGGTTTCATTTCCTCAGTCATGAGGAAGTAGTATTCAGCTAATGTTTAACAAGTACATGCAGTATATTCTACACTGTCCTAGAGTCTGGAGTTACATAGTGAAGGGATTGTTGACAATGTTATCTTCACAGATTTTCTACTACGTAGCGCTGAAATAGTTTTACAGCATTACATATAACGACCACATGGGTTAGTATACAAACATATAATGGTACCTGGAGCAGAGTAAAGTAATCTTTCATAGGGTGTTGATGATGATAACGGTGATTATGAGGATGGCAGTGATGATAATGATCTATACTTCACTGAGGAAAGCAAACCATATTTGAACAAGAATAGCTATTAGTGAATTATTATGTGATTGTCTCTGAGATTGAGAACCAATTATGATACGAGAGAGAAATAGTTTACAACCTCCCAGCTCCTAAGAGGAAATTGGTATTTAACAGGGAGTGTTCCATTATGGGGGAATTAGTTTCTGCCTTTAAAGTTACTAGGCTTTCATTTTTACTTTTATTTGATTTGAACCTTCACAAAAAGCAGCTACTGTACACCATTTCATGGTGTGAATAGACTACCACTAAATAATTACACTTATGAAGTCATATCTCTTTAGACCTGTAATAATTTTGATGTCAGTTGCATGCCCTGAACAATTATAGTTCCAAACTTACATGTTTATTAGTTTTCAGTGTAGAATGGAAATGGTTACAACCTTGATCTTAGGTCCATGCAAAGCTACTGTCTGCATCAAAGAGATTTTCCACATACATATGATGTCAATTATAATGGTCTCACACCCTGGCTTAGTAACTTTGTACAATCTGTCCATTTAGATCTCTATCCATTAGGACTGGGCCATTTATCTCAGACACATTAATATTCTATATAGGCAAGCAGTGATGGATTATTTGCACAAGTAATGACTAACCATCAACAAACTCATTTATTTATTTATTCAGTTGACCACTATATATATGTGCCTTTTATTTATCAAATGATGGAATCTTCAATTTCATCTTTGCTTTGAAAGAGAAAAGCAGAACAAGAGTTTAACTATAAATGGGTCATAAGGAGAAGTATCAGAGAAATTAATCAAAATATATGATCTAAGCTTAAAGTTTTTCAAACTACAGATCTTAGACTAAAAAAAATAGATTGTCAAAATCTACTCAATTATGTTGTAAAATCTATGGAAATTTTATTGCTCCAAAGTTAAGGTGATATTCTCAGAGAAAATATTTGTCAGATCTAAAATTCTCAAAAACATTCACCCATTGAAGGTCTAATAAAATTCACTAATCCAAAATATGAAGATATATTAACAAAGAAAATCTTGTGTTTGGTAGACTTGTGTGTTTGTGTTCATTTATGTATGTGTTGTATGTTTTTATGTGTGTACACATACATGTGTGTTTATGTATATGTATGTATTTATGTGAATGTCACGTTGGTATATGTGTGTGCATGTGTGCGTGTGTGTATGATTCTGAAGATCAAAATCAGAACGTTACTCATACTATTTGTGCACCTGATTGTAAACAAAGGCTTCATTCTTGTTTCCTGATTGCCCAGTCTCAGGTAATCACAGAGAAAGTTATATTAATTAAAAGCTAAAGTTTGTATATAATTACAAACTATTTGGCCTATTAGTTCAGACATTTTATCAACTAGTTTTTACAACTTAAATTAGCCCATTTTATGATTTTATATTTTACCATGAGGCTCATAGCTTGTTAACTAACATCTTGCATCTCCAGCAACTGCTTGCATTTCCCTTGACTACACTTTTGCACCTTGATTGTGATTTTGGTATACTGGTGTATGTGTAAGCAAATTCATCAAAAAATATGCATTTTATACATCAATTGTACCGTAATCAAGCTAGAAAGGCAATGAATAAATACATCCAAACTCACTATTTTATAAAAGAAAGGTTACTTGGCATTTTGTTAACAGTTTGTAAATGGAGATAACTTTAAAAATAATTACATGACAAGAGATCCACAAACGGTCACTAGGTAAGAGATCTGAAATGATGTCTCGAGACATTCTGTTAGCAGTTTCCAAGTGTGTTTCTGGTAATTACAGAGGGAAACTTTGAAGGACTAGAGAGAAAGCTCAGTTGCTAGGTAAAATGCTAATCTCATGATCGTAAGGGCCACAGTTCAACCCCCAGAACCCAAATAAAATGCAATACACATGCAGCACTGTGTACAGGAAGAACCTTGGGGGCTTGTTAATAAGCGGTTGTAGCATAATTCATGAGTGCTAGGCCAAAGAGAGATCCTGTCTCAAAGTGAATGAACAGAGTTCCTCAGAGTGACACCCAATGTTGCCTCTGGCCTCCACAGTTATATGCATATATGTGCACATACATTAATCCTCCTCCACAATCCTACACACAACCATTCACGGACACGCACACACATGTGCATAAAAAAGAGAAAACTCAAGTGTTAGCAGACTTACAAAGTGAATGTCTGCAGAAGTTGATCCACTTAACTATTAAACATTATGTGGGTGATAGCTTTTGAAGGTTATTGTTTATTGTGTGCCAAGTATCATTGGTTAGGCTGGGCTGGTTGCAGTTTTCCGATGCTACATAACAGACATGTTTGGGAAGAGGAATCCCCATGGGAGATAATGTTTCTATAGGACTGGTATGTAGGCAAGCCTATAGGGCATTTGATTAATGAGTAAGTAGCACTTCTCCATAGCTTTGGGTTTCAGTTGCTTCCTCCAGACAACTGCCTTCAGTTCTGATCCTGACTTCCCTTGAGGCAGACTGAAAGCTACAAGATGAAATAAACTCTTTTCTCTCCAAGTTGCCTTTGGTCATGATGTTTTATGACCGCATTAAAAATCTTAACTAAGACAGAAACTGATACCAGGTTGATGAGGTATTTCTGTAACAGACTTGAACATATGTTTTTGAGAGGATCGTAGTAACATTTGAACTTTGGGTTGTAAATGTTTCTGAGAATTCAGCGCTCAGGGGAAAGTTTTGTGGGAGCTTGGAAGTTAAGAGTGTTGCTAGAAATGCAGATGATATAAACCTGGCATGTGAAGTTTTAGGGGGCCATTTATACAACAGTTGAATTGAGAATCTGTGTTCTGGTAAGCTGGGGCTGAAGAATAGATTGTGATTACGAGGAAAGGAGAACCACTAAAGTGAAACCTTTGTTTTGTGGGGACAGTTAATGCTGCTAGCTAGAACGGAGGAATTAAGAGTGATTAAGAGGAGACTAACAGCATTGAGACTGAATATTCTGGGAAGTATTCCCTCAGAGTCAGCACACAGAAGCTGGATCCAGAAAAGGCCAAAGCTAAACTTAGTGCTGGAAGTTTAACTTCGAGATGTGTTAGTGTTGGTTTTGAAGGCCTGATGGGATTACAGAGAGTAACAGAGGCTTGGAAATGTAAGAGACAAGAAGCAATTGGTAACAGTGCAAGCTTAGGTACAGTAGAAGCTGTAAGACTGAAGGGGTCATAGAAAGGAGTTGGGCTTTGGCATCACATGGCAGAATTAGAGTCCCTAAAGATAGTGCAAAAGAGGACATTGCTGAAGGTACAGCCAAGTTGCAGCAGAGACTCCAGCATTTTGGAGCTGCCAGTACCATGGGACAAACACTAACGATAACAATGGCTCTGGAGTAGTGCCAGCCTGAGTCTATAAAGCAAGCTATGGAAGACAGAGTCAGAGAAGTGGATTTGCCACACCTTCTGAAACCCAAAGGATTAGGAGGGACTTCCAGATTTCTATACTTAGCTTTTTACAGTGTTGTACTTTGGTTTGGATTTGATTTGACTGTGGCTGATTTTTTCTTCTTGGACTAACATGGTTTGTAACTTGTTTCTGTTTATTTGTTTTTATTTAACAGGAGTCCACAGTTAAGAGATTTTGAGATTTTATAGAATCTTTGAATGTCATTGAGTGCTGACTGTTGAAAAAAACAGGGTGTTTTAAAAAGAGTATATTTAATGCGGTTGAATTTTTAAAGAATATGGAATGTTTAAAGGTTGAAATATATTTTATATCGTGATATTGATATTAATATGAGAACTTGGGGCTATATAAGCAAGGAAAGATTATGATTTAATAGTAATGTCAAATGGAAAATGGGTCAGTTGTGATAAACCATTAACACTACCTAGACATATTTGGGAAGAAGAACCTCAACTGAGAAACTTAATCCGTAAGAGTGGCCTGTAAGCAAGCCATTAGTGATTGATGTTGGTGGCCCTAGCCCATTGTGAGTGACTCTCTACCTGGGCAGGTACTCCTGGGTTTGTAAAAAATCAGACTGAGCAAGACATGAGAAATAGGCAAGCCAGTAAACAGCATTCCTCCACAGTCTCTGCATCATTTCCTGCTTCCAGGCTTCATCGATAAGTAACTGCCTTGACTTCCTTGGATACTGGACTATAAACCATAAGAAAAAGGAATCCTGTTCTTCTCCAAATTGCTTTTGGTTATGGTGTTTTACCACAACAATAGAAATCCTAGGACACTGGAATAATATATTCAAGAATACTAACCTCTTACATTCAATTTATTTAAAAAGTAAATATGTAGCTATTGCTCTCATAAAGGCACAGTGGCTGTAGCTGCCTCCAGAAGACCTGCACAAAATCAAGCTACTTCCAGCTAGCATTGTAGAGGGACGCAAGAGGTCCCATAATGCAATTGAAAACAATTATTGGCTGTTGATGCCTGTTTGGGAGTAGAGAGTAAGTTTTCTTTGGGAGTGTGGTCACAAATGTGTTGCCCACGCTCCAGTAGACAGTCATACACCCATGAACATATAGACAGCACTGAATGGATGAAGTAGAACTTTAAGTAAAAATTTTAAGGATGTGAAACTGGAAAAAAATGTGTTGGAGAGATCTGAGAATTGGGGATGGTGGGAGGTGGATATGATCTTAAAAATATTGCTTACATGTGCAAAATTTTCAAAGAATAAATAAAAATATTTTAAGAATAGCTAAAATGGACAAAATCATAACTATAATATACCTACTTCCAATTTGCATTAAATTCAATATTCTCCCTTGGTAAACTCCACTCCTTGGTCTAAAGTTATTCTGAATATCCTCCAAAAGCATATATCTTAAATCAGTAGACTCCAAGTTGGTACTCTAGAGAAAGGTGGAACCTTTGAGGGCTGAAACCTCCTGGAGATCTTCAGTGTCCTTGGAGTGGATGGTGAATAACTTGTTTATTCACCTCCCATTAATTGCCCTGCCATAAAGTGACTGGGCTTCTTTTAGTGCATGCTATGCCAAAACAGAATGTCAATACAAGAAAATATCAAGTCCCACATCCCTAGGCTGGCACACACAAAACCAACAACTAGCATAAACCTTCCCTCTTTTTTTCTGTATGTACCTCAGGTATTTTTTAACAATAAATAAAGGATATACACATACATTAGTACACACATACCTACATTCACACATATGCGTACATACATACCAATAATAATTACTGATAAAGAAGATTTGAGAAAAGAGGGCAAAAAAAAGAGTCAGGGGGAATACTTATAAGAGGCTACAGGTAGGAAGGGGGGATGCATTTCTATTTTAATTAAAAATGTATTTAAAAAAAACAAAAAAGAAGACAAAAGAAACATGACGAAACAGCAAGATCATTGTGTTATTTTAGCTCCTCTCTTTTCATGTATTCCATAAACTAAGTTGTATTTCTACTGCTTACAAATTATTTCTCAGGTCTGTGTTTCACAAAAGTCACTAATTAGTTACAAATAGCTTAGATAATGAGGATTTCATGTGTAGCACAAGTGGCAGAGTATATTGACAGCTAGGGTCATAAAAACTAGACACTACACACACAGGCATGTGCACACTCACCCACATACACACCACACACACTCATATTCACATACACAAACACACAACACAGGGTGGAGGCAGCGACTAAAGAGTGTAAAAAATGAAAACTTAGTTGGGGGAAGAGGAGATCTGTGGCAGGTTGAGAGCTGAGTTGACAGAAGCAGGTGGACCTAGGAGATGTCTATTCTCGCTGAGTTTATGGGAGATTCATGAGCCAGAAAAAGATTGATGACTCATGTGTACAGGAAGCAGTTAAATCCTTGAGAAAGAGAGACCACCAAAATTGAAAAAGGGGGAAATATCATCACGGCACAGAGACAGAGCTATACTAACTAAAATTTGATAAGCTACTGGCCTTTTGAAGAATATAGAATGATCTGTAACAAGCTAAAAGAATATTTTTGCAATTAAATGCTTAAAGTAAAACTAGATTTTATTACATAGAATTTCTAATATGTGGTGGTTCAGCCTTTAGCTATAAAGTTAATATCCTCAGAATATTTAATGACATATTTAATAAAGGCATAGGAATATTAACAATCTTAAAATGGCTTTAATAAACATTCATTAAATGTAGGAACAAACAATAAAAATAATTTTTAGTGTTATAAATGTATCAAAAATATACTTTTAAAGAGGACCATTAAAGTGAGTATAAACTTACTGGAAAAATCAGTATTCATCCATAGTTTGGTAGGAGAAAAGCCCCTAAGAAGAGATGCTGGTCGGGATTTTAAAAGGTTGAACTCAAGATATTGACTGGATTGTGCTGTTTCTGAAGCCTCCTGTGGCTGTTGGCAAGTAGGCTGATGCAGCCTTAGACCTAGGGTTCTCATTTCCGTGGTGACTGTCATCAGGTCTCATTAGAGGCCATCAGCACTCATCATCACATGGTCACTTTAGGGATGAAAACTGTCCCTTGTGTCTCAAATACCTCTGACTTTTCTTTTTCTGAACTCTACATTCAGACATAAAAGCCTCATGTGATGAGGTCAGACCCACAATGGATATTGTCCACTTTCTAGAGAGAACCGTGTTCTATAGCTGGAATCCCCCTCCAAGGGTTCTCTCACAACCACCAGTTTCTGAGGCTTAATATTAATTACAAACTGTTCAGTCAATGGCTCAGGTTTATTACTAACTAGGTTTTACATCTTAAATTAACCCATTTTTGTTAATCTAAGTATTGCCACTTGGCCACGGTTTTACCTCACATCTTGTTTCTCCATAGGCTGCTGCTGTCTCTCTGACTCTGCCTTTTTACTCCCTGCCTTTCTGTTTGGATTTCCTACCTGGCTCTATCTGTATGACTATTCGTCAAATACATTTCTATATTAATCAATAGTAATAAGCTATTTTCAAAGCATATAGAAGGTTTCCCAGATGACATAGTAAAAGCTGACTATGGGATTGCAATGGTAGTTAAAGTCCCAGAGATTCCACAGGGCATGTGAAACATGTAGCAAGAACCAAAGAGATAGAGTTATTTACAATAATAGTTATGGCAGCAACCATCATAGTTGTCCATTGAATAATACTGTAATAATATTTGTAATCACTTAATAAATACTTTTAAATTTAGCTTACCCAAAGTTTGAAAGGACCATATGTGGTTATGGTCAGTAATCACTCTCAAGTTCTCATATATTTAATGCTTAATGATAGATAGATATTCATGTAGATACTGTGGGAGTCTGAATATCTAAGTTCTAAGAATCTAGATTACTGTATACTTTCCTTGCTGAGGATTTCTAAGAAATTCTCTTAGGTCCTTCATTTACATAAAATTAGAATAAAAAACCTGACAATTATCATCCTTTTAATTTAGATGCAAGACAAGGACCACTTTACAAATCACATTTATTTTTTCGAGACAGGATTTCTCTGTAGCTTTGGAGCCTGTCCTGGAACCAGCTCTTGTAGACCAGGCTGGCCTCAAACTCCCAGAGATTCATCTGCCTCTGCCCCCGAGTGCTGGAATTAAAGACGTGTGCCACTACCACCTAGCTACAAATCACAGGTTTTATGGAGTGTTCTGTGAAAGAATACCACTGGAAACAAACACAGTTTAATCACAGGTAACTCGGGAATAAGCACTTACATGAACATCACAAAACTGAGTGAATTCACTCAGTAAATCTATTTATATATCCTATTTACACTACTTTGATTGCACCACTCAGTGAACTATTAATAGGTCTCTACATTATGTGAAGTAACCATAATTTAGGGAGTAAGCAATGAATGAACACTTATCACATGCTACCTACCTTCATTATAGTATTACACACATTTCATTTACTCTTTAAAACCTTTTCATAAATAATCTTTTTATTCATAAGAAAACTAAGGCTCAGAGGATTTAAATTGAGTATGAAAACTGCATTAAGATACAGCTAATCTAGACTATACACCCCAGGCAAAGATATGCCCATTGTCATTCACTGTATTTAATAAATTTATGGATTATGGATGAATTTTTGGGTGAAGGGACTTGAAAAATTTGCATTGTGTGGAATGCCAACCGGATCTAAAAATGATTCAGTAAAAAGAGGAAACTGGTCACTAATTCTCATTGTCTCACTTTTTAATTGGGAGATTGTCAATTTACCTATCTCATGGGATTTACAAGGAATAAATCATAGATATTTAAAATTGTTTCTAACACTCAAAACATGTAAAATAATACCATTAATTTGATATCCATTTTTATATTTAATTACATAGCCTTTGTCAGTTGAAGTTAATAGTAACTTTGCACAATCTCCACATAGAAACACATTTTAGACTAGGGCTATCCTGGATTCTGAAACACTAACAAGTTCCATTTTTGATTCCATCATGTTCAACTAATGGCATTTCTAGATTTTTATTCATGGTGTTAAGGCACTGTGATGCATCCTCTAGAAATATCTAAAGGCATGGGGTCTGTGCATCTGGTTTGAGATTCTGTAAGATTGAAGGCAGTGAATTAGCTCATTTGATTATATTAAATTCAAGGTCTATCTCATGACTTCTTATAAGCTATTAGACATTAAATAAGCATAGGGATTGAAGTCATCTCCCAAGCAACATTGTTTCTGAGAAGGATTACTAATTGTGATAAGCATCAAAATCTAAACCACCAAAATTTAGATATAAGATTAATATTAATCATCCAAATATCGGTAACCCAAGAACTCCAAGTGCAGATGTACCATGAATGTTGCACTCAACTACTTAATCATTTAATAAATAATAAATATTAGATACCTCTATCTTCACACTAAAAGGATAGCACTAAAACAAGGAAGGCATGGTCCCTGTTCCTTTCCCGTCTAATTCCACTCTCCCTGGCAATTATTGTCACAGAGTTTTGAAAATTTTGGCTAATTTTTAAGTTGATTATTTCTCTTAAAATGCCTAGAATTGTGGCAAAGCTTTTAATCTTAGGAACTCAGAAAAAAATGACTTTGAAGTTATATTCAACAATTGTTGCTTCAAAAATGCAATTCTAGAAACTCTCTATGCATTTTATATACCAATAGAGGCTGTGATATTACAAATCCTAAGTTGAAACACTCCTCTGTCACAAGCAGTGTGAATGGTTAGTCACTACCAGAGCAATAGATCCTTCCTGCTAATGGTGACAGTCAGGAATCTACTTGCAAAAGATTCCCATTTCTACTTCTAAGGAAAACCTGAGTTACAGGTTTTCCCTTCTCTCCTTTGTCAAATTCAAGCATAATTTCTGACTTCCATTTGAGAAGTGAGATTGTGTCACAGCTGACACCTGGCTGCACCTAGCCACATACCCATAGCTCCAGTCACTAATATTTAGCGTTGAGAATCGCTGTCTTTCAGATACTGCAATGATGACATTGTGTTGGTGGGTCCATCTGTAATGATTCATCCCATCTCAGTGGGCAAGTCTAGCTTATAAACAAGGTATATGAGAGAAATGTAAAACTGAAAGTTGTTACTACATCAAAAACTAGTTTCCTGTGACACATTTGCCCAGTTAAAAGAATTATGTCCTGATTCATACAAAACTGAAGACAAAGTCAGAAAATTGAAAGTCAAAGCATAGCTTGACAATGGAGCATTCATGTTTCAAAGACGTTGTATCTATAACAGATCATATCACTATCCACAGTTACTTTTCTTTCTTACTTAACAGAATGATTAAAATACTCTGAGCAAAAGATAAAAGAAAATATCATTTCAAAACAAAAGATTGTGGACAGAGGGTAAAATCCAGCATTCAGACTATGCATAGTAAGGCAAGCACACTGATGAATTGCGAAATACAGACCTGAAAGTGTATGACAATGTATTTGTTAAACTTACATTTATTTAACAAGTTATCCAATTGATTCTTTCATATCCTTTATAAAAAGCAAACAAACCAACAACAAGAAAAACAAACAAACAAAACAAAACAAAACAAAAACAACTTCCTTACAGGCCAGAAGTTGCAAACTACTTTTCAGGTGTGTATTTTGGAAAGAAACACCAGACTTCATTTGATTTTATTTCCGTTGGAATTTGCTGATCTTTGAAAACTAAGTCTTCAGGTGAGGGACCTTGCTCATCAGATAAAGGCACTTTCTACCATACCTAAGGACATGTGAAAGAAGAAGAGCTCCAGTTTCTACAAGTTGTTTTCACATCTCCAAATGCCCACTGTGGCAGACACACACACACACACACACACACACACACACACACACACGATGATGATATCAGTAATAATAATAATCAGACATACAAACTGAGAAATTTCCTAGAAAGTCAAGATTTTCAACAGCTTTTGAATAATAATTTAATGTCTAAAAAAATCTTATTTCAAACACTTATATAATTGTGATCAGATAGACTCAGCCCTTTCACACTGGTTAACAAATTCTGTAGTTACTCCCCTCCCCCAGAATTCTTAGCTCGTCCCATTTTTGCCCTGATTATGGACAGTAATTAAGTGAACATAGCCTCCCTGTTGTTATTAAATGCTGCTGTATTTCACAGGCTGGAGATTATACCCTGGATTCCAGGTGAAACAAATCCAGGAGGAATGCTGAACCGAGGATTTCCTAATTTAAAGCAATCAAGAGAAAGCAATCTGTCAACATGGAAGCAAGCACGGGAGTAAATGTCTTCACCTCAGTGGTTACAGGGGTAGCATCCTATGCAATGAGTAACAGTTCACTTAGCTGAATGATGTAGACTAGATAAAATCTCTAGCAAAATACTGATTTCTGTAATGGCAGCAACTGTGCCCAGTTTCAGTGAATTACTGTTATACAAAGAGTTAATCGTATGCTAGAATTTTTAAAAGAGTAGGCAAAAATCTGCAATTTGTTGGAAATATACTGATTTCAAATTTTTAAGTTAATTATTTATTTAAGTGAAACAAACCCATAAAACTGTTTGATGCCTTAAACTCTACACTAGCAACACTAACAAGTCAAGTGACTCATAGGAGTAATGTAAGTTGGGAAAAAACATATTGGCAGAATTCCTTTATTGTCACAGTTTGACAACTACTACTAACATTAACAAACAGAAGAGCCATAGCAGGCAAAGTAATTTCCATGGACAAAACGATAAAGCAGAAAACTCTCTAAAAATAAATAAATATTACATGAGAAACTAGGCAACTCGTCTTTGAATCCATCTAGTATACAAATATAATTAATGTCTATCTTCTACAAACATGCATACTAAGGGAAGAACAACAGAGAAATCAGAAAATTCTGCATTTAGATAACTCGTATTCAGTATACAAAACGCCAAAGCTTTACCAGGTGCAGAAACCCTGTAATTCACTCATAAATGGCGTGTTTGTGTGGAGAGGGTAGCAAGTAATCCAGTAAGGCTTCCCAAAGCAGTGACATTTAAACTAGAATATGAAGAAAGAAAATGCTTTAAGTGGAAGCCACAGCTTCTACAAAAAGTCAATTGATGAAAAAAAAATACACCAAAAAAAAAAAAAAAACAAGCAGAGAAACAAAACACTCAGAGTTCACACATCCGGACTAACACATCCAGAATAGCTGTGAATAGAAGGAATAAAAGTGAAGGCCAGAAGTCATCTGGACCACTTGAAATGTTCTATGCTTGTTCCTAAAAGGAGTGAGGGTAAGAAATGAGAGTTTACTTATATAATAATGAGCATATTCGTACTATAAAATGATATATGAACTGGAA
Source organism: Arvicola amphibius (assembly GCF_903992535.2). Taxonomy (NCBI): domain Eukaryota; kingdom Metazoa; phylum Chordata; class Mammalia; order Rodentia; family Cricetidae; genus Arvicola; species Arvicola amphibius. The sequence continues at coordinate 32,143,059 of NC_052047.1, read as the reverse complement.
ATTAAATTCATATCTTTAATAGGTTAATAGTTTAGCGTAAGAGCTTCAATGTGATTGTTCTGGAAAGTACAGAATCTTGGGACACTCTTAAGATGAAAGAATGAAAAAAATTCAGAGAACAAAAATAATGAGTGAGCTGGAGGACTAAACGTGGGAAAGAAGAATCAGTTTCAAGAAGAGTCTGTCAAGAATGTACAACATAGCTTGGAGGTAAAAGAGGGTAGCTTGAGAAAGATGCTGCCCTTCACTTCACACTCCTCTGGGATAGACATAAACAGTGGTGAGCACAATTTCATGCATTTATCACAAACTCAGAGGCAGAGAAGTCATTCTTCTCACTAATATTGAGACACATACTCTATGTTTTGTTTCTCCACAGTGGAATGTTTTTAGAGTTTTAGATTTCTGCACAAAAAAAAATGCTTTTAGATTTCTGTTTGCCTTGAAGCAATCTATACAATAGGATAAGCATATTAGATGAAAGGAGCATATGCAAATCCTATCTAATTACCTGGTATCTTCATGTTTTAGAAATGAAGGTACAATGACAATAAGGATTTATAGAAGCTTGTTTATTATCTGATACATGCTTACTGTATCTAAGAATTCACCTTCTTTGTTTAGGACAAAAGTCATCAAAGCTCAACTTTAATAAAAGTGTTTTATTATCTTGCACATTTGTATTTTGTTTTAATATATTAGATAGTCTCCCATCACAACTACTTGGGTCAATGAAAGGCCCACATTTCTCTTAATTCTTCAAAATGAAAATGTAATTAGTTCCTTACCAATAAAAGATCCTTCAGGTTCATAATCTTGTCTTTTTTGGGTGTCCTAAGATAAATCATATATAATGTTTATGAAACCCCATTTTTCTTTCATCAAAGTGAAAACTTGATACACTCTAATGGGAATGTAAAAGAATTTAATTAAAGAAGCTAAATATGGTGGTGTCAACTATAGTCCCAACTAGCCAGTAAGCTGAGAAAGAAAGACTAGTTGAGTCTAGGAGTTCAAAACCAAACTTGGTATCTTAAATTCTGCTCAACTAATAATAATTATCATTACTTTTTATTTAAAAAAAGCTTTGTAGTTCTCTGTCATTCATATTATGTATGCAAAAATCTTATTTAGTATAATTCTATATATAGAATTTAAGTTGTAACTCATTATTTATATAAATTTAGCTCACAACTTTAATTTTAATTAATATGCCCTGTGGTGTTTTGAAAAAGTCAAAGAGACTGGCACTAATAGGAAGTGTGGCCTTGTTGAAGTAGGTGGAGCATTATTGGAGGAAATGTGTGATGGTGGGGGTGGGCTTTGAGGACTCTTTTGCTTATACTTCGCTTAGTATGCCACTTAGTAAACCACTTCCTATTGCCTGTGAGCCAAAAGGTAAGAACTCAGCTCCTTCTCCAGCAGAATTGCTTCCTGCACATTGCCTTGCTCTCTGCCATGATGATAATAGACTAAACCTCTGAACTACAGGCAAACACCACAATTAAATGTTTTCCTTTACAAAAGTTCCCATGGTCACTGGGTTTCTTCACAGCAATAAAAACCCTAACTAAGACAACCCCAACTAGTTAACTACAATACTTAAAACATAATTATCAAAGGAATTGCCACCACAATATTATATTTAAGAAAGGGTTTCATGTAGCCTTTAGCTACTGATTTATTTGCTTCTATATTCCAAAAGCTAGGATTATCAGCACATGCTAAATGACCTTATTTATGAGGTGCTAGTTACGAACCCAAGATTTTGTGCACACTAGGCAAGCACTTTGCCAAACATGCCACATCTTCACCCTCAGTAATATTCATTTCAGTTCAACAACTTTCAATTGTATTATATGATATAACTCAGGTATATTAATACCTGGACAAAGTATATTTTATATTATATAGATTACTCACCTAATTAATAATCAACATAGGTGATACCAACATTTTACAAAATATTAACACAAGGACTAAATATATCTATGATTATATTCTGAAGATGAAGAATGGCAGCACCACCTTATAGAAAGAAAATTATGACTTTCTAACTGACAAGGGGAAAAGACACTGAAAGCAAAAATAATAACATTTAAGGAGAGCTTAAGGCACCTGTATTTACATCATCTTTCTGGATACCTCCTGGTATTATAAAATGAAGTGTAATCAAAGCCCTTCGGAGTTTGAGGCACTTTCCCATTCTCCAAATGTGGGCCAAACTGACACCATGGGAATCATGGAAAATCAGACATACTCCAATTCAAACCACCCAGGTGATTCATTCCCATTTTATTGTGCAGAAAATTACTAACAAACAGATTTTATAAACCCAAGGCAGACACTCACTTTCCCAGTTATCCTCTTTGCTTCATAGAACTAGGACTTAAAGGTGGAAATCGGATACAGGGGAAAACTTCCTCTTGATAACAAGTAGGAACAGGGCTCTTGAGTAATCCATTTCTTTGCAGTTCAGATAACTATGGTGGTTAAGCTAACTAGAGTCCTACAGAAATCCTGGAATCAGCAAAAAGAAGGGTGCTGGGCAGTAAGCTCTACCCCTAGCCAAGGAGCTATTGGCAATTGACAGCTATTGGGAAAGGGTCAGGTTTCTTTAAGAGTATAACATCTATAAGTTGACCACACTCCAGTAGAAGGCTATACACTTGAAAATGCTGAACAGCATGAATTGCTCTTAATGGTGGAAAAGAGACACATAGTTATTTTGTAAGGGAAAGGGAATGAATCTGAAAAGAGATGAAAGAGAGAGGATAAACATGATCAAAACTCACTGTATGAGATTTTCAAAGGACTAATGATAATAGTAATAATAATAATGTTATTATCATTATTATTATGAAGAGCTCCAGGCAGGCAGTTAATGATTACTGAGAGAGAGAGAGAGAGAGAGAGAGAGAGAGAGAGAGAGAGAGAGAGAGAGAGAATAATGATAAACCCCCTAATTAGTTATCCAATAACAGTGGTCAACCCTAATAACATATGCACACAATATATGAGGAGGTCTTCATGGACCTGCTGAGTTACCATTTGTATATTTTATGTATGTATAGATGTATCAAGAACAAGTAAAGAAAAACAAAAGGAGATACAGATAAAGATAACATTAACCACTAAAGAAGATGATTTTCTTTTTAGAAATAAGATCATGTCATGTAGTCCTAGTCTTAGCTGGCCTGGAATTTGGTATGTTTTCTAGGCTATCATCTCTGAAGCACCTATGAGTTGGGATAATAAGAATGCACAACCACTCCTACCTGAGTCTGAGCTCTTTATGTCCCTTTTAATGATAGGTCAGTGCCAACCGTCTACTACTAAGTTTCTTGTTTATAGGAAACTGACATTTTCCCCTGTTTTGGATTATTAATTTGTAGTGCTCGTGAGCTCTTTTCTCTATTTGCAATTGGCTTTAAACATGCAGTATAAAAAGCTACTTGGAAATATCATATCTTCTAATGTCTCCAGACAGACACATCTTTATGTCACATCAAATTATAGAGAGCAAATTATAGAGATGACAGGCCACAAAACAGCTCCCCAGAGGAGAAAAGTTTTGATGAAGAGCCATCTGTTTTCTGCCCCACTAACTTTTAGATCTACTCTCTTAAACATACACCTGCCCACTTCCACATCTGCTGATAGATTTTGTTTAACATCCCAGCTGTTTCAAGACAATGGCAACAAAAGCTGAAATCACAGCTGCCTCCTGTAACTGGTGGCTGTCTGGGAAAGGGATGCCTCTATCAGAACCTGTTACCAAAAATGACAAAAGCCCAAATGGGGTGCAGTAACAGAGCATGACAGATTACTGATGTTATAATTTAACATGCCCCAAGATGGAAATGTCTCTATCCTGAGTCAACAGCTAGGTCCCATGAGACGTCACCACCCAGGTGTTTCACACGTAGTAATGTAAATCTGAAATGACCCTCCCAGTTAAAACTATGACTCAAACCTTCAGTTTGTTGACAGCCAAAAATATCTCCAACAACCTTACAGACTATGTGGGATACTGAAAGGAATGAAAGCTAAAAAGAACCTTCTGTTAGAGCAACATTCTGCTCACTGATCCATCTGCCTCATGTTCTACTTTAAAGGATCCAGACCCTAGCTCTTAGGGAGGTAGCTCAGTCAATGTTAGTGTTTTTCCTGAAAGAACAATGATCTATGCTCAACCTAAATACCTACATAAAAACCCAAGCATGATGATGCACCTTGTAAATCCCAGTGCAGAGAATGGAACGATGAGTGAATCTTTAAGAGATCTTTGGCCAACCAGTCTAGCTTAATTGCTGAGCATCAAGCTAATGAGATATTTCTCTCTCTCTCTCTCTCTCTCTCTCTCTCTCTCTCTCTCTCTCTCTCTCTCTCTCTGTGTGTGTGTGTGTGTGTGTGTGTGTGTGTGTATGTGTGTGTGTCTCTATCTGTCTCTCTGTCTCTGTCTCTCTCTCTTTCTCATACATACACACATACACAAATGTGGAAGACAAATGAGGAATGACATTTAAGGTTATCCTTTGACTTCTACACTCATGTGCAAATAGGCACACATGCACACTTACTATAAGCATTATTAATAATGTGGCTTTTGTGTAGATTTTATGCTAATTATCTTTGATCTCATAATCCTGTAAATTCTACTAAGTTAAGAGCCATTGGTAATCATAATGTCTCATTTTAATATACAATTATCAGATGACATTGCTCTCTTAGTAATATTTTCATTATTACTCCCTTGACAGTGGCCACAAAACATTCATACCCATTGTCTCGTCACTTGTCCCCCAACTAAGCTTTTCCCATGTAGTTTTCAAATATTCCAAACATTTTTATTCACGTTATTATTCTTATATTCTTCCCAGTAAAATCCCCATTTCACACTGTTTTGCTTCAATGGTTACCCTTACATGCCCTAGATAACTAATTAAATCTAGACTCCCATATTCCCTTTGACTTGACTGAAACACCAGCCTTGAAATTCCATTTTCTTTTAATTAAGACTTCCTTTCTGGGTATGCAAATTTTAATCTTCCTTGTAAACCTGTCGGGTATTTTAGTTCACTATTTCATTTCTTTAGAATCTGAAGAGTTTCTGTATGTAATTATGGTAACAAAAATGAATTTTCTCCATTCATCACAATTTTCTATGCTTGGGCTGCGTAATTCCGGTGTGTGAACATCTAAGAAATTCAAATAATAAAAATGTACTATAGGCCTCTAACCCAAGGACCTGATTATCATCATATTTGACTTCTAATGTGTTCTTACATGTAACTGAGAGTAGATCAGAAACCCCAGGTCTCTTTTTAATTATCTCCCAAAACAGAGGTCTTTCCCTCCGAAAATACTCAAACAGTTCACATCTGAAGTCCTCTTCTGTACCACAAAACATTGAATACTCATCATACATCAATCTGAAATCACATGAATCTTTTACCTCTTTTTCTTTTCTTTACCTGTGATTGTACTCGGGGTACTGTACAAAACTGAGTTTCATCTCCAGTCCTGTAGTTTTTATTTTCAGTTTTAATATATAGTCTTGCTACATTGCACAAGTTAGCCCTGAATTCAGTTATCCAGACTAACCTTGAACTCATGATCTTCCTAGTTGAGCTCCCTAGTTACAGGTCTGTGCCATCACTCCCGGCTTCGTTTTATTCCCACATGCTTATTCACATCTGTATGGAAATACTCAGATATCACTATAAAACCAAATCTAAGCCAAATTTGGGAATGTTATTAGGATACATTATTGATTCTTGTTGAGACACTCAGAAGCATGACCCTTCTTCAATCTCTACTAACCTGGATGATAACTTGATTCCTCTAATTACAGTTAGTATACACATGCACTGTGCATCATTCTAAATGCTTGAAGCACTTACAGAACCATTTAGACCTTATACTTCTTCACAAACAGTTGAAAGAGCCTTATCTTAGTTATTTTACTGTTTCATAGATATTCGTGCAAACTGTCAGCAAGTGAAGACTACCATTTTATCAGGTTTGAGACAAGAACTGATCACCCATTTTGCTTCTCTAAGCCACACAAGATGAATGATTGTCTTGAGCTGCATAGGAAATCAATGCAGTAATATTCTAACCCAACAAGATCCTCAAGCAGACTGAGATGCTTTGTTACAGACAGTACCACCACAGGTAATGCCGGGACACTTTGTACTTACTACGTTAAAAAGCAAATAGCATACCGAGTTTAATTAAGAAATGTATTTCTCCTTCATGTTAATAAAAAGAAGGAGGTTGTCTTAAGACAGGACTACTTTTGAAAATTTAAATAAAGCATTTTGCTTTTCTTAAAATGCTTTAAACACTGATTTAAAGAAACAATGAGATCTATATGGGCGATTTAAAAAAAAATAAACTTTACCCACCACTCAAATGAAGATGGACATGAAATCCTGTTTTCCTATAATAAGCTTAGAATTTACTAATGGCATAATAAGGTAAGAAGCATGCCAAAGCCACTATATAATGACAGTTAATTAAAGTATAAAATGAGAATTTTGAGGACTACATTTCACAGTGTCTTGGGTACCCTAACTTTGATGATATCTGAATAAAATATTTGTTAGTATTAATTTCGTTCTCAGAGGTCACTTTGTAAGTGAAAAGATCTGTTTCTTGATGAATGAGGGTGTTTCAGGATAAAAACAAGTTTTCAGGGTTCTATGTTGTATCAAAAGATTAGAAATTCAAAAGAGCCGGGCGGTGGTGGCGCACGCCTTTAATCCCAGCACTCGGGAGGCAGAGGTAGGCGGATCTCTGAGTTCGAGGCCAGCCTGGTCCACAAGAGCTAGATCCAGGACAGGCTCTAGAAACTACAGGGAAACCCTGTCTCAAAAAACCAAAAAAAAAAAAAAAAAAAAAAGAAAGAAAGAAATTCAAAAGAAACAAACATATTGCTTAATATATTACCCCCTATGTATTTGTTTTCATTTTATATTTCATACTTAGCTATTTCCCCATGCAGCTGTAAATCAAAGTGCATGAACATAGGAGAGGGCACAGGGCCCATGCTCTCCTTGAAGCTAGCGAGGCGCATCTAGAAGTTTCAAGTGGAATTGTGCTTATCTCACCATCAGTAAGAATTGACGCTTCTGACACTCAAACAAAAAGCAGAAAATTCTCAATGATTAATAAGAAGAGCGGAAGTTTGTGTGTGACTATAGGTTTTCTCAGGGACATGTTACAAGTAAAGGTAATTGATTTTTCTGGACCTCAGAAACGTGTCCTTGCCATGAAACACTTGCTGAAGTTTATAGTCATTTGAGGAATGGTCACCCACATGTCATTCTGCCCCGCAGCCAAAAGGACTTCTTATCTGTGAGACCAACACCATCTTTGAATCCTGCACTGTCTTTCATGTGGCAGATCTTCAATACATATTACATAATAAAATAGCAAAACCAGCTCATTTGATTTTTGCCATTGACCAGTAATGAATCGCTAAAACTACTCGTGTGGTCATCTCCACTGGTGACTCAGGTTGTCTATAATGTGATTCAGATGGAGTTGAAAAGTAACGCTACATTGGATGGACCACACCCATGTTCACTAAGTCCATTAGGTATTGGCAGGGGTGGGATGGACCACACCCATGTTCACTAAGTCCATTAGGTATTGGCAGGGATGGGATGGACCACACCCATGTTCACTAAGTCCATTAGGTATTGGCAGGGGTGGGATGGACCACACACATGTTCACTAAGTCCATTAGGTATTGGCAGGGATGGGATGGACCACACACATGTTCACTAAGTCCATTAGGTATTGGCAGGGGTGGGATGGACCACACACATGTTCACTAAGTCCATTAGGTATTGGCAGGGGTGGGAGCAGGCATTAACTGCACTAACCAGAAGTGCTCAAAATAAGTCAACCTAGTAGGTAAGGAGTGTTTGTGCCTCCAAGAGGCAAAATAATAATAAATAAAACATTGGTAGTATTTATGTGTCTCACCTTTCAATGATGTCACCTTCAGAAAACACCATACTATCTAACCTAACGCACAGCCCTGCTATCGTGCATGTGGTAAGCCTTTCTTATAAAATAATCACAAGCTGCACTTACTTCTTGTAAGAAAAAAATTATGGAAAACTATGATGAACTATCACACACCACCCATTTCTGAGGAAGCCTGTCTTGGCACCTTCTGTGCACAGAGTAAACAACGCACAGTGTTAGGGAGGATGTTCCAAAACACTAAGACGCTCGCTAGTTACACCACCAATTACTGAAAAGAATATAGAATGATGTCTATAACATCATCGCATGTTTTGTTTAACCTGGCATATACTGTAATGAAGTCATCAATAGACTAGTCCCATGCCAGACTGAGAGGCTAGGAGGGTCCAGGACAAAACTAAAAAGATAGCTGGTACTACATCTCAGAAACCTGGAGGCTTAGGATTTCAACACCTCCTACAAGCATATTTTAAATAAAAAAGAAATGACAAATGACTTGATATCTAGCATAAACACTTTTATAGAAACCTCTTTACATACCTGTGTAAAATTTCTCACTTTGTCACTCTTGAAATTTCAAAGGCAGGGTTTTATGTCACCTATAGGCCAACTAACATGGGTAGACTTGGTATTGAGCACAAAATAGGCTCTGAAATCTTCTTCTTCCTCAGGCTCTTCCTGAATTTGTAAGCTGAGACTGCACTTACATTTTCCGGCTGCCCAAAGCCAAATAATCATTAAAAAAATATATTCATTACAAAACTGTTTGGCTGATGGCTCAAACATATTTCTAACTAGCTCTTACATCCTGAATTATCCCATTTCTATTAACCTATGTATTGCCATGTGGCCATGGCATAGTTTCATTTTCTACATGTCTCGTTTCCTTGGCAGCTGGCTTACATTTGCTTGACTTGGCCTACTCTCTCTATATATCTCTGTTCGGGTTTCCTGCCTGGCCTTATTCTGCTAAGCCACTGGCTGAAACAGCTTTATTCATTGGCCAATAAAAGCCACACATATACAGAAGAACATCCCACATCAGGCTGTCCTTTTGCAGGTTCTCTAGGAGACCCCAAGAGTCTCGACTGCACAAGTCCTTTGCACGAGCATAGGATTCATCCTCAACTGCAGGGGTCAGGAGGCTAACAGCAGACTTCACAGCTTTTAAGGAAAGCAGAGATTTCTGACTTCTGTGGTTTACACTGTTTCCATCTGAGATGACAACGTTTTAACAGACCAGCTCAGTCTCCTCTTTTCAACACACACTACAGCCTTTCCCTCTCTAGTCTTCCATTCCGTATGGTTAGATCTGTTTTGGTATTGTCTGTTTTGTGTTAGTAAAACCTTGTTTCATAAACAAAGCTATTTTCATTAATTGATGATTCCACATTGCTACATTTCATAAAAATCACAAAGCACAACACAAAGGGAAATTTTCTCTCTTGTGTTGATTCTCTTTCCAGAGATTCTACATATGCAAAAGAATGTGGACAAAATAAGACAGAATTAGCAAGAAAAACACAATTATTTACTTTCCTTAACACTATCGAACATCTTTAGGCTAAACATGGTTGTGCATCCCCTAAATGCTAGTACTCACGTCACAAAACCAATTAGATACCTACATTCAAGCCCAGACTGCCTACATAGCAAGTTCCAGGCCAGACAAGACTGAACAGTAAGACCCTTGTTCGAGAACAAAGCAAACCAAAATTAGAAAAAATAAATTTTATCTCAAAAATTAACAAGTTTCACAAGCCACAGTCTTATGAAGCAGGTGTAATACTGAATATTGTCTATGCTGCATATAAAGTCCAACAAGGAACTATGATATCTCCAAATATTGAGTTCATCCTCTGTTTCCTCAACACTGTACAAAAGACTCAGAATAAATAACAGAATAAACCCCAAACAGAAAAATATGCCATTTATTTTATCTCCATTTTAAAAATAGAAAAAATAACTCTTTGGAAAGGTTGAGTAACATAGCAAAAAATATTCAATTAGTATCCTATGGCAACAGAATTTCTCAGTCATTAATGATTATAACCATTCTGGCAGGCATCGCATATATTTTCTGTATTTTTTTTGCCACCAGAATAGTTCATGTTTTATTATCGTGCATCTCTCTGCAGTCTATGGATAAGACAGAACCTAGAGACTGTCCTTCAGGCCTCAGATCAACGGCCTGGCCTCACTCATGTCTTTCATAACTGCAGGCATTAAACTTCTTATGATTTTGGATCATAAAAGAACACTAGGAAGATATTTTCTAGATGAACTCTTCAAAACAACTTTTCAAAACTGTAGTTAGGCATGGTACTCAATCTGGATTTTGCAGACCGCGTTCATAATTTAAATATCAAGGCTTGTCATTTCTAATAGTTATCACTGCTGAGCTCTGTGAATGTTAGCTGTCATAAAAATATGAGGCCTGTCTACACACTCATTCTGCCAATAACCCCATAAAATTGGTCTGAAAACAAGTGTCGGTCTTTTAGCAAGTTAACAATTTGAAAGCGTCTCAGCAAAGTAAAACTTTCAGTTTCCCTAAGTTGCTAGTGCCAGTGACTAACATGAAGGCAAAAAGGCAATGCTACCTAATTTTAATATCTACTCTCAATTGACAAGATTTTTGAGGCAATCTACCTTGGTTGTCCACTCTCAGAATAAAATAAGACTGCCAAATTTATAAGACCAATAATTGTTTCCTTGATGTGTTTTCAAGAATGCCACAAAAGAGATAGAATCCACAAAAGTGAAAGATAGACTCCATGAAGAGACAACCTATGCTACTTGTACAAATACGTATCTCATTTTCCTCGGTATGCTGCATTACGCTTTCTTAAGAAGCTACATTTAGTTGATCAACATAAAATCTCTGTGAGAGAAAAGATGGATAAATAGAACTCAACCTCCCATTTCACAGACTGAAAGTTAAGCAAGAAATAGGATGTGAGCATCACCTCAAATCCTACTCTAAGCTTGCTGCACAGTGGTAGCTAATACAAGTTAGACTTTGAATAATTGGTAGCCTAACTGCTCTGACTCAATCAAGTGTCATTTTGAAATATTTTGATGTAAATAATAAAATGTCAGTATTGTAATTTGATCATAATTATTGCATTTGTCTTAAGAAAAAATTAAGTGTATGGGTAATTTTTGTGCAGTATGCTAAAACAGAAGTTGACTTAGTAAAATTATATTTCATTCAAGATATTCACGGCTGCTTAGCTGAGCCATTTTTTTCTAGAACGTTAGGATAGATCTATCCGTATATCAAGAAATAGAATTTGCAAGAAGTTACAGACTTAACAAGACCACACGTGTCATTTAAAGAGACAAAATAAGCAGTTAACTATGCAGTAATAAATAATTTAACTTGTATGTTAAAAGAAAGATGTCTATGGAAAGAATGCAACTAGGAATGATGGATCAAGATTGGCAGGGCAGTCAGGCCACAGGTTATATTAGGTTGGTTGGTAAGGTGGATTACATCAACAAATATCCCAGGTAAAGGGAGAATAGCCAGAGTGTCCTGGTGTGTTTACAGGACAGGAAGGAGATCAGTGCAGCTGAAGAGGTGTGTGCAGGCAGAGAGCTATGTGAGGTGAGAATGTATGGAAGAATGTATGGAAGGCAGATCACTTAGGACTGCACAGACGTCCAATGCAGGATGAACAGGGTGTGGTTTCAGGGCTCAGAGCAGGCAAATGGTATGATCTGACTTAAATTTTAAAAAGGTCCTACCATAAATTATTACATCTTTGAAAAATGAATAATCCAATATATTGCATAACCTGTGCCATGTACCTTAATCTCAATACACCAACCTTCTCTCAGAATTAAATATCATTATTCCCACTTTCCCAAAGAAAATATCAGATCTCAGAGTCTCTAAGGAACTTCTCTGGGTAATATTAAGGAGCAAAGTCAGGTGAATAACTTTTCTAACTTATTGTTTAAAGTCTGACTTCTCTTTTCTAAGTATTTATGTATATTTAAGTTATAAATGAATTAAAACAACACTTATGGCTATTTAGCTAATTAACCATCAATGAAGATGCTCATTCCTGTATGTTGTTATTGATTTGAATTCTAATTATTTCCCTTATTACCCTCTGGAATATGACAGAGTATTCACCTCAACTTTCTATTTCAAATGACATGTGTACATTCAGGTTAAGACTTTTAGGGAAGTGAAGAGTGTACACTGCTCGCAAAGAGGACCTGAGTTTATTTACCAGAACTCCCAAAACTTCCTGAGATGCCATCTCCAGGATAATATGACATCCTTAACCTCCAAGGACACCTGCATTCATGTGCGTATGCACCCACACAGACATAGACATAATCATAAAGAAAAGGAACAAATCCTGTGTTGCAGGAATGATGAGAATAATTTAAAATTTCAAGAGTCTATTTAGAAATTTTTCACAGGATTTCATTTATTTTCTATCATTTTTCTAATTGCCTACATGCACATAATTTTGCTACATGCATTGCATATGTCATCATATTCAGCATTTATCAAAAGAATTGAAATATAAACTGTATTTCAGGAATAATAACTGTGCATCTACAAAGGCAGAATATTTCAAGTTTGAACAAGAGCTGAGCACCAGAGCTGTTGTGCTAAATCTTCTGAGTAAAAGACTAATGTCTCTCCTTGAGTCACACTTCTTACATCAACATTCATAGCTCAGATGGCAGTAAGGTACAAGCATTCCCATTTTCCAGATGGCAGAAAGTTAATAAAAAAATCAACATTTATTTTATGGCCACAATAGGCAAATCAATATCCAGCTGCAGCAGAGGATATATGATGCATCATCCCTACAATACTATTAAGGTAACAAGAGGAGCTTAAAAATGAAATACATAATACAAGATAATATGCAATAAGTTCTATTTGAGATACAAAAATATCAACTGCTAAAGAAATTCAACAGGCAGAGAATTGAATCTTGGTATTTCAACTCAGTCTGTACTGAAGACCACTGGTATCATAATGGTTTCTATAGAAATGTGAGGTTTTCAATTGGCAGAAAAGTGGAATAGAAGTCATTCTACTAACAGGAGATAATATAGCCACAGGCCAAAGAAGCAGATGGAAGGGATTGTCAAAAGAAACTCGTAAAGTTTGAAGTGCAAGATAGATGGGAATTGACCTAATATGGAAAATGAACCCAGAGAAGCATGGCTGCTAAGACAGGAGAAAAGAAAATAGATTTGATGAAATCAAATTATTATTAGCATGGGGCACACATTTGTGTATCCTGTGTTGTTATGCAACATTCCTAATCAGCTCATAAAGTAGAAAAGGTAGACACAGTTCATCCACTTTTAAGCAAAGGAAACAAGGCTTCTCTGCTCTGGCAGCTTTGTGGGAGAGGGATGCTGCAGAGCACTACTCTAGAAAGTCTGACACATAGCCTCGACTCTTCCAGTACCCTCAACACCACCCATCAGACTACAACCATCCAAGGCATATGATCAAGAGAAGAGAGTGGCACACATACATTAGCAGTGTCAGAGTAATCAGATCACCAGATACTAGTAGATGGTTGCTACTGAGGAATTGGGCAAAAAAAGAATAGCCTAAGAAAGGACACAATATATTACATTAAACCAAATAACAAAACAATGGGCATCCATATATGAATGTGAGCAAAAGGAATTTTTAATATGAGATACTATTTTAAAAAAAGGAATTGGAGACCATGGTAAGATTCAAAGCCAAAAACAGGTAGTCTTTTGTACCCCACCATACAACCTTAAATCAAAAACTTCTTTTTAAAATTAAAAAAAAAATGAAGTTCAGGATGTAGTTTCAATATTTTCCAATTTATTTTGCATCAGGTGATTTATTTAAAAACAAAAATTGCTGTGTCTAAGAGCTGCCATAGTGCAATTGCACACCCTGGACCACCATTATGAACTGGGCAGTTGTGCACTAGACTTGCTTCTCTGGTGTGGGAGCAATGTGAGAGTTGTTTGCCATTTTTCTTACTTGGGTAACAAGCCCTTATGCTAGGAATATCCACTAATTAAATGGCATAATGTTCAACAAGTTGGGTCTGTTTGTCTGCTTTCCTACCACTCGAGACAAATCTGGACAAATTCCAAAGAGACATTTAAAATAAACAACCGTCTATCTTTATCAAGCTAATTACTCACTAAACTAAAAATTCACACATTAAGTCAATACCAGATTTCCACAAAGCCACATGAAGCTCAGGTTGGACTGGAACTCACTGTGTAGTTAAGGAAAACCTTGAACCCTTGAGCTGCTTACTTCAATTTCACAAATACAGAGATCACAGATGTATGCCATCAGGCCCAATTTAGTCCAAACCCAAGTCAGCAGAATTGCAAAGTTATTAATGCTGGGAAAATCATATACCTGTGCTGATCATTACCCGACATAGAACATTCAGCTCATTTTTCTTATTATTGAATCAGCTAACCATCTCATTAGGTATGTGTACATGGAGATATTTATCACATGTGGTTTCATAACTAAAGCTTTTTGTAACATATCAATATCTGTACAAATAGATAAATATTTAGCAGTCTTAAAGCTCATTAGTGACATTTTGGCTTGGGATAGTTTTAGCAATCCTGCATCTATGCTACTTTGATCTAACTCTAGCATCCCTTAGCATTGCTGAATGGTAATTAAAACTTAGCTCATGAGCCAACCCTATTTCCTTTACTTTCTTGGATTAAAAAAAAAGGTTTTATTTGTTTTAAATTGTTGTTGAAGTTTGAAATTCAACCGTGTGACAACTTCTTAGAGCAGAATTATAGCCAGTCCATATTTGACACTTCTGTATAAAATTATTATTGAGGATCTATACTAACCTGAAAATAAGCATCTGTAAAAAGTGGTAATTAAGTAGCCCATGATACTACACAGGTAAAACAGATAAATAATTGTAAAATTGGACATATTCTGTGATTGAAAAACAGGTCTCTTTCAATAAATTAATTAGAAAGTTCTTCACACACACACAAAAAACCTTATCTCCATATAAATGTGGGCATTCTACACATGATATATGAAATAGATTAGGCATGTGCAAAAGAAAGCAATAAGGTTCATTTTGTGCATCTTACTTTCTGTTATCTAGGACATCAAATGCCTGATAATATGTCTTCATGCATGAAGATGAGACTTTTACCTTTAACTTCTAAAGCCATTGTTTTATGACAGTTTATAGAAACAAAGGAGAATTATTTTTACCTCCCAGTCCTGGTCTAAGCCGATTATCATAACCATCCAGAAGTCTGTCTAGTATTCTTGTAAAGATGGTAATGTTATTTTTAGCCTCATCTTCTTGGATGTTAGCCAGCACCAACCTAAACAGATAATTTTACAAATTGGTATGTATTTTATATATGTACGCACAGTGTTTGGCTAAGTGCCAAAATGCTCTTCTTACTTGATCTAAATTTGCGGATTCTTTGGCCATTGGTGACACACACTTCATTCCTTTTTTCATTCTATAAATAGCACTCAACTTACGGGAACGGTAACTATAATGTTTAAAAATGGATAGCAAATAACAGAATATCAGAAGTATAATTAAAATACTTTTGAGATTTCTGCCACTTAGCCCTCTGTATGGCTTATCTTAAAATCTATTGCATAAAACATACCATTTTTGTAGATTCTCATGTGCCAACATTATTGGCGAGATTGATTTGCAGTTAGATGGAGCAGAGTAACTAGAGAGGCTTCCGAAGTGTTTCTTCAGTGTTGTGAACACTAACTGGAAAATAAACTGTCATCTTGGTGGTACAAATCTCTCTATCGTTCTCATAGATAGCATTGTTTTTCTATGTCTTTCACATTTTTAGACCAAGATAATTTCCTGACTTGGGGTATACCTCCACCCAATGGCCAAGTGTAATATAGACATCAGGGAAACTCCGCTGGCAGGCTGCCAGGCTCAATGTGGCTGGAAGATGGAGGTGGGTTCTAAAGGCAGCAGCCACACACACAATCTCACAGAGTCTTAGGAAAGCTAGGTCCGTGGAGTAGTCTCAGAAGAGAGATAAGAGACTACATAAAGATAAATGTGTCCAGTCACCCTTTTCCTTTTTTTGGTGATAAAATTTGTGGGAAGAGATGGTCTTAAAATATCCCCAGTTAAGCTTTTGAAGCAGTGATTTTCCCCATTATTTCTCCGTCATAAAGCCAGAGACCTGATTTTGTGACAGCAATTTGGTACCAAAGAAACTGATGTATAAAACAGAGTGTCCCTTTCCATTGCCATTTTTTCTCAGAATGATTCAGAGATTTAAATTACTGTCCCCAAAAAAGAATCATTTATATAATAGAATAAAATACTGCCATGAACATTATTGGTTAAATATAGAACAGAAAATGAATAGAGGGATACTCAGTTAAGCAATTGGTGGTGGTTCTCAATGGGCATTAATTGATCATAGATTGCCTACGTCTCTAAAGTCAATGCTCAGGTGTACTTTCATGCTAGTCAATGTACATCATATAAAACATCATTGACAGAGACCATTTACACTGAAACGAATGTGAAGTAGTAGCTAACAATACTCATAATAACATCAAAAGTGGCAATGAACGTCAAGTTAACATTTTGAAAGCCAGAGAGAATATTAAAGTGCGAACAGGAAGACGAACAACCTCAAATTATATAAGGAAATCAGTTCATACACTCTACCCTCAAAAGTTTTTGCTTGCCTACTTTAAGCTAATTTTCAAACCCCTCACTAAAATAGTCACAAGAGTCTGCGATTTTCTCACAGAGGTGTTTTTCAGTCATATTTCATATTCTCTTTCTAAAGTCAGTTAGTGGGCATTTCCCAATTAAAATTAAGTATTTCCAAAGAGATTTCTTTTCATTTACAAAATATCTTTTCACACTTTGAAGATTATTTGGTCAAAATTCTTAAAGGGGATAATAAAATGCTATATAATATTTATTAAAAATTAATGGCTATGGAAGAATTCTCACAGAATTTATGTTTTAATTCTTCTAGTGTTTAAAAATTTTTTCTAAATGCCTTAAATTAAATATACCCACTGCTCAATTTTTAAAAATCAGACCAGATTGCAATTAAGATGAAATTGCTTAAAACAATCAAATTAACTTCCATATAGATAATTAGCAAAAGAAAAATCACAAATTCAAAATGACTCTTTATATCAGTAACCATCTGCTAAGAAAAATATCTCCAGATTAATAAGATGAAAAGTTGGTTCACAGGTCTTTTGTTTTTTCTTTGAGATTGTGGAGTTGTATACTATCTCCACCTAGAGGTGTGAGCCTCTCATATCATTTGCGTTCTCTGCGTTGTTTTTAGAAGCCCCAATGATTGAAAACAAAAAAAATGCAAAGGAAGAAACAGAAAGGAAAGGAAAAACCTAAGTTTCCACTTAAATCATTTATCTGATACTTCACTGTCTGCCCCGAGAATTTGGCTTCCTCACCAGATTCTTCCTGTATCTTAGCAATAGGCATTATTTTGACTAATATACTCCTGATAGAGTATTCTCCAGTTAAGTGTTACATATAGAAAATGTGTCCGTTCTCTTTCGTTTGTTTTTCTTTTAAGAAAAAAAAAAAAGATCAGCAAACTTTTTTTAGAGTTTCAGACACTTAACGGGTTAATTTTCTATACGATGCATTTCCATTAAAAAGAGTTCTTCAAATCACCTCGCCTCTAAAAGATCACAGATACACTTAGCGGCATTTAAAAAAAAAAATCACGCTAGACCTGAAATGCAGAAACCAAACACAGCGTCTCACCTGGCTGGGTCCCACACCAGGAAAACAAGCAGCAGAGACCGTACATTGCAGGTGTTCAGTTTTGTCTTCATCTTCCTTGTTTGAGAAGCTATGAAAGAAAAACAAGATAAAATTAAAATTGTTCTGAGTCCTACCAACCAAGTAACCGCAAAGAATGTCATTTCCGTTGTGGGAGTGGGGGTGTTACTCCCGTGTACTAGGTATACAGGTGTAGGACTAGATGACTGAAGGAAATTTTTTTTAATGACTAGATGACGCTACTTCATCCCCCCACCACCACCTCTTAACTTCCCCCAGCCCCGTCCTCTGCAAACACTTCGCAATGCACACATAAAATGACAAGACCCCGGGACTCTAAGCTGACACATGCGCTTACGGAGGAATAGATTGGAAGAGTGAGTGGAAACGAGGTGGAGAGCTGGATACTCCAAGCCTCGCCCTCTCCGCGAAGACCACCTCCGCAAGCACAGCAGGAAAAGCTAGCAGCAAGCAGCCTACTTTTCCTTACAGTGAATTGCAGTCCTCGCGTGTTCACTTTCCCCAACAACAACCACCACCCCACGCCAAAAAAGAAAAATAGAAAATCAAATCCAAATCATTCTCCCTGCCCATCCACATTTGCCCACATCCACGTTCAGGAGGCAGCAGGGTGGGAATTAAGTGCTGCGAACTACGTGTTTGACAGCTGCTCTAGAGCCGAGACTACCCAAAGAGCTTCAGGATCAAACACCAAGCAGGCAAAGCAGCGCAGCCACTGTGTGCAAAGTTGGAGATTGTAAAAGAGCCGAGCCTGCGTGCTGCCACCGGACTGGACTGGCTTTTGAATTTTTATTGTAGTTGCAAATACGCTTCTGGAGAGGGACGTTGGAATTAGATTTTGGAAGCTGGAGGGCAGAGGAGAACCTGAGTCTCTATTCCGAGGGAGCAAGAAGAGTGGAGTGGGTTGGGGGCGGGGGGTTAGGCATGCTGGCGAAGCAAAGGAAAATGAGCAAAGGTCGCCCGCTGCCACCAACGTCTGCGACCCTACCTGAACAGCAAGCAGAAGTAGATGTTTTCCTCCAGTGGCTCTGATTCTGAGGAGATAGAAAACTTGAGAAAGAGAGAGGAGAGGAGAAGAAGGAGAGGAGAGGAGAGGAGAGGAGAGAGAGAGAGAGAGAGAGAGAGAGAGAGAGAGAGAGAGAGAGAGAGAGAGAGAGAGAGAGAGAGAGACTGCAGCAGCCTAAAGAGCAGGCAGCAAAGGGATGGGCTGGTGGAAGCTGGAACAGAGCGCGAGGAGCCGCGGCCGCGCGAGGAGTAGGCGGCGAAGGCGTCCGTAGTGGCGGTGATGGGCGGAGGAGGAGAAAGAGGAGGAGGGAGTAGCGATGGCAGGAGCCGGCGGTGGGGGTGCGGAGGCACGATGCGCGCTGGCAGCGGCGGGCACGAGCCCCACGCCAGGAGAAGGAGGAGCCAGTCTGAGGAGGAGGGCTAATGAGGTTCCTAGGAATAGGGGACCCCCACCCCCACCCCAATTCTGTTCAAGCGACCGCCGCCCTCTGGGCACCTGGGGCAGCGCAGCGGGGGAGGCGCGGGGCACCCCAGTGAGCCCCGGAGCGCCGCTGCCGGCGCCCACACCGCGCTGGAAGAGCAGAGCCCACGCCCCACCCGGAGCTGTTCTCCGGGGGCTGCGAGCTTCCTGGTGGGTGGTTTAGGGGGCGCTGCTGGTGAGTGTGGGCGAGAAACTATGAATGGTGCGTGTCAGTGAGGCCCTAGGTCCCGCGGACTGTTCCCTGCCGCTGGTCCCCCGACATCATCTCTGGTGGAGCGATGTGGCTGCCTGGAAGAGGTAACGATGTATGGCTCCCACTGGAGGGCGAAGGGGCTAATCACGCCTTTACTTAGTCATCAGCACATCCACGCAGGACCAAGTTAAACGCACATTATGTGGAATTACACAGCAGGAAGTTTCTTTGATTCCTTAGCCTTCTGGATGTACCTCTCATTCCTCTGCACTCTGGTAATCAGGACCAATTTCCCCTCAAGCTAGGAGGGCTGGATACTTGCCCAGAGCTGGTCAGTGAAGGCCCTGGACCGACCTTACACATCAGGAAACCTCCTGCCTACTCTCAGCAATGGCTTTTCCCTAATCTCTTTGCCAGGCATTCTCTTTACCTAGTTATCAAGACTCAATCTAAGAGCTATAAAAAGTTTACATTAGCCTGCAGCAAAGGGGACCCGCTGCCGCCTTTCCAGTGCCTTCTGCAGATGGTAGCAAGATGAAGCAGTTTGAGGCTTTCCCCCTTTAGGGCTCTTTCTTGGCAGAGATTTGTAATTCCAATCCCATCATACACTTTGAGCATTCTGTATTTGATCTGTCTGCTTTTTCTTCCGTTTTATCTTGGGAGATTAAATCCAACTGAACAACTTGAACAAAAAAAAGAAAAGGGAAACAATGGAGAAAGAGAGAGAGGGAGAGAGAGAGAGAGAGAGAGAGAGAGAGAGAGAGAGAGTTGTGGTTTTTTGGTTGGTTGTTTTTATTCTTTCTGTATTGCACATGAGACTGAATGTTATCTACATTCTACTCAAGCAAATCAGAGATAGTATTTTTTTCAAAGTTGTTATAAACGTGAGACAGTATAAAAAGAAAAAGGGGAGCATTTAGTATGTCTGTTATTTTATATTCAGAGTCAATATATGCCAAATACTTCAGTTTTAGTAGTTGAGCACCAAAAATTCAGATTTTTTTCCCCTAGGTGGTTGGTTCAGTTTTCTTAACAGGCAGTGCTAATCTACAGGAAACATTAGCTTAGCTTTGAAGATTATGGGGGGGGAGGAAAATCTTTATAATGGAAATATTTTAGGCTGTTCATTTTAATGTATAAGCCACCACTCTGCCAATGAGCATTTAAGGTTATAACCTAAACAAACATCTGTTCTTCTTTTGCTGGCTCTATGAAGAAGGGAACACCATGCAGCCTCCTCCTCTTCCATCATTAATATTCCTTTCCTGACTTGCCCATTGCGGAGCCTAATTGAAATTCACAAAGATTAAAAGCATGCCATTTAAAACCTTGCAAGCAGGGAGCCCAGAGTCTTCTACTTGATGAGAACATTCTACTTCACATTGCATCTTCCTGTTCGGCTCCCTTCTGTCGGTTTCTGTAAGAAACCTCCAACTATGGCATGTAAATCACCACTAAGCTGTCTATATTTTGACCAATACAACCATATCTGCCATTGCTTCTACAAAATTTCCCTTTCGTGAACCTCATAATCTCTGTAAATATGATCACATTCTATTCTGATGCTTTCCTATCACTATTCTTTCTCTTGATTCTGATACAAAAGAAAATAGATTCTGATTCTAATTGCTTGCTTCCATTTTAAAACTTTTATGAATTGAAGTGATTTTTTTTTCTTTAAGAATGAGCTTTGTGTGTTAAACTTGTAATCTCACTGACTTATGATCTGCATTTGAGAAACTTCATGAAGTTCTAGCAAGCTGTCTGGAATGATTTTACCCTCACCACTTAGTTTCTTTGAAAGTGTATGTTGAAACAGGTCAAAGAGTTAGATACACATGTACTGGACCTAGAGTAAAGCCAGATTTTTTTTTTTAAATCATAAAATTCTGATTTTTTACATTCATCCCCTCCCCAGAAAATGTTTTATGATTTCTATTGATGTTGGATATCTATGATTTAAACTTCAAAGAACATTAAAGGAATTGGGAATCAGAAAAGCTGACAGCTGAGGGCAGTCATCTGCCTCAAAGTCACATCCAAAGAGATGTTTGCTGCAGTACTGGGCTTGCCTAATCTCTTCAAAGATCTGAATGCAGTCTGCTTTGCCTCTTAGCTCTCTATGGTAGAGTGTGGGTTAACTGCCTGAACTTGGAGAGCCTGGGCTGGGTTTGGTGACTAAGGTTTTCCTACCTAGTTCCCTTAGAACATGTCCTGGAGAAGCTGTCCCTGAAAAACCAATAGCTAATTTGTTGCCAGTAAATCCATTCCCATCCGTGCTTGGCCAGTGCAGAACCTCTTGTGTTGAACCCTTGTGATTTACTTAACCAAATTGGATTTGAGAGAGAGGAACATTATATCTCCAGCATCCAAAGCCACAAAAAGTCCAAGAATAAAAGAAAGCAAAAAAACAAAAAATGGAGCCCTTTTATTTCTGTTGCATTTTTCCTTATATCTTACGATACTGTATAATTTTTAAATTTGGTATAAAAACTGTTGCTTTCTTTTCTACAGACCAAATGGGCACTGCTACTCCAAGACCTCCACATGTCTAGAGGTCATCACAACACTTGAAACTTTCTTACAGAAAGCAAATAGAATGCATTGTTATGAGTATATATACATATTATACACTCTTAATACATATATTAAGAATGAATTGTAGGAGCTTCTTTTTACAATATAGGGCAGCAGGTATAGAGACAACTGGACACCTTGACAACAGAGACACCTTGTAGAGCATGATGCTGTGGTGTACTCAGCTCTAAATAGGCCAGTGACATCATACTACTCCTCTCAAATTTCAGGAACCATCACAGAAGAGAGAATGGGAAGACAGTAAGAGCCAGAGGTAGTGGAATCTACAGCAAGGCAGTGCTCACTGGAAAGGACAAGGCCATTGGACACATGGACTCAAAATAGCTGTGTCTGCATGTATAAGGACCTGCACAAGAGCAAACCAGACAAAATGCCAGCAAACATTCATGAAGTCCCAGCCCTTGCTGAAAAACCATTGGCAGTTGATAGCTACCTGGGAGGGAAGGTAAGTTTTCTTCAGGGATGAGGCCAAAAGACCACCCATACTCCAAAAGATGGTCCTACACCCAAGCGCACAGAGACCAGCACTAGGTGGATTCAGTGAGTTATAAAAGTAAAAGTGCATATGAAATTGGGAGGGAAAATTAGTAGAAGAGATTGTGGAGGAATTGGAGGGTAGGGAAAGGGAAGTGGATTTGGACAAAATATATTACGCCCACGTATAAACCTCTCAAACAATTTTTCAAAATTTGTAAAAAGAAAATACACAAATGTTAAAACAATATTGTGTAAAAAATTAATGTTAGATAGCTAAATAAATAAAATGAATAAGAACATCTTGATAACATTTCTATAGACTGTAGTTTTCCATTTGATTTCTCATACTCTATAATGATAACCTAGAGTTGCTTTAGTAAGACTAGCATCTCACTATAGGTAAATTGTTTAGTGTGTTAGTGCAAAATAAATTTTAATCAAATGAAGATATATGGACTGGTGAAATGGCTTATCCAACAATGGCAGCAGTCAGCTGGTAAGCCTGATGACTTGATGTCTGATTCTTCAGGATTAAACAGACAAGAGAAAACGGACTCCATGTGTCTATCATGATGTGTCCCTTTCCCCAAAATAAGTAAGCAAAGATTTCTTTAAAATAAATAATAAATACCCACAAAATACCAAATAAGAATGCAAGTCAGGACCTAAAGCATGCAGTCTTGTTTACAAAATTAAACACATGAATACCTTAATAATTCCCGAATGTGCTTTGAATGTAAGCCTGTTTTCTCAAATTCACCAAGTTAGAAAAACAAAAACAGAGAAATGAATAGAAAACTGGAGTAAACACCCATTTGGCAATTCTCAAGTCAAAATTGTAGCTTGATCAAACTCTATTTTCCTTGAAAGCTGTGTTTAGATGGATGGTTAGACTCCCAGATTCAGAAGGAAAAACAGCTGTAAAGTGGGAGTAACTAGTCTCATAAAGAAATGAACTTTAAGCTACTCTCTTACACTAATGTAACTGGGTCACATTTCATTAGAGCTAAATTTATCATAGTTTAGTAGCTGGATTAAGTACACATTTTACTTGCTTCGAAGAGGGCCAGTAAATATTTATAAAGTAGTTTTAGAAATTCTTATTCAGCTTACAAATTAGATATATCAAGCATTCCCTATACACTGGTGGTTTCTGATATTTCTTAAACTGACTATTTATATAATTACACACATACAGAGTAGTTTGTAGGAAATTTATTGCTGTCTTTCTGTGAAATTATCAATAGATTTTTTCAGTTTATTCAGCTGTTTCTGAAGAATAAATAGAACTTCAATAATTCAACTCAAAGTACTTCTAGCAAATTGCACTATGAATTTTGTTCAGTGGCATGCTACGATATCACCAACTATCCCCACCACCTTTTGCCTGAGAATGTCTTATTAATACTAACGAAAATAATGAACTTATGGCAATTCCATTTGAAGAACAATTTATTTTATTAATACCTTGTATATACTAACATACGTGATCTTTGAAATTAAGAGTTAGGCCCATCTCATTTCCATCTCACTGATGAAAAATGGTTGAGGTCGCATTTTTGATTACTATAGAAAGGGCATAAATATTGAGAAGAAAAAAATACACAATCAGATTATAAGTATTTCCTAGTCAACCAGAGACATAAAACAGAAAGTAGAAATCAATTATTTCTAAGAAAAAAGTCATAACGCCATAACAGTTAATAGACCATTGTCCTTGGAGTCTCATTGTATTGGCCAGAGTGGTTTGCACACAGATGTTCTGAAGTAGTTGCTGACCTTTGTAAATTCTAAATCCCTTGGAAGACTTGATTGCATAAATAAAGATGACTTGACCTGGGGTGGTCTCAATTGTCATATATGCTAGTAACTCCCAAAATTCCACTCCAAAAGGTCACTGTACACAAACGCTTAGACATCAGTTCTTTTCTCAAAATGCTCCTCTTCTGGTGTTGGCTAACTTATACCTCCCCAGATCTGCCTCATGAAAGGAGCAAGGAGACTCTTGATCTCTCAGCACCGCTTTAGTACCACACAGACACATTGACTCTTGTGGAGAAATTGATGATTGTTCCTGTCAGTTGAAGCTTATCTTCAATATCAATTCCTCAACCTTCACTATTTGCTGTCTTGCAACATTCAGTGCCAAGAATCAGTAACCCAGCACCTAATTTCTCTCCTTCTGTCTCAGCTTTCTCTGTTTTACTTTCATAAGGCCTAAAAGCCATAAGAGTGCCATTCAGTTATCTAGAGTAATTTCTTAGAAACAGTTCAAGTCAAGAAAACTTTTTTTGTGTATCACATTTGACTCTAGCTTCAGTTCTTCCCTCTCTATACTTGTGTATTCTTTACGATTTTGCCATTGTAACTCAAACCATGAGAAGAAACTAAAGGAAAAATGTATGTGGGTAGATATTTGAAAGGTACAGTTCATTGCAGCAGGGAAGGCAGAGCAACTGGAGTGTTTTGGCAGCTATGGTAATAAGAGCTCTATATACTTGGTGGGACCAAGAAGCAGAAAAGAGAGTATGTTCCACTCAACTGCTCTTCTCTTTTTCCTATTTTATTCAACCCAGAACCCTGCCTTTGGGCCTTCAACATTCAGGCTGTATTTTTCCCCTCATTTAATTCTCCCTAGAAAAGCAAATATCCAGGTGAATGCCTCACTAATAACCTAGACTGCATTCAATCCAATCACATTGGCTATCAAATGTCACACGTGACTATATTTGCTGCATCTGATTCACACATGCACAAAGTCATCATTCTTCCTTCAAATACCTTGTCTTTCCTACATGCTTTATGTCCTCAAACCTCATTCACTTCTTTTAAAAGCCAGTTGTTTCTTTTTGCCTTAATAACTATATTTATTTATTTTAATTTAATTAATTTATCTATTATTTATTTATTACATACCGATCCCAGTTCCTCCTCCCTCCTCTCCTCCCGCATTTCCCACTCCTCACCCCACAACCTCATGCCTCTTGTTCTCACTGCTGTACCAATTGTAAACTCACTTCCACACTCTATCTGATGAACATTTCATGTTTCAGCCCTAGAAATTATTTATAAGTTCCAGGTAAAAGTAGTTATACTTGTATTCACAAGTTAGGCCAGGCAATCAGCATGGGACCAAAACTATTTAATTGAACTTAACTCTTCCATCTCATTTTGTGTTGTTTAAAAATTGCCATAAACCAGCAAGCTTTTAGCTACATAAATCATTTCCACATGGTTCTAGAGCTCAGAAAGTCTAATACTGGAGCTAATGCATTCAGTATCTTTTGAAAGACTACTTTCAAAAGGTAACTTCTCACCCTGTCCTCACAAGATAAAACAGGGTGAGCTATACATTTCTGCGACCTCTTTATATGAGTCTAAATTCCTTCATTAGGGCTGAATTTATGCCCATGGTCTGAACACCACCCCTAATTACCTCACACCCAGTACTTTGAATGGTTGAGATTCAGTATGTGAATTTGAGCAAGACCCAAACATTCACAACCTAGAAGGTGCTTTGTGGCACTTAGCTGGTCTTCTTGTTTTCTTATTGTATTTAGTCCAGGACCCAGGCCATAGGATGGTGTCTCTAACATTCTACTTTTTTTTTTAAAGATGATGCCATCAGAGTTCTTTAATGATCTTTTAAGGAGTTTTATCTTAGCCATTTTTTTTCTTTCAGGTGAGCAGATAGAACCAAATATCTCTGTGGTCTTCCAAGAAATTCTTGAGGAATAAATGAAATGGATCAATTAAAAGAAGAACAACATACCTACTGAATTAATGAGAAAGGACAAGGATGTTTGTTCTTCCATATATATGTAAGCCATTAAATCTCTTTCAGGGACAGTGAGGGGAAACAGCTGTGCCAAGATTTCATAACCTTCTAACATCTAGATGAACATCTTGTTGACACTCTTTATAAACCATGCAGCTTGGTTAATAAATTCTTTAGTTTCAGTGTCTTATTTCTCATTCACAAAGAATAAAAGCAATTACAGATCCAACTTCCTTGGGTTGTCATGAGAATCCTGTGGGTTGATATATGTGCATAGAAAATAGGCTAACAGGCAACACTACACAGTCCTTGTTGTTTCTACAGAAGTATTTAGATCCCAGTCTCTACAATTAGAAGATGGGATTCATTTTTATTCACAGCCCTTGACTATACCAAATCCTTTGATTCTTATTTTTCCCATGAGTATGTTCACATCCTTTCTGTCCTTCCAAGAGTCAAGCTTCAACTTTCACAAAATAATCCATCAGAGCCCAAAACACATCCACACATATTTTTTCTTTCTTGTGCATACAGTGTTTTCCTCATTCATTTGGAATATCATGCCCTTTTTTTTTCCAGGCAGCCAGCATTTCCATCCTCTTTTCATTCTTTAGTGATTCCTTTTCCTCCT
Organism: Arvicola amphibius; assembly: GCF_903992535.2. NCBI lineage: Eukaryota > Metazoa > Chordata > Mammalia > Rodentia > Cricetidae > Arvicola > Arvicola amphibius. The sequence continues at coordinate 32,116,047 of NC_052047.1, read as the reverse complement.
CATTCCCTGTTAGTATTTATATATAGCATAAGCCCGCACTTGTGCAAGTACTTCTCTTTGGCATAGGAAAGACCATGTGTTTATGACGCATACAGATAAGTTGACTAAGCAAACAGGAATGGGAGTGCTTGATGTGTGTGCGCATGCATTCCTGTCTATGTTTCTTTTTGTATGTCCCGATATTAAATCCACTCAAGTGTATTGTACTGATATACTGTATTGATTATTTTAAAAACCCAGGTGATTATTTTCATTTGAATTGGTAATTAATTTACCTAAAATAATAAAATTGCTAGAAATTGGGATTTGAAAAACAATGAGACACATTGCTATAGAATTCAAAGAGCCAAGCTCACTTGAAAACATGGGGGCACCCAACAACCCCATCCTTGTCAAATCCTCAAATGAATGTGACCAGAAATTCACCTTCTTTTTCCTTGAGATGGCTGTAAAAATGTACTTGCTGATATACAGTTAGAAGAGAGATGTTGTGGGATATTTTCATACTGTGCGAAGGTGTGTTGCTGTAATTGGTGTAATAAAAAGCTAAATGGCCAATAGCTAGGCAGGAGGTAAGGCAGGATTTCCTGGGAGAAAATAAAAGAGGAGGAGAATCTGGGTGCAAGGGATGGCAGAACACAGAGAAAGGAAACAAGAGTTGCAAGGTAGAGGAGAGGTAACACCATGTGGTATAACACAGATTAATAGAAATGGGTTAATTTAAGTTATAAGAGCTAGTTAAGAACAAGCCTAAGCTATAGGCTGAACTTTTGTGATTAGTAACAAGTCTCCTTGTCATTATTTCAGAGCTGACTGGTAAGACAGGAAAAGACTCATTACAGAGAGACAGAGAAATTTCCAGTTTGATTGCTTCCCTTGAAATTAGAAGGCCAGCAGAACTGGTTCTAACAAAGAAATATAAGCAAAAAAGAACTATTTCCAGATGACAGCTGGATATAGCTTGATATGCATCAGATATCACATGTTGCCTTTTTCCTTGTTAAGTGTCCATAGAGAGTGATGGCCTAAATTATTGGCCTGTGGATACCGAAAAGTGGACAATGAAGATCAGAGCTTTTAGCTATCATACATTGGATATCATATGTAAATAAAAATTTACTTATCTTTAATACGTTTTTGGGGGGGAGCCAATGTTGATTTATATCTCTTTCTATGTCTTACATTGCTCCTCAAGTGGAAGACACTCAATAGATGTTAATTTATAAAAGATACTCAAGTGAATAAAACACATAAATAAATTAATAAATGAATGCCAGTCTGTTAGAGAACCCCGCACTTATCTGTCTGACCTTCCTACAGCAGCCTGTAGGTCATGTCAATGTAGACCTTAAACCTTTTCATATACTCCCACTTCTTATCAGGTTAAGATCCAAATCTTTATCATAGCCCAAATCTTGTCTAATTTAGCTCCTGCAAGGTCCTAGGCTACCAGTTCCCTCATTCCATCAATACCAGCCTATTTTTGGTTCTTAGAGTGTGCCAGCTTCCTGGCTGCTATTTCTCATCTTGTCGTAGGATGTTGCATCACTCTTTGCCTGTGTTGGAAAGCTCCTACCATCCTCATCTCACTTGTATCTACTCATTCATTCTTCCTTGAAAAGGGACTAGGAAGCACATCTCAAAAAATTTCCCTAGCAGCTCAGATCAACCTCTGCTGTTTTCCTTTGTGATGTGTGCTTTCTTTCTGATAACTCCTTTCTATATGTTTTGTAATATGATTACCATCTACCCACCAGTTTTGCTATATTTCTGGCTCTGTGCTGATTTTTAGATAACATTGAATCTCTTTAAATGTGTATATCAAATGATTCAGAGTAATCACTGAATAAATAATTGCTGGAAAAAATAGAAAAATGGATGAGAACCACTGCATTTGTTAATCTCACAAGGCCACTCTCTCCTACACTGATATTTAAATCTTCAGTTCCAAAATCGTGATTGTTGCCACAGAGATAAAGAATTCATGCAAAGAGATGAAGACCATGACTACTTCTCTGTATTTGTGTACAATGAGAAAGGATAGATCAAGTTATTCTTGTGTGTGTGTGTGTGTGTGTGTGTGTGTGTGTGTGTGTGTGTTTCATGTTTGCCCTCAGAGTGAAAAATAAAATAAAAATCAATAGCCTCTAGACTAAGAGTTATGCATAAAATCTTAATGATAGGTTTGGAAAGTATGCTATAAAGAGTAGTTTTATACATTTTAAACAGTTAATATTTAAAAGATTACTAAGAAAATTGTTATACAATTAGTATCAAAAATGTCTTGGCAAATTAAAAATCATCTCTTAAAAAGAGAAATGAGAGTATTTTATGTGCACTTTGTAAAATATCAAGCAATATGCTAGACTTTAGTTTAGATTGTAAATAGAATAAATTAGAGTTAGCACACCTCAAGAAGTAATTCAGTGAGTGATTATGAAAGCTAGACCAAAAATATTTAAGGGAAGATCTCTTGTGTGCATCCCTGTGCGTTGGTGTGCTTCTCTTGTGCTGTCATATGGTCCTCTGCCTGGACCATCACTGTATGGAAATGGTAGACATCCTTTTCCTCAATGGGTTGTGAACTCCTAGAATGGAACGGCTACTAATTTATTCCTGTGTCTGTCTTTGTGTGGCACAGTAATGGATTCTTAGCAAGAAATATTTCAGGAAACAGACTTAGGCAGCATTGTCTCTGATAAATCAATATTGATATTGCACATGATTATTCCAGCTCTGATTAGAAGATCCTGAAAGAAATTGGCCTTCAGAGGTGATAGTGTCTATGTTAGAGAGATATATGTGAATATCCATATTTTTGCTCCCTGTTCATTCATGATTAGCTATCCCGGCCTGCGGGATTTAAACTGGAATCCCTGATAAACCTGGGGGAGAGGAATGAAGGAGCAAAAGAAACGGAGAAATGACGACAAGACAGGATTTCTGGTCAAGCCGTCTAGTTTATTATTTTCTCAGAAGCTGTTATATAGCAAACAGGCAAAGGGGGGAGGGAAAGGTGTCAAGGGGAAGGGAAGGGTGTCAGGAAGTTCAGGTCTCCTGGAATTTAGGTCCAGAGACATCCCCAGCTGATAAGTAAATACTTATGAGGGTCTGTGATTATTGACTAACAAAGGAAAATGCTAATGAGTTCTGGAGCCTGGTTCCTGCAGGTCTCTGCTAGGAGATGAGACTCCAGGTTGATTTCCTAGACCCTGCAAAGGGGATAGAGGTAAATGTTTTTCTTAACTTGTGAGCTTAAGATGGCTATAAACAAAATGCCGATCTCAAAATCCAGGTCTTTGCTTCAGGCAATTAGCAGAAGAGCATCCCTGTCCTTTCAACTATTGTATCGCGGTTCCAGGATTATACTAAAATGTTCTGCCACTTACCTCACAAAATACACTGAACACCAACAATTTGCATCAATTGATTCTTATAAAAGTACATTAAAACTCATAAGAAGAAGTGAAATTTAATCGAGAGTAGATTGAATCGTCTCATATATCATTGCTTACAATTGTCAAGAAATCACTTGTCTAGAAAAACAAACTTTGGTGTGTCTAACCTAAGATCCACGATGAATGTGAGTTTTCAGTTTTGAACTTTTCTACTGTTTTGTTGAAAGGAATGTATATCTGAGTAAAGCACAAGTGTGCCTGTGTATAGTCGAGAAACAATGGAAAGGTAGTCATCGAGCAGAGAATGAGAATCTTCTCATGGCATATATTAGAAACAAGATTTTGCATGTCAGTATCAGCATAGGGAATGGGATGATTGTCCTTAACATTAGCCAATAAGTGCAAGACTTTGTGGCAAATAATCTAGACATATTATAGGAACCAGTGCTTGTAGGTCATTTACTTTCATCCAAGAATGGATCCTACCCTGGGCTCTTAAAATAACTAGAGCAGAATAATGCAATGAGCCCTGGAAACAGTATAATGGCCAAACCTCAAGTCAGCGTTGCTGTCATTCTCCCAGATCTGACCTTTTACATGTAGAAACAGAACATATAGCTTGACATTCATAACCAGTACTGGGTTTTGCTGAGTGGACCTCTACTTCATTTTCCATACTCAGTTCTTACTGCAGTTCACTTACTTATTTACTGTGCCCTTTGAGTATTGCTTTCTATATGTTCTCAGGACTACAAATCATGGTCTTGAATTCTGAGTCCCTGAATCTCTCTTTTCACAACATTGTTTATTGTAATCTTTTGTATTTTCATGATGTTTCTATTTCTTCAATCAAATAATAGAGAATAGTCCATTAAACTGACAAACAGGTTGACTACGTGTGGTGACTTTAGGACTTCATAGACTAGAATGGTACAAGGGTCCTTAAGTGCCATTTAAACTTACCCTGTCATTCATTTGTACTCAAGATAGTGTCTGACTTGTAAAAATGAATAGTGCCAAAATACCAATATTTTTTATCACATAATTTAGAAATTTCCTAAAGAACTCTTACACCTTTGACGAGATAGTATACTCTTTATGGGTCTTATCTATAATTAACCTTAAAATCTTAGTGTTAGTATAATTCATAAGTTAAATTTAACTAATAACTTAAAGGATCTTAATTAACCTAATAACAGCTCAGTGTAAATTGTACTCTTTATGTTAACTTCTTAACACCAAAAAATGTGTGAAGTAGCTTTTTTTGCAATGATATTGTGATTTGAGCCATGTTAAGAGAAGTTTAAGATGGCCCAAATTCTTTACAAAGCTAAAAGAGCTTAGTAAAAGCATTTGGCTTGGAAACATCTTTCAACTGGCTTCGTTGACAAGGCCAAGAGACACTACTCTTCAAAGTTCTTAGATCCCATTTAGGATGAGTCCTTCTGGAAGATGGTGGTCCATCCATAGGCCTACAAGAAAAGAAGGAAATTTTCTGAAGCCCAGAAAATGTTATGGTTAAGTGTTTTTTAAGCATTTTCTGCTTTGCTGATTTTGAGTCAACAGCTACTTTTATTGTGGCAGAGATGTAGAAGAAAAGGGCCATCTCTAGCCAGGGAATGGTAATGACGCTTACCTGGCATTTAGTAAAGGAACAAGTTGGTTTTAGCATATGTTGGTATTTTGAATGTATTAGAAGTAACTATAAAATTTGAAAGTGATAGAATGAGGTGATGTAGGTGGGTCTTCTATCTATCTGTTGTTTCACTGGTTAATTAATAAAGAAAACTGCTTGGCCTGATAGGTCAGAAAATAGGTAGGTGGGGAAGACAGAACAGAATGCTGGAAAGAAGACAGTGAGGCAGACACCTCAAGCAGATGCCATAGCTCTCCTCTCCGAGATGGACGCAGGTTAAGATCTTTCCCGGTAAGCCACCACCTCATGGTGCTACACAGATTACTAAATATGGGTTAAAGCAAGATGTGAGAATTAGGCAATAAGAGGCTGAAACTAATGGGCCAGGCAGTGTTTAAATGAATACAATTTGTGTGTTGTTATTTCGGGTGTAAAGCTAGCCATGCCGGAGCCAGGTGGAAATGCAGCCCACCGCTCCTTCTACAACGAGGAGAAACTGACATTTATAAGCATATACTAGGATTTCATGGTGAAAGTGCCTTTAGTGAAAGGTACATGTTGGCTGGAATTAGCATGGAAAGAAAAGTCTGCCTCACACCTCACACACATCTACTCATTTCAAATATATTGTGGAGAGAGTGCTGTTTGTACAAGTAGATAAACGTGGACCAGAAAAGGAGCTTTATTTCTAGAACAATTGTAGGTTTTATGAAAGCAACTGCTGAATGTTTTTGTTGGATTATCCAAGCCAAAGCTGAGGAATGTTTCTGTAACCCCTCCCTCATGAATGAGTTGGAAATGCAAATAATATAGATTTATAGCCTCGAACTGGAAAAAGAAACTGAAAAAAAAATCTGAAAGCTGAAAGGTTAGTTAACAAGTCTGAGTTGCTGGCAAATGAATCATAAGGTTCTGTTCCATCCTATACCAGGACGGTGTAGCATAGTTAATAAGCTAATAAGTACACTACAACATTTTAATAATAAAAAATGAACCAAATAACTACACCATCTAGCCTTTTTAAGATATGTATTGGCCCCAATTACAGATGGTCGTTTTATATCAAGCACTTTTGGATATTAATGCTCAGGTCCTTCTCTTTCTTCAAATACTCTTTTCTTTAAAGGCAACAGATAACATTAAAATGCTTAATAATTTACTTTTTTCTTGCTAAAATCTTGCCTTACACCAATAAGTAACAATAAAGATGATATATAAGGATGTTAGTTTCTTTATACTACAATTCATAGTAGAGGCAAAATCTTTATATTCTCTTTTCACATTAAAAGATTTTTCTACAGACACTTCTTATTTTGATCGCCCAAAAATTATTTAAGGCGGAGAGACAACTTAGGGACCCAGGTTCAATTCCTAGCATTCATATGGCAGCTCACAATCTTCTATAACTACATCTCCAGGAGACCTGACACCCTCTTCTGACCTCCACAGGCATTGTATACACATAGTGTCCTTATACACACACAGGCAAGACACCTGTACATGTAAAATAATAATTTGTCTTTTGGTTTCTGAAGACAGAGTTTCTCTGTAACTTTGGAGCCTGTCTTGGAACTAGCTCTTGTAGACCAGGTTGACCTCGAACTCACAGAGATCTGCCTGCTTCTGTCTCCAGGGTGCTGGAATTAAAGACATACACCACCATCACCCAGCTAATAAATAAATTTTTAAAGAAAAATTTTACCTGAATTTAGTAAAAAAAAAAAAAATTTAAGAAAAAGGATATAAAGACAGCCATGCTTCTAGTTGTAACAATGCGATGGGGATTTTATTTATCATGATAGATAAGTACATAAAAATTATTGAATAGTGAAATAAAGCTAGTGAGAAGTTGTACACCTTCCATTCCAAGTGACTATACTAACTGTTAGAAGTTTATCAAGCTGTGTCTGGATAATGTTGACATGTGCTTTTTTTTTATTTGTAACTTATTTTTGCCATAAAAAAGTATCAAAAAGGAAACAATGTTATATTTCCACTCATTTATAAAACATCAAAATACAAATAAACATAAAGGAACAAAAACAATCAGTGTGCTATTTGGCTCTTCATCCACCAAGGATACTGATACATTTTAGCTTTATGCCTAAGGTTGAACTGTTAACTTCATAACTTTATAAAGACAGCAATTATATTCACAATAAATAATTCCTATATAAACTTGCCAAACTTTTAGACTAATTTCCTAAGGTAGCAATATAACAACAACAACAACAACAAAAGAGTCTTGGGTTTTTTGTTTTGTTTTGTTTTGTTTTTTGAGACAAAGTTTCTCTGTAGCTTTGGGGCCTGCCCTGGAACTAGCTCTTGTAGACCAGGCTGGTCTCGAACTCACAGAAATCCACCTGCCTCTTCCTCCCGAGTGCTGGGATTAAAGGCATGTGCCACCACTGCCCGGCTTAAGTGTCTTAGTTTTTGTGCTTGGTTTTAAAAACGATTTTGGCTTTGGTAATAGATCCAAATTAGTGACAACTCTTTATTAAGCTGTTTCACTGTGTATCCAGCATATTGTGATTATCTTATAATAGTATGCTTAGATTACATCTGCTTTGAAGATTAGGAGGATGCAATCTAATCAGGTTGTTATTCCAAGTGACTCATTCAAGGTGCTGGGGTAACTCAGAAGTCTGAGAACTTTTGCCTTTGTAAAAAACCACTTTTACTTATGAGAAAGAAATGTAGAAATGGAAAGTCAATCATAATGCAGGGATTAAAGTCATTATATTACATTTGCTTATTCCCTTTTACTTTCCAAAGAAATGAGTGTTTATGTGAAAACCTAAATATTTGTACATACAATTGTGTGTGTGTGTGTGTGTGTGTGTGTGTGTTTGTGTGCAGTGATTAAAATGTATTTGATCCTGAAGAGACACAAACCAATGGACCTAGATCATATTTGCCCTTCCATATATTCTCTTTATCTTCATCACCACCAAATTACAAACCTCAAAATTTTCTCCATCTCAAAAATTACCATCAGAATATTAACATAATTGCCATATCTACTTAAATTCTACAAACTTATAGAAATCAGAATACCAAGTTTTTAGTATTAGTTGGGGAAGCTGCAGAGGAAATTGCCACAGTATTCACAGTGCTGCAAGGGAAAGGAAGTGTTTTATTCATAGTCATTGAAAGTGTTAAAGCCATAAAGGACAAGGATGCCTAACCTATCTTTATCATTCATTTCTGTGTTATTGAGCCAAAAGTGCCTGCAGGTGCATGTGGCTATTTAAAGGAAATTGTAAATCGTTTTCATATCTTCCTAATGTAGTCAGGCCATATAAATAGTTGCACGTGGCAGATAATTTGTTTATGCCAACACATTATTGTGCTTACGAGCATCTGGATATCAGCTACTTGGCGAAAGAGCCAAGGATGTTATTGTGAACGAATACTATGAAGTAATTTACATAACGCTGAGTGGAGAATATTTAAGCTACAAAAGGAATAAGTTAAAATCAGATCTAAGTTTAAAAAAAAAGAAATTTACAGAAAAAGCAGCCAGAAAACAGCAAGTTGTTCCACACTTCTTTATAAAATAATAGAAGTTAATGAATCTGTAAAAATACTATAAAGGTACATATATAAGTTATATAAATTTTTAGCTTTATTATATAGCTTATAATGGTACCTTTATAGAACACAATGTAGAAAATAATATTTTACATGAGAAGTCTTCAAGGGTATATTATATTTCATTTTAGTAGTCATTTGTGTTCTTTTTTTTTTTTTTTTTTTTTTTTTTGATTTTTCGAGACAGGGTTTCCCTGTAGTTTCTAGAGCCTGTCCTGGACCTAGCTCTTGTAGACCAGGCTGGTCTCGAACTCACAGAGATCCGCCTGCCTCTGCCTCCCGAGTGCTGGGATTAAAGGCGTGCGCCACCACCGCCCGGCATCATTTGTGTTCTTTTATCATAGTGTGAACTTGTTCATTTTGGAGAAGGCTAAGTTGTCTGGCTCACATAAGCCATGACTGTTCTTTGTTTCTACTTTATCTTTCCTCAGGATCTTTGCAACACTAAGATACAGTGTCTGAGGAAAAGTAGAAAGGGATGCTTTGGCAATGCTCCCAAGTCTACCTCCAGAGTAGACTCAAAGATTCAAGGCCATGCTAGCTCTCAGTCTCTATAAAACACTAAATGAAGCTACAGGCTTCAAAAATACAATCATAAGACAGACACTGTGTCAATATCCTTATTCCAAATGAGAAATATTGAGGACTAGAAAGAGTGATTAGCCAAATACAAGACCACGGTCTAGGAAGTCAGTCATTAAATCCTCAAACTCTGTGCCTTTCATATGATACATATTGCAGTGGGGCAGATCATCCAAAGACCTTGGAGGCTCTCACAGGCTACTTTTGTACACTGCCTTAACATTTCCTTGGCAGCTGTTGCATGTTGCTGGCATCTGTATCTTCCTGAGGCAGCATTAAAGTCTCACTTTAGATAGCAATGGTGACCGTAAGAGAGACATACATAGATCTGTTGGGGCAGCTGGCCCAATCCCGGCGTTCAGGGGCGTGGCTGCCCCAGGGAAGTAGGATACCCTTAAATAGGATGGGGCGCCGGAAGGAGCCCCGTTTTCTCTCCCCCGCGTACCTTCTGCTCCGCTGGACCCTTGGTTCTGTAAGTTCCCTTATTTCCCCTTGTATTAAAACTGATTTAATATAAAAGGACTATCGTGGTTATTCCCTAACCCCTACAACCGCCGGTACCGCTGGTACTTGCCGGTACATTTGCCAGTACATAGATCTAATCTACATGGGAAGTAGAAAAAGACAAGATCTCCTGAGTAAATTGGGAACATGGGGACCTTGGGTTGAAAGGGAAAGGCAGGGAGGCGAACAGAGAAAAATGTAGAGCTCAATAAAAATTAATAAAGAAAATCTCACCTTCCATTCCATATCTCCAAGAATCATTTTGCCAGTGGCTATTTGCATAGACCCCACCCCCACAGCACATTTCCTTTACATAGACTCCCCATCCCCACAGCACACTTCCTCCAAGCACAGGAAGGATCTAAAATCCTCCAGAAAGCTGGAAGCTGCTGTGACACTATTCCTTTTTTAAGCAGCATGTTGGAAAAACCATCACTGTGTGTATCACAACAAAGTCTACTCAGATAGTGGTCTACGAGGACCTACTTGAACCATAGGTAATTTGGCCTTAACAAAGAACAAATCTCAGAAGCAATTTTCTAGGTAGGCAGTCCTGAGTGAAGAGGGTACCAAGGGATTTGTTCTACAGAAGACTCTTTGAAAGAAATCTGCATTTCTACACTTTGGAACTTGTGTGTATTAATTATTTTATTATCACTATGACAAAATACCCAGCAAAAACATCTTAAGGAAGGAAAAGCTTATTTTGAGTCACTGTTTATTGGATGCAGTACATCATGGTGGGAAAAACATATACATGACAGATATCAAGGCAGCTCCCACAGTGTGGGACCTTGTAGAATCTCATAACATTTTGGATAATTTAGAGTTACTCAAAGTCATTTTTAACCAGAGTGAAATGTTCAGAGACCAGCAACAAAAAGTAAAAATACCTATTTCAGATTAGATTTGTTCCACCTTAGAGAAAAGACATAGTTTTAACCCACTGCTTTCCTCAGAAATTCCCTCTATATACAAGACAAAAAATAAAAACCACACATAATGTCCTGATTCGATAAACCCTGATATTATCCACAGTCCCTGCTCTTTCATGTAAGGAACTCTGTTCTCATAAATCAGCTCTATTTATCTCTGTTGTATGTTTTTACTTCAACTTGTGTTGAATAAATAAATGCACACAGGTGAGTAAAATCTGTTAAACACTTTGGACTTGAAGTCAGAGAGCATTTTTCCTTATATGTTCCCTAATATTTAAAGCATTTCCTTTTCCCAAAAATTTTCATGACTTTCTATCTTATTTTTGCTAATTTTCAAATGCTTTTGTGAATCATTCTCTGGTGACAGTCTCTTTTTTTGCCGTTTTCTAGATTTCCACTGATCCCTCTGCTTGAGTCTTCACTCTCCCCATCTAAGTTGGATAATGTGATTTGGGACAAGAGGATTAAGTTTCACCACCTGTAACATAGAGATAGGACACTTTTATATCCCAAGCTTAGAAACTTATGGATTGAATGAGAAAGAAAGAAAATACTTCATCAACTAAAAATAGATCAAAAGGCATAAATGTGCTGTTATTATCATTATTCAAATCATGATGCTCGGGTTGCATTGTCAGCCAGCTTCACATGCAAGCCTTAAGAAAAGAGTAGCATTTGCACGTACTCTGCTCACCTCTGAGTATCTGGCTAGAAAGCAGTGTACAGCATTCAAAGGAGACTAGTCTTCCTGCAGCAATGAACTGGACTAAAGCCTAGACTGCTCAATAACAGACATTGGTTAAGATATTTAAATCTCTTGTTACTATAAAAAGCTCTTGTTTTTCTGTTACTTTTATGAGACATAGCTTCATGTATCTCAGGCTGGCCTCGAACATCTGAACTCCATATCCAAAGTACTAAAATTATTGGCATATGTTACCATGTCTGACTTATGTAGCCCTGGGAATCAACTCAAGATTTCATGAATGCTAAGTAGGTACCTTAAGAATAAGCTACATCTCTAGCTCAATCTCATTTTTTAAGGCCTTATCCAAAATTATGGCATTATTGGAACCTTTAGGAGCTAAGATCTATTGGGAAAAAGTTGGGTCACGTGACTGTGTTCTGAAGGGGATGTTGGGAGGCACATTTTTAGCAATAGGCCAATAGAGGACCTTTACCATAATACAAAGCATTTGTAAGTTTTAACATAATTGGCCTTTAGAAGATAAATTGCTTTTCTGAGCCTGTTCTTGAATCAGTACAAGCATTGGGGCCATCCCTGTACAACTCCTACAAGTGCAAGACCAGACAGCTGGCTGACTGATAGACCCAGAGCTCATGGCCCACTGTGGATGACTCAGCACTTTACACTTTGGCAGGGTGAATGGAGCAACTTCAGTCCAAATAATTTCAATATTAGTTTAGCCTCTATTGCAATATCACATCCTGTGGCTTATACAACACAGAGCCCAGCACCAACTCCCTCCAGCTTTACTTCAGTAGCTGCCTCCTCTCAGGCTCTATGGTCAGTGGATTTTCTTCTGTTTCAAGCCACACATATAGAGTAACTCCCATCACAGATCTCTGACATTTCTTCCATTCATTTTCTGTAGTTAATTTCTAGATGTGTTCACTAGATTCCTGGTGTGAAGTCTCTGATAAAATTCAAAATTTGAACCTATAATCTAGTATGCATTATAAACTTAGAGCCCTTCCAGTTTTTAAACATGTCCCCTCCAAAATGTGTGTGTAGCCTATATGATAGATAAAAGGGGGGGTTTTAAGAGGTAGACAAGAGACCATGACATCTTGTCTCTTGCTAATGAGATCAAAGCCCTGATTAAGGAGGTGCTACTCTAATCATTCTATTGTGTACAATATGAGGGTAGGGCAGGAAAGTCCTTAACAGTTATCAGTTCCTTGACCTTGGACTTGGCAGCTAGCAGGGTGGTAGGAAGCAAGTTATATTCTTTGTAAGTTACCTAGTCTACACAAAAGTATTTCCTGATGCACTTCATTGGCTCTCTTAGTCCCACCCTGCAGTATTCCCTATCTTACTCAAGATTTCTGTCTTTCTGAGTATCTTAGGACAGAACTCGTGGAACATTATCTACCTTGGGAATACCTATAGAACCCATTTAGCTTTCTATCTGCTCACCAAAAAATAAATCTAGAAACTAAGCATGTCTCAAGTATTTTTCTTTTGATAACCTAGTCCAAGCTATTACCATTGAGTTCTTGGGTAGTGACAATAGCTGTGAACCAACCCACTCTCACCCAGTCACTTCTCTGCCAGTAATCACTATCGTTTTCCCATTTATATTTAAATATTATCCAAATGTATTAGTTTATGAGTTTGTTTGTATATATACCTCAACATCCATGATTTAAGAATATATATCTTCAAGGTACCTGTCTTAATTTATGTTTGCTGTGAAGAGACACCACGACCATGGCTACTGTTACAAGAACATTCACTCAGGGTATCTCGCTATGGTTTCCGAGGTTCAGTCTACTATCATCATAATGAGAAGCATGGCAGCATGCTGGCAGACAGGGTGCTGTAGGTAAGAGGCCCTATGTTTTGATAGGCAGACAACAGTACGTAGACTGAGGGAAGCTTGAGCAAAAGAGACATCAAAGTCTGTTCCCATAGTGACACACTTCCTCCAACAGGTCCTCACCTCCTAATAGTGTCACTCCTTTTGAGGACCCACAATACCAGCATCCATCCTGCCTCTTTTTTTAAAAATCACAATTCCTGTTTCCTCTCATCTCTAGCAGCAAGAGTCCTCTTACCCTCACCATGTGTAAACCACATGGTACATGTTTCATTTTAGCCCCTTTCCTTTACTGATTTCTGCTCAAAGAACTGCATCCCAGATAGACACTGTCTCGAATAGCTAGCATATCATTTGACATTTTTCCATTCTATACACTTTGTTGTTCTTCATGACTTCACAAACTGATATTATATTATGAATCCATTCAGTTATTTATCTATTTTCAGTGTTCTATGCAAACAAATGGGATGTAAACAGCCTGAATGTGGTGCTTTTTTATTTACTGTTCTATTCATTAATGGATCTCACATTGAAAAACAACTACTAACATGCAGTACATATCTATTCAATATGTTTGAGTGCCTGAACCCAAAGATAGGGAAGTACAGACTGTGAAAGCACTCTCTCAGTACTTACTCTAGCCAAAAGAAAGGAATGAAGGAGGACAAGGTGTCATGATGTTCTATAGTTATTTCCTTTCATGGGCAGTTCAGCATGGCTCCAATTCTTATGAAGTAGCTCGAGTAATTCAAAGTAAGGCACCAAAATTGAGCAAGCTATTTCCAACAGGCATCGAACACCCAGTGTGAGCTTGGCACTTGCATGAGTATTAGACAGACAGACTTTATTCAGTAGTGCTCCCTGAGTTCTAAAGGATTGTAGTTTAAGAGAATCCACAAATAACTGGGGTGCACTGTGGTAAGTAAAATAATTGGAGTGTAAGTCTCATAAATACTTTGCAGAGACCAAAATTAGGATGGGAATCACACTGGGCTAGAAGGAGGAGACTGGTAGAGAGCTTCTCAGAGGATTATTATGTCAAATTAGCCCTTGGGCCAAAACCCATGTGCCATAAATGTCTTCTAATTTCTTACAATTTGATGTTATGAAAAATCATAATTTATTCATAGAAATCTTAATTTATTCTTTCAAAAGTCTTATTCTAATTAGCTATTCTTCCTGACAGATTAGAGACAAATAATCTTATCGGTCTATTCAAAAGAAACAGAGGAAGGAATAATACGGTTAGTCAAATAGAATACATGTCAGAAACCTGACATCATCCAAGTTTAACCTTTTAAGAACGTTCACACCGAGCTCATTAAGCAATTCTGAGCATTTCAGTAACACTGGTGGTTGCATTTGTAGCATAAAACTCAATTAAGCAGATGTTTCATATTGAAAATGATTTTAAGAGAACAAAAGAAAAGTGGTAATATTTTAATGACATTCTATTTTCTGAAATCTTTGAAAAACATATTTTAGAAGGAGTTGATCAGAAGAAAACTTATTGCCAAGTATCTTAAGCCAGTGGTAGTTGACCTTCACGGCCAACTTAACTGGGTTTGCAATCACCTTGGAGATCCATCGCTAGGCATCAGTTAGTCACTTTCCAGATAGGTTTACTGAACAGAAGAAGCTGACCTGGAATGTGGGTGGGACCAAGCCATGGAATGGAATCCAGAGACTAAATAGAAAAGGGGAAATGGTGACTCAGTGCTTAAAAGCACTTGATTCTCTTCCAGAGAACAGGAATTCTGTTTCATTGCCTGCCTATCCAGCGCTAGGGCATCAGATATCCTCTTTTGGCTTCTGCTATCACCCACATATACACAAACACATCGCATATACCCTACCTCTCGCATACACATAAATTAATTTTTTTTCACTTAATTAAAATATAATTGCATTATTTCCTTTTTTCCTTTCTTCCCTCCAACCAAGGGAGCAGAACACGCATATGTCCCTCTGCTTCCCTATTGCAGATGCAATGACTGCAGGGCAATGACACACTTTATCTATTACTAAACCATGAGACAAAATATATCTGCCATACTTTGTTATTTCTTGCCTTGTAGTAGGTCAAAGCAGCAACAAAAGTGACTACTGTATATGGTCATTGCATATTTTCCTGAGTACTCATCTTAATGATTTGATCTTAGTAGAATTTTCTTAAGGATTTAAAAAATAAATCACTGTATGCATCCCTGCCTCCTAGATAGAAGGGCCCTAACAAATCAAAGAAAGGACCCCATGCAAGGCTATATAGGTGAGCCAGTATGTTTCTTAGGCTTGTTGACAGGAATGTAGGTACCCCTCAGGTTTTTGCACCATCAGACACTCCTAGCATCATAATGAATTACTCACAAACAAATGTTCCACCAAAGATTCTCCATCCTTAATCCCCACGCTCTATCTCCTACATATTTTAGAATTCCCCAAGATCAAATGCAGCATGACAGGAGGAAGCAGTGAAGGAATCTCAGAAGAGGCTGTATTGATCTTCCCCTCCTTGAAAAAAGGATGTTCTAGCCTCGTTACCATTACCACAGAGCTATCCATCATCCGTGTTATGCTTATTTTATTGCCATGACTTCAAGTTAATGTTGCCTATAGGTTATAGCAATCACTGTGTTTTATGTTGATGGTTATGT
Organism: Arvicola amphibius; assembly: GCF_903992535.2. Classification (NCBI taxonomy): domain Eukaryota; kingdom Metazoa; phylum Chordata; class Mammalia; order Rodentia; family Cricetidae; genus Arvicola; species Arvicola amphibius. Next base: position 32,100,174 of record NC_052047.1, on the reverse strand, counting down.
CGAGCCTGGAGGAAATAGTTACTATACTCTTGTTCTATACATGTGATACAAAACATCTAAAAGCTGATTACTAGAGATATAGTAAATGTAATGTAATAAAGATTACATTATTCAACATTCACCTCGTCAGGTGTGGTGGTACATGCCTATATTTCTAGTGGTGGGGGAAGTTAAAACAAGAGTACTGCAGGTTTGAAGCTGCAATACTTTACACACCTAATTGAAATATTTTTAGTGGCTTCACACTCACATTTATCATCTTGTAATACCAACAAATCTAGGATTGTTAGTTAACTGGTCAGACATTTTCAACTTGAAGATCATTGGGTTTGAATGGTCTTTATCATAACAATTCAGCTTGTAAAATCAGGACCTGAAATTACAAGATTCTGATTGCTTACTAGTTTGAAAATATGCAAACTCAACTGTGACTTGAGCTCCGAGGGGAGGGGGGCCTTCCGAATTGCTTGGAAGTTTCTAAGACTTCCTGGTAAAGAACAACAAAAAACCATTGCGTTTCTACTAACAATAAATATGGGCCTGTCAGTCACCTGGACAAGGAAAGACCCTTGAGGAAAACTGTTTATTTTAGGGATCTTAAGAAACAAGCCAGTTGGTGGTGATACATATGTTTAATCCTAACACTCAGGGAGGCAGAGGCAGATGGATCTCTGAGAGGTCAAGGCTAGCCTGGTCTACAGAGTGAGTTCCAGGTTAGTCAGAGCTATAGCTACGTATAGAAGCCCTTGCTCAAAAAATCAAATAAATAAATAAAAATAAACAATGAAATGTTTATGGCAAATGTAAGTTAAGAAAAGATACCTTTGGTCATTTCCCACTCTTACCCCTTGAAACTGATGCACTTTCCTCTAATATATTCTTTCTTTTCAGTGCAGCTCTGTGTGTCTTGTCTGAACTTGCTCCACTGAGATTACCAGGTGCAGGACGCAGAGGGGAGGAGAGCGTGAGAGTCTGGTAACAGAGTCTCTCAAACTAACACATAGACTGTCAGAGTTAATATGCAAAATTTTGGACCACGAACCAAATGTATCCTTTCTATAGTTAGTTTTATTTTGTTTTTTTATCTAAATATGTTTTTTTTAATTAAAGATTTCCATCTCCTTCCCTCCTCCTTCCTCTTCCCTCCCCTCCCTTCCACCCATACCCCCTCTGCACCCCTCTCCAAGCCAAAGAGCCATCAGGGTTCCCTTCACTATGTTAAGTCCAAGGTCCTCCCAGCTCCCCCTAAGTCCAGGAAGGTGAGCAACCAAACTGACAGAGCTCACAGTGAGCCCTTCCATGCTGTAGAGTTCATGCTCATTGCGTCTAAATATGTTTTTGAGAATTTCATACTTGAGAAATATATTCACTTCAGTTCAACATTTCCTTCAACTCCCCCAGTGCCTTCTCCAACCCCTTTTCAAATTCATAACCTATTACTATTATTCTTGTTTGATTATTGATGTACATACACACACAAAGTCTATTGAGTCCATTTATCATTGTTCATATGTACAACAACTCTAAACATGACTGACTCTGTGGGACTGTACAAACTATCTGAAATGCCCTTTCTTGAGAATACTAATTTTTCCTCTCTCAGTAGCCACTTATCGCCTGGAACTCTTCCTCTATAGTTGAAACTTTGTGAAAGTTCTTATCCACGCTGGCATTTCAATGGGTGTTGTCATTATACACGCCTTCTTTAGGCAACAATATTGTTGAGATTTCATGGGCATGTCTGCAGACACTGGCTCAAAGCAAGTTTCCTGTCCCTCTGGATAGTTCAATCTTTCTACCCCTTTCACCACATCTCCTGAACCTTAAGTATAGGGTATATATTGTAGATGTATTAATTGGGGATGGCCACCCCATGATTGTTGGAACTAATGAGTCCTGGCCTTCAGCTGCTCTTCCCTGTCTAGAGCCTTCTAATTGAAGTGACTAAAAGCTGTGCTTAGAGGATCAGAGGATGGGATTTTCACCTGTTGGCCATTGACTGCAGTATATTTAAGCCTCCATGGTGCTATTAAAGAGGGGCTTTTAAGCCGGGCGGTGGTGGCACATGCCTTTAATCCCAGCACTCGGGAGGCAGAGGCAGGCAGATCTCTGTGAGTTCGAGACCAGCCTGGTCTACAAGAGCTAGCTCCAGGACAGGCTCTAAAGATGCAGAGAAACCCTGTCTCGAAAAACCAACAAAAAATAAATAAAAATAAAAAGGGGCTTTTTGGTACCACTGTTGGAAGTTCTGCATGTCGGTCTGTCTTTGCGTGTGTATTCTCAACCTCCAGCCCCTTGCCCAAAGCTCGCAAACTGGGTTCTAGCACATAGAGCGCAGACGGGGGGGGGGGGGGGGGAGGGCAGTGCGCGGCAATGATCATTTATTCTCTGCATTTTGACAAGTTTGGGATCTCTGTAATAGTCTTCATCTGTTGAAGAAGAAAAGAAGAAGGGGAAGGATAAGAAGAAGAAAACAAGAAAAGGAGAACAAGGACGGAGAGGAGAAAGAGGAAGAAGAAAGAAAAGAAAGAAGGAAGGAAGGGAAGAAGGAAGGGAGAAGGAAGGAAAGAAAAGGAAGGAGGGAAGGAAAAGAAACCACTTAGATGAGGGATGAAAGCTACACTTATCTGTTGCACTGGATAGTTTTATGTCAGCTCGACACAGCAAAAGTCATCTGAAAGGAGGGAACCTCGATGAAGGAAACACTCCATTAGATAGGGCTGTAGGCAAACTGTAGAGCATTTTCTTAGTGAGTTCACTATAGGTGGTACCACCCCTGCACTCCTAGTCCTGGGTTCTCTAAGAAAGCAGGTGGAGCTAGGCATGATGAACAAATCAGGAAGCAGTAGCACTCCACTATGGACTCTGTATCATCTCTTGCCTCCAGGATCCTGCCCTGTTTGAGTTCCTGTCCTGATTTCCCTCAGTGAGGGACTATTACCAGAAATTGAAAGCTGAAAGAAACCCTTTCCTCCCCAAGTTGCTTTGGTCACGGTGTTTCATGGCAGCAATTGTAATCCTAACTAAAATATCTGTGGTTATAAGGATAAGTATTAAAATACAGTTTGGATCCTATTGGTTTAGGGAATGGCAACAATAGCTTCTCTAGAGTCTATAGCACCTTCAGCCATGGAGAACTGGCTAGGTTTACAGCGCTAGGCATGAATTCATTCTTATTTCCTAAATGCAGTTTAGGCCCTGTTAGATCGCAGTTGGTTACCCACTAGATAAAATTTCCATGCTTACACCGTTGAAGCTTTATTGCAGGGCCAGTCATTGGGACTTGTAGGCTTTGCAGCTGTGTAGGACTACTAGTTACTTTTCTCTCTCGGTATCTTGCATAGACCTTATGATACTATGAATACCAGGTCTCAGGAAAGAGGGTTTTTGAGGGGAGTTTTCCTCAATTCCTCAAGTCCTGTGTTTGAAGTAGCGATGATAAAGGTTTACCTAAAGTAATATAGTGTTACCTCAAGATCTGGAAGACAGGAAAGGCAACAACATAACCTATGCTGTTTTGGAACTGCCTCTATCAACCTCCCATGAGAGACATTGCAGGTTTTGTTACTTACTCTACGGCTCTTGAGTGGAACAGTATCACCCAGTTTGGTGTAATGCTCAATGTAAACTATGTATAAATATGTATATATGTACTTTTAAGTAAGCATATAAATAATACGTTTTCCTATAACATTAAAAACATCCTAATGTTATTTATTACTCCTTTCTCTCTGCTACTCTCCTCCCTCCTCACCATTCAAAATTCCTCTCCATTTTTTCCACCCTCATTTTTGTAGCACTTGTATTCTGGTCTCTGCTTCTCTCACACTCCAGTTGATTTTTAAGACACATATTAAAATATATGTAGAAAAGTTCCTCTTCGGATTGATAATGAAAGACTTCTGAAAGCAAGTTTGGTCTGGGTCTCTGAGAAAAGGAAAGTAACATAAAAGGAAAGAGGGAAAATTAATCTCCCCATTTTATATTTTGGTGTAGGGAAGCATTTCAGTATTCAAAAACTGTCATAAAGAAACATTTATGCTCAGTCATAAATAAGATTTTAGCGCACACGCACACACAAACACACACACACACACACACACACACACACACACACACGATGAGTTTTTTGGCGCAAGATTTCTTGCTGCCCTAAATTCACTATGTAGGCTAGGCTGGGCATGAGTTCCAGGGATTTTCTAGTTCCTGCCTCTCCAACTCTGACATTTACATATGACCAGAAACACACTCTGACATTTTTTATGGGTTCCGGGGATCCAACTCATATCCATGTTATTTCAAGGCAAAAACTTTACCCATTGAGGTATTTCCCCAGTCCCACTAAAATGCTTTGGCAGATTAAAAGCACTGGTAACTGAACATCACACCACCACACATCAAAGAATCTAATGTTTTTTTTTTTTCTTGTTTGGGCTTTTCTATCCTTTGAAAACAAAGAATGGAGGAGAGTGTGTCCTACCTTTAGTTGTAGGGTCACTAACTAATATTAGATGGTACCTGTTGGACAGTAACTTCACCAACCATCTGCCCTACTTACCTACCAAATCTCTGTTTTATTTTGATGACTATTCTCCTACAGCAAATAAGTGAATTATTAAAATTGTTTTCTTGTAGATTTAATTGAATAATTTATTTAATATTATACATGCAGATTATGTATTTGGATACAACCCTCCCTCTAAATTCTTCTTTATTTCATTACTCGTTTGTTTACTGAATTCATCAAATCTAAATGCACTCAATGAGTACTTTATATTTTAAATGGTTTAATAATCAAGATTGTTCATATTTAAGTTATATAATCTTATATTTTAAAATAATCACCACAATCAAGATAATTCACTTTCCTCACTCTGAAGGTTACTCTTTAAGCATAAAATAATTAAAATCAAAATATTAGCAAAGTTTAGGGATATGCAATTATTGTTAACCATAATCAAACCATTGTATTTTCAACTCCCATCACTTTCTCTCTCTCTCTCTCTCTCTCTCTCTCTCTCTCTCTCTCTCTCTCTCTCTCTCTCTCTCTCTCTTGCTTACCTGTGCAAGGGTAAGTCTGTAACCTCACTTCATCACACAATAAATAAGAATCCTGCTGGCTTTAAGAGACAGCTTCTTCCCTACTAAGCAGAGTCATCAAAGAAGAGAGTGTTCTGTTTCCCCAGTAGACATGGACATCTTCAACAAATGATTAGATTTGAAGCCATCAGCTACATTTTATAAAAGACTTCACCTAGGGAATTACGAAAAGATGGAAGAAGTCTTGCTCCCAACATTGCACTAATTTGCAAAATTAACTAGGTCTGAAATCACTATGAATCTCTTAACTTTTTCCTTTGTCTTTTACTTAACAGAATTGTTTTTTTAATACTGACACTATTTCTGTTATACACAGATAACATTATGCTATTTTCTTTAGATTCTAAAGGAAGAAGTATGAATTATTAAATTGTGAAAGATAGGGATCCCGATTCTATTCACTACATATCAAGCTGAGATTCCTTTTTTCCTAATTCTCACACCCAGATAGGGAAAAAATGCGGCAAACAGGCTGCAGCTGCTGAGTGACTCAGCCTGGCAAGTTTCCTGCCTGGAATTATGTGTTTCTATGAGTACCTCTCATCAATGCTCACCCCAGGAGCAGAAGCATGTGCCGTCAATAGACATTAAACCCACATAGCTAAAAGGAGAGACCTTATGAAAGAAAACAGGCAGCCAAGACCCAGTCTCTGTCCTCAGTGCTGACCATCAGACTAAGAAAAGCATCATGAATAAATGAAAACAAAAAAAGACACAAAAGAATGTCAAAGACAGTACAACTCGGAATGCCTATAAACAATATCAAAAGTGAGCTCTGTGAGCTTCTAAAGGAGGAACATTTATTGTCATAGGAAGCAAGAAATAGCCAAAATTTACACCATTAAACTAGGTTGGCATTGAGCAAAACTAAACTGACTTGATTGAGTAGCCAGGTTCCATTAAAGCACCCCAATGTTTGCTACATTGCAAGTTAGCAAGATTAGATGATGGTATTTACAGCATGTCTATGAGTAAGGAGTAAGGGGGGTTGGAAAGGAAGAACAAAGACTTCTCATTGATTATCAAGTCTTACATATGAAGTCAACGTGTTTTCACGTTGCATTGAGAAAGTCCTGTGCAGAGAACATGGAATAGGGAAAGAGCATAAGGGAAGATTCGGTGGCAAAGTAGCATATTCATTTGTGTTAAGTAGAAATAAGTTGACTTAAGTGAGTAGAAAGTTTCTTTTTTTTTTTTGTTTTGTTTTTTTGTTTTTCGAGACAGGGTTTCTCTGTAGCTTTGGAGCCTGTCCTGGAACTAGCTCTTGTAGACCAGGCTGGTCTCGAACTCACAGAGATCCGCCTGCCTCTGCCTCCCGAGTGCTGGGATTAAAGGCGTGCGCCACCACCGCCCGGCTTGAAAGTTTCTTTAAAGAAAATTTGGTGTTTGGTAAATTGGAAACAAGACACTGATCAGTTTTGCCTTTGGAAAATTACCATCATTGTGATAGAGCTTTTTAAGTTAGGAAATTCTGGTTTAGGATCAACACAAAAAAAGTGGGTAAAAGCTATATGTTCTTTCACTAAAGTTTTATTTTATGGCACATATTCAAGGAAGACAACATGTGATTTTGATGCATGTACATATAGTTAACTAGTTATAATAAAGAAGATAACCTGGCCTCCATTGCATTATACTTACATATGCATTGTCTTATGTGTGTATGCCAAGAACACCTAAATCTGCTTTTTAGCCAAACTCCCAAGTCCATTGCAATATTATTGACTATAGAGTTCATCTTGAATGCTCTAACTCTAATGTTATTCCTTATGTTTATCCATGATTGGTGACCCCTGGTTTTCTGCATTCCCACTTCTCCTTAATCAGCCCTTGGCAACTAACATCTTGCTCTCTGTGAGTGTCCAGCCTTTTAAGATTCCACACACAGTGGTTATTAACCAGTAATTTTGTTATGGGCCTGCCTGAATCCCACAATGAGAACATCTTCTAAGAGGTGTCTGTTGAAAATCAAGTCTTACTGAGCATCACATTTTGCCAGTTCTCAAGGGTTCACTACTTTCTCATCTCTTATCCATTTTCCATTCCATGTAGTCTGTATATAATGGATTTCTTCTCCAGGAGGAACCCTCTGTATCTAATCAAACAGTGTCGATACAGGCATGTTTAATCATGTCCCAGCCTGGTGAGAAAAAGACTCTGGTTAGAAGCTGAAGTTAAAATAAACTCTCATTGGGTAGAAGTAAGATGAGCAAGTGTCACTTTTGTGCATTACTTTTGATGTGACTACTCCCAACTCAAACACTGAATATCTCCAAATAAAGATGTTTTTCTCCAAGTACTTTTTAACTTCTTATTTTTTTCTTTACATTGAACTATGGAAAGACTATAGAAAGTGTTTTAAAACACATTTTCACAGAGTTTACTGGCTCCCTCATATTTTCTGTAAAAATGAATCATAATCCTTGTCCACCCTTTGCCATACACACATATTTTTCTTTTCTCTCTAGTACATTACAGAGAAAAACCATTTTAAGACAAAAATTTTAAATATGGCAAAGTGCTTCATACTCAGGTAGACGAGGAAAAATCCTAAAGTTAGCTATCTAAAAGAAGGTGAAATGACAGAAGTCACATCAGCCAGCATACAGAAACTTTTCAAGACTAATATAGTCCACTTAATTTTTATAAGAAAAGAGGAAACATGGTAATTTGAAAGGGACAGGTGAGAGAAGAGAAAAGGGGAAGTGAGGAGACAGAGACACTGTGGAATAATAGCTTCAGATCCTGCGCTGGCACATCCTTAAGATGGGGATAATGTTCTTTTTCAATGTGAATCTGACCGCAGTGAAACAGTGTAGTTAATTTCTGGAGTCATCAACATTAGGAAAATTCCAAGTTGATTACAGGGAGATTCCCTGAGTCATCCTTGGTGTTTCTAGGTAATTAAACATTTTCTGTAGATGAAAACGAACAAAATTATGTTTGCATTACACTTCCAAATAAACATACAATATGATTATACAACTCTAGGAAATGATTCACAAGCTGTATTAATTAAGCCACAAATTTCACTTTTGAAATAGTTTTCTCTTTGACTAGATTTTGTTAAAAGCATATTTAAATCCCCATATGGCCATATGAACACTTTAATGGAAACTATGAACTAGAAAGAAACACAAAGCAAAATAAACACAGTTAGATGATCAAATCTTATCTTAGTCTGTCTATATAGCAGCAAAGTGGTGGCTCATTCTAATGCCTGTGGAGTAAGGCCTACTCAGACAGCCCACCATTAAAGAGACAACAAACACTACCTTACTGTCCTAATTCAGCTACGTGGCCTCCTGCAGTCTTGAATTCTGTGAATACCAGTTTTATCCTAGACACTTAAGCAAAAACTCTTATTCGGATTAAACACACACACACACACACACACACACACACACACACACAAACACACAAAGGTAATAATCCTTGAATGTGTACAATATCCTAGGTTTTATATGAAGTAACCTGCATATTTCTTGTGTGTCTGTTCTTATCTGTGTGAGTAAGCACATGTATCCAGTTGCAGATGCGTGTGTGTGTGTGTGTGTGTACCAGGAGTCTGTCTTCAGTGTCTTTCTTTCCTCAGGCACTGTCTGCTTTGTTGTTATTTTATTTCTTGGTTTGTTTATTTGTTTGTTTGTTTGTTTGTATGCTTGGAAAAAGGATTCTTATTGGTCATGAGCTTGTCACATAAACTAGGTTGTCTAGCCAGAGAGCACAGAGAACCCTCCTGTCTCTGCCTCCACCCACACTGAGATTATAAGTGTACACCACCTTACTTGGCTCCATACACTAAGATTAAAGTGTACAGCACCTAGCTTGGCTCCCTAAATGGGTTCTAACAATTAGAGTCTGGTCTGCATACTTGTACAGCAACTATCTGTAGTTTTTACAAACTGAACTATCTCTTTAGCCCTGTAAGTATTTATAAAGTCAAAATTCTCATACCTAAATAAATCTATAAATAATATCCCAATTATTCTGTTTCCAAATTAAAAAAACAATCCTCCGTGGAACTGAGTTATATTTACAAATCTGTGCAGCTGAAACGTTGAAGTTCTGCATATGACCTGATGACCGGATTGCCATGCTGTGCCCCTCACCTCCTTTGCATGCCAGTAAATTCTATTTATTATGTTTTTGTTGTTGTTTGGTTAGTTAGTTTGGTTTTTGATTTTTTGAGACAGGATTTCTCTGTGTATCCCTCTTTACACTCCTTCCAGTCATCCCCTGCCCCTGCTTCCACCTGCAGATTCATTGCTTCTCCATATCCCTTCAGAAAAGATAGGCCTCTGTGGGATATCAAGCAAACAGGGCACAAAAATACTCAACAAGACTGCGCATGAACCCTCATATCAAGACTGGATGGGGGGCTGGAAAGATGGCTCAGAGGTTAGATTTAAGAGCACTGGCTGCTCTTCCAAAGGTCCTGAGTTCAATTCCCAGCAACCACATGGTGGCTCACATCCATCTGTAAGGAGATCTGGTGCCCTCTTCTGACCTGCAGACATCCATGCAGACAGAATGCTGTATATATAATAAATAAATAAGTCTTAAAAAAAAAAGACTGGATAGGGCAACTCAGTAGGAGGGAAAGGGGCTCAAAAGCAGACAAAAAGAATCAGATACACCCCTACTTCCGCTGGTAGGAGTAGCACACACATACACACACACACACACACACACACACACACACACACACACACGCAAACCAAGTTGAAAAATCACAACATATAACAACATATAGGCTGAGGAACTAGTGAAGACCAATTCATGTTCCGTGTCCACTTCAGTCTCTGTGAGTCCCTGTTAGCCCTACTTAGCTATTTTGTGGACCATCTTCTCCTGATGTCCTTGATCTCTCTGACTCTTTTCCTCAGGTTCTTTGAACTCCACCTAATGTTTGGTCATGGGTCTCTGCATCTGCGCAGCTACTGGGATGAAGACGGTCTGATGATGGTTAGAAATCATTGGGCCACGCAGTCACTGGTTCTCATTCATCCAAGTAGTGTCAGGCCAAGGTATGGGCTCCCTCTAGCAGAATGGACCTCAAGTTAGACTGTTCATGGTTTGGCCACTCCCACCATCTCAGAACCACCATTGCTCCAGCACATCTTGCAGGCACAAGTTGTAGATGAAAGGTTTTGTGACTAGCATTCGGTAATTTTATCCCCTCCAAACTTTCTCATAAATGCCTTCCTTAATAATATTTCTATGGTACAAAACAAATTCATTAATGAACACAAGTCAAATTTTATAAATAAAGATTTATGCCATCAGTTTGGCTTTACACTTGGTAGCAGAACCCCACCCCTTTCCAGTCATAGGTCTCATATTCTAGCCAATGAAACAGCTTTGCTCTCCTTTAGAGCCTAATGTACGTGCAAAAGCTGAAAAGTGGCGAATGCTTGCAGAAGTGTGAGTCAGTAATGGGCAATAGAGGTGAGGCTGGAAAGAGGGTGGGGCAGGACAATAAAGGGGCCAGAGTCTCAGACTAAGGGTTTATTTCCATGTGAGAACTGGAGGAGACATTAAGAACTCCCAAGAGAAGTGTGTGCTTGTGGGAGAATGGTTCTTATGCCGACAATGTTTAATGACATTATCTAAAAAGAAAAAGCTATCTTTGGCTTTATTTTTGATAGTTTTTTTTTTAAGTTTTACATCAGTCACAATAACAAAATTAGAACTTGTAGAAAAAGCAGGCCTTTTCTTTCAAAGATTTAGATGGCTAATATAGATTTTGAGACAGCTTGTATTAGGACCTTTGATTTCTCAAGATGATAAGGAATATCAAGTTGCAGGAAAATGTCAAAAGAATCTTTTTAAAAACTTAATTAGAATATAATTACTCATTTCTCCCTTCCCTCTCTTTCCTCCCACCTCTCCTATGTCCAATCGTCCCCTCCTGCCAAATTCACTGCCTCTTCTTTTTAATCATTGTGGTTACATATACCTATAAAAGAATCAACATGTAAATGCAGCCTACTAGGTCCCTCCAGTCTTGCTTGCATGTACATATTCTAAGCTGTACCACTTGGTATTGGATAACATTTTAGGGGGTTCATTCCTGGGGAAGACTAATTTTCCCACAAAGAGGCTGGTGAGACGACCGAGTAGGCAAAAACATTTGACAATAAACACTATAACCTAAGTCTAATCCTCAACAGCCACATGGTGGACTGAGAGAACAGACTCAGAGAATACAAGTTGTTTTCAGACATGGTCCACACATGCATGATGACATTGTGTACCATTACACATAAGTAATCAAATTTAATTATTAAAAAAGAAAAAATAAAGCAGTAGTCAACTCAATACAGTAGTGGAGTATTTCTTAATAAGATGGCTATCTTATTAAGAAGTCTGGGGATTTTATTTAAATTATTTCTCATTATGCAAAGGTAATTTTATTTGAGTTTATCATTTCTTTACCTTACCTTCTTAGAAAACCACAGATATAATGAATATATTTTCACACATATTTATGTTTCTATTTATACAAATTGTGAAATCAAATGAAAATAACAAAATATCTCAACTAAGAGTCAGAGTCACATTTTGTATTTTAAACAGCACACCATAATTTGATTCATTTTAGGTTTTTACAAATTATAACACATTGGTATAGTTCATTAAAATGTCCTTTAATGTGTCAAATCATTTTTTCTTAAATGATTTAAAACAGAGTACACATACATTCTGGAACAGCCTTGCTTACCCTGCATCCAATGCATGTAAGAAAGACGACTAAGGCCCAGAAATGCATGTATTTGAAAGGCTGAGAATTCGATAGGCATGACATTTTCTAGCCAGATAAAAATACACATGCATATGTCTGTATGACTCATTCTACACGACTCAAAATTGCTGGAGAGTGGGAGTAGCTATGAATATTACTGCACAATGTAGTTTTCAAATGAAAATAAAACAAATTTGGCAGTTTCCAATCATCCTGGGAATTCAGATTAACTGAAGTTTCAATTAATAAAATAAGACTTAAAGGTATGTCAAATTCTGGTGGAATAAATGAGGGAAATTAATAACATGTAACATAGGTGAAAATTACTATATAGTTGCACACATCCACCTATCTGACCAAATATAGAAGTCAGGCCATTTCTCAGCCAGTGCATTGAAATGGGCAGTTGATGTTATATTTCATTGTATCTCAGATCCAAGTTGTGATGTCTGAACTTTTCCAAATAGTTTTTTACCATTTCAGGTATGCGGTATAAATTATGACAAAATTATTAGTTATAAATGAACAAAGTTCTACATATATGAATTTGTAATAGAAGTTTTATGGTTTTATAGTGGCAGGTACTGCTCTAAGTGACTTTTCATTATGATAAAATTAATTTTTAGTATTAATATTTTTGGAGGTAAGAAAAAAGAGAAAGAATATAGCATGTTGCACAGAACTAGCATGTAATAAACTCAAAGCTCAGCTCAGACATTGATTGAGGTTATATTTTATGTCACAAATATGACCTTATGGTTTTTTTAATGTAAGAAATCTTCAGAAAAAGACCTCATTTTTTTTCTGTCATTAAGGTCAATGATTGACAAATGGGAACTCATTAAATGAAAAGCTTCTGTATAGCAAAGGAAACATGATGTGGGATTCCCCTCTGTATGTTGTGAATACCATTGGTTAATAAAGAAACGTTCTTAAGCCTGTGCAAGGCAGAACTTAGGTAGGTGGGGAAAACTGTACTGAATGCTGGGAGAAAGAAAAAAGCCATGTAGCTATGCTGGAGACAGATGCTAGAATTTTACCAGGTAAGCCACAGCCTTTTGGCTTTGCACAGATTAATGGAGATGGGTTAATTTAAGATAAGAGAAAGCTAGAAATATGCATAAGCTAATAGGCCAAGCAATGTTTTAATTAAGAGAGTTTCTGTGTGATTATTTTGGGGATGAGTGGCCAGGCACAAAAAAAGCAGCCTTCTCTAATTGGTGCCAACATGGCCAATTAAAACCCACTAAAATCTGAGAGAGTTTGGGAAGGAATTCTAGGCAAAAAAAAAAAATGAAACAAAACAAAACAAAAAAAAATAAAATAAACAGTAAAGCACAGCTTAATACCATGGTTCCTTTAAGACAGGGTTTCCTGATTCAACTGTAGCAGAAAAAAAATCCACAGAGTTTTGAAACAGAGGCTTTCTGGGCCCTGGTGCCAGCACAAGCTCTGGCTCTTTCAGGAGGCCAAGCACTTGAATAAGGTTTGTGGGCAGCATCTGAAAGTTACTTGGTGGCAGCATTGGGCAATTGGTTACCAGAGTTGTAGTGATGAGGACAACTCCCACCTAGCAGTCTCAGAGAAGTAAACAGACTTCTGTCATGTTGGACTGGGCAGAGCCAAAAGGCAAAGCGTCTTAGAAATGTTTAGCATTTTAAGACTCTCCAGGACCAAAAAAGAATAACAGATATACAATAGGACAGATTCAGACATCAAAGAACTTGGAATGAGTGGCAGTGTGTTTAAAAATGTATAAAGTCTTTGGATAGAGAAGACAGTAAATGAAATATAAAGAGTACAGACAGTCATAGACTAAAGGAGTAAAAGTAATAGAGTAAGAAAAATAATCCATGTAAAGATGGAAATTATACAGAGTATCTGGATTGTGTCTATTATTTTTTATTTAATTTTTTGACTATGTAAGCTAAGTACAGAGAGGTATTTCATTGTACAGACTATTAAGCTAAATGAGCATATATACTCTAAAGGTACCTATGACTTCAATATTTGGATCTAAAGATTTGTTGCTTTGGAAAAGAAGTATTTCTTTTGTTTCCACAGAGAATGAGAACCCGTGGAATCCTTCCAGACTGATTGGTTTGATGCACCAAGATCCCCTGAAAGGTCGCATTAAACACCCCTAAAAATTTACTTCACCCAATAAATAACAAAAAGCAGTTTGTAGAGAAGTACGCCCAAAATCCCAAATATTGTTTATAAATGTTTGTTTTGTTTACATTTAAAAGGGGAATATGCTACACAGATGGATACTTTGCATTTGTATGGATCTTGGTCTATTGATACAAATTTAAGGTTAATTATGTTATGCTGTCCATATGTATTTCTGCTCTTGATTAAGGTATTGTGTTTGTGCATCTTATTTAAAATGTTACATTAATTAAGAAATATAAATTAATAGATAATCATCTTTAATAGTCAAGCTTGTAGTCATATTAGTTGGGTTTTCTAGATATACAGAGATATATTTCAGTTAAATAATCATTCTTCAAATCTTTTAGAGACCTTCAGAATATGATATTAAAATATTTAAGAAGATAAAACTTTTCATGACAATGAGACACATCTGCTCCTGGCAGCACAAATCTACTTCAAGAGGATGATGGGCACCAACGAGGCTCCTCACAGAGTTTGTTAGCCATTTGGGCAAGAAACTGCTCTTGCCTGGACTGCTTGATGCTATTCTGTATGAACTGGACATGCAGGACCCACAGAGAAATGACTGCTGAAGCTGCCTAAAGGAGATGAGACAGTACTTAGGCGTTCCTGCTTCATGAAAGAGTCTGCCAGAGATTCTACAGGACACAGAAGAAAGTGACTGACAAACCGTCTTTGAAATTTCTTGCTTCTTGGAAAAGTCTGCAAGACTCTATGGGCCTGTAGGCTAAAGATGGGTGCCCCACCAGTACGGAAGAACTTCGGGTGATTGTCCAGGCAGTGAGATGTCTCTTTCAATTGTAGAGTTTGGAAGTTGCTTACAATTCACTTCCTGTTTACTTAGGTAATATTATATCTTTCTGGAGTCTTTGACGGAGTTGAAGAATACATAGTTATATATTTCCTTAATTATAATAAAAGACAAAATAGATATAAATATTGTAAGTGTAATTCTTGCTTGATAACTGTTTTATGTAATTTTACTATGTTAAAGTTAAAACGTTCCTTTTTATTTACAAAAAAAGGGGAGGTGATGTGAGATTCCCCTCTGAATGCTGTGAATACCATTGGTTAACAAAGAAACTTTCTTAAGCTTGTTCAAGGCAGAATTTAGGTAGGTGGGGAAAACTAAACTGAATGCTGGGAGAAAGAAGGTGGAGTTAAAGAGAAGTCATGTAGCCCTGCTGGAGAAAGACACCAGAAATTTACCTCATAAGATACAGCCTCATAGTGATACACAGATTAATGGAGATGGGTTAATTTAAGATAAGAGTGAGTAGAAATATGCATAAGGTAATAGGCCAAGAAATGTTGTAACTAATAGAGTTTCTGTGTGATTGTTTCGGTCTGAGAAGCCAGGAACCAACAAGAGGCCTCCTACTGTAGATACAATCAATCCAATGAAGAAGAAATCACAGAATGAGAAAGAGTTTTGGCATCTATTCATCTGATAGAGAATTAATACCTAGAATATATAAAGAGCTCAAAAATTAAGAAGTCAAGAAAGCAAATACCATAATTAGAAAATGAGCTATGAATCTGAACCCAGAGTTCTCAGTAGAAGAAATAAAAATGGCTTGAAAATACCTCAGAAATAGTTCATTGTTGTTAACCATGAGGGAAATGTAAATTAAAAGAAGTTTTGATGTTTCATCTCTGCCTGCCAGAATGACTAAGATAAAAGAAAACTGAAGACAAATTGTACAGGATATTTGAGGGAGAAGGAAGCCTCATTTACTATGGGAATGCAAACTTCTGTAGTCTGTCTGAAAATTATCATGGAGAATCCCCAAAGGGCTAAAAATAAATGTAACATATGACCCAGTTGAACAACTTTTTGTCATATTCTCAAAAGACTAAACATCCTACTGTAGATGGAGAATTCACTTTCATTTCCTGGTCATCTAGAGCAATTTAAGGTCTAACAACTAGCTAGGAATATGCTTGAGTCATTGGTCAAACAGTGTTGTAATTAATATAATTTCTGTTTGACCAATGACTCAGGCATATTCCTAGCTAGTTCTTACACCTTAAATTAACCAATTTTTATTAATCTATCAATTTTTATTAATCAATTTTTATTAATATTGCCATGAGGCTGTGACTTACTAGTAATTACTAGTAAGACATTACTAGTAATGTTCTGGCATTTTTCTCCTTCAGTGGCTTCATGGCATCTCTCTGTCTCTCCCCACCCTCACTGTTTGGATATCCTGCCTGACTTTACTTAGCTAAGTCATTGGCCAAAAGAGCTTTATTCATCAACCAATAAAAGCAACACATATACAGAAGGACATCCCACATCATCCTATTTCACAGTTACTTGCTCATTAATGTTCATAGGCACCCGATTTAAAATAAGAAAATAAAAAAAGAAATAATCTAAACCTGCCTGTCCTTCAGTGTATAGAGGACTAATCAGAATATGGTGTTCAGTATCAGAATGTTATTTAGCTATAAAGAAAATAAAAATCTGTAGGTAAATGGGTACAATTAGAAAAGATTTTACTGAGTGGGGTAACGCAGATAACCCGTCCAAAGGAAATTCCAATTTCCCAAACTCCAAAAGACAGTCCAAATATTCAGAAATGTGTTCAATCTGTACTGCAGGAGGATTTCTAGGAGTTAGATAAAAGCCAGAATCCCTCAGAGACTTGTGAAGACTTTTTCCCACCCACCAAAAGCAGTCATTTCCCTTTCCTCCAGCAACATGCTCTCCAATTAAAATATACCTGTGGTGTTTATCTCCATTAATCGATGTCCATGATAGCCTCCTGGCTCCCTCAGTCCCTACTCACATGCATTTTTTTTATACATTTCAAAGCCAATCTCCTGGCCTTTCCCTCCCCTCAGCTATTCAACTTTTTCATAACCCAGCTAGTCTCACTGGACTCTGGCTAATACTAGTCTCACTATGCTTCCTCTGTTCTCTATTCTCTGCTATTCTCCTCTCCCACAGGGAGCACTGGCCATGACTATTCACTCTACTTTATCTAGCTGCTCTGAATTTCTCAAGATGTCTCTGAAAGTTCTCTCTCATATCTAAAATAAAATGTTCCCAGACTCTGACACAGTCACGTTGACAGTTTATCCACCATGTAGAGAAAGACAAACCTCACATTTTTTATCATCCCCAGTTCCTAACTTCACATCTTCTGGTTTGAATATATAACCTGGGGTAATTGCAGACACTGTAAAAACAAAAAGGAACCTTAGAGTGGGGCTAAAGTGGGAATGGCATTATTAAGTTTATATGGGAATGTTTTATTGTAGGAGAGAGAGAGAGAGAGAGAGAGAGAGAGAGGGGGGGGGGGGGAGAATAGCATAGCCAGGGCATTTGGAGGAATCCAGAGCATAAATAAATAAAGTAGAGTTAACAGACATGGCCTAAGCTATCTAGAAAAAAGAAGAGAATAGCAGAAAAATAGAGAATGGAGATTGAAAGAGGTAAAATAAGAAATGGGGAAGTGCCTCTAATGAGTAAAAAAGTCAATATATCAGAGAGGAAGGACAGAGGAACAAATAAAATAAGGGATGCTAGATAAACACTCAAGGAATCATAGAAGTTTATATTTGCCTGAAAATTTATACTGTGTGGGTGGTGTGTGCGTGTGTGTGTGTCTGTGTCTGTGTGCATATGTGGGGGGAGTGTATGTGTGTGAACTTAGGCCAGTTGAGGTGACAGTGATACGAACCATGGCTATTTAACATATCTCCAGGACCCAGACTAGATAAATCTCCATTGAATTGTTAGTCAGGATAGTTCAAGTGACTACCAAAGCAATAAAGAATTTTTTATGATGCCCTTGGCTACCTCTCATAGGTAGAAAGTAATGCCTATTGTTAAAGACACTGAAATTTAGGATTAGAAATTTTTGGACTGGATATAACCTGAATGCCTTGTTGTGTAGTCTAACTTTCTAAGTATCAGAAAGTACTATATAAAGTGACAAGGGGAGAAGCAACTGTCCACTTGTGATACCAATGAACATTAACAATGACAAAATGGCAAGGTATCCCTTAGAGTACAGTAAAGTCACTCATCTCTTGACAGTAACCAAGAGCTGTGTGATTAAAATTGAGACCCACACAATATGCAGGAAATCATATCCGATTCTAGAAATCAAATGAACTACTAAAGGCTAGTGAAATCACAGACTGTTGAGGGCAGCACACCACTGGCCCCTTGACTTTTTTTGCCTGCCTCACACCCTTTGCCTGCTGGAGTGAAACAACTTGTTTTCCTGTGCCTGCAGCTGCTCTGAGCATGAAAACCTCATGAGTTGCTGATGGCAGGGGAGTGAATTCTGGTGGGTTTTGCAGCTGGAAACCTCAAGAGCTGGGGCATGGTTATCAGTTAAGGATCCCTACATAAGCCTCCCTGGAGCACGATAAAGCTGGCATTCTTGTTTCAGTGATGGCCCATGTCTTCATGTCTATGTCTGTGTCTGTATGTTTTTAAATATCCAGCCCTTTTCTTGGCTTGCATATCATCCCATAGTGCAGGTGCTATAAGTGAAGGCCCCAGTGAGACCTGGAACTGGGGAGATGCTGAGAGATTTCCCTCAGAAGGCTGGCCAGCAAGCAAGTAAGATATTGATGGTGAGGGTGGATTGAAGATGGTTGCCAGTAATTCTGTTCAGGTATTGACCAGTCAATTGATAGTTCTTTGTTTTTGTTTTTGTTTTTGTTTTTTTTTTTTTTTTTGAGAAGCAGGGCACCACTATTAAAACTGAGATAGCACAAGTGTTTATTAAGACAGTTTTAGAATTCAGTCCTTTTGTTTTCACAGGCAGGGGGTTTTAATATTTCTGATTGGGGCCAGGTAAAAGTTGCTTAAACCTTCAAAAAGCTTTGAAAGAGCAAGGGCCAGAAGAATTTCCCATGGAAATCTTTTTGCTTTGCCATTTAGTCAAAGACGTTCTTCTCAGCAACAATAGGAAGGTGAAGGAACAGTTAGACAACTCAGCCAAAACTTTTGAGGAAATTCAGGATGAGGAATCTGTGAAATCTATTAAGAACTTTATGGAGTAGGAAGAAGAAGAAGAAAGGAGGCAAGCAAATCAAGATGTTTCTATAGGACCTCCATGGTAGAATCCATTCCTTGCCACTTCAAATACTTTTGCTGCTGCCTCTGCCCCTATTGAGGCAGAAAACAGAGAAATCCTGTACAGATTAAAAAATCTAAGTGGAGAGAGGCAAACTTATCCTGTTGCGGAAATTAGTGATACACAAGGAGAGTGAGTCAGGCAACACAATTCTTTGGCCTTTAAAGACATAAAACAACTAAAAGAAGCAGTCATGGCCTATGGGACCCATGCTCCTTTCACTGTGGCTTTAATGGAATCTTTTGTGGAACTCACTCTTGGACCCAGTGATTGGATGCAGTTTTGAAGGGCCTGTCTTTCAGGGGGAGATTATTTGTTATGGAGAGGTGAAATGCAGGAAAATTGTGCAGATACCATGCAGCACAATGCTGCCATGGGTTTCCCCCAGTGTAATCCTGATATGCTAACTGGTGCAGGACATTATGTGGGCTTAGCAGCACAGATTATTTATGACCCCGCTGTTTATGCTCAGATAGCTCTCACAGCTGTTAAAGGCTCTGCCTACTAAATAAGCAGGTGAACAGTTGTCTAAGGTTCTTCAAGGACCTTTAGAACCTTATTCTGAGTTTGTTGACCACCTGTTACGGCTGGGGGGATCATATTTTGGGGCATGTAGACACAGCTATGAATGTTATAAAGAAATTGGCTTATGAAAACGCTAAAAGATACTGTCAGGAGACTATATGTCTCTATAGAAATTTAAATTTAAATGATTATAAAAGTTTAAATGATTAGATTCGGTTATGCAAGGACATTGATAGTACTCGTGTTAGAGGGCAAGTCATTGCTTCTGCTTTTAAGGGGAGTTGAGTTGAAGCTAGACCAAAGACTTGTTTCCAGTGTGGGCAACAGGGACATTTTAGAAGGAACTGCCTTGCAGGTGGAAGGGTAGATAGCCAGCCCAGGGAAAATTTGGGTATTTGCCTGAAATGTCAGAGTGGGGCCCATTTTGGCTAATGAGTGCCTCTTTAGAACTGACATTCAAAGCAATCCCTTTCCCATGTCAGGAAATGGGAGGAGGGGCCTTCCCTGGGCCCCCAAAATGCAAATAGACAGGGCAAGGAGTGGACTAGCTGCTCCTATCAGATTCATTCCTCAAAGAAATGCCTCACTGTCCATGACCTTGTCCAAGGCAACCCAGAAAGTGCTGGACTGGACCTCTGTGTCTCTGTCTGAGCAATATTGACCCCACAAATGGGGGTGCAGGTGCTGGGGACATACTTCAGAGGGGTTGATAGGAATAGTCCTGGGAAAAAGTAGTTCAGCACTTAAAGGGGTTAAAATTTCGCCAGGAATTATAAACTATGATTATACTGGAGAAATTAAGATTATGATTGAAGCCAGGATGGGAGTCATTGCCATCCCCAAAGGAGCAAGAATAGCTCAACTAATAATTTTTGTTTATGTTTCTCTCTACTAATCCATTCCTAAAGCAGGAACAAGGGAATAAGGAGTCTGGTTCCATGGGACTCCCTGGAACTTTTTTTTGAGTTTCTACTTTAGAGAATTGCCCCACACTTATATTAATAATTAATGGGGGAAAAGTTCCAAGGTCTTCTGGATATAGGGGCTTATTCTTCTGTGATTGTGAAAAATCTTTGTCCCATGGCCTGACCTCTACAACTGACCTCTACAGTGATACAGGGGGTAGGAATTGCCAGTTCTCTACAGTACAGTACCCAATATTTAGATTTTAAGGATGAGGAAAGTCATAAGGGAGTTTTTTGACTTTATTTATTTATTTATATTTTTTTAAATTTATTTATTTTTTATTAAAAATTTCCGCCTCCTCCCCACCTCCCATTTCCCTCCTCCTTCCCTATTCCCCTCCCCCTCCCTCTCCAGTCTGAAGAGTAGTAAGGGTTCCCTGCCCTGTAGGAAGTCCAAGGTCCTCCCCCATCCATCCAGGTCTAGGAAGGTGAGCATCCAAACAGGCTAGGACCCCCCAAAGCCAGTACATGCAGTAGGATCAAAACCCAGTGCCATTGTCCTTGGCTTCTCAGCAGCCCTCATTGTCCACCATGTTCAGGGAGTCCAGTTTTATCCCATGCTCCAGTCCAGCTGGCCTTGATGAGCTCCCATTAGATCAGCCCCACCATCTCAGTGGGTGGGAGTACCCCTCACAGTCCTGATTCCTTGCTCATGTTCTCTCTCCTTCTGCTCCTCATTTGGACCTTGGGAGCTCAGTCTGGTGCTCCAATGTGGGGCTCTGTCTCTATCTCCATCCATCACCAGATGAAGGTTCTATGGTGATATGTAAGATATTCATCAGTATGACTATAGGATAAGGCCATTTCAGGCTCCCTCTCCTCAGCTGCCCAAGGAACTAGCTGGGGACATCTCCCTGGACACCTGGAAACCCCTCTAGAGGAAACTAATGCTGCTATGAACATTTGGATAATGCTAATTTTTGACTTATTTATTTGAGGAAAGGACATGAAGTTGGTTGGAGCATAAGAGAGATCTTAGAAGACTTGGAGGAGAAGGTTGAAGGATGAGTATGATCAAAATACATGAATATGATATAAAATTCTCAAAAAATCAAATTTAAAATTTTGAAATAAAATTAATCTTTTAAAATGAAAATGAAAAGTTAAAGGCAGCCAGTAATAACATGAGCCTTTAAATCCCAGCACTTGGGAAGAAGAGGCAGGTAGATTTCTGCGTTGGAGGCCAGCCGGGTCTACAGAATGAGTTCCAGTACAGCCAGGGCTACACATAGAATCCTGTCTTTCAAATAACAAAATAACAAAATAAATAAATAAATAAATAATGGACCTAGTCCATTTGGATGCAAAGCTTTCTAGGCCTGGATGTAGAAGGGAAAGCCTGGGACTTCCCACAAGGCAGGGTTCCCTGCCCTCTCTTAAGGAGGAAGGTGGGGAGGAGGGTGAGTAGGAGAGTGGAAGGGGAATGGGAGGAGGAAAGGAAGTGTCAAATTTTTAACGGAAAAATAAATAAATAAATTTTTAAAAAGATTATATTAAACTGAAAAGAATGCATTTTCTATAAAATACAAATATAAAGTTGTCTTATATCTGAACAAATACATTTGTAAAGCTAACTTCCCATGATCTACATTCTCCTATTGATTACTACAATCTCATTTGTTATTTTAATTGCAATAAATTTATAAAATTATACTATAATTAGAATAATTTAATGATTTGTTTTCTGCAAAGTAGTACTACATATGCTGGCACTTATTTTCTGAGAACACTTCCATCACAGGTTTTCCTGTTACCCATTTAACACAAAGTGTGCATAGAACAAGACTCTTAGAAAATACAGAACTATTGATTGGGGACCTACATCATTGGTTCATCAGTTAATAGCAGTTGCTGCTGTTGTATAGAATCTGCATGTGATACACATACATATATGCAGACAAAATGCTCACACACAAAAAATTTTACAAAAATAACTGAAGTCCTAATGAGTTTTATCAAAAGTCAGTTGAAAATGAAACTTAGACATCATCTTATTGAAGGTATGGAACTCACTCTTCATAGACTTTATCTTGAATCTTTAGAATACTTAATGCTGCAGGGCGGCGGTGGCGCACGCCTTTAATCCCAGCACTCGGGAGGCAGAGGCAGGAGGATCTCTGAGTTCGAGGCCAGCCTGGTCTACAAGAGCTAGTTCCAGGACAGGCTCTAGAAACTACAGGGAAACCCTGTCTCGAAAAACAAAAAAAAAAAAAAAAAAAAAAGAATACTTAATGCTCAAATATTTTGTTTGTACTTAAATGTTGTAGAATTTATGTTATGTACATGATAAATGCAACATTCATCCATTTCATTTCTACAAATTAATAGTGATAATGTTCAGTAATATGGTATACTTGAAGTTTCCTTTAGAGGAGAGAGCTTAAGTCTTACAACATACCCACAACTGATAACTATATAGAGATTACAGATTATTAGTAAGATGGATTGTGCTAAACATTTTATTGTGGGTACACATATGAAAACATTAAGTTTTATACTTTAAACATAAATTTAAGGGCTGAGGAGATGGATCAGTTGTGCCAGCATTGTGAGGTTCTGGGTTCTATTCTCAGTACCCACACCAAAAGCCAGGTACTATGGAGTGAACCTGCAGTCACAGTGATAGACAAGCAGAGACATGAGGATATCTGGGTTTGCTGCCTAGCCAATCTAACAAAATTAAAGTGCTGCAGATTCTGTGAGAGACCCTGTCTCAATGATCAAAGTGGAAAGTAACTGAGAAAGACATCCAGTTTCTGGATATCAATTTCTGGCCTCCACACGAAAGCACACACAGGTATGAACACACAAACACACATGAACCTATATACAGAATTTATATACTTTTCAAGTTAATAATATTTTTATATAGCTTCTTTAACATAGAGGAAAAAGTAGCCCCCTCAGTGTGTACTTCAAGTTGTTATTTAAGTTATGCAGAAGTCACCAGAAATCATATTTGATTTAAATATAAGAAAGCATTGATTGTCTCTGGTCATGCTGGGTGTGTCAGTTGTAGAATGGCCAAGTTGCTGCGGCTGCTGCTCACTTGAAGTGGATCCAAGAACAATGATTGCTTACTCAATCTCTCCTCTCTCTCTCTCTCTCTCTCTCTCTCTCTCTCTCTCTCTCTCTCTCTCTCTCTCTCTCTCTCTCCCTCTCTCTCTTTCTCTCTCTCCCTCTCTCTCTCTCTTTCACACACACACACACGAAGTAGGATACAATGCAAAGAAAAAGCATTAAATAAAACAAAGTAAGTCATTTAGGGGCAAATGCAAACAAACATTATCAATTAAGACAACAAACTTTAAAATGCCATAATTTGTTCTCAAGTTCGTACTGTAATCATAAATCTAGTAATATTTATATTTTGTTAAAAATATGATTGCTAGATAAGAAACCATCAAAAAGAAGATAAGAAATGCTTTTGGAGGGAAGAACATTTTGACCTAAATGGCAATGGCCTGAGTAAATACCAGTGAAGAAGGAAGGAGATATGTTGTTTGAATAGATGATCAAGTGAACAAAAATCACGGAAGAAGAAATAAATAGCCTTAGAGAGGATACAGCTACATTGCAAGGCCACAAACACTCTGCTTTAGTTGTATATTTTTTCAAAATGATTTCCATAGACAAGTATTCAACTCACTTTTATAAAAGGTTGGTATTCTCACAGATATTAATACTGCCTTTCTCCCCACATAAATAATATACTCTATCTGGAAAAGGATATACACTACATCTCCTCATATATAGCCAAGCACATGCCAGAGAGAATTGCTTCTGTGCTTTATGTTTGTTCTCTGTGAAAGATATTTGGAGTTACTAAAAACAAATGCTCCAAATCGAATATTTAGTTTTAAAAGTAGTTTTTAAAGTTATTTATTTATTTTACATCCTGATTGCATTTTCTCCTCTCACCCCTCCCCTCATTCCCTTCTCTCACCTGCTCTCTCCTCCTCTCAATCCACTCCTGTTTCTGTTCAGAAAGGGGCAGATCCACCGTGGGTATCAACAAAACATGGCATATAGTTTCCCTAAGACTAAGCGCATCCTCTTGTATTAAAGCTAGGCAAGACAATCCAGTGTAGGGTATAGTTTCCCAAGAGCCAGTCAAAGCATTAGGGATAGTCCCTGCTCCCATTGTTAGGAGTTCTACACATAGGCCAAGCTATATAACTGCCACATACGTGTAGAAGGCCAAGGTCAGTGCCATACAGATATAAAATTCTTTCACTCATTAGCCTTGAGGTTTAAGACCTCACATCTCATAATGACATTCTACCTGATAGAGTCCCAAGGGGAACAGGACATCACATGTCCAGAAACAGGGAGTATATCTGTATATGTTTCTTATGCATTCTTTCTAGTTTCCAGTCAAGCTACTAGTCATGATGGTTTCAGGCTCATAACTTTATGTACTCATGTTAGGGATTTTATTCTAATCACCTTTTCAAAGTCCTAAGAATCCACACATTAGCCTTAGTTCTTATCCTACTAATACTTACTATAGAATTAAATTCATGGAATGACTCCCCAGAGGATACACAGAAAACTACCTCAAACTATAGAATTCATTTAAATCACTTAACCCCATTCCAAACAATAGATGATTTTTAATTTGTTAAAACTTATCAACAATGTTGAGAACAGGCACATCTTCATCAAGGGACTATTACAATTAAAATATGATTTCAAGTTGGAACAAAGAATTAGGCAGATGTAAAGAAGAGAAAAGGGAATTGTGTTAGGAAATTAGTGGTCTGCTAATATAATTGTGGAGCTGGAGATGACAAGGATGAGACATCATGGGGCCAAAGAAATGGTAAGAAAATATTTGATAGAGAAACAATGAGAAAAACGATAAGAAATGCTGATTGCTTATCTATAAAGGAATGAACAAAAGGGGAAAGACAAAAACAGCTGTGTGTTATTAAAAGCTCAATTATTTTTTCTCTTCATTGTCTTCAAAAACAAAAATAACATAAAATTACTAGGAGCAAAAAAATGTTCTTAGAGTAGATATATCAGTTCTTTAGAGAATAAATAAATTTAGGCAAGTTAGAATACAGCTAATAAAATATACTTCCATGGAAGTAGAATTATCCACATAATTTGTATTTATAGAAAGCCATATTATTTATAAGATTATATACTATTAACACTTCATATAAGGTTATATATAAGTATATATATTATAATTTCTATTTTTTGAATCGTATACTCTACAAGTCAAAAGAAGATTTTCATACTAAATTATACAATCTACACAAAATAAGTACAAGAACCAAAAGCCAATATTTCTAATAATTTATGACTTAGTTGTCATTGAAAGACAATTTTTTATATGAAGGCTGTGATACAAAACATTAAAGGGAAAAATGTAGTTAATTTTCTACCCACTGCCAATAGCAGCTTCCTGAGGAATGACAGTGCAAGGAGTCAGGCAGCGGTAATTTCAATCACCCTGAGATTGATTTATTTTCAATTGCAAGTTCAGTCTGGTGAAAGGTGTTATAATGACAGCTCAAGATCCCAGAAGGAAAGTAGAACACGAAAAGCAGTAATTTAAACTCTTCCAAATGCAGACGGCTACCTTGACCCCAAGAGAGCCGCTGTGGGCATTCAATTATTGCTCTCCTCTCCTGATTACACTAAGGCTACTTACCATGTATCTCGTGTGTAGAGTGAAGGGTCCTTTGTGTAATTTCTATCTATGCCTTTGGCAGAT
Source organism: Arvicola amphibius (assembly GCF_903992535.2). Taxonomy (NCBI): domain Eukaryota; kingdom Metazoa; phylum Chordata; class Mammalia; order Rodentia; family Cricetidae; genus Arvicola; species Arvicola amphibius. Next base: position 32,073,819 of record NC_052047.1, on the reverse strand, counting down.
AAAATTAGAATTGCATTGTCTTCATATTACAACATTGTAGTAGGAAAGCAGGTGTTTGTGTGGACAGTGTTGCCAACAACACTTGCAGCACTTAGTCACATCACAGAATGCTTCAATATTATTCTTATTTGTAATTAACAACAATATAATAATTAAACTGACATAGTTGAGTACTTTCTCTGTGCCATGAACAGCACAGTTACATAATTTATACTAGGACTTTTGTTTTATATCAGTACCATATCTGTAAGATTTTACATTTTTAAATACTTTATTGATTTCATTAATAAAATACTAGTATGAACTTATTCTAAATGATCTGAATGATCTAATAAGTGAACACTAATGCATTTCTATTTCTGTGCCAGAGTTGGGGTTTCCAGACCATTATTTATTAAGTAAGACCCTACAGTAGCATTAATATTAATCACAGTTTCCTAAACTAGAATTCAGTGACTGAGACACTATCAGATATTTTCTTGAAAAGAAGAATCCTTCAGATTCGGCAAATGGAATCCATTGAAGCTAATATAAAAAGGAAATGACTTCACCCCAGCCAAGAGAGCAGTAATGCTAACTGCAGATTCTGCTTTCTCTCTTCACCTCTAAATCCAATCCTAGGCTCCTGCCCAAGTCTGTAGCAAACCACCTGCTGTGGTCTTCCCTCCTCCTGTTCCTAACTCCAGCAGGTCCTACGGACCTTCCGCTCCAAACTTCTTCCCCTTACCTATCACATCACTCCAGCTCTCAGCAGCAGTAGATATTGGGAACCTGAAGATCACTCTAGGCAGTGAAGCTAATCCTCACATATCCCTCCTTTTCTCTAAATTCAGGTCTCATCCCCAGCACTGTGACAGGCCACCTTCTGTGCCCCACCTTCATCTATGCCCCCATCCCAAGAAGATCACATAGATCTTCCCTTCCACCCTTCCTTCTGCCAATTCATTGCTTTATCCCAGTCCCCAACTTGACCAGGCAATTCCTAGGAACCTGGCAGCCACGCCTGTCAGAGAAGCTAGTAGACCAGGAAAGCAGGTAGGAAAGTTTCCGGTCTTTACCCCCAACTCCTCTTATCAAAATGCAATTTTATAGTCTCATCAACATCTCTGTAGCAGACAACCTACTGTGGTCTCTCCTCACTCTCTGCCCCAATTCCTAGGGAACTAATCCAATCATGGTGTAAACACCCTGCTTTCTTCCATTTTGGGGGTACCTTCAGATGTTTCCCAGACCATCCCCATTCCAAAGTGTTGTTCCCAATAATGAAAATATGCTCTGCTGTGAACCTCTACCGCACCAGCCTGAAGCCTGAGGACTTCCCTACCAGGCCACATACAGCTACCTTATTCTCCTAAGAACAAGAGAGAGCAACAGAAACCAAGAAACAAAACATCCAACCAACAAAAATAATACCAGATATCAGCACCTAGAGTTACAATCATCCTAAAACAATATACCTAGACAACATTCTAAAAACACAATCATTAACAATATATCTTCCCTGCAGCCTAGTAACCCTACAACAACAGGTCTTGAGAATTGCAACGCAGCTGAAGCACAAGACAAAGACCTTAACATAGTGTTTATGACTATGCTAGAGGTTTTTAAAAAGGAAATGAATAAAAAACCCTTAAAGAAATCTATGAAAATATAACCAATCAGTAGAAGGCAATGAGAAAAAGAGGTTGAGTTCTAAAGTAGAAATAGAATCCATAAGAAAAACTAGAAATGAAAAATTTAGGAAGTCAAACAGGCAAGTGCCACCAAAAGAATACCAGAGATGGAAGAAAGAATCTCAGGCATTGAAGACACGGTAGAAGAAATGGATACCTTGGTCAAAGAATGATGTGGGAGAGTCTTCTGTTTGAGTTGATTTGTAAGTTGCTTACTTCTTATTTACTTAGGTAATATTATATCCTTCTGGAGTCTTTGATGAAGTTAAAGAATAGATAGATAGTTATAGATGTTTTCCTTTGTTATGATAAAAGATAAAATAGATATAAATATTGTAACTGTAATTCTTACTTGATAACTTTTGTTATATGTAATTTTGCTATGTTAAAGTTAAAGCCTTCTTTTTTGTTTAAACAGAAAAAGGGAAATGATGTGGGAGAGTCTTCTGTTTGAGTTGATTTCATTGGTTAATAAAGAAACTGCCTGGTTCATTTGATTGGCCAGCCCTTAGGTGGGCAGAGTAGACAGAACAGAATTCTGGGAAGGGAAGTTAATAAATCTCCATGCCTCTGCTCTCTGGGTCAGATGTGATGAAGCTCTGGCCCAAGATGGACATACACTAGAATCTTCCTGGTAAGGCACCACTTTGTGGTGCTACACAGATTATTAGATATGGGTTAATCAAGATGTGAGTAAGAGGCTGAAACTAATAGGTCAGGCAGTGTTTAAATGGATACAATTTGTGTGTTGTTATTTTGGGGCATAAGCTAGCCAGGTGGCCAGGAGCTGGGCGGGACGAAAAATTTCTGGTGTAAAGCTAGCCGTGTGGGAGCTGGGCAGGAACACAGCCTGCTGCTCCTCACTAAAAAAGAAAACGAAAAATCTAAAATAGATACCATAACAAGACATCCAGGAAATCTCAGATACAATGAAAGGACCATGTCTATGAGTAATAGGAATAGAGAGAGTAGAAGAAATTCACATCAGAGGCATATAAAATATTTTCAACAAAATCATAGAAGAAAAATTTTTTAACCTAAGGGAGGTGATGGCTTTTAAAGTATAAGAAGCATACAGAATATCAAATGAACTGGACCAGTAGAGAAAGTCTCCTCAACACATAATAATCAAAACACTAACTGTATGGAACAAAGAAAGAACATAAAACCAGCAAAGGGGAAAACATAACATATGAAAGCAGACCTTTTAGATTAATACCTGATATCTCAAAAAATAATTTAAAAGGCAGAACGGCCTGGACAGATATTCTATAAACTATAAGAAACCACAGATGTCAGCCTAGATTACTATTCCCAGCAAAATTTTCAATCACAATAGGTGAAGAAAATAAGACATTCAATAATAAAATCAAATTTAATCAATATCTATCTACAAATTCAGCCATACAAATGGCACAAGAAGAAAAAGAATAACTTTAAAAATCTAACCATACATAAGGAAACTTAAGGAATAGATAAATAATCCCAGATCAGCAAATCAAAAGAGGGGAAACACACACACAAACATACACACTCCACAACAGCAAAACATCAACTGAACTAGTAGGGATATTCATACTGTGGTGCGTCTTTTGTTTGACTTTCTTCAGATTTACTAATAGATAAGTAGGTACTATTGATTGGAATTGGCTCCTATTAAATTAATGTTTGTTGCTGTTGTGTGTTTTTATTGATCATTGACTATAAACTGTTAAAGGAATTAGTAGTGGAAAAAATATATGAGGGGGGATCTTTTTTCATATATTTTAGATTTTAGTAAATTAACACAATTAGACTAGAAAAACAACAAACAAATAGAAAAAAAACAAACAAGCAAAATAGCAGATAATGATAGCCATATAGAGAAAATAAATTAGACAACAGTGGGAGAGACTGAGCGTGGAGCATGTGACATAAAATCTCGGAGTCAGGAGAGCTCTCTAAGTGAGATGGCCTTCATTTTAACATCTGATTACAAAGTTGACAGCCATGAGAAAACCTGGAAAAAGGGCTCTCCAGGAAAGCAAGTGAACACTTTCTGATGACAGACTGAGTGCAGTTTCTCACAAGACTGAAAGACAGGGAACTGGGCTACAGATAGAGACACCAGGGGCAGGGCAAGACACTGGGAAAGACAACGGAGCTAAACCATAATAACTGCCATGCTTTTGCCCTGTGTTGACTCCTTTAAATAGTGGGTGACTATCCAAAGATAATAAAATAATATTCTTAGGAACCCACATAGCAGTTACCTTAAATTCACAAAGATAACTGGAACATTTATTTAGTGAGAAAATTTTAGAAACCAGCAAAAACTAACAACAGCAATATCTAATCCCAAATCTACACATAAAGAAATATGAGTGTATTTTATCTTGTTATTTAAACCAAGGTTGGAAAATGCTCTTAAAGCATAAGTACTTTACTTTTATGGGTGATATGGTCTCTACACAGACTATTCAGCTATGCTGTTCTACAAGAAATCAAACATATATATGTATATATATATATATATACATGCACACACACGCGCACACACACACACACACACACACACATATATATATGGAAGGATTCTCACCACTTATTTAATAAAACTTCACAGAAATTATAGAGATTTGATTTTTGTAGAACTGCCATATCACAAAATAATATGATTGTGACATACTGCATACTGTAGCCACTTGTTTATTTTAAAGGCCTTTCTTAACTGGTAGGTTATGCAGATCAGAATTCCCCAAGGCTATATCAAGATAATCATTACTTTAGAAACAGGAGATGAAGACATAGCTGTATGCATCTGTATACATATGCACATTTATATGTTATAAATGAAAAATATGAAAGACACAATTAACACAAGCTTTAGAAGCCTCTAATGTTTACTAACATTTCTTCTCTGGTATGACTGTGCAGATTCTCAGATTTCTGTGAGATTATTTATGTTACCAGGCACACTGATGAGGGGTTATGAATTCCATGTCTTAGGTTAAGCATAGATAGATGCTGCTGAAGCCAGACTATGTCCTGAATCAGAATTTGCCATGGGATCTGTTGATTCCATGGTATATTTTGCATAAACAAGTAATGAATAATATTTCTCTAAATACATTTCCAAATATGAATCTTTAAAATTCTTGATTGCATATTAAAAACTCATATAACTTATATTCTAAAATACCACCAGTGGTTAGGAATGTAGCTCAGTGGTAAATACAAGTCTAGCATTCATGAGGCCAGATGTTTAACCTCCAGTACCACAAAAATAACATCTACAAAATCATTCTTAGAGAAATACATTTTTTCACTATATAAAAGTCCCATATAATACATACCAGCAATCATTTGACTAGCTTTCAGATGAGTTATTTTCCAATTTTATCTAATACATATTCTAGTGGAAATAATGGTATTTTCATTTGTGTATGACAAACTCTAGAAATGCAACCATTGAGATAATGCATTATTTTAAGGCCCATTGCTATAATTTTCCAAACTATTCAGCATACAGTTTGTGATATTTAAGATTATTGCTGGTGTTATATAAATATTTTGTTATCATAAGTCATTTTGAGTTATTTTTATAGAATAAATAGGGTGATATTTCCTTGTTCTAGTTTTCATGTTTAGTCTGTTATGGTAAATGTATTTTAATGGTTATTAGACTTTGAATTTTCTTTTTTAAAAAATTAATAATTTTCTCAAGTATTTGTTCATTATTTTATTGGGTTATTCAGTCATTTCTTTACTGGTTAAAATTATTTTAAACAAGAATACTATCTGTTAATCTTTAACCCATTTAACCATTTGATGCATTTATTATGCTTTATTTGATTATTATTTTATTTATTTGATTATTATTTTATTTAAAATATGTTTTTTTAGATTTATGTAAATTTTTAACTTTGTCCTTAACTGTGATCTGTATTGTTTGATTTTATTTGCTTTTTTTAACTGAATTTCTAGAATCTGTCAGACACAAATAAAAATACCATTATTTCCACTGGAAGTATAAAATATTCTTCTGAATTCTTAAACAGATTCATACTTCCAAATATTTTTCTTCTTTATTGTTTTATGATTTATATCAGGCAGACTCATAACTCTAAAAAGTATCAATATCTTTATTCACAGACTTTGCAAATCTTGTATTTATATGGCTAGTGAAGGAAGTTTGCATATGTGAATAAATTAAAGATTTAAATGAAGTTATCTAGATAGATTTAATTAATTAACTCTAGTACTTCTAAGAGGGATGCAGAAACAAGGTCAAGAGAAAGATATTAACTGGGTACAGTGTCTCATGCATCAGCTGTAGGCTGAGGTAAGAGCACCATAAATTTAAGGTCAGCCTAGGCTACATTATATATTCCAAACTAGCATGTGTTGCAGAGTGAGACTCTTCTCAACAACAACAAATAAAAAAGACCTGGAAAAAAAAAAAAAAAAAAAACAGACCACAGAAAACAGAGCTGCCAGGAGTTCCTGGGATCATGAATGCAAAAGGCCATTGTAATCTAGAGCTCAGAAAGAATACATTTCTAATGGCACTTTGAACTTAAATGGTGCAGCCAATGTCAGACCTTAAACCTCAGAACTGCAAGACAATGAATTTGATCCTTTGTAAGCCATTAATTGTATAGTAATTTGGTACATTAACAGAAAGAAACCGGTGATGTAAAATACACAAAGGTTTTAAAACTAGATTTTCCTAAAATCGGAAAGGGAACCCAGTGGGCTCAGATATTGCTGACAGTGTATAGAGGAACAAACAGGTCCTCCAGGAGCTGTGAGAGGCAGTGATTTGGGTAACAAGAATGATAAAAAAAAAATTGAGATCAATATCTAGAAGGCTAATTGGAAATTTTAACCACTTTAAATTTAGTAAAATACAAAGAAAAAAATAGAAGGTTCTTATGGGACCTTGGCCCATTAATTTAAATCTCAGTTTGTTACTACAGAATCCCATGTCACAGAACTCCATTTTCAGCTGGGACTCTTTGAAGGTAACCTACTGATTCTAGTCCTTCAGAAATCCCGTCTCTCTCTTTTCTGATTGCCCAGACACATGTAAGAGTTAGGAATGTCAATAAAAATGTAGATAAAGTTCTCTTCATGTGTTCTAAAGTCAATTGTAATATTTTAAAACATTTTTACATATTGAGGACAATTTTGCAGTTTGAAGACGTACCTGCTAGCAACCTACTTGATGCTTTGTGCAAATATCTATTCTTCTCTTATTTCTTGAGAATGGACTCCAATAACTTGAAATATTCATTTAAAAAATGTGGAAGAAAAAAAAAGAAGAGAAAAGAAAAAGAAAGCACTACAGGAAGTTGTTACCAAGAGCTCTGTAATCCATCTATCTGGTTCAAATACTCCCTTATCACATTGTGTGTGTGTGTGTGTGTGTGTGTGTGTGTGTGTGTGTGTGTCTGTTTCTTAGCAATGTGTTGTCAACTTGGAACCTTAATTTCCTCATATAAAACATAGGTAATAGAATCTATTATATAAGACTATTATACATATTTATACTTTAGGGCACAAAAATATTTTGTTCAAAACTTATTTCTGGAAATTACATATCATATTATCCCCCTATCACATGATACATTTATAAAGTGCTATATTAAAATTATTAAAAAATCAGATAATATTATCTCATTAGATTTATAAAAGTTGGATTCTCTTTTTAAATTTTAAAAATTACTTGAATACTTTTACTCACTCACGGTGTGTTTAATACTAATTTCTGTGTTGTTTGAGCCCCTGTTATGGTTTTCACACATGGAAAGTTGAGACTATAACAGTGCTTGCATGGGATTAATGTGAAAATTAAGTGAATTATGTAAAATGTGTGGAAAGGTCTGGAAGCAAGAAGTGATACTTTTTCAAGTTGAAAACTGCATAAATAGCTTCACACGACACAAGCCTGCACTGTGAATTTCTCTAATAGCCTTGGCCTGAGCGCTCTGATATCAGCAGTGCATGTTTTTACACCCAATGTCCTTCAGATACAGAGTCATCTCACAGTAAATGTGGTGTGTGATTAAACGCATGGATACAAATTATAGAAGAAATAAGTAGGAATCTACAAACTTTTTTTCTACATCTAAGCAAACAGGGTTTTTGGCTGCTTCTAAATAAAACATCAGCAACTACAAATGATCCCTACAGGCAAATGACTGCAAGTGATCTGAAGGCAGAGAAAGCTCCAAGCTAACAGTCAACCATAAATTCGGTACAAAGGGAGAGATACAGCGCAACTGACAGAACTGGCGCCTAAGAAGGCATTCAGCTTGTAAACTACAAAAGATGATTCTTTTTTCTCCATAAAGCCATGGAAAAGGCATAAAAATTGCTCGAAAGCTGGGAAATTTGGCAGACATATAATGTGGGAAAAGGTCAGACAGGTTTCTGGAGATAACAAAACATACCTCTTAAGTACACACTAATTATTAGTGTCCAAGTAATTTTAGTCATTTTTCTCTGAAAGGACCTATCCTTTCTAAGTATTTCTGTTGACCAGAAGGAAAAAACAGTCTGGCATATATAAAAGTTCCCATTCCTATGTATAATAATTTACAAACCCTGTACTGTATTATTAGAATGCTTTACTGAGCTCACGATTTTCATTACCACTCCTTCATTTTTAGTTTGTTTATTCAATAAACATTGGTTGAGGATGAGTGTATGATAGACATCATGCCATATTTTCTGGAAATGTGCCTCTAACCAATAAAAATTAAGATTATTATTCTAAGCATTATAGTAAACTTGACAGCATATTACAGAGTATTTACTATGATGTAGATTGTTTCTAAGTATTTGCTTCTCACAAACAAAAAATATCATGCAGTAAATACTAATAATGCTGAATTGCTAATGATGTATTGAGGTACAAAGAGGTAAGTGATTCTCCTCTCTCGTGTACGAGTACATGTCTCAATTTGTGTGACTCAGGTCTGGGCTATTAGTCACCTTGCTAGTCTCTCAGATAATCGCAAGCTACCAAAAATTTGACTCTGGCACAAAGAGCCTGATATTCATGCAGGAGTATGACAAAATCCATCTCAGGGACAGTGTTCGATGTTGTGGGACATATGTGAGGCACATGCAACTTAGGACACTCACATGGGAAAGAGCTCCAAGCTGAAACCTGAAGTGTCATGTAGAGTTAATTAGATAGGAGTCTCAATGTCCTAACTAGAAGAAACATTTGGTCTTATTATGAAATGGTTTAATATCTATTCTGGCTGAGAAGTAAAGGTGAGTTCACTGACCTGGTCAAATCAGAAGAGGAGAGTAAACCTGGGAAGGGAAGAAAATTATTCATTAAACTTGATGTCAGAGCCACAGACCCTCCCTAACATTCTCTTACAGGGCTTTCTGCATGTGACCTGACTTCCAAAGCAGACTATGATAAAAGTGCATGTGTTTTGATTGAGATATTAGTTTCCTAGGCATAAAGCTTCCAGGTTGCCAGGGAGACAAACCAAAAATCTCTGGCCCAATCTGTTAGCTTCTGGAGAATTATTTTTTCTCCCCCTTGCAGTAAATAGCTGGAAGGTCTTATTTGAAAATAAGAATTTATGAAGAACCTTATACAGTTTTAAATAAAGGAATCAAGTTACAATGCTAAGTAGGGAGAGCTATTAGAACAGAATGAACCTACTGGAGGTTTAGGAGGAATTGCTCAGATGTCCTTCCAAGATATCAGAATGTGGCTGAGAAACTTAGAAGCGATATAAAAAATGATTTAAAAGGGACTGAGTAAAAGCAAGGCTCTCAAGAGGGAATTCAATATTCCATAAGACCACAGAAACATTTTGTGGTTAAACTAGGGATGGAAAAACAAAGAGGGGGAGATTGAAACTGAAACACCAAAAACCAAAGTACAAGTGAAGCAAAGTGCTATATTATCAAGAAAAGGCATCCAGGATAACTCAAGACAACAGTAAAGACAGAAAATAGAATATAGTGAAAGAGAAAGTTGGATATGGGATTAAGATTTTTAAAATAGACAACTAAAATAGCAGAGACTGTTTCTTTTAGAAAATTGAGTCATATAAACAGAGGTAACATGTTAATTGGAAAGAATTAATCAAGGGGTTAGGGATTGCTCTGTGGAAAGCAGCTCATAAACTGGGCAGACTTATTAAAATTAGAATTACTTTAGGTTTAATATTCCATCGTTTTCTGCTGTATTTTTTTATCCTTTGAAAAAGAAATCAAACAAAACCTTTGCATGAAAGAATCATGTAGAAAAGGTGGAAAGGGCAGCACAAGGAAAATATACGTAATAATTATCCAGTAAGGAATGGGAGGAAAAGAATGAAATCCTGGAGACCACGGGCATCACTAGACAGAGATTACAAGACCCCTCTAGGCTTCTCGCTGAAAGGGCTTTGGCAAGCTTAGCAGAGGCATGACACACAGGGCACATGGCACACTAGAGAGCTAAAAATAGATAATTGTGAATTTCAGAAGAGATCTGAAACAGGCCCAAAAGAAGAGGTGGGAGAATTATTAATGAGTTTATTCAAAAATACAGCTTTGATGACTAGCCATAAATAATTTTCTCTCTTTGAGTTTAAAGCAAAAATAATGTTTTCTGGGTAAGCGGCTGAATAAGTGAGGAACTCGGATGTCAAAGTGATTATGATGCTGGTGCCCAATGGGTTAGGAGGAAATCAATTAATGTGACAAAGACATTGAGACAGGCCTCCAAAAATGATCTTTTGTTTTCATATGTGTTCTGCAGACCCTCATAAAGAAAATAAATTTTCAAAAATCTGAGAGAAGCAAATAAGCGTGATTTTTAAAAAGAAGGTTGCCAGCATATGTTAACAAGTCCATGATCCTTATACAAGAAATACATCTCTGTCAATAGCAGACGAACCAAAGCTGAGAATGCTTTAAAATCTCTGCATTGTATTCTAGGAAAGCTGAAGAAAGGCTAGCCCATCCCCATACTGTAAAGGAAGACAAAGACAGATCTGATAAGATGGAAGATATCAAAGTACAGGCAACTGACAATATTTGCCTTTGGAGAGGAAGTGGATATAAAATGACATTGGTGCAGTGAAAATTGGGGAACAAAGATGAAAATAAACAAACTGGATGTGAAAGTCATTAGGAAACTACACACATATAATTAAGCATTGCCTGGTGCCAATCCTTATTTTCACATTACAGCTCCCCACACCTACATGCAGGTCTCTCATGAATGAGTCAGTTTGAAGTCCTACAGAACAAAGGATGAACAAGAATATAACGGATCTCTGTAATGCGTTCTTCCTGGAATGGTCAGTGTTGAAGTCATTCTATGTCTAACAGTTTTATGTTTTTCAAATATATGAAGGAAGTATGAAAAAAAAACAGAAGAATATTGAGGAAATCTTGGCAATCATAATTTTAGGAAGCTAAAGGTTTCATAATCTTAACTAACTCAAGTCTGAGCAAGTCACCTACCTAGTCAGACTGCTCTCTTTTATTATGTAAATAAATGATAATGGCCGTGTTCCTGTAAGTATGTGTCCTAAGTGACCCTGAGACTGAAGTACAGTGAGACTCTGTGTGTGTGTGCGCGTCTGTGTGTGTGTGTGTGTGAGAGAGAGAGAGGGGGGGGGTGTGCTGGGCATGGAGTCATTCAAATATCTTGATAGATCTTAGTAAAGGTGGCATTTAAAAAAATCTAAATTTTCATAAAGGGAGAGAAATGCAATACCAAATTTTCAAAAACATTAATGTGTTTAAAATTGATGGCTTTTCAAGTGTCTTTCAAATAAGAATGGATATTATTTTGATGTGACACATTTCACAAACAAATATATTATACACAAAACAAATAAACAACAAAAGCCACCACTATATGCACCCCACCCCTACCACATGAGAAACAGGAGAAGAGGAAATGTGACATAGAGAATTTTGTTTGGAGCCTCTTGTTAATAGAGAGGTTAATGACCAACCTTGGCAACTGTAGGGTTTAGGGGGCACTATTGGCAGAAAATAGCACAAAGGTCAAATAGATGTGATAAATGTTCTCCACTATAGCAGAAAAATAAAATACTAGTCATTCATTTGTCAACTTAGCATATATTTACTGGACTAGGCATTTGAAGGTGATAAAATTAACTAAGAAAATAAATGGCATAAAAATGATTAACATGTGAAAGAGGGCTGTAATGTCTGTTTAGATTTATCAATTTATAATATGCTGGTGAAAATTATAAATGGAGAGAAATCTAGATTAAGGAACGTAGGATGCACTACAGCCTCATGTAAGGATAGGTACTTGAATTTTCACAAATTTCAAGAAAGAATTTTAGACACATTAATTCAGTCTCCAAGAAGTGGACCCCACGTTTCTCTAAAACTTCCCACCTGTCCTTTGATTGCTTTTATAAGCAGGATTCACAGCCCAGGTGGAGAGGGGATAATCAAAATGCAAGAACTGAACAAAAGAAGCCAGAACAAAAGAAGCCAGTCATGAGCCGGGCGGTGGTGGCGCACGCCTTTAATCCCAGCACTCGGGAGGCAGAGGCAGGTGGATCTCTGTGAGTTCGAGACCAGCCTGGTCTACAAGAGCTAGTTCCAGGACAGGCTCCAAAGCCACAGAGAAACCCTGTCTCGAAAAACCAAAAAAAAAAAAAAAAAAAAAAAAAAAGAAGCCAGTCATGGCAAGGCCTCCTGGAGGTTGAGACAAAGGGATTAGAAATTCAGTACCAATCTTAGTTACATAGAAAGCTCTACTTCACCCTTAGCTATGTAGGATCTTGTTTTGAAAATAATTAGATAAACAAATAAACAGAAATTGTCTGCTGTGGTTTGAAAGAAAATGACCCCCAGAAGAGTGAGGTTATTAGGAGATGTGGCCCTGTTGAAGTAGGTGTGTCCACCTGCATGCTGCCAAGCTCTCCACCATAATAATGGACTGAACCTAAACTGCAAGCCCCACCTCAAAAGTGTTTTATCTTTGTAAAAGTTGCCATGTTCTTGATGTCTCTCCACAGCACTAGCAACCCTAAGACACCCACCAAACGTTAAGTGTTTCTTCAGAATCCTTGCTAGAAAGCTAGCTATATTTGAGTCACATATACAAATCTTAAACCACCTACTCCTAGTAGATGCAAATGATCTTTGGAAAAAGCATATCATATGAATTATAATGGATTATTATTATTTTCTTTAGGCTTGTGAACCACACATAGTCAGGCTTTTTCAGATTTAACTGTATGCACAATCAACATGATACAGCATTTGGCTAAGAGAATATTTAAAATTTTTGCAACTTAAGTTTTCTTACATACTTTCTTGTTTGACATAGTCTTGTGCCATAAAAATATATCTAGACTAATAACTTAGACATATCTAGATTAATAAATTAAATCATAACATATACACCTAAAGATATTCATGTATGACAATGGGACACTACTGTCACACTTCTCAAATTTTCTTTAATAGAACCAGTGCACATTAGACATTTTCTAAAAAAAAAAAGATTGGACAAGATAATTAAACAGCATGGAATGGAATAATCAAGTAAAATATAACTTTAAGAATTATTTTCTCCCCACCAACCAACCTACCAACCAACCAACAAACAAAAAAAACACCTAAATAAAAAATAAAAGTCATAAAATGTGTCTGAGAAATGATGATGTCAAGATGACTTGCAGTATCTTTCCTCACAATGCACTATCCTTTCACAAGTAGCTGAATACATTAGAAACAGCACAATATTATCCATTTTTTAAAAATAACCCAACACAAAAGGTTGCCAAGATACTGAGCTTTTATCATTTCTAAAGCTTCTTCTCACAGTTAGATTTTTTTTCTGTCTATCCTACGTGCTGGTGTTTGTTGCTATAGTTAAATCCAATTTTCATTTTCAGTGCTGTTACATGCTGCTGCAGAGCTGAACAAAAGGCTAGCAATGTTATGTCTTCGGGAAAAAGTCCCCTGTCAGTGTGCGGCTGCAGTTTATTTCCATGGTAAATTTTAAAAGTCTAAATGATACCAAGATTCCTACATTTGTGCCACACCCAAATGCTTTCTAAACATACACCTTTTGTAATCCTTCTAGAGCATATTCAAAAAACTTTCTTTGCCTCAGAAAAGCTAACCTGAACTCTTAGTCAACTGGAACTAAAATGGAGTCTTAGCCAAAATTCAAAGTAGATTGGCTAGAATTCCCTGCCTTCTGTGATTCATCATTTGTACATTTTCCCGCTTTTTAAATTTTAGTTTTGAGATCATAATATAATTACATCATTTCCCTTTTCTCTATCCTCCCTCCAAGCTCTCTTATACCTCTCCTTGCCTTGTTATTGTTGTTGTTCAAATTCATGGTCTTCTTTCAGCAACTGCTGTTGCATGTATATATGTATATGTATGTACATATATATGCCTAAACACAGCCTTTTCTGTATGTATAAGCAAGTGATGTGTTCTTCCCTGGAGAAGACCATTTCTCTCCCACTCTGAGGGCTCCTTAGAGGCCTGCAGTTCTCATGTAGGGTTGAGGTCTCCTGGGCTTTTCCTTGCTGACCTTCATTCTTTAAAGTTTTGTTGTGTTATGTTATGTTTTGTGTGGAGACAGAGTCTCATATTCCTGGAGATGAACTGGCACTTGCCCTATACTAAGGAAGTCCTTGACTTCTCGTCAGAAGAGGCCTCCCTTTCTCTATGCTGGAATTATGGGATTTCTAGGCATGTTGAACCATCATACCCATAGTTGCCCTTACAATCTGATCCCATGTCTTTTTCTCCCTTACCTCAGGGCCACCTAGGGTTCTTCTAGCAAAAACTCTCTTAGGTTGATGAATCTTCCCTTATAGTTCATGTTCACTTTCTAATTCTCCATACGCTGACTCCCAACCCAATTCTTTGACCATAAATCTGCACGTTGGCTTGTTCTACTGTAAGTTACATTCTGACTCTCCCACTGAAAACTATCATTATGGAACCTGCAGTGTTCTAAAGATGCCTGAGTAAAATCCATCTTTCTGTTCTGAAACAAGCATTGTGATTAATTTATCTTCTTTAGCAGAAAAATATCCCCCTTTTCAGTTAGGCAATGTTTGTTACATGTGACTCCCACTGCATATTGATATGCTACATAGGAGAATATAATATTCAGAGGACCTTATCTTCATACAGGCTTCGTTTTATATCTCTGGTTAGTTGCTTTCATCATAGTCCCCTTTTTATGTATTCAAGAAACTCACAGCCTTAAATAAGAACTGAAATGGATAAGGAAATTGCAATGATTATTTCTGAACACATGTCTGTAAATAATGTATAAATAATTCAAATCAACTGTGTGTTTCCTAGACTTCTTTGATTTTTCTCATCAATGAAATATCCTAGAAAAGCATAATGATTATATTTTAAGTCTAGGATTTTGGGTATCTATAGTTGTCTAGGGGAAAAACAAAAATACCTTATCTTAAGGAAGAGGGTCTAAAGAACATTCTCAAAATAGTAATCCCATTTAAAAAGAGATTTAATTCATTTACATCTCTGTTGCATTAATATCCAAAAGTTATTTTCCATGTCTGTCTCTAAACCTCCCTTTGTTCCATCTGACACTGGAAACATCTCCTCTCCATCATTAGAGTATCTATCATGTCTTCTAAGCTGCCATTCACAAGATGCATGCCCTTTACTGTTTCATGAGACAGTTGAATGTCCATTCTCTGGAAATCTTTCCTGAATAATCTCATCCTATAATTCAATCATATAGTTAGTTCTTAGCGTAAAATAGACATGCACAGAAATCAAGCGCTAGAAAACTGAGATTTACATCTGTAGATGTGTGCTAAAAGTTTGACAGTTCCCGACTACCAATCATTACACAAGTAAAGGTTACTTGTTTATTATGCTCCTTAGAAGTCTGGTTTGTAACTGCCCTAAAACTAGATGAATTTTGTCTTCTGTAAAGAAAAATAGTAAATGGATTGAAAGCTTTTCCTCCATTAAGTTATTTATCCCTTAGATCAGTGGTTCCCAACCTTCCTAATGCTGTGACCCTTGAATGCAGTACCTCATTTTATGGTGACCCACAACCATAAAATTATTTTCATTGTTGCTTCATAACTGTAATTTGCTACTTTTATGAATTGTAATGAAGTGTCTGTGTTTTCCAATAGTCTTAGGTGACCCATGTGAAAGGGCCTTTTGATTACCCCAAAGAGGCCACGACCCACCAGTTGAGATCCACTACCTTAGAGGGTCCCACCTATTTTCATTTTAATGATTCTATACCAACCCAAAATAATAAGAAGTAGTGTTATAGATGGTATGCCTCTGCTTTTAGATGGCAGGAGCAATGTCTGAATAGTGACTATTTTTTTTATTCCAGAAATAAATTTATTCATCTTCCCTCAGATTTCAAGTTACAGATGAATCCAGAATTTAAGGTAGTCATATACACCATGATTTATTCTCTTGGCTGTCCTACACAAACTAAGATATTTCCAGATTTTGCAATCTGTTCTCTAATCCTGCTCAATGTAGACTATAATGTCCCAGGCATTACTATCTGAAGGATTCTCTCCTGGTTTTCAGAAGACTCTTGCTAGAGTTATTGTTCAATATATGATTTCACTCATATATTGTTAATTGTGAAAACCAAAAATTCAACACAGCAAACTCATTAGTCCCCTTTTCTAAGCTGGGTTGTGGTGATAGCAAAATCAGTTTATCTAGTTGACTTCAGAGGGGACAAAAAAAAAACAGAAAACAAATGAAATAATTCTTGTTTTTCTGAAAAATACATTGTAAATAATTGATTTTTATTTTGATTAAATTTTGACATTTACTGATAGTTTAGAAAACTACACCGAAGAATAAAACATGATAAATTGTAAAGATTTTCTTGATGAAGTTGATGTCATTTTTATTTATAGCATAAATCATTGCAAATGACTTAAGCAAGAACAAGAGATTGCAACTGAAGCAAAGCCTTTAAACATTGTCACAAAAAACATCTAAGGGGCTTTGTTATAAATTTGACTCACAGGAACATGGGGTCAATTATGTCTAATAGGTCCAATTCAGCTCAATTTTAAAGCTTAAAATAATGCTCACTTTGTATCTTGGGTTAGATGATGAAAGGCGTATACAGAGGAGCCACCCTGCTACTTCTGGGTGATCCTAGTTACTATACTCTGTGAAGAGGTTCTGTGACCAAAGGAACTAATAAAAAACAGTATTCAATTGGGCACTTGCTTATAGTGTCAGAGTATGAGTCCATGGCCAGCAGGATGGGGAGCATGGTAACAGGCAGGCAAACATGCATTGGAGCAGTAGCTGAGAACTTAAATCTGAACCACAAGTTGGAGGCAGAAGGAAAAAAAGAGAGAGAGCTAACTGGGAATGGCATGGGCTTCTGAAATCTGAAAGCCCACCCAGAGCAACAAGCCTTTTCCAACAAGGCCACACCTCCTAATGCTCCCTAAAGAGTTCCACCAACTGGGAACCAAACATTCAAATATATTCGCCTATGAGGAGCAGCCTCAGTAAGAAACACAACCGGGGGCAAGTTTTTGTTTGTTTGTTTGCTTGCTTGCTTGTTTGCTTGTTTTTCAAGAAAGGTTTTCTCAGTAGATATGGAACCAGTCTTGGAACTTACTCTGTGGAACAGGCTGGCCTTAAACTCACAGAAATCTGCCCAACTCTGCCTCCTGAGAGCTGAGATTAAAGGTGTGTTCTACCACTGCCTGGCCAGGGGTCTAGTTTTTAAAGGTAGATGAAAAATTAATCCGAAAAGTCTCTACAAGCAGAATATTCATATTTGGTGGTTAAATACAGTAAGAAATCTACACTTTCATCATTTCTGATCTTTTTCTTTCTCATTCTCTTGATGCTACCAATTTTAAATCAATTATTTTTTAATTTATAGGATAACTCATATCTCTAATCTAAGCAAACTTCTTCAATTTCTTTGATTTTGTGATTTGTTGTTGTTTTTTTGCATTTGATGATCCCTAAATATGTCTTTTCACTTAAACACCATTTGTGTTGTTGTTGTTTTTTTGTTTGTTTGTTTTTTTTTTTTTTTGTTATACCCTAGAGGACTCTGAGCTTTCTTAGCTTTAGTAATAACTGCTGTGTATAACCAATAGTTTTCTATCATGAGGGCTCATCTTGATCCAGGAAATAGATATCTCCACTATTCCCTTAATGCTGAATAAAGCACACACACACACACACACACACACACACACACACACAGAGAGAGAGAGAGAGAGAGAGAGAGAGAGAGAGAGAGAGAGAGAGAGAGAGAAATTCTTTATCTTCATCTACATTGATTCTAAACATGGTTACTATAAAAAGTGTCTGTCCTCTTTTATTTAAAGAAGACTGTGGCCTGCCTTCCTTTCTGAATTCCCAGGGTGTCCTGAGACGACCTGTGGCATCATGAGCAACCTTCTTTGTGTCCTTCTTAGCAAATAATTTGTATTGTGATGATCCAAGCCAAAACCAAACTGTGAAAGAAGCAGGTTTCTGAAGTTTATTAGTCTTTATATTTATGTCACTTGAATGAAACTAGAAATCAGATATGCTTGAGATGATTATCTTTGCTTCATCTGGTGAACAACAGCCTTGGACACTGAACATTCATGTCTTCCCAAGAAAGGCACAACACAAGTGAATTACCAGATATGTGCAACATTAACAATCACATATATCACAGAAACCCTGCACAGAAAATGCTACTTCTATAGCAATGAAAAAAATCTCCTTGAATAACCCTGAATCAAGAGGTTTCAATAAGGCAAAGACTTGTAACTGGTCACAGTCTATCCCATAGAATTCAGAGTGGCTTATGATTTAAGGGAAATGACTAAAATCTGAAATTCCTCCCTCATTTTCTATACTTGAGCTTTGGACCTTCATAAAGCTTTACTCTCACTCACGACTTCATCTTTCAGTGATTTGTTCAGTTTTATTTTGGTAAGTACATTATAATGGTGACTGAAATACTCACAATCTTTCCAAGTTTTAGGAGATGGTTTGAAGTTTTGCTAGTTTAGCATTTTATTGGGAAAAGGTATAGTTACGGGTAAATTTTTAGGCAGCAATATAAATGGATTTCTGATGAATGGAAACTATACTACAACAATAATAACAAAACAAAACAAAAAACAGATGGTGCTAATTGTTCCAGGAGCATTAAATAATGTAAATTAGTTATTAGTATTTCATCTCAGGAAAATTTAACATTTCTCAGGTGTCCACCAATTAAACCTTCCATAGTAGTTGAGGATTCTAACAGTTTCCTACAAGATAAACCTAATAAAATCTAATGTTTATTGAAGATTTACTATATGTCAAATGTAATTTTCAATGTGTTGCATGTATTGGCTCATTTAATCCTCATAACAACACTGTGGAGCTGCAATGAAAATGCTATTACTATTTTTAGATGAGACACTGAGGCTCAGAAGGATTAAGTAATTAGCTAAGGTTGTTTGGCCAGAATCCAACAAAAGCTGTTTAGTTTTATAGCCAAGGTTCTTGACCACTCTCCAAATGGCTCTCAAAAGAGCAGGGTTACTCCCTCATGTTCTCGCTCCTTCTGCTCCTCATCAGGACCTTGGGAGCTCAGTCCAGTGCTCCAATGTGGGGCTCAGTCACCTTCCCCATCTGTCGCCAGCTGGAGGTTCCCTCACAGTCCTGACTTTCTTTCTCATGTTCTCTCTCCTTCTGCTCCTCATCAGGACCTTGGGAGCTCAGTCCGGTGCTCCAATGTGGGGCTCTGTCATTTTCTTCATCTATCGTCAGGTGGAGGTTCTATGGTGATATGCAAGAAATTCATCAGTATGGCTATAGGAACTGGCCTTTTCAGGCTCCCTCTCCTCAGCTGCCCAAGGAACTAACTGGGGGCGTCTCCCTGGAAACCTGGGAACCCCTCTAGGGTCAAGTCTCTTGACAACCCTCAGGTAGCTCCTTAAATTAAGATATATGCTTCCCTGCTCCCATATCCACCCTTCCTATATCCCAAGCACCCCATTCCTCCGAGCTCCCCCCATTCTCCCCTTCACACTTTTCTCTCCCCATCTTCCCTTGGCCCAGTCTCGCCCAACCCTCAAGTTCCCAATTTTGCCTGGTGATCGTGTCTACTTCCAATATCCAGGAGGATTACTATATCTTTTTTTGGGAGTTCACCTTCTTATTATCTTCTCAAGGATCCCAAATTTATAGGCTCGATGTCCTTTAATTATGGCTAGAAACCGATTATGAGTGAGTACATCCCATGTTCATCTTTTTGGGTCTGAGTTACCTCACTCAGAATAGTGTTTTCTATTTCCATCCATTTGCCTGCAAAATTCAATATGTCATTGTTTTTTACCGCTGAGTAGTGTTCTAGCATGTATATATTCCACAGTTTCTTCATCCATTCTTCCACTGAAGGGCATCTAGGTTGTTTCCAGGATCTGGCTATTACAAATAATGCTGCTATGAACATAGATGAGCATATCCTTTTGTTGTATGATTGGGCATCTCTTGGGTAGATTCCCAATAGTGGAATTGCTGGGTCCTGGGGTAGGTTAAGTCAGGAACGTGAGGGGTGCGTTCACTCATGGAGACGGTGGGACAGAACTAAAGGGAGATCACCAACTCCAGTTGGAATGGGTCTGATGGATCATGCGACCAAACCCGTCTCTCTGAATGTGGCCAACAGCGGGGGCTGACTGAGAAGCAAAGGACAATGGCGCTGGGCTCTGATTCTTCTGCATGGACAGGCTCTGTGGGAGCCTTCTCAGCTTGGTCGATCACCTTCCTGGACCTGGGGGGAGTTGGGAGGACCTTGGACTTAGCATAGAGTGGGGAACCCTGATGGCTCCTTGGCCTTGAGAGGGAGGGAGGGGAGGTATGGGTGGAGGGAAGGGGAGGGAAGGGGGAGAAGGAGGGGAGGGAAGGGGGAGGAGGAGGGAAGGAGATGGAAATTTTTAAATATATATAAAAAAAAGAAAAATTAATAAAATATATTCTACAATAAAAAAAAAAGAATAAAAGAGCAGGGTTACATTGAAACCAGAACAGTACAGTTGTTAGGAGTCCAGTGGATCCAAATGCACCTTATTATCTTAAAAAAAACTTCTGTTCTCCAAATCAGACCTATGGCTACAGACAGCCTATGGTCAGGGAGTACTAGGACTCATGGGACATATAAAATTCCTAAGTGGTCTGTAATCCTGTACCTACATATTCATTGGAAACCTTGTGGGAATGGGGAAGAACAAGAGCTTTTGTTGAATTAGATGACTAACATTCCATCTGTATAGGTATCATCACAAGAATTGCGTGACATAGAAATTCACATCAAATGAAATCTTCAAAGAAAGCTGTTAACAGCACTCTCAAAACTATGTTTGGCTTAGCAATTAGAGAAGAAAGATACACATGAAAACAGAAATCCTGATGGTAGTTTCAGATTGGCTAAACTCTTGTTCTAACTCTCTGAGCATTGCTATTAGTGGTAATGACGATGTCTGATCCCTCAGTCCAGTCTCTTGCCAACTCTAAAATGGCTCCTTTAATTAAGATATATACTTTCCTGCTCCCATATCCACTCCTCCTCCATCCCAATTGTCCAATTCCCCCAAGTTCTCCCCATCCTCCCCTTCTCACTTCTCTCTCCCCATCTACCTTACACCCAGGTGTCCAAGGAGATGTCCCCAGCTTGTTCCTTGAGCAGCTGAGGAGAGGGCGCCTGAACTGGCCCTATACTATAGCCACTCTGATGAATATCTTGCATATCACCATAGAACCTTCATCTGGCGATGGATGGAGATAGAGACAGAGATCCACATTGGAGCGCTGGACTGAGCTCCCAAGGTCCACATGAAGAGCAGAAGGAAAAAGAACATGAGCAAGGAAGTCAGGTCCCCGAGGGGTGTGCCCTCCCACTGTGGGGCCGATCTAATGGGAACTCACCAAGGCCACCTGGACTGGGTCTGGGGAGCATGGGATAAAACTGGACTCTTTAAACGTGGCTTACATGGAGGGCTGACTGAGAATTCAAGGACAATGGCACTGGGTTTTGATTCTACTGCATGTACTGGCTTTGTGGGAACCTAGTCTGTTCGGATCCTCACCTTCCTAGACCTGGATGGAGGGGGGAGGACCTTGGACTTCCTACAGGGCAGGGAACCCTGACTGCTCTTTGGACTGGAGAGGGAGGGGAAGGGGGAATGGGGGGAGGGGAGGAGGTGAAAATTTGTAATAATAATAATAATAATAATAACAATAATAATAATTAATAATAAAATGTTTTAGAAATGCAGAATAATGCAATTTCTCTCAGTCATTTTCACCTTTAAACATACAAAATATACTCTTTGGTTATATGATGAAACTGCTCATACCAAAAACAATAAGTCCAGGGATTCTCCAATCCCCTAGCCCCGCTTAGCTAAACTTAGAGCTGAAAAGAATCAATACAAAATCCACTTATTTTCTAGTCTTTACCTTATCAAGGTACCTTGATATGGGAAAATATATGATGTTTATGGTCAGATAAATATGGGTCAGCATGTTGACTTTGCTATGGCACAGACTAAAACATGATAAAATGACAATATCCTATAATCTCTATATGCTATCAAATAGAAATAATTATATACAAAAGGACAACTAGACTTCTGAAGCTCTGTGCATTAACCCTACATCTACTTGCTCTTTTCTGTTTCCTCTTTGAGAGGAGAACTGACAATGTGCCTGCTTATTTCAAGATGTTCACTGGACTCTATTAATAGAGGCTAGGATTATAACACAGACATGCATTTGCCTTTTGCTTTATGATCCTTTTTGTGAGATATTTGGTTATACTGTGTAAAGATATGTCACTGTGATTGGTTTAATAAAAAAATAAATAACCAGTAGCTAGGCAGGAAGTACAGGTGGAGCTTCTGTACAGAGAGAGCTCTGGGAAGAAGAAAGGGGATTCACCAGCCATATGCAGAGGAAATAGGAAGTGTAGAAGGAGAGGTAAAAATCATGAGCCACGTAACAACACTCACATTAATAGACGGGTTAATTTAAGTTATACGAGGTATTTAGAAGCAAGACTAGCCTAAGGACAAGCTTTCATAACTAATAAGAAGTCTTTGTGTCCTTATTTGGGAGCTGACTGGTGGGACAGAGAGAGACTTGTTACTATACTTTACCACAGTGAAATCAGTCTGAAGCTTTGAAGGTATATGAGACAGACAGACAGACAGAGGGGAGGGGAGGGAGAGGGAGGAAGGGAGAGAGTGAGAGGGGGGAGGGAAGGAGGGAGAGAGACAGGCCGTTCATCCCAGGGCTTCATGCTGTCATGTATACTCTGCTGATAATGTCATTTCTGACCTAAAGCTTACAACAAGGCATCTTATTACCCTCTGGCTACACCATATTTAGAGGGAAATGCAGTCCATGTAGTATCAAATTCTTGAATTTTATTTAGAGTTCTACCATGCTCTGTTGGGGGAAGTGGAGGCAAAGAGAACTCTGAGCCTTTCCCCCAAATGGCATGCTCACAGTTCTTCCTCTCTTCACCTTTTCAGGGAGTCTAGACAACAGCATTTTGTCCCTATGCTACTCCATGTTAGTGGCATTCACTTTATGTTTTTAATCCTATAGAACCTAATTAACGAAAAGCAACTTGGGATTAAGAACTCACACTGCTATCTATTTTAAAAGCATAAATCTCATAAATATAATAAAATTGTTTTTCAAATGTCATTCAAATATTGAAGGTACGTTTTGAAGAAAAAACTTTGTTTTATATTCAGGTAGCTTCTTTCAATCCAAAATACATGCTGGCAAAATAATAGGATTTGCTATTGATTCCCACAGAAGTTTGCTCATACTGAGCTTGATAAACCTCCAATAATGAACATGGGAACAAATTGGTACTAATGATATATGCAAATCAAGGCACAAGTAAGGTTTAAGAAGATAGTACACAGCAATATAAAAAGTAAAAATCAGAAAACATGAGTGACCAGGGCAGAGAGAAAAAGTGGGAAAAGCCAGTGAGAATATCAGAGAACATTCATCTTCTATCATACTGAAAGAGATGTGAGGCTGTTGTAGGAGACCATGGTTTGTTCCTGGCTGCTCAGCCCCAAAATAATCAACAGAGACAATATTATTTGCAATACAATTTTGCAAATAGCTTAAACGTATTTCTGGCTAACTCATACTTTAAATTAACCCATCTCCATTAATCTATGTATCACCACGAGGCTGTGGCTTACCGGGTAAAGATCTGGAATCTGTCTCTGGTGGGGGGGGGGCTACATGGCATCTCTAGGCTCCACATTCTTTCTCCCAGCATTTAGTTTAGTTTTATCCGACTACCTATATTCTGTCTTGTGCAGGACTAAGACAAGTTTTTTTATTAACCAACGGCATTCACAGCATACAGAGGGGAATCCCATATCACCTCCCCTTTTCTCTTTAAATAAAAAGAAAGGTTTTCACTTTAACATAGAAAATTACATATAACAAAACAGAATTACAGTTATATTAACTTTATTGTTTATCATAACTAAGGAAAATTATAATTATATCTATTCTTCAAATCCATCAAAGACTCCAGAAAAATATAATATTACTTAAGTAAACAGAAAGTGCATTTTAAGCCATTTCCAAAACTCTAGGATTGACAAAGATATCTTGCTACCTGGACAATCTCCCAAAGTTCTTCTGTACCATTGGGGCATCCATCTTCAGCCTACAAGCCAATAGTGTCTGGCAAACTTTTCCATGAAGCAGGAAATTTCAAAGACAGTTATGCCTATATTGACAATTTGTCAGACACTTTCTTCTGTGTCCTGCAGAATGTTTGGCAGATTCTTTCATTAAGCAGGAACCCCAAAGGATCATCTCACCTTTAGGTGACTCAGCATTCATTTCTTTGTAGGTCCTGCATATCCAGTTCACATAGCATACCTCAAGCAGTTGAGGCAAGAGCAGTTTCTTGCTCAAATGGCTAACAAACTCCATAAGAAGTCTCTTTGATGCCCATCATCCTCTTGAAATAGATTGATTTTGCCAGGAGCAGATGTGTCTCATGTCATGAAAAGTTCTAAGTTATCAAAACATTTAAATGCCATATTTAGTAATATTTGAAAGATCTGAATAATACTGGATATACATCTCTGTACATTTAGAAAATCTAACTAACAAGACTACAAGTTTGACTATTATAGATGATCATCCATTAACCTACATTTCTTAATTACATATTACATTTTTAAATGAGTTGCACAGACATATTACCTTAACCAAGATCAGAAATACATATACACAGTATAACAAAATTGAACTTAAATTAGTATCAATAAACCCATGCAAGTCTCTATTGCATAATCCCATTTGAACGTAAACAACCTTTTATAAACAATATTTGGGAATTTGAGCATAGTTCTCTCCAAACTGCTTCCTGCTTTTTATTGGGTGAAGTAAATTTTAGGGGTGTTCATGGAGACATTT
Organism: Arvicola amphibius; assembly: GCF_903992535.2. NCBI lineage: Eukaryota > Metazoa > Chordata > Mammalia > Rodentia > Cricetidae > Arvicola > Arvicola amphibius. The sequence continues at coordinate 32,048,641 of NC_052047.1, read as the reverse complement.
TGGGGGTGTTTGTCCATCAAACTGCATTAGTCTAGAAGGAATCCATAGGTTCTCATCTTCTGTGGAAACAAAAGAAGAACATATTTTCTAAAGCAACATATCTTTATATTTAAATTCTGAAGTCAAAAAACCTTTGAAACATATGTGTTGGTTTAGCTTAGCAGTACTCAGAATAAAATGTCTCTCTATAGTCAAAAAATTCAAAGAAAACACAATAATGTATGTAATATAGACTGTGTATATTCTATCTTTCCATGACTTATTTTGCTTTATTCCTATTACTTTTTCTACAAGTTTACTCTGGCTGTTTAAATACTCTGATTTATTTTTTAAAAGATCATTTACTTTTTGTAATGTAACCTTTTTAAAAACTCTCTGTACTCTTTTTCTTCTCTTTCCCAAGCCTATGTACATTTTTAAAACACACAGTGACTCATTTAGAGGTCTTTTTTTTTTTATCTGAATTTGTCTTTGTCTTTATTGTGTACCTTTTGACTAGAAGTGTCTTTTTTAATGCTAAGTGGGCATGGCTAAGACCAACTCTGTGGCACTGCCTTTTGGCTCTGCCCAGTCCAGCATGGCGGAGGCATGTTCACTGCCTCCGAGAGCCATGTACATTGCCCCATTTTCAGGCACACAGTGAGTCTATGTTGCTATTAAGCAAATTGTAGCACTCTTCTCACAGACCCCATATAAGTGTTCTGTCTCCTGAAAGAGCCAGAGTTCATGCTAGCAGCATGACCCAGGAAACTGCCATTTGAAAATACCTCTCTCTCTCTCTCTCTCTCCTTATCATTGAGCTCTCTCTCATCGATCTCCTCTCTCTCTCTCTCGCTCTCTCCCCCATCTCTCTCTCTTACGTCAACATCCCGCTTAACCTCCCTCCCTCCACCGCCTCTCTATCTTTCACCCCTCTCCCTCTCCCTCTCCCACTCCCTCTCCATCTCTCTCTCCCCTGCTGAACCAGGAAGACCTCCCTTAAAGGAGCTGCAGCATGCCATCATCAACAGAGCCCATCTGAAAAACTAAAAGAAGGCTAGCTTTGTTTTTAAGTGTTTAGAATTTCTTTCCAAGCCCTCTCAGGCTTTAAGTGGATTTAGCTACCACACGTCGGAACGCCAATCTGTTGTAGGAGGCTTCTTGTTTGTTCCTGGGTGCTCAGCCCCAAAATAATCACACAGAAACCATATTATTTGCAATATTGTATGGCCAATAGCTTAAGCGCATTTCTGACTAACTCATATCTTAAATTAACTCATCTCCATTAATCTATGTATCGCCATGAGGCTGTGGCTTACTGGGTTAAGTTCCGGCGTCTGTTTCCTGTGATATTACTTGGCATCTCTAGACTGCACCTTTTCTCTCTCAGCATTCAGTTTGGTTTTCCCCACCTACCTATATTCTGCCCTGTGCAGGCCTAAGAAAGCCTCTTTATTAACCAATGGTATTCACAGCACACAGAGGGGAATCACACATTGTTAGTCCAAGAGATAGGGGCTGTTTTTGTCCTCTAACATTTATTTTAAAGTTTGACACTATGTAGAGCTGACCAGCCACTGTAACAGAAGTGCCTTTGTACTCTCCATACAGTGGCAGAGGAATACAGCTCCTTGGGAAAATAATCTGGGTAAAAGATGTCCAGCCTTAAAAGTATGGGCTCTTTCATCTACTACTCTCATTTTAAATCATTTTAGAAATATTATGGTGAAAAAAACAATTCCAAATTATGTCTAACTTTTTATTTACAAAAATAACACTGAGAAAACTATAACATTAGCTATAAATTATTCTTCAAAATAATTTCTATAACTTGCTTTACAGACAAGTTTTTATTTAGTAACATATAATCTATGTAAGTACTATATATAATGTTATATATTATGTATGTGTTATAATATAGAATATTCATTATGTAATTAATTATTAATATTGTATATAAAATATGGATTATGCAGTGTTTTATATATTATTATATACATACCATAATATAATATTGACAATATACAATTATAATGCATGACATATGAAATTCATAAAAATCAATGCCTACTAATGATATTTCAACTAATTCCATTTTCTTTTGTCCTGAATGTTTTGTGCATTCTACGTATATTCTAAGATCACCTGCATTATTTCTATGACAGAAAATTAATTTCAAATAAATAACAATGTGAAGACAGAAAACAATGAGGAGAAAATTGTGATTAAAATTTTATATCCTAACACAAAATGAATTGAATATGACAATTTTTGGTATTTATAGCATAAGTGGTCACTTTTTCAGACATCTTATCATTTTCATTTCCTTAGAGGTACATCACTTCAAGATAATATCTAAATAGCACTTGCATTTCATTCATTTCTTAGAATACTAATTTTACTTTTATACTAGTCTGTCAATAGAAGTGGATATGATATACACACATATGACATAACACAAGCAAGGTAAATTAGTAAATGCAAGCTCAGATGAAATTAGAGAAAAAATCCATGTGATGCTTATAGAAAAATGAAAGAAGCATAATTCAATGAAGGAAAATATAATTTTCTTGGTGAAATAGGTGTACTACAACTGAAGATATAATAAACAAGGAGTAAATTAAGATATATTCCTTGATCTTCTCTTACATTTCATCTCATATTTCAGAGTAATCACAACAAAGTAGGCTGGGTATTTCTGATATTCATGCCTAGACAGACAGTGTGAGGGTTAATTTCATCTCACTGACAGGAGCTGGAATCAGGCACACACCTGTGAGGAATGTTCTTGATTGGGCAACATAATAGGGGCCCAAGGGAAAACCTTTGTTTCTCACCTATTTCCTCTTTGAGTCTTTCTGGTGAGTACATCTCTACTACTGCCACTGCCACTACTGTGCCTACTTTCCTTTAATGACATCAAAACTGAGCTTCTCCATGCTTCTAATATGGATAGTCCTTCAAGAACACCCCAGGTTCTCCAACCAGTTTAACATTGCTTAGGGCTCCAGGCTTGTGGACAGAGAAGCTATTGACTTGTCAGCCACTCTATTTGGAAGACAGGCCCCAGAATATATCATGTAAACCAATATTAAAACAAAACCCCTTTAAAAATATATTCAGTCTATCAGTTCTTTTTCTCTGGAGAACCTTAATATAGACAGGAATTCAAATGATGCATTTATATATCAGTTAAATTAAAAGCATAAGGAGAAAGACATTTCTTCAGCTATAATAAGCAAAATTAAGAGCATAAATTAGCCCTGGAATAACTTTGTTATCCACAATCATAAACAGAACCCCAAAAGTCTATAAAATAGGTAAGAAACATTGACGTGGTAGTATATTAAATATTTTAAAACTGTTGAACTAATTATTATTTATTTTTTGGATCAGTCTAGCCTAAAACCCATGCCAGCAGAGTAAGCCCGTCCCTGACACTTCCTGGAGCACCAGAACGCACAGGCTGGATGCCCCAGAGACCTAGGATAGAAACAAACAGGACTATAGAGGAAAACATCAATGTAGTGATGTCTAATGATACTCTGCTGTACTCATAGATTTGTACCTAGCCCAATTGTCATTAGAGAGGTTTCATCCAGCAACTGATTAAAATGAATACAGAGACCCACAGTCAAACATTAGGTGGAGATTGTGAATCCTGAATAAGAGGAGGATAACAGATTGTAGGAGCCAGAGGGGTCAAGGACACCACAGAAAAATCGACAGAATCCACTAACCTGGGCTCATACGGACTCACAGAGATGGAATTGACAAGCAGGGAGCATGTATGGGACTGACCTAGGCATTCTGCATATAAGTGACAGTTGTGTAGCTTGGTCCTCCTGTGAGACTCATGACTGTGGGAACAAGGGTTGTCTTTGACTCTCTTGTTGGATTTTGGGACCCTATTCCTCATGCTGGGTCACCTTTTACAGCCTTAATATATGGGAAGATGCTTAGTCTTACTGCAACTTGATATGACATGTTTTACTGATATTCATTAGAGTATCATCGTTTCCCAAACAGAGAAAGAGGAGTAGATGATTGGGTGGTGGGAACAGAGGTGGGTTGGAAGAACTGGAAGGGGAAACTGAGACCAAGCTAGACTGTAAAATAAATAGATAGATATATTTTTAAAAATGCAAATCTATAAGATTAAATTTAGAGTTTAAGATGAGTAATTTTATTACATACATGTATCTGTGCACATACATGTTGAGAAAGGGAAATGGAAGAAGGAAGAAAAAGACAGGAATAAGGAAGAAAAAGACAGAAAGAATGAAAGACAAAGAAAATACTACTTGATGATTTCTGGAAATCATGGGGAAACTCAAATTTCCAGATACATAATATGTTTGTCTTCCACCTCATTTCCAGAGTCCACCCTTCACCTTAATTTTTCTAGAAATTCCCATTCATTCACATTTTGCCTCATTCAATTATTAACAATGTCCCATTTTCCTCTTTAAAATGTCTCTATTTTGACAATCAATACATACCATTCTTCCTAAGAAGCATCCTGTTACAAATACAGATACAGATAGACTACAAATACAGATAGAAGAAAGTTATATATTAAGTTACTGGACAAAGGTGAAATTCATGTAGAGTACACTTTAAAGAGACTTTTACTGCCTTGAAAGTGAACCTTACCATTAGAAAAGAAGCAAATGTGCAAGGTTATGTACTCAGACTCTTTAATATTCTATCAGACATCAATTAAGGGTTTGCTGAGCACAAATAAATCCTGGTCAGCATTTTGAAAGGCAATTTGGAAACTTTGTAAAGTACAGAATAAAACCCTCAGTGTAAATGAGGGCTAAAACCATGTCCTGTGCTGGCATATCTCTCTATTCCTATCTCACAGAAAATCTATAGAATGTCACACAAAACCAAACAGGCTAGGAGGTCAATGGCAAGTTCATCCCCTGGGCTGCAGAGCTGGAGGAATAATAAGATCAAGTTACAGATTATTTCTTCCTATTAGTTAATCATTCCAAAGCCTGTAAAATATACAGATTAGAAGGAAATTTAAGATACTTAATATTCCATTGAAATGAAACCATGGTCCCATTTTTATACTTTCCTCTATGTCTTAATGAAATATAAGGATATAAAATGATGATGAATTCAAATAAAGCTTATTTGAGAGATTCTTTCCAACTTTTTAAAATCTTATTATTTTTGCTTTTTGAGACAGGGTTTCTCTGTAGCTTTGGAGTTATTTGAGATTTTTAAGGAAGACCATAGGGATGCTGTTTTCTTCCCACCACTGGACTACTCTCAAACATAAATCATGGAATAGATAAGAATTTTTAGTGAGTAAAAACAAAATAAAGCAAATTAAACTGTTGGGAAAATGAGAATTTATGCCACATTTTCAAATATTTATATAGAGATATACTATAAAAAATATTCATTTTAGTTCCCCCTCTTTCGCCCTGCTAAAGCAGAGCATAACAGAGCTTTTCTACTATTGTGGGACATACTTAATGCTATTAGCTTGGAAAACTAATTCTCTAAATTTATGTAAATGCCTAAACCTTTCTACCTGTAAATGTCAAATAGCCATACCTATTTGAGTTGGAGAATTGAACTATTGGCAAAGCAGCTGATACCAGGAGGAATAGGCATGATTACAAAGCCTGTTAAATTAAGAGCTCCAACTGGGTCAGTTCACATATTGCTTGGTTTTTCTCATGTGTGAAGTAAGAAAGTCAATGGTATTTATGTGGAGTAAATTACATATGGAGTAAACTGAAACTTGAAGTTCAAACACACTAGAGAGGAGATTGTGCAACTCTGGGCCTGCTTCATAATTTACAGAGATATCCACTTGAAATATATCTATATGAAAAGGAAAGTTCTCTGTTTCATAATAAACTACAGGGAATTAAACTTGTGAACCACTACATGTCATGAGAACACTGGAAAAGATCGATGGCTTTCCAATCAACCAATGCTTCCAATGAACCAGGGCTAACCTCAAATATGCTGCCCTCCAAAAGCTTTACATGCCCAACATTACTATTTAATAAAAAATTCCATCTTAAAATACTGCCTTTCAATTCAGTTAAAATATCTTGTTAAATAATAATTTAGTATCAACTAGTTGACTAAAGGTGCATAGGCATGCCCTTAAATATATCTGTTATACTATTTGTTGGATTATATTTCTTTAAATTGAATTTTACTGTTCTATATGAGTTTTAACTTTGAGGTTACATTAATTCAAGAAGTCATCTATCCCAGGTGTTGATTATATTAATCCCCAAAGAAGAAAACACAATTTACAATATTTGGATCAAATTAAATATGGAAAATAAAGCTTTATAATTTACAAACTTTGTCAACTTTTTACCAAGTGAGTCATTTCCTCCTCAGCTAATAATTTCCATATTCATCTCATTTAGTTCATAGGAAGAACAAATTTGACATATCATAATATTGTATATTCAACATATATCACATTTTCAGATTTTCTTATTGAAACTCTAAACATCCAAGATTCTGATATTTTTACCTCAGTCCAATGTTAATGCGCTGACAATAATTATGAAAATGCATATAATTGTAAGGCTTGCAATATAATGATTATATAAGTATTCTAAACTTTATACATTGTGCTTTTCTGTATTGTATTTTCATAAAATAAGCAAATACAAAATGGCATGGACACTGTACCTTGAAATCCAGTCTCAGTCATGAGAGAAACTAAATTAATTTTAGTGGACCAGAACAGAGATATGGGCATATTTCCAGTCATAAAGAAAAATATAACATATTCAGTGCATGGGGACACAAAAACTATCTAACTACAATTAAGAGCTGTGTCTGCTACAAGGATACAAGCACCAATATGGGTGTTATGGAAGAAAGAGGCAGTGATGACTATATAAAGCCATGTCTTTATTCCCAGATACCATGATCTCAATAAAGATGGAAAAAACTATAGGAACTTCTTTGGAAGAAGAAGGATTTTCTATATTCCAATATTGTACAGATACTCAGAATTCAAGTCCTTGGAGGCATGTCCTAGTTGAAGAAGTTAGTGAATCTTTCAAAAGGATGAGAAACAATTTCTTCAACCAGAGAGAAACCCAAGCAATGAGGACTACAACTAGGATTTGTGTGAAACGATCTGGACATTTTCTCTTTAACAATTTCTACAATTATTCACACATGTGGGTCACAGAACTCTCATGTTTCTTGTCTTGCTATCCTAAAAATTATAGTAGTTAGCAGATCTTGGTGATCCCTTTCTGTCCTTATTTTGGCAGAACATATTTCAAGATCTGGCTCAAGCAGTCTACAGAGTTATAATGGAACTTCATCAATGAATGCAAAAGCATCTGCATCATCACACATTATCAGCAAGAAGGAGTAAATAGGCAAAGTTTAAAATATCTATGTCTATGTGTCTTTGCATGTCTCTCTGTGTGTTCCTAAGTATATACAAAACAACCTGGTCAGTCCATATAAGGTTACTTATATGTTCAAGGTTACTTGTACATTTAAGTTTTTAGGTAAAGTTGGTTTCTTCCTGTTAGGACCATGCAAATGTTAAGTAATCATGAATTATTTTTTCTCAGCTCCCTTTTTACTTTTTGCACTGAAGAAAGTCCTTAATCAGTTTCCTTACTGGTCTTGAACTTTGAAGCACAGGTAAGCTTTGAACTTGGGTTTTCTACCCCAAACTCCTCAGTAACTGAGCTACTAAGCCTGTGCCACAGAGTCAAGGGCAGGAGAAATTATTCAACAATGAAAATAAAAACAATTCATTCATTCCATAAATTATTTTATAATGCTATAATCTGTGTAAAGTTGCTAGGAGACTGTATAGGATACCATGGATTGTGTTACAATATCACTGTGAGTCATACCAACTTGGAAATGACACAAAAATACAGTGTAAATGTTCTTAGTTAGTTGTATGAGTTTATAACTATGAAGCAAATTCTTGTGTATATATACTGGGAAAATACTTGGTTTGGAGTTACAGTTATTGGCTGGTGTCTTGAAAGTGGATATGACCTATTGTCAAGATTGTAAGAAGACCAGAAAACAGAAATATCTCATGAGTGACAATATTTAAAGCTCTGAAGAAAAAAAAAGTGAAGTAGTAAGACTAAGGAGTCACAAAATGTACAAAGAAAGCAGAGTGGCATTGAACAGCAAAGGACAATGCACCTATAAAAGTAATGCCATTAACTCTAGTTCACTAGATCCCCAGAGGCAAAGTGAGTGATTGACTAAAAGAATCAGGAAACGTATAAAAGAAGAAACAGCAGACATTCTTAAGCTTTAGAAAAATTATTTGGGTTAGGGCTAGAAAATTGAAGGAATTCCAAGTAGTTTTAAAATTTTCTTTGAGAAAGAAAAAACTTCTGAAACTCTCTGGTTCTGCTGTGAGAGAAGACTCTAGGTATAGAACAGAATGAAAAAAAAAAAAAACCTGAGGTTGGAAAGGTGGCAAGCAAGACAATCTGCTACTTTTCCACTAGAATAGAGACACGTCATATAAATGCTATTCATTTTGGTGAACATGTGTAGAATATTGTTCCATCTAGTCACTCTCCATTGTAGAAATGCAGAGAATGGCTATATACTTCATCATGAGAGCAATTTCAGACATGGATGAGATTGACTAGATGTAATATGGATATCAAGGTGAACACAGAAGGAAATGAAGGCAGGAGGTAACAAATGGATGATGTAAGCCAAGAGAATAATGACTAGATTAGTGATGGGAGGTTTGGAGATTAATGGGGCTTCAAATTAAAGAAAAACATTAAAAAGTAGAAATACTTCAATAAACAATCTGGAAATTCAGAAAGCTGTTGGAGATTGTTCTTAGTCAGCTAGTTTGTTTGGGAATTTGACACAAGTGTCATCATGGAAGAGTATACCTCGATTAAGAAAATGTCACTGTCTGATTAACCTATAGGCATGCATGTGGGATATTTTCTAGATACTTATTAATGTGAGAGGGCATGGTCCATTGTGAGCTCTGCAGTCCCTGGGCAGGTGGTCCTGGGTTGTATAAGAAAACCCTCTGAGCAATTCATGGAAAGCAAGCCAGTAAGCAGCATTCTTCCATGGTCTCTTCCTTAGCTCATTCTTTCATCAACATTTATGCCCCAGCATTGCTTAATCAAGCATGGGCAGTCCATTTATAATGGTTCTCCAGTTATTCCTATCCTGGGCAATCCTAGATGCTTGTGTATAGATTGAATGGCGGGGCTGCTTCCCACCACCCGGCTAGCTTTACACCTGAAATAATTACACAGAAACTGTATTCATTTAAACACTGCCTGGCCCATTAGTTTCAGCCTCTTATTGGCTAATTCTCACATCTTACTTTAATCCATATTTAGTAATCTGTGTAGCACCACAAGGTGGTGGCTTACCAGGAGAGATCTTAACCTGTGTCCATCTTGGAGAGGAGAGACATGGCAACTGACTTATGGTGACTGCCTGAAGCGTCTGCCTTCTCTCTTTCAGAATTCTGTTCTGTCTACTCCGCCTACCTAATTTTCTGTTCTATTAAAGGGCCAAGGCAGTTTCTTTATTAACCAATGAAAGTCCTTCATCATTTCCCCTTTTTCTGTTTAAACAAAAAGGAAGGCTTTAACTTTAACATAGTAAAATTACATATAACAATACAGTTATCAAGCAATAATTACAGTTACAATATTTAGATCTATTTTATCTTTTATCATAACTAAGGAAAACTATAACTATCTATTTATTCTTCAACTCCATCAAAGACTCCAGAAGGATATAATATTACCTAAGTAAACAAGAAATATGTAACTTTCAAACTCTAAAAATGACAGAGACAATTTGCTGCCTGGACAGTCATCCAAAGTTTCTCTGTACCGTTGGGGCATCCATCTTTGGCCCTCAGGCCCTTAGTATCCAGCAGACATTTCCATGAAGCAGGAAATTCCAAAAACAGTTCAGTCACTTTCTGCTGTATCCTGCAGAACGTCTCACAGACTCTTTCACGAATCAGGAACCACGAAAGACCATCTCACCTTTAGGCAAGTTCAGCAGTCCTCTCTCTGTGGGTTTTTTATGTCCAGTTTATGTAACAGTCCAGGCAAGAGCAGTTTCTTGCCCAAATGGCTATCAAGCTCCATAAGGAGCCTCTTCAATGCCCATCTTCCTCTTGAAGTAGATTGGTGCTGCCAGCAGCAGACATGTCTCATTGTCATGAAAAGCCCTAAGTTATTAAAACATCTTAAATGCCATGTTCTGTAGTCTTTGAAAGATATGAAGAATGCCTATTTAACTGAAATATATCTCTATATATCTAGAAAATCTAACTAACATGACAAGCTTGACTATTATTGATGATTATCCATTAACAACCTATATTTCCTAATTATACATTGCATTTTTAAATGAACTATACAATCACAATACCTTAATCAATATCAGAAATATATATATATATAACAAAATTGACCTTAAAATCCATACCAATGCAAATTATTCATATCTATATCATTTCCCCCTTTAAATGTAAATTTTACTATGTTAAGGTTAAAGCCTTTTTTGTTTAAACAGAAAAAGGGGAAATGATGTAGGAGTGTTTCTATCTATCTGCTGTTTCATTGGTTAATTAATAAAGAAACTTCTTGGCCTGTTAAATTAGAACATAGGTGGTGGAGTAGACAGAACAGGATGTTGGGAGTGAGGCAGATGCCTCGGGCAATTGCCCTGCCTCTCCTCTCTGGGACAGATGTGATGGAGCCAGCCGCCAGGTCAGACATGCTGAATCTTTCCCGGTAAGACACCACTCGTGGTGTTACACAGATTATTCGATATGGGTTAGTCAAGATGTGAGTAAGAGGCTGAAACTAATGGGCCAGTCAGTGTTTACATGAATACAATTTGTGTGTTATTATTTCGGGTGTAAAGCTAGCCTTGTGGGTTCTGGGCGGGATGAAAAGCAGGCCTGCCCGCAGCCCCGCACAACACTTGTGTTATTGTCATACCCAAGCTTCCACAGTCTTCCTTTATGCTGTCTATCCAGCGTTTTGGGGGGGGGGGCTCCTTCTTTGCCTTTTCCAGTACACTCCTCCAAGCAGTGCTATCTTCAGATATCTGCCATTATTCATTCTCATAACAAGGCCGAAGTATCTCAAGCATCATTGCTGCATCCTGTAGTTTACTGCCTTAAGTAGATATTCTTTAATAAGATAGTTGTGTAGCCTCTCCATGTGATGCCTAGAATCATCCTGAGACATGCCATCTCAAACACACTCAGCAGCTGTTCTGAGGAGCATTTCACTGTTTATGAGTTGTAAAGAAGGCATCTCCAGACAAGCTTCTCACTAACTTGTAATTTTGTTTTTGTTATGTTTCTTGCTGACCACACCTTTTCTAGTGTCTGGAATGCAGCATTCACTATCCCTCTCTGCCTCTTGATGTCTAAAATAGTTCCCTCATTTGAACTGTGATTTCCTCCCAGATAGGTCAAGTTGACTGTTTTCTTGAGGTTCTGATTCTTTATTTCAATGCTAAAATCCTTGTGTGCCCTTCCCATGTGTTGTATTTCAGTATTCTCGATGTTTAGTTCCATTCCAAGAGACATTGAAGAAATATTTAATATTGGCAGGAGCAAGATAGAGGAAGCTATCAAGATAGCAAAATGCAGGAAGCCCCAGGAGTGGATGACATCATGCAGGACGTGGAGGCGGCCACAATAGGCTCAGGAGCAGTGGCACTTCTCAGACTCTTCAGAGAGATATGGAAACACAAAGTGATTTCGACGGAATGGAAGCACTCAGTCATAATTCCCATACACAAGAAGAAGGACAAGCTGGACCATTTAAATTACATGGGCATTAGTTTGTTGTGCCATAGCAGCGAGATCTTTCCCTCCATTTTCCTGCAAAGGATCAAGGGCAGAACAGAGGGAATCCTAGCAGAGGCATAGTGAAGATTCAGAGCTAACAGGAACACAATTGATCAAGCTTCACTTTGAGGCAACTGGCAGAAAAATGCAAATAATTTAGAAAAGACTAATATGTCTGCTACATCAACTTCACAAAGGCATTCAAGAGCCTTTGGAGGAAAAGACTTTGGGAAACAATGAGGAGATACCCAGAGAAAATCATAAGATTACTAGAAAATGCCTAGAAGAATACCTTTGCAACTGTCAAAGTCTGTGGAGAACTATGTGATTGGTTTAAGACAATCACAGGAGTGATGCAGGGATGGGTCCTCTCAACACTACTTTATAATGTATTCCTGGAATTATTAATAGCAACACCCTGGAGGATGGGGAGATAGGTATGCAGATAAGTGGTGTGCAAATTAATAACTTTCATTTTGCAAATGATACAGCATTTCTTTCTGAAAGTCCAAATGAGCTGCAGGCCAGTTTCTTCGTTAGCTACTGCCTCCAAATTCCTGCCTTGCTTGAGTTCCTACCTTGACTTTTTCAATGATGGACTGTGATCAGGAAGCATAAACCAAATAAAAAAATCACTCCTCAAGTTTCTTTGCAAAAACAGAAATTGGTACCCAACAGAGGACTATTGTGACAGCGACGATTGGGTTATGAAGGATTATGAAGGATTTTGGAACTTTGAGCTGGAAAAGCCATCAAAAGTTCAGAGCTTAATGAGCAGTTGTGGGAACTTGGAAGATAATTCTGAGTGTGTACAGATGACAGAAGCCTGGTTTGTGAAATTTCAGAAGGAAATTTGAGAGTACCTAAAAGATCATTCACGTGACATATTTAGAATAAAAGTCAATGATGTTTGGCCAGCTGAAAATGATAAGACATCTGTGCTTAAGGAAACACCAGTACCAATAAAATAAAATCTATTCGTTTCTAGGACAACTGATTCTGGTAATCTGGGGCCAAGAAATTATTGGTGATCAAGAATAAACCACTGTCCTGGAGGTGAAATCTTTATTTCCTCAGGGTCACCACATACCAACTATGATCCAGAGGTAGGCACGGCTGGATCTCTTGTTGGCAGTTAAAGTTAACAGTGCATGTGAGTCTTGTGTGTGGTAAAGGTTTTGAAAGCTTGAAAAGGTCATGAGGCTTCACAACGTGAGCGACCTAGAGAGGACATGAGTGACAGTGCAATAGTCGTTTCAGTGGGGACCCCAAGGCTGACGTTTCCATGGAGAGAAGTAGAGAAGTAAAGCTTTGGCACCGTGTACCAGGGTCAGAGTCTCCAGGGACAGCACCAGAAAGGCAACTGGTGAAGGGGAAACCAGTTGCCCTAAAGACACCGCACATTGGAAGTGCCAGGACTTCGAGATGAAGCTGGCCCGGGAATACAGAAAAAGGTGCCCGTGCTGTGCAAGTTAGAACTGGAAAGGTAGTTTCCCAAGCCCTCTGGAGCCTGATGTGGGATACTGAGCTATAGGATTTAATTTACATTGTTGGACTTTGGGTTTGCTTTGGTCTGATTGCAACTGTGACCTGGTTCTTCCTTTTTGAAGTAAAAAGTATATCAATGTTTTTATTTTTTATAGGAGCCTGTAGTTAACCTTAATTAACCTTAATTAATTTTGTAGAGTCTTTAGATTTTTAGACAGATTTAGGGCATTTTAAAGATAATAAACTTTTAGTAAAGACTGTAGAGCTTTTAATGTCATACTATGGTTTATATTATGAAATCATGACATTAAAAATTATTTAAAAAAATATGGCTCATTAGTAATGTATTGGTGTGTCAAGGTGACAAGAAGTCAATTGTCTTGGTTAATTTTTTGTCAACTTGACACAAGCTAGGGTCATCTGGGAAAAGAAAACTTCAAATGAGAAAGATGTCCCCTCCAAACTGACCTATTGGTAAGGCTGAGGTCCTTCTTGATTAACTATTAAAGTGAGAGGGCCCAGCCTATTATGGGCTCTGTTGCCACTAGGCGGGTAGTCCCGGATTGTATATGAAAGCTAGCTAAACCATGGAGAGGAGGCAAGTAAGAACAGTCTCTCCACAGTCTGCTTCAACACCTATCTCCAGGTTCCCACTTAAGTGCCTGCTTTGGCTTTCCATAAATTGAGCTCACACTTTCTTACCCTGTCCTCAGAAGAAACTCTTGAGTATTTGCTTTGTTTGAAGCTTCTGACTTTAGACTGATCATATTTAGGTTTTAGAAGATTTTTCTTGTTACTGTAGAAAGTAGTTCAATCTTGTCAGACCAGGGAAGTCCCAGCTGACCTACCTTAAGGTGAGACATTATAATCCACTTGACAATCCATTCTAAAAGGGGGCAATTTGACAATTTGCCATTGGCCATGCTAGTTGTATCAGTGGGTATTTCGATGTCCTTATCATGGAAGACAGCCACTGTCTACACGAGAAATAATGTCATCGATTGTGGATTATCATGTCATTTTTACCAAACCTGATACTTAAAGACCCCAAGTAGTACCTAGGGAGCAGTAGGCTGCAGATTTCCCTTTTCAGTACCATTCTTCCTGCCTAGCATTACCAATCACATTGAAATATGAGGGGAACGTAGGGGCCTGTGGGCTGGAACCTCTTTTAGCACTGACTGGCTAAAAGACGTTCCACATGCTAAGCAAGCACAAAAGAAGCCATATACCGAGGGGAGCAAGAAGGAAATTCACAAGGATGAACCTGAGAATTAGCTGGATAATGGGTTCATTTAAATTCCTCATTTAAGGGGACTGTAGTCAAGGCAGTGTTCTCAGTAGAGCAAGTTGGAGGAAATGAGGAAACGTCATGATTATTAAAGCCAACACTGGCATGGAAGGGCTAGATCCCTGTGCTGTGATCAAAGCAAGCAGAAAGTCCCACTAAAAGCAATGAGGCTTGTGTTGCCGAATTTGGCTTCTGCTAATTTCTATATCTAAACATATTCAAAAATAGAAAATGCCAATGAGGCAGAATCCATAGCTCACAGAGGTGCTATAGCCATGTAATAATCGTGCATGGGCTCTCCCAGTGAGCAGGCTGAAATGACTTTCATTTTAGGTAAAATAAAAAGCTGAAAGAATTTATGGAAAAAATAAAAAGAATATGGGAATTCTTAAAGAAAACATATAAAGATGTACTATTGTTTTCTGTGATGCTTCCTTCAAAGTTAACAGTGGATCTGCCTCAGAAAATTCTGTGCACACATACTGAATAGATCTCTGTAGTAGGAGCACCTTTTGGGTTTTATATAAGCATTTTCTCCCCATCATATCATATTATATTTCCCATGATATTAGCATCTCTTCCAGCATGTAATCCTACCCCATGTGTTCCTCTGACAAATACAAATACACCTATGACATTGCAAGGTCACATTACTATTAACTGTGCTGACCACAGATTTTATTTCCTGAGCTTCTTGTTTTCTTATGAATTTGAGTTTTCTCTAATTTACATGTAGTAGTAACATTTCTTTTAGGAGTTTTCCGGCATTTGTCACATTATTTAAATTTTCATTTATTGTAGTAAAACCATGTGACATTTACATTCTTACCAAACTTACGTGTGCCCGGCAACACTGTCAACTACACACCATCAGTTCTCTCAAGAGCCGTGTGGTAAATATGAACAGAGGCTTCCTTAGGCAGCTGTAGCCTCACCAGGTGACGTGTGCTGCCTGGACTGAAGATAGTTATAAGTATACACTTTTTGGGAAGGAAATCCACTTCAGTTTCTGGTTTACTGACCCTTCCACTTTTTCTTTTCTTTTCTTTTTTCTTTTTGTTTTTCTTTTTTACTTTCAAGCATGATATATACTTCCTCATGATTTTTATAATACAGGCTAGAAAGCAGAAAGCAGTCTGGACTTGGAAACCTTGCATAAACTATATTTACATGTGGAAATGATTAAGTATGATGATAACTAGGCCTTTCGCAAAGGTATTTTTATTCGCAATAAAAGGTGAATGAAGAAAATTCTTATTGTTCATTTAAAACCATTTCAATGGTTAGTTGGTTTCTCTACTACATTGATTCTAATAGAAAATCACATTTACTTGTTACAAAGGCCTGTTACTGTGTGTAGTTCTAAGAGATGATTAGATTATCTCTAAAGACATGCTTCCCTATTAAATTATACATTTAATATCTCTCTAAATCCATTTAATTTGATGGACTACCTAGAATCACAGTCTATTATAAAATGAAAGCAATACAAACATGAGCAAGACAACTTAGTACAAGACTATCAAAACCCAGACTTACTAGGTTGTATACAAAGCAGAGAACTAAGCAAATGAGATTTGGTATCCTCACAAAAACAATAAACATCTAACAGCCTATAAGGGGATATTGTATGTTAGAAAGTATGAAATGATGGCAATAGCGTAGGTTACTTAATCTATATAACTCTTGTCTTTTTTCATTATAAAATTTTATCTGTTTCACATTTTATCTGTGTCATCATAGGAAGAATTAAACATGTCTTTCTTAAAAATTCATGGTTAAAGGAAGCTGAAGAGAGTAGGTGGATGATGGAGAGAGAGAAGCTGGCTGAGATATAAGAAGTTATCGTCAGAAACTTCACAAGAAGTTCAGACACAATAGGGAGAGTGCACATAATGAAAATGTATTCAGAGTTTGAGTAAATCTGATCCACTCAACACGATGTTATTAGCCTCTGTGTGCAATGTGTTCTTTTCACTTAATAATTTGAATTATTTTTTTACTTATCTATTTTGGTCCTCATATTTCTGGAGACTCCCAGGGCTTGAGGGATGCTAAAGAAGTTCAAAGAAAGGTTCTGTCCATGATAAACTTAGACAATAGCTTTTCAAAGCTGGCAAGATGACTCACCAGCCAAAGGTGATAGCCATGCAAGCCTGGTGACCTGAGTTCAATCCTCAGAATCCACATAAAAGTATGAAAAAAGAACTCACACCACAAACTGTCCTCCTTCAATAATAGCCTTGCTAGAAAAAATTAAAAACACAAAGCAAAAAACAAAAAATATTCTCATCTTTAAACCTTTACATCAGAGAGTAAAATATTACACAGACCTGTGTTGAGAGGATTAGCTACAAGGAAGAACTCAATAATATAAGCTGCAGTAAGTTTTGAAACAAAAATTGAATAGTAGGGGAAAGTTTATTGTACTATATAATAGATCTATTTACAGGTGATTGGAAGGTCATATGTGTGGTCTCCAGTACACAAATCAAATACACAATGTTAATAGAATATTAATAACACAGGAGCATAGCAAAAATATTAGGAAATATTGAGGGATTTATAGAAGTGGATAAAATAAACTTTATTTAGTTAATAAATTTAGATATGCTAGTTCTGCATTGAATAATTTCCTTTTATGATTAAAAAAGAAAAATAATACAAGTACCTATCGATTTATTTTCTTTAATCATGTGAACTAAGTTTCTATTCTATGATAATCCCAAAACATAAGCATTGTTGTGAACTGATAGATTAAATTACAATTTTTGAGAAAATAGAGTTTTTGTTTTCTTTTGTTTCTTTATTTAATTTATATCCTGACCACAGTTTCTCCTTTCTCCTCTTCTCCCAGTACCCCCACCCCCTCTCTTCCCTCTGTTCCCATCCCCCAATCTACTCCTCCTTTTCTGTTTAGGAAAGGGCAGCTGTGCCAAGAATATCAACAAAATATGGCATATAAAGTTGGAGTAATACTAAGCAACTCTCCATGTATTAAGGCTGAGCAACACAATATGAGTAGGATCCCAAAGGCCAGTAAAAGAGTTGGAGATAACCCCATTCCCACTGTCAGGATCCCACAAGAGAAACAAGTTACACAACTGTAACATATATGGAGAGTACCTAGGTCAGCTCATGGAGGCTCCCTGGTTATTGATTCAGTCTCTTTGAGCCCCTATGAGCGAACCCAGCTTAGTTGGTATATGAGTTTCCTTGTGGTGTCCTTGACTCCTATTGCCCCATAATCCTTTCTCCCCTTCTTCTGTAGGATTCCCCCAACTCTGCCTCTTGTTTGGCTGTGGGTCTCTGCATCTGTTTCCATCAGTTGCTAGATGAAGTCTCTCTGATGACAATTGGGCTCAGCACCAATCTGGTCACAGATGGCCAGTTCAGATACATAGCCACTATTGCTAGGAGTCCTCGCTGGGGTCATCCATGTAGATTCCTGCAAAAATTCTTTGAACCAGGTTTTAAATCTGACTCAGAAATGCACCCCCACCCTGCCGCCGCTGCTTCCAGTAGTATCTTTCAATACTGTCCTCCTATGCAGCCCTCCAACCTGATCACTCATGTTCCCATCCCCACCTGCCCTCACTCTATTCATAAAATTTCTTCTATTTCTGCTTCCTAGGGAGATTTGGGTATCTCCCGATGAAACCTCCTTGTTACCAAGTCTTTCTGGGTTTGTGGATTGTAAAAATAGTTATCCTTTATTTGACAGCTAATTATTCACTGAAAAGAGAGTACATACTAAGTTTGTCCTTATCTCGGGATTACTTTTCCTAGTTTGATCCATTTGCTTTCCAATTTCCTTGTTTTTAACAGCTGAGTAATACTCCACTGTGTAAATGTATCACATTTTCTTTATCCATTCCTCAGTTGAGGGACATCTAGGCTGTATTCTAAAGGTAGAGGGTAGATGTGGTAAAAAAATAAAAAAGTGTCAGATTCAGGTGTGTTTACCTCTATAGCCCATGTTCCACAATAGTAGCACCTAAAAACCAGTATACAGATATTTAGAATATTTCTGAATTGGTTATTTGTATACTACTGTTTATATACATACTTATGTATCCATATATAACCTGTGAGGTTTTGTAACTTCTCCTATAAAACACATACAGAGATATGCCTGCATGCATATTCATGCACGTAACCAAAGTCACCGGTTCCTTTATTCACATTATTAATTGACCAGTAATTCATGTGGGACAGCTAGAATGACTGACAGATGCTAGACAAGTCCTTGTTTTCTAGGGGTTGGAAATTTAACAAACCTTGATTCCTAACTTCAGTGTAAAAGAACCTTTGTTTATGCATTCAGTATCATGCTCAAGGATTTAGGCTATGGGATATATATATATATATATATATATATATATTCGATAATATGTTTTAACATTTTATAAGATAGTTTTGGTTAGAATTTAAAACAACACTTTTATTCCATAAAAGTGCCTTAGTGCTAACCCAGAATTAAAACGTATAAATGGGAACACAAAGAAAACTAATGTCACAGACCCTCCAGAAGCCCATTTGTGTAGAACACCCAATTTTCCCCAATTATTACCATTTGCCATCGTGTATAGAACATCCTGCCACACGTGCCAAGTACTTTTTAGAGTCATAGTCAAAGAAGAAAAGAGCACCTCTGTGACTCTTGGCTCTTGGAAATAGTGTCTCCAGTACCAGCTCGCGGCACTGATTTGTCCCAGTGGAATGTTGCTTCGGGAATGAGGTTGAATGAATCACTTTTATAGGCTGATTCTTCTCCTGCTTGTCACCTTGCATTATTAATGGTTGGTTCAATTTTGTTGGCTAGAATTAGAGTTCTTTCTAGTGTAAGATTAAATTCAAGTGACTGCCTTACAATTTTCTTTATTTACGAATCGTTATTATTTAGGCCAGGGCATTTCATTTGTCTTTTTTTTCCCTGAATTTAAATATATTCATTATTTTTTTGCAGGAAGTACTTTTTATCTGACTAAAAGAAAGGTGTTTGTGAAGCATTTTTTTAAGATATGGATGCTGGAGTCAAATATACCTGAATTTAATTTTTGGTTCTGGCATTGAAGCTTTAAGTTTCATACCCTTGAACATGTACACATCTCTAAGTCAAAATTCTTTATTTAAAAAACCATGAAATGAGATGACACATTTCATTACAGCTACTGTAAAGATAAAAGAAGAAAATACAGGTGCCTAGTATAATCCTTGATACATAGTAAGGCCTTAATAAGGGCTGGGTATAATAACTTGTCAGACACTGTGAGGTCAGGCAATCAAAAACTTGTATGGAAATAACTCAAGTTCAAAAATACAAACATTAGTTTAAATAAATGGTGCTTAACAATTAGTCTATGATTCCTGCTCTTTCAAATTCAGAGTTGTCATATACTTTTGTGATAACTAAATTTATTAAAGGGATAATTACAATATATGTTTATATGCTCCATATATTTCTACACATGGTATTTAATTGTGTCCAAGATGGGGCATCAGGACACATGAGCCTTTGCATAATTTAAGGGAAATCTTTTCATTCATTATATAGTACAAAACAAGATAAATGTTCTATAATTTACAATGAAAGAAATAAAGATGTGGAATACAGTCAAGGGTCTGTGATAGATCTAAGACCTTGAAAGAGAGTATAATTTCTGTAACACTAGATAAAGCTTTATTTTGAAGGAGCAATTGTGTTTGAGTCTCACAGAAGCTTGGAGGTAAGAACATACAGACATATGTTTTAATTTTAAAACTCAATAAGCCTGTTTCATTTACCAGATATTTACTATTAGTCACTGAAAAAAAAAAAAACTAACTGATGTCCAGTCTCCTCCAGTTCATCCTTCTCACTGCAGAATGTTGAATGACATACTTTTAAAAGCTTCCTAAATTATTCATATGTGGGGAGTCCTAGCTTACTCACAAGGCCTTTCTATTTCTAAACAGTGAAACTAGTAAGACTCTTCTTGCACGCTTCCTTTCCTATGACTAAGTCTTTCATCACTTTCAGTAGTATTGCCCTAGCCGCATCCAACTGATTGGTGGGACCTCGATGTACAAGCTGTCTCTCATTCCACATTCCATGATCTCACTGTGAAAATCAGAGAACAACTATGGTGGATACATATGTTACAGAAATAAATACATTCTGAAGATCAAAGTCAGAAAATAATCCCACACTAGTTCAGAATTATGAATAATAAAAGGATTTTTTATTTAAGGGAAAGACTTACAGATCACTGTCCTAGACAACAGTCCTCTGTGTGAACAGGAACAGAGTCTAGCAGCTGGAAGTGGGATCTGGAAGCAAGAGCATGGGCGCATGCTTTACAACTGCTTTTAGAGTATCAGAGACCATGCCCAAATGGGTTGGTATCTTAAAGGCTATTGGCTGAAGGAGTGGAAGGAGCTCCCACAGCACCTCCTGCTTTTGTTTAAATAAGAGAGTTCCAAACCCAATACAAACCTAAACACACTAGGAACAGATATCAAATATAATTAGAATTACAACCAGCATAAACAATATTAAGCAAGGAACATATGCTAAATGTTTTAATAAACATTCTATCCTATGGAGTCTAAGTCTTGTATAGGACATGGCTTGGCTAAATCATAAGAGTACAATAACTACAACTATCTAATCTTCAACCCCATCAAAGGCCTGAGAAGGGAGATAATATTAGTTGAGCAGGCAGAAAGATAAGACCCCAGAAGTTTGCCATGAACATGCTAAAAAAAAATTACTTCACCCAACTGCTGACTAAGATGAACCTAACAAACAGGATACACCATAAAAGACCTGATTAACAGCATCCCCAATCAGCAGAAAGCTGTATGGAAAAAACTACACCTATATTCCCAAATATTGTTTATAATTGTTTGTTTACATTTAAAGGGGAATATGCTATAGAGATGGATTCTTTACATTGTTATGGATCTTGCTTTATTAATACAAGTTTAAGTTCAATTTTGTTATACTGTGTATATGTATTTCTGATCTTGATTAAAGTATTATGTTTGTCCTGCTCATTCAAAAATGTAATGTATAATTAAGAAATATAGGTTAAAAATCATCTATAATGTCAAGCTTGTAATCTTGTTAGATTTTCTAGATGTATAGAGATATATTTCAGTTAAATATATATTCTTCAAATCTTTCAGAGACCTTCAGAATATGACATTTAAATGTTTTAAAAAAAAAAAGAAATTAGGACTTTTCATGACAGTGAGACACATCTGCTCCTGGCAGCACCAAGCTACTTCAGGAGGAAGATGGGCATCAAAGAGGATCCTTATGGAGTTTGTTAGATTAACTGGACATGCAGGATCCATAGAGAAATGACTTCTAAACTTGCCTAAAGGTAAGACAGTCCTTTAGAGTTCCTGTTTCATAAAAGAGTGTGTGAGACATTTTTCAGGATACAGAAAAAAGTGACTGGCAAACTGCTATTATAGGCAGATCTGTCTTTGAAATTTTCTGCTTCATGGAAAAGTCTGGTGGATACTATGGGCCTGTAGACTGAAGTTGGATTCCCCAATAGTACAGAAGAACTTTGGGTAACTGTCCAGGCAGAAAGATGTCTCTGTCAATTCTAGAGTTTTGGAAGTTCCTTATAGTGCACTTCACGTTTACTTAGGTAATATTATATCCTTCTGGAGTCTTTGATGGAGTTGAAGAATTTATAGTTGTAATTATAATTTTCCTTAGTTATGATAAAAGATAAAACAGACGTCAATATTTTAACTGTAATTTTTGTTTGATATCTGTTTTGTTATATGTAATTTTATTATGTTTAAATTAAAACCTTCCTTTTTATTTAAACAGAAAAGGGGAGGTGATGTGGGAGTCCCCTCCCTGTGCTGTGATTACTGTTAATGAATAAAGAAACTGCAGTGGCCTGTTGACAGGGCAGAACTTAGGTAGGCAGGGAAAACTGGACTGAATGCTAAGAGGAAGAAGGCAGAGTCAGAAATACCAAATCTTTGCCAGTAAGCCACTGCCATGTGACAATGCACAGATTAATGGAGAAGGGTTAAATTAAGATGGAAGAGTTAGCCAATAAGAAGCTAGAGCTAATGTGCCATTCACCCACCCAATTTCTACTTAAACCACAGTATTGCACCTCTCTAATTTGTACTGCTCATATTAAACTACTGAAGCTCATCCCTCTTAAGATACCCATCACACTGATAATCTTCCTGTGCTTTCTGACTTTCATGGGTAGTCCTAGGTAAGATTAAAGATTCAAATTTAGGATCTACATCAGTGAAATAACAGACAATGTTTTATTTATTGACCTGGGTTATTTTTACTCTGAATAACTTTATCCAGTATCATTCATTTACTTGACAATTTCAACATTTCATTTTCCTTGATATTGAGTAAATTCCATTGTGTAGATATGAGACACATGCTTATATAAACTAAACAATTTTGTAACTACTATGACGTACTTCACTTTACATTGTATTATTCTAAATATGACCCCTATTAGGGACTTGAAGAGGGCACTTGATATTCCTATATAATATGAACAATAATAATAGATTAGATTGCATCTTGTTTCCTTCATTGTCCTTGCCACAATGATAAATGGTATGTGAACTCTCTCTCTCTCTCTCTCTCTCTCTCTCTCTCTCTCTCTCTCTCTCTCTCTCTCACACACACACACACACACACACACACACACACACATACACACACACACACATATACACACACATGCACACACACACATGCATACACACAGAGACACACATTTATAAACTCTAAAAGAGAAGACATCTTGTCTACTCACTAATCAAAATATAGTCATTACCAATATTGTGCCTTGGAAAGTATGGCAACACAGATAATTACTCAAAAATATCTCGGAATTAAATAGATTCATTTGGCACAATGTTAGAGTGCTTGCTTAAGCTTAGTTACCAAGTATCAGAAAGATGCATATAGATTTATGGGCTAATGTTATGCTGGTGTTGCTTACTCACAATTATTAATAACTGCAGAGTTTTATTCATCTGTGTATAAATAATTTCATGACTTTGTATTGAATTTGAGTACAATAAATAATTTGTAACAATAAACAACTTATTGCAATAAACTATTTCAATAAATAGAAAAGTAAAGAAAGTGAAATTGTGTATTATTTAAATGGTACAGCTAAATATCTATAAGTATAAAATAAAAATTGACTCATAGAAGCAAAATATGACTGTGACTAGAAATTCTGTCATTAAGATATAGACCATTAGGTACTGTGAAAAGTTTTTAATGCTTTCAATACTCTCATTCAAATTTGTTATTTGCAAACTTGAGTTTATCATATGAACATTTAAGCAAGCACTCTAACTATATGTAAGCTCTGGTTCTGAAACTGTATGGACTTGAAAATTAATTCCACCTTAAATACTGTGCCTTTTGAACTTAAGTCATTTCTGCCTTAAATACTGTGCCTTAGATACCTTAGTTCAGGTCATTGATTTACTACTTATGCTTCTTAAAAACCTCTCTTCAAGGGAAACAATATTCACTTCTAGGCTAACTATATGCACCATGCATGTTCCTTCTTCGGTACCAGATTGTTTTCTTTGTTTTAGACTCTTGTCAAACGTACTAACAAAACAGTCTATGAAGTCAAATTTGTTTTCTCTCCTTCAATCCTAATCTGATAAATATGACTAATGTATTCTAAACACTTGATTTTGAGCCTTAGCCAGTCTTTAACAAGACCAGGTTATTTGTCTCTTTCATTTTGATCGTAGAAACCAGAGATTACAAATAGACCATTGTTTCTGCGAAGGTTGGGTGTGAAATACCCTCCAATGGTGCATGTGTTAAAACTCTGGTGCTCAGTCAAAGACACAGTTGTGAAGTGGTGGAAACTTTAATAAGCAGAAACCTGTGGGAAGTATGAGGTCACTGAGCAGATACCTGCAAAGAGGACGGTGGGAACACAGCTGCTCCTCTTTCTGATTCATGAGGTGAACAGCTTTGCTCTGCTATAGACAAGCCATGGTGTGCTCCCTCTCTGCAGTGGACAGGGCCATGGAACATATTGATAATAAGGGACTAGAACATCCCAAACTGTGTCCCAGAATGAAACTTGCCTCTATAAGTTACTAGTTATCCTTACAGCAATAAAAACTAGTAAGTATATAATTGATGATGAGAAGAGATGCAGGTATTGTTATACTTGAGATGGTGTGGAAGAAAGAGCCTTTAAGACAGGTTTCAGTGGCTTTGAAAAGAACCAGAGAAGCATGTTAAAGGAACTTGAGAATTATTCTAGCAAAGGTGAAAGGGAATTTTAGGAGAAGCTCAGAAGACCAGAATTCACATGTAGTGAGGAGAATTGTATTAGGAATTACATTTAAGTAATTTTGTTACACTGTGACAAAAAAATAGGACAATCCAGGCTTTTATTCCTAATAGTCAGTACCTTCTTAGGTATAACCGTGAAATGTGTATGAATTGGCTTCTAGGGGTACTGTTACACTGAGTGGTTTAAATAAGATAATTTACTTGCCCACATTGGAGACAGCTAAAAACCAAGACTATGTTTTGAATATTTTATTTCTCTCAGGATTTTCTTTCTTTAGACTACAGATGGTCACCTTCCCACTATGTCTTCATGTGTCCTTTTCTGTCTATCCTCATCCTTGACGTCTCTTCTCATTCTGAAAAGGACACCAGTCATATTGAATTAGAATCTACATGGATAACCTCGTTCAACTGAGATCACCTCTTTAAATATACTTCTTTGGAATAAAGTTGTACTCTGAGGTATACTGAAGGTTGGGAATTCAACACATAAATCCCCAGTGCAGAAACTCTCTCTATTCTCTGTCTGACTCTTGCTGTATCCAGCAGTTACTGTTAAGAACACCCAGAAATAAGGTGGTTGCTTATTATCAAAAGTGTGCAAATGTATGTGATATCTGAAGGAAGGAGCTACCTAAAGTCCTATTTTTAGAAACCTGGCCCAACTAAAGTTGCCAGTTGCACAGTATTCTTTTCCTGGCCACAGTGATGGCTCCAGGGCTTCCATACCCCAATCTAGACAGTAACAATTACTCACCAGCAAAACAGACTATATTCCCTCTGGTCTTCAATGTAGCAGATAAATTCCAGGTATAGTTTTCAAAATTGGTGATATTTTCCTTTTTTTTAAGGTTCAGACCCAGTTTATGGAGCTTTTTCCATGAATTTCATATCTTCCCTTCCCCTCACTCTCGTATTGTACCCCACAAAATAAGCAAGTTATTTGTTTTCATAAATGGGTTACAAAGATTTGTGACAGGGACAAATAAATGACAATGCCTTAAATGGTTTCCATTTGGCTTGTCACTTATAGGCCAGGAATCGGTCATAGAAGACTTTACTTCTCCTGTAGATCAACCCATAATGAAATAGCTAAGCCCCACCTCTAAACTTGTTGAAACTCTGCTGATCTGCAATCTGAAATGGATTTATCCATTGCATAATTTAAGTTCATCAAATTGAATTCAACGTTAAGACTAGGAGCAGTTAAATGACTGATTGTTGTCATAGTAAACTGAGTTTTTCATTGGGTTGTTATATAATGCTGTAGTTAGCAATGGCCCATTGATAAAAAATAATAGTTTATACTGTTGTCTTCTTCAGTTCTTCTACCACCCACTTAACAAAAGATACCCAGGATATATCTGTCTTAGCACTGCTCTCTTGTCATGTAGAAACACCATGGCCAAGGCAACTTATAAAGGAAATTTAATTGTGTGCTTGCTAATGTTTTCACAGGTTTACTCCATGATCATTATGATAGGAAGCATGCAGCATACAAGCAGCCATGGCAGTGGGGCAGTAATTGAACCTGTACATGATATCTGCAAGATTCAAACCTCACCTCTAGTGACATACCTCCTCCAGGGAGGCCATATCTCCTTGTTGTAGGGATTCCTACGGCCAGTAGTCCTTAAGTTATCTGCATACTTGGGCACGGCCTCTTATAATATTTATGCCTATGTAAAGTATGCATCTGGCCTCTTTTCCAGCTGTGGGATTTGGTTGCTATTCCCCGTTCCAGCAGAGGATATTGATTTGTGGGTCTACCCCTAAATAAACAACCCTTTATTGTTCACTATTCTGAGCTAGTGTGGGATTTCTTTTAAGCATGCATCTTCATCTCCTAATCCTTCCTAAATGTTACACCAACTTGGTACCAAACATTCAAATATATTAGATAGGGGCCTATCACATTTAAGCTACCACAGTAACTGTTGATCATTTCTCAAAGCAAGCTAAGACTCAAGACTCGAATTCAGTCTCAGTAAGGGATGCTACTTAATATGGACTTATTCACGGCTTATTACAGAATTTTAGTATATCATAACAATGGAATAAAAAATAACATTCATATTTTTGCTTCACTCTAGACAAAATATCTACAGTCAAAAGATAAAAAAAAATACCTGGCATGAGATCACCTCATAGACAATGCTAGCACAAGTTCCACAGCTTGAGTCCTCAACACCCTAACCTACCACTCTTCTGAAGCTGCTCTCATTATTTTGTGGCTGCAAGGAAAATATTCCCCTTTTAAAGATTTTTTTTCAGTTTTAATTGTATGTGTGTGGTGATATTTTGTTTGTGTTTTAACAAATAAAGTTTGCCTGAAGATCAGAGTGCAGATTAAAGCTAAAGGCCAGGCAGTGGTATAAAACATCTTTAGTCCCAGGATTCAGAAGACAAAGACAGACAGGTATTTGTTAGTTCACAGACATCCTGCTCTACACAAAATTGATCCAGTCTAAAGGAAAAACAGAGCTTATGCAAAGGTGATCCTAGCACTTGCAATCCCATGCCTTTGATCCAAGCACTAGGGAGGTGGAGACAGGAGTGATATGGCTGGGCAAGAGGAATATAAGGCGGGAGGGGACAGGAGCTAATTGCAGTCTGAGGATGAGTCTGAGAATGCAGTGTCCAGATGCAGTCTGAGAATTCGAAGAGCCAGATGCAGTCTGAGGTTTTGTAGAGACAGTGGTAGTGTGAGGATTAATAGAGATCGCCCCTTTCAGTCTGAGGACTCGGTAGAGGGAGAAGGTCTTTCTAGTGGTTGGCTGCACTGCTTCTCTAACTCTTCAGCTTTCACCTCCTATTAACTTTGGGTTTTATTATTAAGACAAATTAGAATTTGTGCTCTGTGTACTATGAGTACAGGTACTAGAAGAGACTAGAAAGAACACTGTATCCGTGGGGCTAGAGTTACAGGAAAGTGTGAACTGCCAGATGTGATTTCTGGGAGCCTAACTCAGTTCTTCTTCCAGAACTGAGTGTTTTTAACCATTGAGCCACCTCTCTAGTCCCAGAAAAACATTCTTATAAAATAATGTTCATCTAAAATTCTTGTTTATTTATTTGCCTTTTATTTAATTAAAAAGAAATGTTTCCACAAAATATATACTGATCACACATTCCCCTCCAGGAACTTCACCGAAATCCTTCTCATCCATGAATCCTCAAGCTATTTCTCTCTCTCTCTCTCTCTCTCTCTCTCTCTCTCTCTCTCTCTCTCTCTCTCTCTCTTTCTCTCTCTCTCTCTCTCTTGTGTGTGTGTGTGTATATATATATATATATATATATACACACACACACAAGGGAACATATAACAACCCCATCTCTACAGAAACACACAAAAAGGAAATCAAAATATACAAATAAAGGACCAATAAGATTATAAGGTTAAAGAAAAGCCCAAAGAAAGCACTATGAGAAAAAGTCTAAACAATACCATCAAGTTCATTTTGTCTTGGTCAGTTAGTGCTAACCATGGGACCTACTTGAAATGTGGTTAATATACCCAGTGCAACTCCACTAAAGAAAAGGAATCACAAGCTGTTGTCAGTTGCAGCTATCTTCTTGGACAGGGCTGTGATCCAGCATCCACTTCCCCTCGCAGCACTTCGGCCACCTTGCCCAGATATCTCAGCTACTTTCTGTGACTGTGATAAGTGTTGGGGGAAGGTGTGTGAGGATCAAAGCTCACTGTACAAAATTCTCAAGGAACCAATAAAAAGTGATTAAAAATTACCTTCACAGAAGAAGCAAGGTTCTGTTTTCAGCTCACACTTCAAGGCAGATAGCAGACAACTCCGTGTGGCAGGAGCCTGAAGCCACTGATCACATAGTGTGGACATCAGCTCTCAGTGTAAGCTTGTACTCAGTTCACTTCCTCCTTTTTATGCAGTCCAGGATCTCAACCCAGGGAATAGTATCACACAAAAGGAGCAGATTATCCCCCTCTCTACCTTAATTAACCTAAAATAGTCACCCACAGGAATATCCAGCCATCTCCCAGTTGATTCTATATCTCATCAAGTTGAAAATTGAGACTAACCATCACACATGAAATTTGCTGGTTAGATCATGCTAATATCTTCATTTCTGTGGTTCCTTTAAAGGTCAGACTTAGATATATTTGACATATTTTATGTAAAACGTAACTTCAGAGGAATGTCTAAAAGAGGTGTGATCTACTGAGATCTATTGAACATAGTAAATTAAAACAAATACTAAAATCTATGAAGTGGCCAAAAACCTCTAAAAAGCCATTTATCTAAACCAGTTCAATTCATTCTTCACACTCAAGATTCGTGTTAATGAGAAAGATGTACAAAAACATTGTTTTCCAGTGTTGACACTTTCAACTGCTATGGGAAAAATGGTAGAAATTGGAGGGTTGTGGAATCTCATATTCTTTAGAAAAAAAATTCTGCAGAAATTTAAAGCAAAATACATACTTGCCCAATGACATGTTCCCTGATAGTGATCTAAAAATGTCAATAAATGTTGGATCTATATTCATAGGTAATCCATTTTTTTGTAAATCCATTTTTCTTTCCATTAATGGAAGTCACTGTTGCTGGGGTTGACATGATCAGGTTATGTGCCAATTATTAGTTGAGTGATCAGAAAAAAAATTTGTTTCATCTTTGTTTGTAGCAATATCTTCATTTTCAAGCCAAGTACTGTCATCAACAATAATAATTTATATTAAAAAGTTACTTAAAGATATTAAATACAATGTATAAGGAGATTTTACTATTGTCTACAGTATGCCAGAGACTGTTCTCACTCCCAAAGATACAAGAATAGACACATTTACAAAGAGCTCTGTCATTATGATGCAGCTTATATTCTAGAAGTCACAGACAAATAATAGACAAGAAAATTAGTAAGATTAGCAAGGATACACAACCTATTTAAAAGCTGTAAGTATTATAGAGGAGGGATAAAGGAAAATAGTAATAAAAAGGAGTAATGAAGGAAGGCATGGTTTATCTTTTTGTTTTTTTCTTCTATTTTTGATTTTGAAACAAAGTCAAGATCCTCCAGACATAGTACACTGATTGTACAAGTAGGTGACATTGCACCCAGCTTGAGATGTGTCATAATTGTAAATTACTGTGTGTGGAAGACATTTTGATGGGGGAGTGCCTTTTGAACAATGTCCTGGAGAAGGTGATGGCAGAATCACAGATGTGTCTGGGGAGAACATTTACAGCTAGAGAGTAATCTCAGCCTTCTAAAAAGAGAGCAGGAGATGAAGAGACTGGAAACAACTTACTACTCAACTTTGCACTAATCACAGTGAGTGGGTATTTTGGAAGCCTAGAGACCGAAAAGGAGCATGAATTTCCTGTGGAGAAAATTCACCATATCACCTCAGTGTCTCCCAAATGTGACTGATGTCCCATAAAGCAACGACAATAAGTGTTTATCTTATAATAAAAGAATGTGTTGACTTCATAGATCAGCCAAATTTATGAATGTCTATGTCATTAGAGATCACAAACCTTTAGGCTGAACAGAAAGATTACAAAACTTCTCTAGCCATTCTGTACTAATAGACAAAGCTACAGTCAGTACCAGAGATTTTCTATATCTACCAACACTGAGGATACATGAAATCTGTAGTTTTCTTGGAAAGAACATATGACAGCATACAGAAGTACATTGCTTAATATTCAAGGCCACTTGTTATATATCTGTCTCCCTCATTATTGCTGAAAAGGCAAATAGTAACGTTCTGATCTACCCCACGGTGAAGGTTACAGGACAAAGAACTTGGCATGGCCTATAATCAATACTCAGTATGAACTGAAGCTTTCAGTATCACAAACCAAGAAGACTTACATCATGATCATGGGTGTATGAGGCTATAAGGCAATCCTTCTGCAGTTGAGCCTCAGATGAGAAGCACCTGGAATATTACAGCTTTGCAGAAATCACACATAGGCGATGCTCACTCTCATGGGCCATGGAACTTGTAAAACAGCTTTAACAACTATAACTTCACCAACTTTTTAAAAGATATATTTAAAGTTGAGTTATACAGAAGAGGTCTAAGGCAGTTATGGGGAAGATGCCACTCAGATCTGCTTCAAGAGAGAAGCTGTTGCAATGAATCAGAGAAAGCAGCACTGTTTTATTCCCATACACCCAAACACACCCCGGTCCTCCACCCCATAGACAGGCATATCACAAATAACTGAGCACTGAGCAATGACTAGAGGCTATAATACAAGAAAGATAACATAAGAATAAGCATAGGGATATTGAACATTTAAGGAGAGTATGACATCCAGTCACATCATAAGATCTTTGATGACTACTGCTGCCATGTTGACACCAAATCTATGAATTGAAGTTTTCTTCAGTGTTTAAATTTTGTCTAATAATCACAAATGAGTATTCTTCTATTATAATAAGCAAAAGAGACTAAGAGGGTTGTAGGCTGAGGCAGCTTTTTTTGTCTCCCAGCTGCCCAGACCCAAAATAATTACACAGAAACTGTATTTGTCGCAATACTGTTTGACCAATAGTTTAAGCATATTTCTAGCTAGCTCTTACATCATAAATTAACCAATTTCTATTATTGTGTATTTTACCATGAGGCTCATGGATTACTGGTAAGGTTCTGTGGTGTCTGTCTCCTTTGGCAGCTACATGGCATCTCCCTGACTCTGCCTTCTTTCCTCCTCTTTCTGCTTGGAATTCCCACCTTACTCTCTTCTGCCCTGCCATAGGCCACAGCAGCTTTATTTGTTGATCAATAAAAGAAACACATACACAGAAGGACTTTCAAAACCAGAGTGTGAATCATATCCTAAAAGAAAATGGTGTGAGGAAAGATAACATGAAGAAATCGGAATTTAAAATGGACTTTGGAAGGATAATCTCTTCTGGTACAAAGAAGCAATGACACATTGAAGTTGATAACTATATACAATACCACCACCACAGTTTTCCATGGTAATTTTTAAATTATATTTATTTATTTTAAATTTATTTATTTATTTATTTATACCAACCCAAGTTCCCGTTCCCTCCACCTTCTACTTCCCCTTTCCCTCCACCTCACCCTAATCCCTTCCACAGAGAGGGTAAGGCCTCCCTTAAGAAGTCAACTAAGATTGTCTCATCACCTCTCTGAGGCAGGACCAAGGCCCTATTCCCATGCTAATTTTATAGGAGAAATTCAGTGGAACCAATAGTTTTCTTTCTAGTGAACTTCCATTAATTCTCTATTTTAAAACTAATCGTAACCAACACAATGAGTTTATGACTGGTTTTAAATATTTCATATAAAACAAATTAAGAGGTAGTATGAGATTTGTTAGTATTTGAAGGTATCACAATATCAATTAACTTAGAAATTTGTGGGCCTACTGTATGTAAAAGAATTTTGAATTGGTTCTGTGACTCATGTCTGGGTATACAGTTCTAATGAAACACTAATCTTTGATGAAATTAATTACTTGAAAAATAAGCTATTTATCAAACCTGCAATACCATGTTTTCTAGGTGTCTCTACCCATATATGTAGAAGTATGTGTACTATTTATAATATAAACATATGTGTGTGAATATATATAATAAAGTATAGATATACTTATAGACTTATTTATACATATTATTGAAATTTATTACACATGGTATTTTGAAATACTTTGAACACTTTGACCTCTTCAGATTTTCCTTTATACTCTACTTGGTAGAAGCAGAGTAACGTTTAGTATATGCTTGATTTTACCTCAATATTTAGGAAAAAATTGTCTAAGTCCATGACACAATGGCCTGTGGATTAAGAACTTCCCACGCTGGCTAGGCAGAATATGTCCTTTGTGGGCCTGCGTGAGCCCTCAATATTTTACTCTCCTATCGTGTAGGTGCTTTCTTTGTCCCAAGCCTCCAGCTGTTGTTTCACCTGTATGTTTGTGTCAGTGCTCAGCTGGAGACACAAGTGCTCAGTACCTCTGATGGCTGCTCACAGTTCTCTTTGTGCATTCCTCCTTTATGGAACCTTGCCCTGTGAACTCGAGTTGCTACCTGTAAAATTAATGAAGTCCATCATCCCACATATCTAGGAGCTCTCAAAGCATGAGGCTTGGCCAATTGAGTCCCACTTCACTCAAGAATCACTCTCCTTTGTCACTTGATCTGTGCTCATGGAAATGTTTGCTTCTATATTTGGCCTATGTGTTAGTGCTCTCAAGTGGAAGGATAAATCCAATCCCTGTTAGTTCCTCCTGGCTGGTGGCAGAGGCCCAGTGAGGCCAGATTTTAAATGAGTTGCATGAGGTACCACACAGCAATGGGAATATTTCTAGTGATTCTCGGGTATAAACCTATTATGAAATATGTTTACTTGGATCAAAGTTAATAACTCATTGTACTGAGGAATACAACAGATGCTCATTTACACAGGACCGTACAGTCCCTACTCCAATGTTAAAAGAACGGAGAAGAAGAAACACAGGAAAAAAACATTAGCACGATGCAAAAACCCACTCTGTTAATGAACAAACCCTTATCTTCTCTTTCATGCTGTTTGATTGTACCTTCCTACTCTAATGCTTCTCATTTCACAAACTTTCTGTTTTTAGTTGAGTTAGTTAAGTAAAACTTAGCGTGTATCTTGCTCATGTCTATTAAACTTGATGAGAACCATATATAACTGCAGTTCCCTCTAAGTCTACAGACTACTCAACATCCTTAGCATTCTGCAAAGGAGTGGTCCAAACTGCTCCCCAAAGGGTAAATCTATCAGGTATTTGGGGGAAAATAACATTCAACCTGAGAAAGGTTTGCTTGTATTATTAAGTAGTCCCTATGGTAACATTTTTGTATTATAAGAGACTTTCTAAAATATCTGCTTTCTTTAACAGATACTATTGTAGCTTACTACTTAACAAGGAATTGCCACTTGGCCTATATTCAAGGGCTAATTCTGCATATTGCTAACTAAAAAAAATAAAGACTGATGGTATTTTCCACTTCTTTAATATACTAGTTTGTATGCAATTATTCGAATAATTGAAGTATGGCTTTATTTTTTAAATTAAACCATTCTAACACTTACAAAAGAGGGTAAAATTACTCCACAGATACTGTATCTAGGTATAGTGCATATACTACAACATGGGAACTTATTGAACTGAAGAAGAGTAGAACAACTAGAAAGGTGTAGTGACTGCTGGGTCTTTCTCAACTTATATTTTCCTTTTATTTTCAGGGTGTCCATTATGTCCTTCTTCCTTATATTCATATTATCTCATAAGTTAATTTCTAAAATCATGAAAGATACTATTTTCATTTATTAAACCTTATTTTCTAACATTTCTTTCAAACAGTCCTTTTATTAAAATGCAATAATAATAGCAGTCATTTAATTGAAAACATGGCATGTGGTATATATGCACTATCTTCATAATTTCTTCAACTCCATCATATCAAACTTATTATTTCTTTGTATATGTGGAAACAGAGTTACAGAGGGTTCAATCAACTTCCCAAACTCCTATAGTAAAACCATGCTGGAGAAGAAAAGTATAGGAAAACTAATACCCCAAACCAGGTAATTATTATATTATTATTGTGAGATTTTTTTTCCTGGAAATAGAGAAACAATATTTATTCATCCAAGGTAAGTGATCCACCACAAACCAAAGAAATAATTCTACCCAAGCCTAGCATAGTGAGCCAGTGAGTCTACTGGAGTAACTGACGGGAGAATGGATAGAGAACTGCATGTGGAAGCATGGATTGAGGTCATTTACAGAATCTTTCATCACCAGCTTGCATTACACCAACTGCTTGAGCAGAAGGACTATCCTAACCTGAATGGTGATTCATAAAACCTGCAACCTTCTTCGAGGAGATCGTCTCCCAGCACAAACTGCTGGCAGTTAGTTCAAATTGATTCTTCCCCAGAAATTCTGACTGCTTGGCAGACACTATGGATCTTGTAAATTTCTGGAGTAACTTGTAAGTTTTGTTTACCTCCTGAGTCCATTATCCTTCCTCTTCCATATAAAAGAAGAATATTTGTTTCAGAAGAAATTGTCACACAATTATCTTATCTTTCATAAGTTATAATCATACATAAAAGAAAATGGTAAAATGTATAAGGAGAAAATAGATATATAGATAAAGAAATACATAGATGTAGATATATCCACATATGTTCATTATTATGCAGCTTATAGCAACACATGACAAGGAAAATAGTCTCTTAATGGAAAAAACTTTTAAAACACTGTACTACATTAATCAAAGTCCTTCCAACTCATGATGGCATCAAATTATGCATGTGTTGATTTAACATATCCTTCACATAATTCTAAAAAGTTTAAAATTGAAAGCAGTATAAATATTACCTTATTTTGCAAAATATATGTTAAAAGAGAACAAAAGTTTTAAAAGACAAGGGAAAATGAAAAAGAAAGAAAAAAAGGAGTAGAAAGAGCTTGGATATTAGCTCACCCAAGTAGCTGAAACCATCTTAAGATGCCTACATACATACATGCTGAGGTTGCTTTTAAATTTCTTACCTTATTATGCAGTAATAATTACATAACAAAAACCCAAAATTGATATATTTTGTTATCTCAAAGCAGTAACATTGCCCATTATTCATGAAATATGGTAAAAATCACAAACAACTCTGAAGTTAGTAATTTAAGACCTATGGTTAGAAAAATGTCACTTTTAAGAAAAAGGGGGAGCAAGGAAATTACAAATATACAAAGAGAAATGAATATTTCTTAAAATAATGTATGAAAAACCAAACCACTATATATATTGAATATAAATCACAATTCTGCAACAAAATATCTTCAATTTGGAGGGAAATATTAAAAGGAAGAAAAATATGGCAGTATTTTATTTGGAGACACAGTTGCTAGTTAAATTCATTCTGTTTTCAATTTATACAAAAGATATACATGGGAGAAATCTGAATCCTTTTTTATTAATCTATATTCAGGGATAATAATCATACTTCCTATATACAGTTCCTAAAGATTGAAACACAGTTATTTAAATAATACAGTTGTCCTCCCTAATATCTTGTACAGCCTTCATATCATAATTGTTTTTCTGGTATTAACATTGACTCAAAGTAAAACAGAAAATATTGAGATTTTTGGAAGGACAGAGGTATCCCTCAGTTACCTCGTAGATGGAAAAACTTCTACTTTATAATTCTTTCCTTAGAACCTTGACCACAGTGACGTCAATGTATTTATTCCTTGAATTTTAAACTACCCTT
Organism: Arvicola amphibius; assembly: GCF_903992535.2. NCBI lineage: Eukaryota > Metazoa > Chordata > Mammalia > Rodentia > Cricetidae > Arvicola > Arvicola amphibius. The sequence continues at coordinate 32,012,403 of NC_052047.1, read as the reverse complement.
TAGAAGTCACAGTATGAAGTTAATGGCCTTCAAATGTGTTTATACCACAATCCTTGGACCTTATAAACTTGTTACTTTATAGCTCAAAATGTATGATTACTTGTGTAAACATCAATTATCTTGAAGTTTTCAGAAGTCCAATGTAATCAGATGATTCCTTAAAATTGGAGAACCATTAACTGCCATCTTCTGATGAAGACATAAAGATAACAGAGAGATAAGAGAGAAATATAACAGTGCTGACCTTAAAGATGTGAGAGAATCTGGTGAAGGAATGTCAGCTGCCTTTGGAGGAGTCAGAGCACATGGAAATAGGCTCTTCCCTACAGCTTTCAAAAAATGAATATAGCCCTGTAAATGTAATTTTAGCTTAGTGAGAAGGTGCATTATGTTATTTTCAATCAATGTAATGATAATACATTAAAAGGATTTTTAATACACTATGCTTACAAAATTTGTTTACCACTTGTTAGTGGCCATTTGCTTCACCAATAAAAAAATCAAAGCAGAATATTTTTACATTCAATAAACAATCAAGTATATTGTATTTTTCCCCAGATAGTGCTGGTGCTGTGAGACCAAGCAGAACACATTCTCTATTTCTTTGCATAACATCCAAAATCTATCATGTTGCTTTATGTGTTTTAGGTAGAGTGTTCATTATCTATTTGATTAAGTCAATTCTTATCTTCCAGTATTATACTCTACAGTTTGTCATTCTTTGCTCCATATTAGATGGATCTTAGGTAGTCTGAATGAAAAGCCATGGAAGTTCTTACAGGGAAAAATAATTAGGCCTTTAGTACAGGGAAAATAATTAGGCCTTTAGTACAGGGATTGTCCATGTATCCAACAGGATGTGTTCATAGACCTTCCCAAACCTGCCTCTCTTTGTTTTGACACTATCACCAGAAGTAGTAATGCAATATCTTTTCCTATAGTCATAAGTATTTTACTCTGATAATCAATTATTGTACTAGCCATTTCCTATCTTTAAAAAGACAAGATATGTACTGCAAAATTAGCACAAATTACTCATAGACTATATTACTTTTTTCAAATAAAAACTCGTGATTGATATCAGAGAATCATTATCAGATTAAACATAAGGTAGTCTCAAAAGATTTCCTCTTTATAGAAACACAGAAAACTAATTGAGACAAATTAATTGAGCTAATTGAGAAAACAGTCATAGCACTTGACAGTGTACATTCCTAAAAGATGTAAAAATAGTTTTTGCATTGATAATACACAAATTTTGATAAAATTACATTAATAAGATATTTCAGAATGATTTTCTAGTTCTTTCAAAATGGCAAAACTGTTATTACATAATATTAATCTGGGAAGGTAATTTTGGAGTCCTTTTGTTGAATCTTCAGCTACATTAAGGATCTATTTTTTATTTTATTATGCTGACCAAATCACTGAGGCTATTTATTATTTGTCTGTCTGCTAGTCCTGGAAAAATTCTCAAAACCAGAACAATGAATGACACAAGGCAGATCAGATAGTAAGGTCAGGACAGTCTTTGAGTATTTGCTCTTCTTTTACTTTTACAACCAAAAGGAATATAAGGAAAAGAAAATTTCTGAGACAGAGCTAAAAGTTAAAGAAGGTTTGGGGGGTAATTGACACAGTGGAGAACTTATTGATTGCTTGCTGAGTGACCCAAGTCAGATATTCTTCCTTAACCTCTGATCAGGAAAGACTGGTTCTAGAAGAAAATAAATGTAAAGTCAATTTCATCTGCATATTATTTTTCTGAGGTGTTTCTTAACGTGTTCAACTAATATGAGAAGATTTTTTTTCTTGGTTATTTATGTATTTGTATAGCTGATATTTATTTTGGGGTAATAGAGTAATATTTTGTAGGAAACATAGTTTTAAATTGATATGGGAGAGTCTTCTGTTTGTGTTGATTTCATTTATTAATAAAGAAACTGCCTTGGCCCATTTAATGGGCCAGCCCTTAGGTGGGTGTAGTAGACAGAACAGGAAGAAGGAAGTAAGGTAGATGGCTCAGTCAGATGCCACGCCTCTCCTAAGTGAGATAAATCGCCATGCCTCACCTCTCTGGGGCAGACCGCCGTGCCTCTCCTCAGGGAGACAGACACAATGAAGCTCCAGCCCAAGATGGACAGAAGCTAGAATCTTCCCAGTAAGGCACCACTTCATGGTACTACACAGATTATTAGATATGGGTTAATCAAGATGTGAGTAAGAAGCTGAAACTAACGGGCCAGGCAGTGTTTAAATGACTACAATTTGTGTGTTGTTATTTCAGGGCATAAACTAGCCAGGCGGCGGGAATGCAGAGCCGCAGCTCCTCAATACATTAAATTAGCATTTTGATATCTTATATGTAATTTCCTAAAAAATTCAAAGCTAGATTAGTAAAAATAATCTTTTATAATCAACAATTTTTTATTAATTCTTTTAGAAAACAAGCACTATTTGTGAATGAAAAAAAGGTTTCACTTAAAATTAACCCATATAACTTTAAACTTGCAATAGCAACTATAATGAATCCAAGGCAACTAACATGTTGACTCAAAGTTTAGCTATCTCAGTATCTCAATAGATTATCAAAGTTGTTTCAAATAAAAATAAATCTGGTCATTCAATTGTATAATACCAATACAATAACTCTGGAGGCCAAAATTTGGGAGAGACAGCAAACCCATGAGAACACAGTTAGAATTTCAAGGTTTATTTTCCCTAAGCCAAATACCTAGTCTATAGAAGATCATGTGGGGGTGAGACACTGAGCAGGCATTTGACCAATGCACATACAGCAAAGACAACAGTTGGTCTCTGAAACCCAGTGGCTGGGAGAGGTAAGGATGTAAAACCCAGTCACTGTGAACTGAGGTTCAGAGAGGAAAAGAAAAAGAGGAAGAGGGAAATAGAGAGAGGGAGGGATAGAAAGAGGAAATGGGGAAGGAGAGAGAAGAGGGAGGCGCTAAAGATTCTGCAAAGGCAAAAATGACTGGACTTGCTAATTATGGAACTTTTAAATGATCTTGGACTAATTTACTCTCCTTTTGAAAGCCATTCACTGTCTGTCCCTATGTCTGACCAACCATCCTTATAATTATCAAAAATGTAAAGGATGTTCTTAGCAGGCCACTGGCTTCCACCAATCCTAGAGCCACGAGTGTGCCCAGGTCACAACTGAAACCTACAACAGCATGCCCTGCTCTGCAGTAAACCAGCTTCCTGATGCCTCCACTGTGAGTTTTTAAAGTGTCTTAATTTATAACTTCCTTTTTTCCTGATACTGTAAAACCTTCATAAACCTTTCATCATGTTAGAACATGATGTGAGGTAACCTGGATCATCCATCAGTGATCACTCACGTTTGGCTGCAGAGCAAACCCTTATACTCTCCTTGAGAGGAGAGTAATATATTTTTGTGCATACCAGGTTTTGATTCAGTGCCAAAAAGCAGCATATAATATAAATTATAGACCACATAGCACTCAAAAGAACTAAAGAGAAAGGTATAAAGAAGATGAGAAAATGTAATAAAAAAAAAAAAAAAGAATGGTCAAGTACTCTGGATCATGGTGCCTCCCCTGATGGCTGGTTGATATAGTCAATGCTACCCTATGTAATAAAACTGATTTCCATCTACCAGAAACTATAGATTAGATTTGGGGTAGAATTTTGTGCCCACATTCCCTCCTCCATGCTGGGACTTTGATTAGCCTGAGTTTGTTCAGGTCCTGTGCATAGTGTCACAGTCTCTGTGACGTCATATGTGATTCAATCCTCGGCTTTGTTTTGGGCTTGGTTTGTTTTGGTTTGGTTTTATTGGAGAGAGAAGGAACATGAATTAAGGTAGGTATGTGAGTTGGAAGGAGAAACAGTAAAAATACATTGTATGAAATACTCCAAAAATAAATAAAAAGTTAAAAAATAAAGATGAAAAGGGGATGATTTGAAATATTAAACCTATGTTCATTGAAAAAGTTAATGTCATTTACAGCTGTACCTACTCCTATTCCTGGCTGACAAGGCTAATGAATAATGACATCTTTAGTGGGACTTATCCAGAAAGAGACAAAGTCATCAATGCTAATAATTAATATTAATTAAAATTTGTATCACCACAGACCCTGTAGACATCTAGAGATAAAGGAGGATAGTTATAAAAATAAATTTGATAATATAAAATTTATATATTTATATGCAAAATTTTCCCAAGGAAACATAAATTCCCAAGATTACTAAACTTAAAAATTGTAACAATAAAATTCTCTTATAACAATAGCCAAGACTTAGCTAGTTGACCCAGAAAAGAACATTATTTAAAGAAGATGTAACAAGGATTTTACATAAACCCAAAGTATATAAATAAGAAAACTCATCCCAGTTTATTTAGTAAATGGAAATTTAAATTAAAACTAACAATGGCTAGATAAGTAAGAAAGTTATGAGTTTATTGCCTTTATTTGAATAGATGTTGACAGTAAGGAAGATATTAGAAACAGAAAAGAAAAAACAGGCAGAGTGAGAGAGCAGCTGAAGTGCTAAGAGTCTTTACTGGTCACACAGGTTAATGACAGGAAACGTCTACCTATTAAGAATAGCAGTTTGAAAACATACATGCAAGTAACCTCATGTGATAAACAAGTTATATTTAGGAATACAGAATAAATATGTTCATTCAATAATTATGAAAAGGAGGCCATGAATTTGAAGGAGAGTGGGGAGACATGTGTGGGAGGGTTTGGAGGGAAAAAAAGGTAAAAGGGAGAGAGAAATGTCAAAAATATATTATAATCTCAAAGATAGAATAAAACATATACTTGGTTATCCAAGAAGGCCACACTGTTCAGATGCCTACTAACACAGGGTAGAGTTCTATACTAATTAATTCACTGTGAGTTGAAAATATGTTAAATAAAATGTATATCAAATATGGCAATATAATTGGTATGTTAGTCAACTTTTCATTATTACAAAAACAAAATGTCTAGATCATCAATCTTTCAGTTCTAGGTTTTATACCACATTCATATATATTTGGGTTTTATATTTGATTCTATCTTATAATTTGCATATTTCTTCTGAAATTCTTCATATTTATATCTTTATTGGGAAGTCAGAGAAAAAGGAAGAAAATAATGGAGAAGAAAGAAATAATAAAAACACAGAACCTGAAGAACACCAACGACTTTCCATTGAGCTGTAATGTAGTTGGCACTTTCTCTATGCTGCCAACCAGCTCCCTTATAAAGACACAGAGACATATTCTTAATTACAAATGCTTGGCCTTAACTTAACTTAGACTTAACTTAAGTCTTTTGATTGACTTAACCTCTTCCTATTCACCTATGTACTGCCTTGGAGCTTTTTACCTTTCTTTCATTCTGTATGTCCCATTTTCCTGCTTCCTCTGTGCTTGGCTGACTGGTTCCTGGCAATACCTTGGCATCTCTTTTAATTTCTTCCTCAAACCTAAATTCCTCCTCCTACTTACTCTCTCTGCCCAGAAGGGCTACCCATACCTCCTCCCTCACTATTAACCATTCATCTTCTTATTAGACCAATCAGATTTTTTAGGTAGGCAGAGAAAAACAGTAACACACCTTTACATAGTTAAGCAAATACTCTGCAACATAAACAAATGCAATATATTTTACATAGTTAAACAAACGTAACACATTTTTTCATAATTAAACAAATGCAACACATCTTTGCATAGTTAAACAAATATTCAGCAACACTATAAAGCAATAATAAAGAGTATATAAAATATGATCAGAAGAGAAAGAAACATGTCCATTATATTCAATAAAATATTACTGGAGAAATGGCTGACCTTATAGCTGTGAAGAACGAATGATAATAGACTTTATGATTGCTTACAAATTAAAAGAAACCCTATCAAACAAAATGTATAATTACAGAAATAAGACTTAAATAGAAATGTCTCAAAAATTATGAGATGGCTCAGTGAGTAGACATGCTCTGCACGGCCTGATGACGTGAGTTCTAAACCCGGATCCCACGGGATGACAGGAAAGAAACTAAGCACTTGTTCTTCTAAACCTGTATGTACTCATGATGATGTGTACCTGCATACACACAATAAATAAATGAATATGTAAACAAGACATTTCAAAGAAGAAACATTTTAAGATAAATTATAGGTGAGAGTATTCATCAGGGACAGAGTAACTACAATAAATGCTAATGAAACACCGCAGAGAAACAACATCAATTTCCATACCATATATCATCGTCTGAGCTGGGATTCCTGTAAAGTTCATATTTTGAAAACATGACCTTAGTACTACAGAATGTAATGTTACTTAAAAATAAGGCTACTGTTATTGTGATTTAAGGGTAAAGGAGATCATGTTTGAATATCAGTCATCAATATGACTGGCATACTTGTAAAAAGGAAACATCTAGTCATATCTAATATATAGTGTCAGAATTCCAGTTAGTAGATCTTAGATGAGAGAAGGCATATTGTTGAGAAAGTCACAGTAACGCTTTTTTATGTACCTCTCTTCACATATTTGATACTCAATTATTAGCAAGGAAAGCAATAGAGCATCTAATGATGAAAAAAAATCTGATGAAGGAGTGCACCCAGGCCGGTGGGAGGTCCCCTGTTTCATTAGCCTGCCTGAAGCAAGGTAGGCCCTTTGTCAGCCAGCTGCTTGGCCTGCAAGGAGACATGACTGTCTGCCAGAGGATCCATCATTCATTGGGGTGAGTTAGTGCCTGAACCGGGGCAGCTGCCCGGAGAGGGACCACTGACATTCCCCAACCACCCCCCCACACTTCCTGCTCTTCCTGCAGGGGTTATTCTCCCCGGATACTGTCTCTCTCTTCCTGTCCCATCCCAGCTTGCACCTGTAGTGGGGAGCTGCGGGCCGGCTTCCCGCCGCCCGGCTCCGGGCCACCAGCTAGCTTATGCCCCGAAATAACAGCACACAAATTGTATTCTTTTAAACACTGCCTGGCTCATTAGTTTCAGCCTCTTACTCACATCTTGACTAACCCATATCTAATAATCTGTGTAGAACCACAAAGTGGTGCCTTACCAGGTAGATTCTAGCATACGTCCATCTTGGGCTGGAGCTTCATCGCGTCTGGCATCTCTCTGAGGAGAGGCATGGTGGTCTCTCTAACTTAGGAGAGGCGTAGCATCTGACTGAGCCATCTACCTCACTTCCTTCTTCCTGTTCTGTCTACTCTACCCACCTACCTAAGGGCCGGTCTATCAGATGGGCCAGGCAGTTTCTTTATTAATTATCCAATGAAATCATCAGATAGATAGAAGACCCGCCTCCATCATTTCCCCTTTTTCTGTTTAAACAAAAAGGAAAGGCTTTAACTTTAACATAGTAAAATTACATATAACAAAACAGTTATCATGCAAAAATTACAGTGACAGTATTTATATCTACTTTATCTTTTATCATAACTAAGGAAAACTAACTCCATCAAAGACTCCAGAAGGATATAATATTACCTAAATGAACAAGAAGTAAGCTACTTCCAAAACTCTAGAAATCAGAGACATCTTGCTGCCTGGACAGTCACCCAAAGTTCCTCTGTACCATTGGGGCATCCATCTTCGGCCTTCAGGCCCATAGTTTCTAGCAGACATTTCCATGATGCAGGAAATTCCAAAGGCAGTTCAATCAGTATCTGCTGTGTCCTGCACAATGTCTCACAGACTCTTTCATGTATGAGGAACCCTGAAAGATCATCTCACCTTTAGGCAAGTTCATCAGTCCTCTTTCTGTGGGTTCTTTGTGTCCAGTTTATGCCAACAATCCAGGCAAGAGCAGTTTCTTGCCCAAGTGGCTATCAAACTCCATAAGGATCCTTTTCGATGCCCATCTTCCTCTTGAAGTAGATTGGTGCTGCCAGGAGCTGACGTGTCTCATTGTCATAAAAAGCCTTAAGTTATTAAAACATTAAATGCCATATTTTGCAGTCTTTGAAAGGTATGAAGAATGTCTATCTAACTGAAATATATCTCTCTATATATAGAAAATCTAACATGACTATAAGCTTAAATATTATTGATGACTATCCATCAACAACCTATATTTCCTAATTATACATTACATTTTAAATGAACTACACAATAACAATACCTTAATCAGTATCAGAAATACATATACATATAACAAAACTGACCTTAAATTTAAATCACTAAAGCAAAATCCATATCAATGCAAATTATTCATCTCCATATCATGCACCCAGAACCCCGCCCCCGCTTCATCCTCCCATCTTTGGGGCCACAAAATCCCACAGCCCAGTCTGTTTGGGTGCCAGACCTGGAATTGAGTGCACCCAGGTCAGTGGGAGGTCCCCTGCTTCAATAGCCTGCATGCAGCAAGGTAGGCCCTTTGTCAGTGAGCCTCTTGGCCAGCAAGGAGACCTGACTGTCTACCAGAAGATCCATCATTCATTGGGGTAAGTGAATTGAATTCATTGGGGTGAATTGAACTTATAAACAGACGCAAAGGGGATTATTCAGAGGAAGAAATGGACAGGCGCCAATGCAAGAATTCCTCCAACAATTTGAATAACAACATGAAAGCACCAGAACCCAGCAAACTTATAACAGGAAGACTTGAACACGTTAATCAAGAAGAAGTAGAAAAATTGACTTTATGAAAGTAATAGAGTCCCTTAAACAGGAGGTGAAAAACTCCCTTAAGGGAATGGACGAGAAGAATAACAAAAAGTTTGAAGAATTGAGGAAATCCGTAAATGATATCCTAGGAAACCAAGAAAAAACAATCAAACAGATAATGGAAAAAGTGCAAGACTTGAAAACTGAAATGGAGGCAATGAAGAAAACACAACCCGAGGGCCAGCTGGATATGGAAAATCTATGTAAACTAACAGAGACTACAGAAACAAGCATGACCAACAGAATACAAGAGATAGAAGAAAGAATCTCAGACTCTGAAGATACCATAGAGAAAATAAAGGCACTGATCAAAGAAAACAGCAAATCCAACAAATTCTCATCACAAAACATTCAGGAAATCTGGGACACAATAAAAAGACCAAACCTAAGAATAATAGACGTAGAAGAAGGAGAAGAATTACAGCTCAATGGTCCAGAAAATATATTTAATAAAATTATAGAAGAAAACTTCCCAAACCTAAAGAAAGATATTACTATTAAAGTTCAAGAAGCTTACAGAACACCAAATAGACTGGATCAAAAAAAATCATCCCCTCGCCATATTATAATCAAAACACAAAACATACAGAATAAAGAAAGACTATTAAGAGCTGCAAAGGAAAAAGGTCAAGTAACATATAAAGGTAAACCTACCAGACTAACACCTGACTTCTCTATGGAAACCATGAAAGCCAGAAGGTCCTGGATAGATGTTTTGCAGAAACTAAGAGACCATGGATGCAAGCCCAGATTACTATACTCAGCCAAGCTTTCATTCACTATAAATGGAGAAAACAAAATATTCCAAGATAAAAACAAATTTAAACAATACGTAGCCACAAATCCAGCCTTACAGAAAGTAATAGAAGGAAATTCACACAAAAAGGAGTCCAGCATTGCCCAAAATAACTCAGACATCTAGCAATCCTTCACCAGCACATTTCAAAGAAAGAAAACACACAATCTCTACTACCAAATAAAAAATGACAACCGGAGTTAACATCCACTGGTCATTAATATCACTTAATATCAATAGACTCAATTCACCTCTAAAAAGGCACAGGCTAAGAGATTGGATATGAAAACAGGATCCAACATTCTGCTGTTTACAAGAAACACACCTCAACCACAAAGACAGACATCTACCCAGAGTAAAGGATTGGGAAAAGGTTTATCAAGCAAATGGACCTAAGAAACAAGCCGGTGCGGCCATACTAATTTCTAACAAAGTTGACTTCAAACTAAAATCAGTCAGAAGAGATGGAAAGGGACACTTTATACTCATTACAGGAAAAATCCATCAGAATGAAGTCTCAATCCTGAATATCTATGCCCCTAATACAAAAGCACCCACTTATGTAAAAGAAACATTACTAGAAGTCAAGAAAGCAATCAAAAAAAAAACACACTGATAGTGGGAGACTTCAACACTCCTCTCTCACCAATGGACAGGTCAATCCGCCAGAAACCTAACAGAGAATTAAGAGACTTAATAGAGGTAATGAACCAAATGGACTTAACAGACATCTATAAAACATTCCACCCAAACAGGAAAGAATATACCTTCTTCTCTGCGGCTCATGGAACCTTTTCAAAAATTGACCACATACTCGGTAACAAAGCAAACTTCCACAGATACAAAAACATATTAGTAACCACCTGCATCTTATCGGATCACTACGGATTAAAATTAGAATTCAACAACAATACTACCCCCAGAAAGCCTACAAACTCATGGAAACTGAATAGTCAACTACTGAACCACACCTGGGTCAAGGAAGAAATAAAGAAAAAAATTAAAGTCTTCCTTGAATTTAATGAAAATAAAGACACAACTTACTCAAACCTATGGGACACTATGAAAGCAGTGCTAAGAGGAAAATTCATAGCACTAAGTGCCCACTTTAAAAAAAAACGGAGAAAGCACACATTGGAGACTTAACAGCACACCTGAAAGCTCTAGAAAAGAAAGAAGCAGACTCACCTAGGAGGAGTAGAAGACTGGAAATTATCATACTGAGGGCTGAAATCAACAAAACAGAAACACAGAAAACAATCTAAAGAATCAATGAAACAAAAAGCTGGTTCTTGAAGAAAATCAACAAGATTGACAAACCCCTAGCCAAAATAATCAGACGGCAGAGAGACAACACACAAATTAATAAGATTAGAAATGAAAAGGGGGACATAACCACAGACACAGAGGAAATTCAGAGAATCATTAGATCTTACTAAAAACGCCTGTATGCCACAAAATTGGAAAATGTAAAAGAAATGGACATTTTTTAGATAAGTACCATATTCCAAAGTTAAACCAGGACCAGGTGAACAATCTAAATAGTCCTGTTAGTCACGAAGAATTAGAAACTGTTATCAGAAACCTCCCTACCAAAAAAAATCCCAGGACCAGATGGTTTCAATGCAGAATTCTACCATAACTTCCAAGAAGACCTAATACCTATACTCCTTAAGGTATTTCATAATATAGAAACAGAACAATCATTGCCAAATTCCTTCTATGAAGCTACAGTTACCCTGATACCTAAACCACACAAAGACTCAACCAAGAAAGAGAATTACAGGCCAATCTCACTCATGAACATCGATGCAAAAATTCTCAATAAAATACTGGCAAACAGAATCCAAGGAACACATTAGAAAAATTATCCACTATGATCAAGTAGGCTTCTTCCCAGAGATGCAGGGCTGCTTCAACATACGAAAATCTATCAATGTAATCCATCATATAAATAAACTGAAGGATAAAAACTATATGATCATCTCATTAGATGCAGAAAAAGCATTTGACAAAATTCAGCACCCCTTTATGATAAAGGTCTTGGAGAGATTAGGGATACAGGGGTCATTCCTAAATATAATAAAGGCTATTTACAGCAAGCCAACAGCTAACATCAAATTAAATGGAGAGAAACTCAAGGCCATCCCACTAAATTCAGGAACACGACAAGGCTGTCCACTCTCTCCTTATCTCTTCAATATAGTGCTTGAAGTTCTAGCAATAGAAATAAGACAAAACAAGGGGATCAAGGGGATTCGAATTGGAAAGGAAGAAGTTAAACTTTAGTTATTTGCAGATGATATGTAGTGTACATAAGCGACCCGAAAAACTCCACCAAGAACTCCTACAGCTGATAAACTCCTTTAGTATCGTGGCAGGATACAAGATCAACTCCAAAAAATCAGTTGCCCTCCTATATACAAAGGATAAGGAAGCAGAGAAAGAAATCAGAGAAGCGTCACCTTTCATGATAGCCACAAATTGCATAAAATATCTTGGGGTAACTCTAACCAAGGAAGTGAAAGACCTATTTGACAAGAACTTTAAGTCTTTGAAGAAAGAAATTGAAGAGGATACCAGAAAATGGAAGGATCTCCCTTGCTCTTGGATTGGGAGGATCAACATAGTAAAAATGGCAATACTACCAAAGGCAATCTATAGATTTAATGCAATCCTCTTAAAGATCCCATCAAAATTCTTCACAGATCTTGAAAGGACAATAATCAACTTTATATGGAAGAACAAGAAACCCAGGATAGCCAAAACAATCTTATACAATAAAGGAACTTCTGGAGGCATTACCATCCCTGACTTCAAACTCTATTACAGAGCTACAGTATTGAAAACAACTTGGTATTGGCATAAAAATAGAGAAGTCGACCAATGGAATCGAATAGAAGACCCGGATCTTAACCCACAAACCAATGAATACCTGATTTTTGATAAAGGAGCTAAAAGCACACAATGGAAGAAAGAAAGCATCTTCAACAAATGGTGCTGGCATAACTGGATGTCAACCTGTAGAAGAATGAAAGTAGATCCGTATCTATCACCATGCACAAAACTCAAGTCCAAATGGATTAAAGACCTCAATATCAATCTGAACACACTGAACTTGTTAGAGGAGAAAGTGGGAAGTACTCTACAACATTTGGGCACAGGAGACCGCTTCCTATGTATAGCCCCAGCTGCACAGACAGTAAGGTCAACATTGAATAAATAGGACCTCCTGAAGCTGAGCAGCTTCTGTAAAGCAAAGGACACTGTCACTAAGACAAAAACACAGCCTACTGACTGGGAAAAGATCTTTACCAACCCCGCAACTGACAAAGGTCTGATCTCTAAAATATATAAGGAACTCAAGAGACTAGACTTTAAAATGCTAATTAACCCAATTAAAAAATGGGGCACTGAACTGAACAGAGAATTCTCAACAGAAGAAGTTCGAATGGCCAAAAGACACTTAAGGGCATGCTCATCCTCCTTAGCAATCAGGGAAATGCAAATCAAAACAACATTGAGATACCATCTTACACCTGTCAGATTGGCTAAAATCAAAAACACCAATGATAGTCTTTGCTGGAGAGGATGTGGAGTAAGGGGTACACTCATCCATTGCTGGTGGGAATGCAAACTTGTGCAACCACTTTGGAAAGCAGTGTGGAGGTTTCTCAGGAAATTTGGCATCAACCTACCCCAGGACCCAGCAATCCCACTCTTGGGAATTTACCCAAGAGATGCCCAATTATATTACAAAAGCATTTGTTCAACTATGTTCATTCAGCGTTATTTGTAATAGCCAGAACCTGGAAACAACCTAGATGCCCTTCAGTGGAAGAATGGATGAAGAAAGTATGGAATATATACATATTAGAGTACTACTCGGCGGTAAAAAACAATGACATCTTGAAATTTGCTTTCAAATGGATGGAAATAGAAAACACCATCCTGAGTGAGGTAACCCAGGCCCAAAAAGATGAACATGGGATGTACTCACTCATAATTGGTTTCTAGCTATAAATAAAGGACATCGAACCTATAATTCGTAAAAAAAATCCTAGAGAAGCTAAATAAGAAAGTGAATCCAAAGAAAAACATATAATTATCCTCCTGGATATTGGAAGTAGACAAGATTGCTGGACAAAAAATGGGAACTTGGGGATGGGGTTGGATAGGGGATGGGGGGATGGGGAGAGAAAAGTGTGAAGTGGAGGATGGGAAGAGCTTGAGGGAATAGGATGGTTGGGATATAGGAAGGGTAGATATGGGAACAAGGAATTATATATCTTAATTAAGGGAACCATTTTAGGGTTGGCAGAGACTTGACTCTAGAGGGTTTCCCAGGTGTCCAGGAAGATGCCCCCAGCTAGTTCCTTGGGCCGCTGAGGAGAGGGTGCCAGAAATGTCCAGATCCTATTGCCATACTCATGAATATCTTTCATATCACCATAGAACCTTTACCTGGTGTTGGATGGAGAAAATGACAGAGCCCCACATAGGAGCACCGGACTGAGCTCCCAAGGTCCTGATGAGGAGCAAACGGAGGGAGATCATGAGCAAGGAAGTCAGGACCGCGAGGAGTGCGTTTACACATTGAGACGGTGGGACAGATCTAACGGGAGACCACCAAGTCCAGTTGGAATGGGACTGATGGAACAGGGGACCAAACCGGACTCTCTGAATGTGGCTGACGGTGGAGGAGGACTGAGAAACCAAGGACAATGGTGATGAGCTTGAACTCTACAGCATGGACGGGCTCACTGTGAGCCTTGTCAGTTTGGTTGCTCACCTTCCTGGACTTAGGGGGAGCTGGGAGGACCTTGGACTTAACATAGTGAAGGGAACCCTGATGGCTCTTTGGCTTGGAGAGGGAAGGAGTGGGGGAGGAGATGGAAATTTTTTATAAAAAAATAAAGAATTAAAAAAATCTGATGAAGAAAAGGACACTACTACTTTCCTAAATGGTCAATAATTGTCCAGTTAACTGTTCTTTAGAGTTCCGTATGCCTGGTCTACAAAGCATTCCAGCTGTGCTGCACAGGTCAAATCTGTTTTTTCTAGGAATCATATATTTCTTCGTGATACTAAAAATTCTCTGTGATGTCTTTCTCACTATAAACAGACAGAGTGTAGACGGCTTCATGTGAATCTGTGGTTATTATTCTGACTCCATTCAGCATTTCTCACTGAATATAAAATACACTTAGCAGTCTTCCATTTCAAAGTGCTTGAATACTTTTGCTTAGCATGGAATAATCCAACCCCGAAAATGTGTTCCCTTGCCACCTTTTTATTCATACTGCTACTGCCTTAGTGAAATATTCTCTAAGTGCCCACCTCCCAGGTCCTCTCTCTCTGTTATTACTCTCCTCACAAGAATCTCATTGCCTTTAAAAACCATTGTTTTTCATGTGCTTGCTAATACAAATAGTTGACTTGTACATCACTACTTCCTTGGCATGAAAAATTCTGTCTGCTAGACAACGTCTATTTAATACAGTCTTATAAAATGGGTGGATAGATGAATTAGTGCATGAGGGCAATGTGTTCGACAAGAAGACTGGAAAACTTTGGTACAGTTTCCCAATGTCAACACATGTTTACAGCACTGTCTAGCATTCTTAAGTTTATCAAATTTGTATTCTCAAGGTGGGAGTGGAAAAAACGATGAATTCTTTTTTAAACAAACTATGAAAATCTGAACATAGTAGCATTTTGACAATGCTATTGGCATATACTCACATTTGCAGGCTTACAGCATTCTCGGGGGGATTTCATACTGGCTCTCATTTACTCAACTCTGTCTTCATCATCCATCCTAAATGAACAACTTAAGAAAATTAAAGAAAAAATCTTTTTTTAAAAAAATGACTAGATGAGAAACCATAGAATCATGAATATCTAATTAAAACATGCTATACATAACTACACTTAATAGAAAAGAAAAATTAATATCTACACTTAATAGAAGGGCATTAAGTATCAACTCTTTGTTCCTGATGGAAGTCTTGGTACTACATTGTCAAGCAATACATTCTTCATCTGTTTTCCCCTTTCAGCTCATAGTTTGGTGCGAGACTTCTACTATGCATGGTAAAACATCTGCTTCTTCCTTCAGGGTTATTTCAAGTTAGTAATTGCAAGTATGAAATTTGAGGTTAGTCAGAGTACGCTTCATTCTGAGTCTGGAAATTGCTTGTTATATAATCTTGTGGCTAACTTCTCTAAGACATATTTTAATTGGGGTTGATAATTATGCATAATTAGGTGGCTGTTGTGAGATTTACAAACAGTAATATCGTGAACATTCAACTAAACCTTTTACATATTCGTCAATAAATGTAAGGTAATTGAAGCGTAAAAATCAATTACATAGACGATGATGTAAGTTCACATATTAAATTTGTGAACTTTCTTCATATAATACTAAGCACTTACACTAATTCCCTAAGAGATTTAATACTTTGTAGAATTCTCCACATGTTTTATCTTTATCAGATGGACAGTGTCCAATACAGCATACTCTGTGGCAATCCTGTTCTTCATTTCTTCAAGAAGAACTAAGACTCTTAAAAAATAATCTTTGGCAAAGAACTTTCCCACAATCCAGAGGCATTGCCACCACGGTATTTCCTGTGAGACAGCATGCAGTCTTTCCCCAGAAACAATGAATCCTTTTTATTTCTTCCCTCATGCTCCTTATCTGGACATCGTGGCCTACAACACACACTACACCTTGTGACATCTGATAAGATTTATAGCTTTGCCACAAGCTATTATCGCTGCATCATATGTGCTCAAAGTCTCACTACATCTCTTACATTTTGAGATTTGGAAATGGAATGTGAACTGTTTGGTGCCAGAGGCACCACCTAAGGCTATCCTTTGATTCGAGCATTTTCATCTCCTCCTGCTCTTCTGCTTTGAAATCAGCAAGGTTATGTCTAATCAAAGAACAAATATAATGACTCAAAGGAATTAGTGGCTGGTAAATTTAGAACTAACCCTTCATATGTGACTTCACACAGAGACTGTTTTTCATCTTTCTCTCCATATCATGCAGCCCATCTAAATGAGAAATACAAATATTTTTAAAGGCAATTCCACATACAGCTCAGAATGTGTTATTATGTTTTTCTTAAAAAGCTTATTTTAGCCATATTACCAGATGTACCCACTTGACTTTCATTGCACACAGAGTACATGATGTGATAGAGTTTTTCTTTAAGCTTTCTTATTTCTTAATTAACATTTATTGCTTAATTTTGTGTTGAGAGAGGGGACATGAGCCACAGTGATCTTGTGGAGGTCAGAAGACAAATTTCAGGAGTAAGTTTGTTCCTTCTACCATATGGTTTATGGATATTGATGTTATGTCCTTCGGCTTGAGAGCAAATGCTTTTATCCACTAAGTGATTTTGTCATTCCTAGTGTTGTTGAGTTTTAATGATGCTTTATCAGTTAGATGAAGTCTTATCAGTTAGGAATGTTTGCTTAAACACAACATTTCAATGGCAAACATGTGGAATGAGAAGACCAAATTGAACAGCACATATTCATTGAATGTTCTGTGGAAAGTACAACGAGGACATGGAGGAGATAGAAGAAAACTAAATGTATTTGCTAGGCTCAGGATTTCTCCACTGAGTTGTAGGTAAAGAAGGCTGAAGTCTATGGGATGACAACCAAGTACTTAAAGCTCAGACCTGAGATTAGTTCCTTAAGGAAATTCCAACTCTGTAAGCTAGAGTTTTCTGGGAAATGTGCCAAATTAAGAAAAAGAAAATCCTTTTTAAGAATAGCTTGAACACAGAGTAGAAGAAAGGTTAGTAGGGAAGAGACAGCAAACATGAACTCCAGAGTTCCGTGTGTAAACTAAAAGGTATTTGACGTGTCAGTGTGTTAGGTGCCAATTCCCATCTCTGCCTAACTCTTGGGAACAGAGACCTGATCTGCCTAGGCCTCCTTCCTATTAGTGCAGACACATGGCCGTTGTCCTGCTAGGTTCTCAACGTCTCTCTCTGGGACCTATTATTGATTTTGTTCCCTTCATACATTTTCATCTCTGTGCTTTGCCTGGCTGGGCACTGCCATCACAAGCAGTTTGAGTTTTGTCTAGAGCGTGCTGTTAGGCTTTGTCTTACTTCTCTTGTATTAGTAATATTTATTTTTCTGTTTTGCTGCCTCATGAGAAATACAAAGTTTGTCACAATGTAGACCTTAAGAAAACATCTTTCTGAGGCTATTACTCATAGCTTAACATTTGGCTTTTAATGGAAGGGCTTATATAAAAAAATGAATGTACATAGTAAGAGCTAAATTATCCAAACTGAAGTGAAACAGAAGAGTTATTTCAAAGTTATTTCTGCAGATATCTCAAGAAGTACCCAACACATTTCTACAGGTTCAATTCTGACTTGAAATGCCATAAGTTTGAATAGAAAACATGTATTTCTCTGTGTTGGTCTAGACTTATTCTCTCATTACAGAAAACATGATAGTCTCTGAGGAAGGAGAGCAAGAGCAATGGGAAAGTAAATAAGAAATAGGGAGACAATGTCCATAAATGTCAGCGGTCCTTCACTGACAATAGGGGAAGCTATGCACTTGGTACCCACCCTCATTAAAATCTCAGCCTGGATATGAGTGCTCATTCATCTCTCCACAAGAAATTATTAGTAGCATATAGAAAGTGTGTGTGTATGTATGGTGGGTGTGATGTGTGTGTCATATGAATGTGTGTGTGTTTGTGTATGTGTGTGGTAGTACATGTGCATGCATTCATGGTTCGTGTGTGTGTGTGTGTGTGTGTGTGTGTGTGTGTGTGTGTGTGTGTGTGTGTGTGTGTCTGTGTGTGTGTGTGTGTGTGCATGTGCACCAGTATGCATCTAGCTGGACAACAGGGAATTTCTTCATAAGGTAATCTGAGGTTGTTTTGCTGTGTGCTTTTGTGCAGACTATGGGGATTGGATTCAATTGGAAAGTAATGAAAGTGTAGAGAAAGGAGCATTACTATATTAAAGGATAAGCTTTCAAATATATTCCAACGAACACAGTTATGGACTTAGGGGAAATCTCATTTCACTTGCTAACTTTCCTAATTCAGGTCAGGTATATAACCTGTCTCCTAAGAGGGTGGAGAAAGACCAGCTGAGTACGGTTGAGTAAAGCAAGCTCACACTGAGCAGAAAATGATGAGTCCTTTCCTACCTTTCTGTATTCAGCAGTGATACCAAGGCTAAATAGTGAGCTGTTTGTTGAAATCAGTATATAAATAAAATGTGTGCCTCAATCTCCAGTCCAGATATCCGCCTGCCTCTGCCTCCCGAGTGCTGGGATTAAAGGTGTGCGCCACCACCGCCTGGCCCCAGTTGGTGTTTTAAGGGTGTCTATGTGACATCTATTACTAGTTTTGCCCTGCCATGCTTTGTGATCTCTTGGTCATTTTCCATAATCTAGCTCATCTCCAGTGTTGCTGTGTACAAATGTTCCACCTTTGGAATTCTTAGGCATTCCAGCTCTCCTTTGTCATTTCCCCCTAGCCTTCTACACACACCACCTGCTTCTATTGACACATATTTATTCGTCATTTTATTCATTGAGAGGAGTGGCAGAAGGTCACCTTGAGGAGAATAAGAGGCAAACTATGACAGAGTCGTGTACATAGAGCTACAGCTGATTCCCCTGCATTACTCAGTCTGATTTAAAGTTAGGAAAAGAAAGCTGAGAAGGGCAACTTTCTGCTGGACTGCAGAAAGCTGGAAGAACTATCCATTTTGTACAAATTTCCTAAGAGAAACAAACTAATGATCACATCCCAACAAAATATCATCACTTATATAAGGATAAAAAACAGATCTTGAGTCCAAGTATTAAAGATGCTCAGAGAAGCACAATAATAAAGAGTTGAGTTCCTTTCGAGAAGGCTTCTCGTGTCTCCAAGGCATGAAATCTTCCCATTTCCATCTCTCCTGACATACTCACATAGCAAATCCAGAACTGCTACATCAAAAAAAAAATCTCCCTTTCAGATGAATAATTGAAAGTCTATATTATTCTTTCATTTTATTCAAGGACCTTTGAGATAATAAATGCCTATTATACTATACTGCAAGAAGTATGGCATGTCAGAGTTGCAGTTCTGCTCTGTGTATGGCAGAAATAAAAAGGCAGAAATCATAAGGCGAATGAGATTCTCTGTGGTTCTGAGGACTGAATTATAGATGTGAACCAAGAGCAATGATCCTCCACTGCCAAATCATAGCCATGCATATAGCAATATACGAATGAATATATTGCATATCTACTATCAATTCCATCCCATAAATCAGTAAACCGGGAATAAAGCATAGTGTCATTTCTGAGTGCACCTGAACTCAAGAATCTGTTCTCCAAAGGATCCACAGAAAATATCTCTCAAAGTATAGAAGCTTGAAAATAAAAAAAAAGAATTTTATTTGAGTATTTTATCCACTTTCTGTAAAAAATTCTGAAAATATTAAAGAAGGTAAAAAAAACATGTCATTAGTAGAAAATATGTGATGTGGGAGTCCCATGTGTATGCTGCGAATGTCTTTTGTTACCATTGGTTAATGGATAAAGCTGCTTTGGCCCACAGAAAGGTGGGAATTCCAAGCAGAGATAGAGGAGAAAAGAAGGTGAAGTCAGGGAGACACCATGTATCTGCCAAAGAAGACAGATGCCCAAGAACCTTACCAATAAACCATGACTGGTGGTAAAATACAAATTAATATAAATGGGTTAATTTAAGATGTAAGAGTTAGCTAATAAGAAGCCTGAGCTAATACGTTGAACAGCGTTTTTAATTAATACGGTTTCTATGTGATTATTTTGGGTCTAGGCAGCCAGAAACAAGCAGCCTCCACCTACAAATATGCAAATGAATCTTCAATCATATTAACTAAACTATTTTAGCACTCCTCCTTTCCAGAGGTGAGGAGGTATCAAACCTAGGGTTTTGCATATGCTAGACAAATATTATACTTTTAAGCAGCACCCCATCTCAATTTCTGTAGTTTTCATTTACAGATATCTACAATTATACTATCAGGAAGTAACATGAAATTTGTTTGAAGAAAGTAAGACAATACAATGCCATTTTGATGAATCCATGCATATGTATATATATAGAGAGAGATTTATAACACGTGCATATATATGATACATGCATGTACATATGAATCACCATGAGTGACCATTTATGAACATGTGGAACCACCTCTTACCAGTTATTTTTTTTAACCCAAGAGACGTAAGAAAGGTTGGGCTGGTTATCAAGTGTGTTAAGGTTCCAATGGAGGCCAGAAGAGGGTAACGGATACTCTGTCTCTATAGCTATAGTTACAGGTGGTGGTGAGACAACAGGCATGGGGGCTGGGTACTGAACTCGGGTCCTCTGGAAGATAAGTTCATGCTCCTTAAACACAGAACACATTCTCCAGTTCCACAGGAGATGTTTCAAGTGGGCACAGCCCAAGTTAGCTGTGATGGACATTCATTAAATCTTAGAATTCAGTTATCTCTGTGGGGCTCCTGCTGTCAATGTAAAGACAAGCTGTGATATAAAATATATAGTAGTCCAGAAATTATGATTAATTAGAATCAAGCCTTACGTGTGCCATACGTTCCCAAGAGCTACTTTTTCCACTTTTAACTTCAATTTTCACTACCTATCAAAAAGAATAATAACAGGATGTATATATAAATATATTTTAACATCTTTGGTATTATCATTAGAATATTGATATATATATTCTATTATTCTAAAATTTAAAGTGATGCATCTTTAAAACTTTAGATTTCTTGATCCTTAAAATAATCTATGGATAAGGAATGATGCAATTTCAAATAATGTCAACTATTTAAGGAGCTCCAACACACAGCCCAAAGAGAATCAATTGGGTAACATGAACCACAAAGATGTGTGTGTGTGTGTGTGTGTGTGTGTGTGTGTGTAATATAAATTTATTAAGGGGTGCAATGGGGAAACAGACTCACATATACAGGACAAGATATGAGCAGTAACAGAGTTCTGTTTTTCCCAAGAAAGCTGCGATTTAACCACATGCCCTTCATGCTGCCTGACCTGGTCTTGCATGTTCACATTACAGAATTTGTTTTAAATGTATGGGTTTTTTTTCTTTTTTTCTCTTTTTTTCTCATTTTTTATTAAAAATTTCCATCTCCTCCCCTCCTCCTCCCCCTTCCCTCCCCTCCTTCCACCCATACCCCCACTCCGCCCCTCTCCAAGCCAAAAAGCCATCAGGGTTCCCTTCACTATGTTAAAAGTCCAAGGTCCTCCCAGCTCCCCCTAAGTCCAGGAAGGTGAGCAACCAAACTGACAAGGCTCACAGTGAGCCCGTCCATGCTGTAGAGTTCATGCTCATCGCCGTTGTCCTTGGTTTCTCAGTCCTCCTCCACCGTCAGCCACATTCAGAGAGTCCGGTTTGGTCCTCTGTTCCATCAGTCCCATTCCAACTGGACTTGGTGGTCTCCCGTTAGATCTGTCCCACTGTCTCAATGGGTAAACGCACTCCTCACGGTCCTGACTTCCTTGCTCATGATCTCCCTTCTGTTGCTCCTCATCAGGACCTTGGGAGCTCAATCCAGTGCTTCTATGTGGGGCTCTGTCATTTTCTCCATCCAATGCCAGGTGAAGGTTCTATGGTGGTATGCAAGATATTCATGAGTATGGCAATAGGATCTGGACATTTCTGGCACCCTCTCCTCAGCTATTGCAAGAGTCGGTTCTTTCCTTCCACCATTGGGTTCTAGAGAACAAACTTAAGGTCACCAGGTCTGGTGGCAAAGCAATTTTACCCACTGTCTCACAGTCGCACAAAGTGAATTAATATTAAAGAATCTATCAAATGAGCAAAACGTGGTAAAATAATTAAATGTGAAATGCTGCCTTTAAACTGTGAATTTATGAGAGGCCTCAGGGCCCACACTGATAAGGAAGTTAAATAACCCAAGCGAGGCATTTCATGAATTATAAGTAATGCAGAAATTTACATTTGAAATAGAGTCTCATCATAACATTTAATAATTCCAATTAAGCTTTAAGATGGAGATAGGTCAACAAACAAAGATTACAGACCACTAAAAGAAGAGCAAGTGCTTTAGAGACAGACAGTACACGTTCCCTAATGTGCATTTTATGAAAATGTCTAAGGTGTTTGAGCCTTTAGTCTTACATAAAACAGAGGTATCAATAATACCTAAGCAATAATGTTAACCTGAGAGCAACATAGCTAACTTTACTGTTATTTCTGAAATATACGAGAAACTCCATTAACACCAGTAAACTTCCATCGCCTTGCAGATATTTGCCTGTTCTTAGGCTTCACAATTGGCAGTAATTCACAGTAAAAGCTACAAAAACCCTTGATCTCTCTGTTAGTTTACTACATCATAGACAGGATTCCAGAGCTAAAAGACAAAACATGCATTTCCGACTCAAGCAATCCTGACAGTGCCCTGCAGACATTACATACAATAGTTCCAAAGTCCTTCTTTATGAATTAGTACAAATACACCTATGCAGAGTGTGTTACTTACCAAGTAACACAATTACACCCTCAGGCTGAAAGTTTAGCATCAGTAGCCAAATGACTATTAATAGCTGTCATTAATTGAACCCTTATTTATAAATAGGGACAGTCACTTAGCACCCTAAGATTCTAAAAATTGAGCAAACTTTTTTCTCCCTAAATGCCCTCTGCTTTCCCGCAGCCTTTCATTCATTCCCTCCAGCAAGTGCGATGTGACTTAATTGATAGTTAAGCTTAGAAATATTAACTTCAAATGTGGTTCATTTGTCTTTCTCTTTTGCTCCTTTGTTCATCCTTAGGGAGGACACATTTCCTCTGTCCTCTCTCCTTTATATTTCTTATGACAGAGAGAGTATGTTTCTGAGATTTGGGTCCCAAAGCACTACAAGCTAAATAGCCCACAGCTCTACTTACAGCCTGGTCTATGATGATATTGTAACTTTCACCCAGGGATTTATCTGGAGTTTTGTTACCATTAATTTTTTTTAATTTTAATCAGTGAGAGATGGTGGAATAATTATTTTTGATAGCTTCATCAAACAACAATATTAAATATACAATTCAGAGATAATTAAAAAATATAACAAAAAGTGTAGTTGACATTTTAAAGGTGTACATATGGAGAATTCTTGATGTGAAAGAGTGTTTGGCTTGGCTCTTCGTTTTACACAGTTACAATTTCTAGATGCCAACTTTCAACCTGGATATGCCTTAGGTTCTATAGCTGCTGAGCTGAATACTTTAGTTTTCATCCATGGTACATTGACTGTACAAGATGACACCAACTTATGGCATTTTGTCTATTTTGCTAGAGGCAGAGATCTAAACACAGGCTTCTGGATTCAGATGCATGCTGCTGCTGCATCTGCTACAGCTGCAGCTTCAAAGTCCCCATCACAAGGATGAGTCTTCACTGTTGTACTTAAAACTACCGTATTAACCATCTGCTATCTGCTACTTTAAGTTGCTGGGTTGAGAGGGCACACGCCTCTGAGGTCTGGAGAGGTTTTAGTTTTAAATTGTTATTGCCAGGCATTTCTAGAACACATGCTCCCAGTGTCATTAAAGCGAGTCAAAAAAATAACAGCAGGAAGGTAAATCATTAGAAATAGCCAGAAGACCACCAACACTATTGCCACCTTGTGAATTTGAGACACAGTAGAGACACTTTGCAATGCCACTGAATTCTCAGCAATGGAACTAGAAATACTACCATGGTGTGGAACTTAATAAGATGCAGACTTAGACAAGAGTATGTACCTAGCTGCTGACTGCCAGCTCTACACACTTCTTCACTTTGCTAGCAGGCTAAGGGCAACTCTTAGACAAGGCACCAGAGTGTAAAAAGATTATCATATCCTAAAAGTGACTGCAGAGCCCCAAATGAACTTAATGCTGGGAGAGTTCTCCCAGTTGAGTTGAAATTTGCATACCATGGATTCTGAACACCTGGGAAAGGACTGAATAGTGTCCTTCCAGGACTCCATTGGGAAATGTCACAATTACTCCACTCAAAAGTTTGTTTCTTCTCTGGTCTTTAGCATTATTAAACACTGATTTTGAAACATGTTTTCTTAAATAACAGAATTTAGAGATGATGTTTGGCTTGTAATCTTCATATGTAATAATGTTATATTTTTATTAGTTACCTAAATTTTTAAAACAGTGATCCCATAGCTATATTTGTAACTTAATTTGTGCAACATTTCAAATCCTTAAAATAATTTGTTTTCAACTAGAAATGAAACATAAAATGTGTGGTTGTTGGTAGAATATAAGTACAAGTGTACAAAATTATTTTAGCTAGGACTGGACTAAGAAAGTCACAGAGCATGGATATAATTATGTATTTCATCAATCTGTCATTAAAAGATTAAGAGAACTTTTGAATGATAAAAGTATGTACTATATTTAGACTTATTTCTCTCCAACTGTCATAATAAAATGAAATTCGCACTTAATATTAGCATCTTGACATCTGTAGCTTATAACGCCTTAATATAATTGATCTCAGTTCAGAATTTCTGATCAAAAAAAAATTATGTGGCTGGGCAAATATTTAGATAAGTAATTGAACAGAGACTAAATTTCTTCCTTGTTTGTGAGTAGCTTCTGGATTGAAGTGAAGTAATACATAATTTTCAGTCTGCTTTGTAATTTTGGAGGCAAAAAGGTATATTGTTTACACATAAGAACGCTTATAGCATAGCAATGCTTACAACATAGAAATGACATCCTGAAAGTGGAAATTTCCTAGTTTGCTCATTTCTGTAAGCATAGAGAGCCAAATTGCCATTTGGCTAAACTTTGGAGTTTACCATAGCAAAAGTCAAGGTAACTTTTCTCCATTCCTGATTTCCTTGGGAGACAATTGCTGGAACTATCTCTTCTCTTGCATTGCCTCACTTCCTTTCTTTATCTTCACACAACAGAAAGTCACATACTACCTCTGTTCAAATTCTCCCTACATCACTTGTAGCTGTGTGCACCAGGGACTTTCCTAAGCTCCATGTATGTTCTTTCTCACTCCTAGCATGTGGAAATTTATCATCTCTATAACTCTGTGATTATATCATATATAATACATAAATTGTTTAGCATAATACTTATACATATGAAGTGCTAGGTAATTATTAGCTATTATTTTTCATATTTTTCTTCAATTTCCTTTCAGTGACATTTGTTAAGAACTTTGAAGAAAGATTGTTGAAGAGATGTGAAAAAAGAGAATAATATTTCCTCATGGTTTGTGTACCACTTTTCCTGAAGCTACTTCCCTGCTACCACATCTATTTGTTCTTAACCAAAGTATCATGAACTTACAAACTATTCTTAGATGTGTGTGTATAGGAAACTTAGGATGCTGTTGTCTTTATATAACTAATCCTTTCATTAGGAAACCCTGTGATAAACATTTGGAGACAGGTTTCTAAATTTGTGAGGATAGAAATAGGCATAAAACAGGCATCTAGAGAAGTGGTGCAGTGAATTATACGGAAAGCCTGCTAGGCTTTTCAGGTGGCTCCAATGGCTGACTTGAAGTTAGGAAGATAACGTGACACGGAGTCTCAGAGGTGTTGAAGAGCAGATTTGTGAAGGATAAGAGCTTCCACTGCCTCTAGCAGGAAAATGTGTGGCCTGCAGAACCTGGCGATACTCAAACCTTGCCTTTCTTTCTAAACTTTTAAATTTTAATACTGCAAGTAGCATATTAAACTAAGACCAAGTAGGGTTCATCTAAGAATTATCATAAAGTATGCCAATACAGGTAGAAAAATAGGTTCATGATAATAAATGTCAAATATACCTGATATATTTTTATGCAACTTCAACAAAAGTTATAATAAAACTGATATAGAAATTTCTAACCATTATTACCATAGAGACATCAAAATCTTGAGGCTGGCAGATCTCTGGTTCTAGACCAGGTTGGTTTCACAGTGTTTGACCAGCCAAGTTTTTACAATGAGATTTTGTCTCAAAAATATATACAAATGCCGGGCGGTGGTGGCGCACGCCTTTAATCCCAGCACTCGGGAGGCAGAGGCAGGCGGATCTCTGTGAGTTCGAGACCAGCCTGGTCTACAAGAGCTAGTTCCAGGACAGGCTCCAAAGCCACAGAGAAACCCTGTCTCAAAAAACCAATATATAAAATATATATATATATATGTATATATATATATATATATACAAAAATGCTTTATTTCTCTTAATTTTAATGTTTTATTTCCTTGTGTGATTTGAGTTATTAAAAATCTATGACTATTGAGATTGATCTTAATGATAATGGACTTCTTTAAATAGCTTCCCAAATCTAGTAAAATAAAATATTTATGGTTAACATGAGTGAAATATAGAGTTTCTTTTCACTTGCTGCAAGTTTATCTCTGAATTAGAAAAGGACACTTAGTTGTTGATATGTTATCAAATGTACCTGTATGTAATCATTCCTTTACTTTCTCTGACAGTTTGACTTTTGGAAGACGTGTGTGTGTGTGTGTGTGTGTGTGTGTGTGTGTGTGTGTGTGTACATAAAAACAAATACTTCCATGTGTGGCAAACGTACAAATTTCATAGTACAAGCTTAGTATAATAGTACAATCTATATATATAATGTCTTAATAGGGGTCATAAAATACAATAATATGAGTGACATTATATCCCATTCTTATCCAGGAACTCTGGGTATTATAAATAGCATAGCAGCTCCAATGTTCAGGGTAAGTATCAATGTCATTTTAACAGAAAATCGATACATTGAGGAGTCTGGGATGACCTGAAACCATTTGGGTGGAAAAGAGTTCTCATAATTTATATATTAAAAAAGAATCCTGCTGAGCAGTGGTGTCACATGCTTTTAATCCCAACATTCAGGAGGCAGAGGCAGGTGGATCTCTGTGTGTTCTCAGCCAGCCTGGTCTACAAGAGCTAGTCCCAGGACAGGCACCAAAGCTATGCAAAGAAACACTGTTTCTAAAAACAAAAATGAATAGCAAACAAAAAACCGAACAAACTTTTAGCTATCACCAAAAAAGAAGGGAAAAATTAAGAAAACCACTATAAACAAAAAAAATATTTATCCAATATCACAAGCGATCAGTCATACATATTGGGATCAATATGGTATTGATCACTGGCATTGTGGTGTGGAAAGTCCTTCCACATGTGTTGCTTTTATTGATTAATGAATAAATCTGCTTTTGGCCAATGGCTTAACAGAGTAAAGCCGGGTGAAAATCTGAAGAGATGTAGCAAGAGAGTAGGCAGAATCAGGGAGAAGCTATGTAGCCTCTGCAGGAGACAGACGCCTCCACCGAAAACACTGAAAACTTACCAGTAGGCCACTGCCTCATGGTGATGCACAGATTAACAGAAGTGGCTTGATTTAAGATGTAAGAGATATTTAAGATGTAATAGCTAGAAATATGCTTAAACTATTGACCAAACAATATTGCATTTAATACAGATTTCTGTGTGATTATTTTGGGAGTCTGGGTAGCCAAGAAATGAAGAAGCAGCCTCCATCTATAGCACTGGAAAAAAAAAGTACAATTTTCAGAATCCAGAATCAGTCCTAGACACAGCACATGGAAGCTGCTTCATAAGTGTGCATGGCCAGTCTTGCCATTATTAAAAATTATGATGGTCAATGGTCGTGATTGTATGACTGGAATGATGAGTTTTATTTTTGCATATCCCAATAATAAAGGTGAGTAGAATTGATATGAATACAGTCCCATTAGTTAATTATATTCAATAAGAAAAGTGAATATGGATAATCATGTGGACAGTTTGTACCACTTAGCATATAATTGTGGACAACTGACTTAGCGTGTGTGAAAGCTGAAAAGCATGAAGCTCTACATAAGTAGTATTTGGAAGGGAGAATTCATTTTTATTCTACAAGGTCAGAGGAACATGAAGTGGTGGTTTATAGCACATAAAACACACACACAAACACACACACACATTGTGAAGATGTGCTAAATACTTGTTCTCTTCTGTAGAAATGTAATTTTGTGCTTTTTCAAGTTTAGCCAGGCTTCTATGGATGTCATGGAAAGGAAGCACTGTCAATATGCTCAAGAAACCAACTCTCAGCCTGGCGGTGGTGGCGCACGCCTTTAATCCCAGCACTCGGGAAGCAGAGGCAGGCAGATCTCTGTGAGTTCGAGACCAGCCTGGTCTACAAGAGCTAGTTCCAGGACAGGCTCCAAAGCTTCAGAGAAACCCTGTCTCGAAAAACCAAAAAAAAAAAAAAAAAAAAAGAAAGAAAGAAAGAAAGAAACCAACTCTCTTCTGATAAACACTTAATTTCTACTTGCCAAGAGGCTAGGAAAAACTTCTTGAGATACATCTTATAGCATCTTATAGTTCATATTGGACACTGACTATCATACACACTCACAATCATTCATTTTCCGAGTATTATGCCTTTGACTATAAGCAATTTGATCTCACGTGCATTTTCTTACAGTTTTAAAAGGAATTGACATGCAGTGCACTTACATAAGGCTTACACAGTACACGCTTTTCAATGTTACTCGGTGGCTTTGTATAAATCTTTCAATATTGTGTACAAGCTGGGTTGATCTTAACATTTCCAACTGTTACAATATTTTATAATCTAACTCTTTTGACTTATAATCCTTTCTTCAGAAGTCAGAACATGACATAAAGTATTTTGCTTTAGCAATAGTGTTCTTTGATAATAGAAGTGGGAAATGCTGAACGAGCTAGTTAACCAGTCTCTAAGTTCCTTGAAATATGCAAATTATGTACCCATAACATGGCAAAGTGGGTTTATTTTCTGTTTTGTTCCTTTTATTTTTTGTTCACAGACATGGACATATCAGGCTGATGGTTGGCTGTCATCTTGCAGGAGAAGATGTTTGCTGCAATTATGGATCCCTTGGTCCTCACATTTAGCTGCACAGCATCTGGCTTCCTAGCAGAAAATGCAAATGGGGTAATACATATGTCAGCAAATGAACTTTGATATAGACTTTAATTTAATTACATATCACACACACAGTTGTTCTTTGTTCTATACAAAGAAATTCTGTGATTGAGTGCCCAATATGTTATTTTATCTGTCATCCATCTTTCCCATAAAGAAACAAAGACAAATAGAAGATTGTCTTTTTTTATATAAGTGTTCCCCAAAATTCTTCAATGACCTGTTCAGCCACCATCAGAGAAACTTCCTCCTGCAGCTGATGGGAACAAATATAGAGACCCAAAGCCAGACATTATGCAGAGAATGAGAGACCTTGGGACACTCTACCCTAAACCAGATTTCTCCATCAAATCCCTCCCTTTGGGGATGAGGAAACCCTGACGAAGAGAAAGGAGAAAGTGTAAGAGCCATACGGAATAGGCGACACTGAGAATAGAGGGTCCTCTATCTAAATCAATAAGACCAAGGCATACATGAACTTACAGAGATTGAGGTAGGATGCACAGGGCCTATGTGGGTCTTTAAAATATGAGGTCCTTGAATTGAAATAAGTGGACATATGACCCCATCCCTTATCCAGAAGAAATCTCCAGTTAACAACCACTTACAAATGAAAATTTAGATTTCTCCAGGGAAGTCACACTGGGGAAACAAACTATTCTTACTTTGCACACCAGCAGAAGATGGCCAACAGAAAGCAAGCTCAGTCCTGTCTTTAGAGGATCCTCATTTCATAATGTTGTATTTTTCTTTTCTCTTCTTACTCTACAGTTCATTTCTGTACTTATTATGGCTTTTTATGTTTTTTATGTGATTCCTGAATATGTGAACCAGCGGGTCTTTGTTTCCTGTGCCTTTTCATTGGATCATTTCCTTTTATTTGTTTTTTTTTATTTTTTTCCTCATTTTTTTATTAAAAATTTCCATCTCCTCCCCTCCTCCTCCCCCTTAACCCCCTCCCTTCCACCCACACTCCCACTCCCTCCCTCTCCAAGCCAAAGAGCCATCAGGGTTCCCTTCACTATGTTAAGTCCAAGGTCCTCCCAGCTCCCCCTAAGTCCAGGAAGGTGAGCAACCAAACTGACAAGGCTTACAGTGAGATCGTCCATGCTGTAGAGTTCAAGTTCATCGCCGTTGTCCTTGGTTTCTCAGTCCTCCTCCACCATCAGCCACATTCAGAGAGTCCGGTTTGGTCCCCTGTTCCATCAGTCCCATTGCAACTGGACTTGGTGGTCTCCCGTTAGATCTGTCCCACCGTCTCAATGGGTAAACGCACTCCTCACGGTCTTGACTTCCTTGCTCATGATCTCCCTCTTTGCTCCTCAACAGGACCTAGGGAGCTCAATCCGGTGCTCCTATGTGGGGCTCTGTCATTTTCTCCATCCAATGCCAGGTGAAGGTTCTATGGTGATATGCAAGATATTCATGAGTATGGCAATAGGATCTGGACATTTCTGGCACCCTCTCCTCAGCTGCCCAAGAAACTAGCTGGGGGCATCTTCCTGGACACCTGGGAACCCCTCTAGAGTTAAGTCTCTGCCAACCCTAGAATGGCTCCCTTAATTAAGATATATAATTCCTTGTTCCCATATCTACCCTTCCTATATCCCAACCATCCTATTCCCCCAAGCTCCTCCCATCCTCTACTTCACGCATTTCTCTCCCCATCCCCCCATCCCACCCCACCCCCAAGTTCCCATTTTTTGTCCAGCAATCGTGTCTAGTTCCAATATCCAGGAAGATAACTATATGTTTTTTATTGAATTCACCTTCTTATATGTCTTCTCTAGGATATTTTTACGAATTATAGGCTCAATGTCCTTTATTTATGGCTAGAAACCAATTATTAGTGAGGACATCCCATGTTTATTTTTTGGGCCTGGGTTACCTCACTCAGGATGGTGTTTTCTATTTCCATCCATTTGCATGCAATTTTCAAGATGTCATTGTTTTTTTTACCACCGAGTATTACTCTAATATGTATATATTCCATACTTTCTTCATCCATTCTTCCACTGAAGGGCATCTAGGTTGTTTCCAGGTTCTGGCTATTACAAATAATGCTGCTATGAACATAGTTGAACAAATGCTTTTGTAATATGATTGGGCATCTCTTGGGTAAATTCCCAAGAGTGGGATTGCTGGGTCCTGGGGTTGGTTGATCCCAAATTTCCTGAGAAACCTCCACACTGCATTCCAATGCGGTTGCACAAGTTTGCATTCCCACCAGCAATGGATGAGTGTACCCCTTACTCCACATAATCTCCAGCAAAGACTATCATTGGTGTTTTTGATTTTAGCCAATCTGACAGATGTAAGATGGTATCTCAACGTTGTTTTGATTTGCATTTCCCTGATTGCTAAGGAGGTTGAGCATGCCCTTAAGTGTCTTTTGGCCATTCGAACTTCTTCTGTTGAGAATTCTCTGTTCAGTTTAGTGCCCCATTTTTTAATTGGGTTAATTAGCATTTTAAAGTCTAGTCTCTTGAGTTCCTTATATATTTTGGAGATCAGACCTTTGTCAGTTGCGGGGTTGGTGAAGATCTTTCCCCAGTCAGTAGGCTGCCTTTTTGTCTTAGTGACAGTGTCCTTTGCTTTACAGAAGCTGCTCAGCTTCAGGAGGTCCCATTTATTCAATGTTGCCCTTAATGTCTGTGCAGCTGGGGCTATACGTAGGAAGCGGTCTCCTGTGCCCAAATGTTGTAGAGTACTTCCCACTTTCTCCTCTAACAAGTTCAGTGTGTTCAGATTGATATTGAGGTCTTTAATCCATTTGGACTTGAGTTTTGTGCATGGTTATAGACACGGATCTACTTTCATTCTTCTACAGGTTGGCATCCAGTTATGCCAGCACCATTTGTTGAAGATGCTTTCTTTCTTCCATTATGTGCTTTTAGCTCCTTTATCAAAAATCAGGTGTTCATAGGTTTGTGGGTTAAGATCTGGGTCTTCTATTCGATTCCATTGGTCGACTTCTCTATTTTTATGCCAATACCAAGCTGTTTTCAATACTGTAGCTCTGTAATAGAGTTTGAAGTCAGGGATGGTAATGCCTCCAGAAGTTCCTTTATTGTATAAGATTGTTTTGGCTATCCTGGGTTTCTTGTTCTTCCATATAAAGTTGATTATTGTCCTCTCAAGATCTGTGAAGAATTTTGATGGGATCTTTAAGGGGATTGCATTAAATCTATAGATTGCCTTTGGTAGTATTGCCATTTTTACTATGTTGATCCTCCCAATCCAAGAGCAAGGGAGATCCTTCCATTTTCTGGTATCCTCTTCAATTTCTTTCTTCAAAGACTTAAAGTTCTTGTCAAATAAGTCTTTAACTTCCTTGGTTAGAGTTACCCTAAGATATTTTATGCTATTTGTGGCTATCGTGAAAGGTGACGCTTCTCTGATTTCTTTCTCTGCTTCCTTATCCTTTGTATATAGGAGGGCAACTGATTTTTTGGAGTTGATCTTGTATCCTGCCACGATACTAAAGGAGTTTGTCAGCTGTAGGAGTTCTTTGGTGGAGTTTTTGGGGTCGCTTATGTACACTATCATATCATCTGCAAATAACTAAAGTTTAACTTCTTCCTTTCCAATTCGAATCCCCTTGATCCCCTTGTGTTGTCTTATTTCTATTGCTAGAACTTCAAGCACTATATTGAAGAGATAAGGAGAGAGTGGACAGCCTTGTCGTGTTCCTGAATTTAGTGGAATGGCCTTGAGTTTCTCTCCGTTTAATTTGATGTTAGCTGTCGGCTTGCTGTAAATAGCCTTTATTATATTTAGAAATGACCCCTGTATCCCTAATCTCTCCAAGACCTTTATCATAAAAGGGTGTTGAATTTTGTCAAATGCTTTTTCTGCATCTAATGAGATGATCATATAGTTTTTATCCTTCAGTTTATTTATATGATGGATTACATTGATAGATTTTCGTATGTTGAAGCAGCCCTGCATCTCTGGGAAGAAGCCTACATGATCATAGTGGATAATTTTTCTAATGTGTTCTTGGATTCAGTTTGCCAGTATTTTATTGAGAATTTTTGCATCGATGTTCATGAGTGAGATTGGCCTGTAATTCTCTTTCTTGGTTGAGTCTTTGTGTGGTTTACGTATCAGGGTAATTGTAGCTTCATAAAAGGAATTTGGCAATGATTGTTCTGTTTCTATATTATGAAATACCTTAAGGAGTATAGGTATTAGGTCTTCTTGGAAGTTCTGGTAGAATTCTGCATTGAAACCATCTGGTCCTGGGTTTTTTTTTTTTTTTTTTTTTTTTTTTTTTTTTTTTTTTTTTTTTTTTTTTTTTTTTTGGTAGGGAGGTTTCTGATAACAGTTTCTAATTCTTCGCGACTAACAGGACTATTTAGATTGTTCACCTGGTCCTGGTTTAACTTTGGTATATGGTACTTATCTAAAAAAGTGTCCATTTCTTTTACATTTTCCAATTTTGTGGCATACAGGCGTTTTTAGTAAGATCTAATGATTCTCTGAATTTCCTCTGTGTCTGTGGTTATATCCCCCTTTTCATTTCTAATCTTATTAATTTGTGTGTTGTCTCTCTGCCGTCTGATTATTTTGGCTAGGGGTTTGTCAATCTTGTTGATTTTCTTCAAGAACCAGCTTTTTGTTTCATTGATTCTTTAGATTGTGTTCTGTGTTTCTGTTTTGTTGATTTCAGCCCTCAGTATGATAATTTCCAGTCTTCTACTCCTCCTAGGTGAGTCTGCTTCTTTCTTTTCTAGAGCTTTGAGGTGTGCTGTTAAGTCTCCAATGTGTGCTTTCTCCATTTTTTTAAGTGGGCACTTAGTTATGTATTTTCCTCTTAGCACTGCTTTCATAGTGTCCCATAGGTTTGAGTAAGTTGTGTCTTTATTTTCATTAAATTCAAGGAAGACTTTAATTTCTTTCTTTATTTCTTCCTTGACCCAGGTGTTGTTCAGTAGTTGACTGTTCAGTTTCCATGAGTTTGTATGCTTTCTGGGTGTACTATTGTTGTTGAATTCTAATTTTAATCCATGGTGATCCGATAAGACACAGGTGGTTACTAATATGTTTTTGTAACTGTGGAAGTTTGCTTTGTTACCGAGTATGTGGTCAATTTTTGAAAAGGTTCCATGAGCCGCAGAGAAGAAGGTATATTCTTTCCTGTTTGGGTGGAATGTTTTATAGATGTCTGTTAAGTCCATTTGGTTCATTACCTCTATTAAGTCTCTTAATTCTCTGTTAGGTTTCTGGCGGATTGACCTGTCCATTGGTGAGAGAGGAGTGTTGAAGTCTCCCACTATCAGTGTGTTTTGTTTGATTGCTTCCTTGAGTTCTAGTAATGTTTCTTTTACATAAGTGGGTGCTTTTGTATTGGGGGCACAGATATTCAGGATTGAGACTTCATTCTGATGGATTTTACCTGTAATGAGTATAAAGTGTCCCTTTCCATCTCTTCTGATTGATTTTAGTTTGAAGTCAACTTTGTTGGAAATTAGTATGGCCACATCGGCTTGTTTCTTAGGTCCATTTGCTTGATAAACCTTTTCCCAACCCTTTACTCCAAGTAGGTGTCTGTCTTTGTGGTTGAGGTGTGTTTCTTGTAAACAGCAGAATGTTGGATCCTGTTTTCATATCCAATCTCTTAGCCCGTGCCTTTTTATAGGTGAATTGAGTCTATTGATATTAAGTGATATTAATGACCAGTGGATGTTAACTCCGGTTGTCATTTTTTATTTGGTAGTAGAGATTGTGTGTTTCCTTTCTTTGAGATGTGCTGGTGAAGGATTGCCAGATGTCTGAGTTATTTTGGCCAATGCTGGTCTCCTTTTTGTGTGAATTTCCTTCTATTACTTTCTGTAAGGCTGGATTTGTGGCTACGTATTGTTTAAATTTGTTTTTATCTTGGAATATTTTGTTTTCTCCATTTATAGTGAATGAAAGCTTGGCTGAGTATAGTAATCTGGGCTTGCATCCATGGTCTCTTAGTTTCTGCAAAACATCTATCCAGGACCTTCTGGCTTTCATGGTTTCCATAGAGAAGTCAGGTGTTAGTCTGATAGGTTTACCTTTATATGTTACTTGACCTTTTTCCTTTGCAGCTCTTAATAGTCTTTCTTTATTCTGTATGTTTTGTATTTTGATTATAATATGGCAAGGGGATGATTTTTTTGATCCAGTCTATTTGGTGTTCTGTAAGCTTCTTGAACTTTAATAGGAATGTCCTTCTTTAGGTTTGGGAAGTTTTCTATAATTTTATTAAATATATTTTCTGGACCATTGAGCTGTAATTCTTCTCCTTCTTCTACATCTATTATTCTTAGGTTTGGTCTTTTTATTGTGTCCCAGATTTCCTGAATGTTTTGTGATGAGAATTTGTTGGATTTGCTGTTTTCTTTGATCAGTGCCTTTATTTTCTCTATGGTATCTTCAGAATCTGAGATTCTTTCTTCTATCTCTTGTATTCTGTTGGTTATGCTTGTTTCTGTAGTCTCTGTTCATTTACATAGATTTTCCATATCCAGCTGGCCCTCGGGTTGTGTTTTCTTCATTGCCTCCATTTCAGTTTTCAAGTCTTGCACTTTTTCCATTATCTGTTTGATTGTTTTTTCTTGGTTTCCTAGGATATCATTTACGGATTTCCTCAATTCTTCAAACTTTTTGTTATTCTTCTCGTCCATTTCCTTAAGGGAGTTTTTCACATCCTGTTTAAGGGACTCTATTACTTTCATAAAGTCAATTTTTTCTACTTCTTCTTGATTAGTGTGTTCAAGTCCTCCTGTTATAAGTTCGCTGGGTTCTGGTGCTTTCATGTTGTTTTTCAAATTGTTGGAGGAATTCTTGCATTGGCGCCTGCCCATTTCTTCCTCTGAATAATCCCCTTTGGGTCTTCTTTTAGAAGTTCAATTCACCCCAATGAATTCAATTCACTCACCCCAATGAATGATGGATCTTCTGGTAGACAGTCAGGTCTCCTTGCTGGCCAAGCGGCTCGGTGACAAAGGGCCTACCTTGCTGCAATACTTTGCAGGCTATTGGAGCAGGGGACCTCCCACTGACCTTGGAGCACTCAATTCCAGGTCTAGGCGCCCAAACAGGCTTGGCTGTGGGATTTTGTGGCCCCAAAGATGGGAGGATGAAGGGGGGGGGTTCTGGGTGCAAGCTGGGAAGGGACAGGAAGAGAGAGGCAGTATCCGGGGATTATAACCCCTGCAGGAAGAGCAGGAAGTGGGGGGGGGCGGGTTGGGGAATGTCGGTGGTCCCTCTAGGGCAGCTGCCGTGGTTCAGGCACTCACTCACCCCAATGAATGATGGATCTTCTGGTAGACAGTCAGGTTTTCTTGCTGGCCACGCAGCTCGGTGACAAAGGGGCTTTTATTTGTTTTGTACAATTTTAATATATAAGTTTTCATCTCAAAGTCAATTTTTGGCCTCCGTACGCAGGTGCACACACACTTGCATGGGCAACCAACATGTGTGTATATATGTATGTTAATATATACATATTTATGTTTATAAATGCATCTTGACATACAACTAGAATCATAGTATCAGTTGTATTATAATAATACATAAATATATGGTGTATTTGTAGAATATGATGCTTAAGAAATAAATATAAAATTGAACTATTAAATCATTTAAGTTTTCCTTCCAAATGACTGTATTTAATTTTTATGTATAGGTTTATCTTAGATATAACAATGTGAGACACTGAGTAACTTCAATGAAATATATGTTGGAAGGGTGGTAAGAGGAGTTGAGTCAAAGGCTCCTATAATTAGTCATGAACAAAGATGTATTTAAGCTAATTGATTCGTTGCAGAAAATTGAACACAAATTTTAAATACCCACACAGTTAAATTTCAGAAACATACAAGGGAAGAAATGTCAAACTAGAAAAGCATAATAGACCATCAAGTGAAAAGAAAAAATCCATTACCAGATAAAATGGAGATGAATAAAATGTGAAGGTTGGTGAGAGAAATAAAGTGTTTAAAGGAAATCCATTTCAAAGAGTCCAGTACCAGAGAAAATAGAAAAATGATGATTAAAATTCTTCTCTTAAAAAGAGAACATAACTTTCCTTAATTTCACATAAACACTGTTGAAAGTGATCCTGAGGAATATAACAATGAAATCATCAAATTTCACCATGGAAACAAGTTTCTGATCTAAAAAAGGAGGGAGAAAGAGAGAGAGAGAGAGAGAGAGAGAGAGAGAGAGAGAGAGAGAGAGAGAGAAAGAGAGAAGAAGAAGAAGAAGAAGAAGAAGAAGAAGAAGAAGAAGAAGAAGAAGAAGAAGAAGAAAAATAGAAAAGAAAAAGAAAGCACATATTAATTTGGGATTAATTAATTAATTTGGCAATGATACATGAAACTTTGTCTCAAAACTGAATAACAAGGCATTCAAAAGAGAACTTTAAAGGTAAATACATGATTAGTTACCTAATATTACTTCTATTCTCTTTTTGCATATTTTCTAAAAACATAATTAAGCTTTTAGCATCCTCAATGGTTTTACTTCCTCCAAAACTAACATGCCATTTATCCTATGTAACAATGTTCACCAGGATCTTCAAATCATCTCACACAAATCTAATAGCACCAAATACTCTGGCAAAGATCATGAACTCACCATGTGATGCATGCATTTCAGAAGTCTGAGAGGTAAATACTTTCTTAAGGACTGAGACATCCAGAATTCTCTGAAGCAAGTCAGAGACCCATTCATTAATGGTTCTATAGAGTACTGTGTGGAATATGTGCTATCTGATAATTATATAGTTAAAATTAAACACCAAACTCTGGATTTTAACACATTGCCTAGGATATATGCCTTGTTTTGGTTGTTGTCATTAGTGCTAGTGGTGGTGGTGTTTTGTTTTCAGGAACAAGAATCAGAATTC
This sequence comes from Arvicola amphibius, assembly GCF_903992535.2. NCBI lineage: Eukaryota > Metazoa > Chordata > Mammalia > Rodentia > Cricetidae > Arvicola > Arvicola amphibius. Next base: position 31,974,000 of record NC_052047.1, on the reverse strand, counting down.
TGATAGCATAATTATTTCAAATAGTTTAGAACAAGATTTTAATGAGTAAGTCATGGATCTAGGAAGTCTAAACTCTTTTTCTGAAGAAATAGAGCTATTAATAGTCACGCTTTTAGTTTGGTATTTTCTGTCTGTTAAAAAAGAATGGGAAGCATAGTTTAAAAATGAGACTGACATTTTGTTTTGTTCTGTTTTGTTTTGTTTTTTTGTTTTTCGAGACAGGGTTTCTCTGTAGCTTTGGAGCCTGTCCTGGAACTAGCTCTTGTAGACCAGGCTGGTCTTGAACTCACAGAGATCTGCCTGCCTCTGCCTCCCGAGTGCTGGGATTAAAGGCGTGCGCCACCACCGCCCGGCTTGAGACTGACATTTTTTATCATGACTTATATTAACAAAGATTTTCCATGATTCTTTTAATTAATATTTTTTTTTTTAATTTTTATTGAGCTCTACACTTTTCTCTGTTCCCCTCTACCTCTCCACTCCCTGTCAACCCTTTACCAAGGTCCCCATACTCCCAATATACTCAGGAGATATTGTCTTTTTCTACTTACCAGACAGATTAGATCTACATATGTCTCTCTTAGGGTCATAATTGTTGTCTAGGTTCTCTGGGATTGTGATTTGTAGACTTGTTTTCTTTCCTTTATGTTTAAAAACCATTTATGAGTGAGTACATGTAATAATTGTCTTTCTGAATATGGGTTACCTCACTCAAAATGATGTTTTCTAGCTCCATACATTTGCCTGCAAATTTCAAAATGTCGTTTTTTGTTTTTGTTTTGTTTTTTCTGTGTAGTACTTCATTGTGTAAATGTACCACATTTTCCCTATCCATTCATCAGTTGAAGGGCATTTAGGTTTTTTCCAGTTTCTGGCTATGATAAACAATGCTGCTATGAACATAGTTGAGCACATGTCCTTGTGGCATGATTGAGCATCCTTTGGATATATACCCAAAAGTGGTGTTACTGGGTACTGAGGAAGGTTGTTACCTAATTTTCTGAGAAATCACCATACTGATATACAAAGGGGCTGTACTAGCATGCATTCCCACCAGCAATGCAGCGTGTTCCCTTTTTCCCACAACCTCTTCAGCATAAGTTGTCATCAGTGTTTTTTTTTTTTTTTTTTTGGTTTTTTGAGACAGGGTTTCTCTGTAGCTTTTGGTGCCTGTCCTGGAACTAGCTCTTGTAGACCAGGCTGGCCTCGAACTCACATAGATCCGCCTGCCTCTGCCTCCCGAGTGCTGGGATTAAAGGCGTGCGCCACCACCGCCCGGCTATCATCAGTGTTTTTGATCTTGGACATTCTTACAGGTATAAGATGGAATCTCAGAGTTGTTTTGATTTGCATTTCTCTGATGACTAAGGATGTTGAACATTTCCTTAAGAGTCTTTCAGTCATTTTAGATTCCTCTGTTGAGAGTTCGTTGTTTAGGTCTGTACTCCATTTTTTTATTGGATGATTTGTTCTTTTGATGACCAATTTCTTGAGTTCTTTGTATATTTTGGAGATCAGACCTTTGTATGATGTGGGGTTAGTAAAGATCTTTTCCCATTCTGTAGGCTGTCATTTTGTCTTGTTGACTCCATTTTAATTAATTGTAAACAAATAACTTGGTAATTCATGAAGAACTTTATGTTAAAACTGGCAACATTACTATTTACCCTCTTGATACAGAGACAAGATAAGACTCATTAACTTCCCCTACTAGCTGTGTTAAATGTTTTTCAATTTCTCCCTTCTAAAAAATTTTCTAAATATATACTACATTCCCAGTCCAAAGGCATTAATTTGATATATTCCACCCACGGTGACTGCAGGATGAGACTGAGAAATTCTGATTGGCCTCTTCTGCTTTTGTCAACTTGGCATTTTGAAGAATACTTTCAGATGGAGGACTTCTAAGATGTTTCATTTCCTTACCTGAGTGCTGTAGGAATTCCTACCACCAGTAGCCTTTAAATTACCTGTCCACCTGTGCTTGGCCTCTTATACTAAATATGCAGATGTAAAGCGCATGCCTGGCCTCTTCCCTGGTGACTGGATTCGGTTGCTGTTCCCTTTTTGAGCAGAGGATTGTGATCTGTGAGTCTACCCCTAAATAAATAATCTTTTAACCTTTTATTATACTCAATTCTGAGCTATTGTGGGATTTCTTTTTTAGTGTCCTTCTTCATTTGAGAGTTGAAGAGCTGGTGCCATGATGCACCATCTTCCTAAATGATGCAAAGAGAATGCATAAAATAATATTCATTCAAGGTGTTTTTTTAAAGACTGCTCACATTGACTATGAAAAACGTGAAAATATACTCTCATTGGAATGTATAAATGTCAAGTAGATGTAGGCTAGATACTTTTTACCCAGATATTGAGATTATCTGTTTTGCTAGAAAGACACGCAGACACATACAGACAGACATGCAGACACACACACACACACACACACACACACACACACACACTGACAATGTCTGGAATAAGAAGTCAATATCCAGCAGATAAGCAATTATAAATTAAGGTATAATTCCCAGAGATGTATATTCATGCTTCCTATCTCTTGACACAAGAATAGTTACTATGCTTGGTGGAGAAAGAGGACAGGAAGTTGGTATACAAGATAATCTCTCTCCATAGAATTGTCTGCAAATATGAGGGAAAAAGGTCTTTTGTTGGACCTGGATGCTAAATTTTTAATCCATATATGAATCATGATTCAGATTTATCTTTGATTCACATTGATTCATACTGGCATAATACCTTGTAAATCACTGAGGAAAATAGTTTCCTGGTAATAATAGTGTATATAATAAAATGTGTGTTCATGGGGCTAGAGAAATGGCTTCTCAGTGAACAGCACTGTCTGCTCTTCCTAAATTCCTGAGTTCAATTACCAGCAAACATATGGTGACTCAAAACCATCTCTAATGGGATCTGATGTCCTCTTCTGGCATAACAGTGTATAGCACATGCATAGAGTACTTATTAAATAAATCTTAAAGAAAAAAAGTGTGTACAATCCAGGTGGTGGAGGTGTATGCCTGATGTGGAATTCCCCTCTGTGTGTTGTAAATACCATTGGTTAATGAATAAAGAAACTGTCTTGAGCCCATGATATGGTAGAACTTAGGTAGGCAGGAAAAACTAAACTGAATGCTGGGAGAAAGGAGATAGAGTAAAGAGAGAAGCCATGGAGCTGCCACCAGAGACAGAGACACTGAAACTTTGCTGGTAGGCCACAACCTCGTAGTGATGCACAGATTAATAGAAATGGGTTAAATTAAGATGTAAAAGTTAGTAAATAAGAAGCTAATGTTAATGGGCCAAGCAGTGATTTAAATAATATGTTTTCTGTGTGGTTATTTTCGTTCTGAGTAGCCAGGGCAAACAAGTGGCCTCCTTGCAACACACACCTTTAATCTAAGCACTCAAGAGGCAGAGGCAGGCAGATATCTGAGAGCTCAAGGCCAGCCTGGGCTACAGAGCAAGTTCTAGGACAGGCTCTAAAGATACACAGAGAAACCCAGTCTTGAAAAATAAAACAACAAAAAAATAATGTATCCAAAGGTGAGTAGACAGAAATTGATCTTGAAAACTGGGCAGGTTTATATGAAGTAAACCATAGCCTTTAATATTCAGAAGACAATTACTAGTAATAAAAATTTAAAGGCATATTTGAAGTAGAGTCAAATAGTGTGAGCACTATTAAGAGTGCTCACCATACTAATAAAGTCAAATTAAGAGATAATATATTTCACCTCCAAAAATTACCCACAGACTTTACTATGAATTCAAATTGTACACTTATTTGCAATAAGCTTTTTGGTTTACAAATACGTTACTGAGAACTGAATGAGGAAAGGTCAGATGATTCCTTTCAATATACAGTAATTACTAGAAAAACAGCATCAAGGGAGCAAGATTCTGTTAGCCAAGTATAGCTTCAAGTCTGCACAAAGGAGGGTACAGATGTGTAAGACTTCCTAAATACAAGAGAATGTGAATCTCTCTCTTTCTCTCTCTCTCTCTCTCTCTCTCTCTCTCTCTCTCTCTCTCTCTCTCTCTCTCTCTCTCTCTCTCTCTCTCTGTCTCTCAGCAATGCATTCTAAAAAGCTGTATTCCCACCCATCTTGTGACATCCACGGGAATGTCAAGAAAGTCCTCTGGCTTTGGCATTCATCCTGTATCTTGTCTTCCTTTGTACTCTACTCTTTGTACCTTGGTCTTGACTCTCAATCTCCTTCACACCTGATGCCTCTCATCACTTTCGACTCACCTGTCCAGAGCTTCACAGCATCATGACTTTTCATTAGCCTTGCTGGCACACATGAACTATAAGATCCAGTTTATTCTGGAGATCAGTGTTTATTTTTTATTATTTTAAAGGGATTTTTGTATATTTTATTTGAAATACTTATGTAGTATTAAACAAACTAATTACAGAGGTATCAAAAGTTATTAATTTAGATAACAGTTTACCATATAAGAGAAACATAAGAAATCTTTATATGTTGGGCTGGAGACATAGTTCAGTGGTAGAATGCTTGGCTAGCATGCTTGAGGCCCTGGGTTCAATTCCAAGAAAACCTCCTTCCCCTTAAAAAAAACTGTAAATAAAGGATGAAATTTCAGAACTTCACTGGAAGTTTTTAAAGGTTTTGTTGAGGTGTGATTTACATATACTGAAGTCCACATATCTGAGGTCATGGTTTGGTCTATTCTGACACTTACTATGAGCATGTACATCCAGAAAACAGCCACCATGATGAAGACAATGATGTCTTTCACTCCTGGACGTCTCCTTGTGCTTTTGTGTTTCTCCTTTCAGCCCTTCCATCTACAAGCACCTACTGCTTTGTAATATGTGGGCCTGCTTGTTGGGGTTTCTCTCCTGCCCAGTTCCCACAGCTGGTAAGCCCCAAAGAAAATCACACAGAGGGCTACATAAGTTATAAATTGATTGGCCCATTAGCTCAGGCTTCTTATTAACTCTTATAACTTATATTAACCCATTACTCTTGTCTATGTTAGCCACATGGCTCAGTACCTTTTTCAGAGGAGCAGGTCACATCCTGCTTCTTCAGTGTCTGGACAAGTGTGGGGAGGAATGTGCTTCCTCCTTCCCAGAATACTGCGTTCTCATTGCCCTGCCTCTGCTTCCTGTCTAGTTATCCTGCCTATACTTTCCACCTGGCTACTGGCCAATCAGCATTTATTTAAAACATAATTGACAGAATACAGAATTGTCCCACACCACTGCTTATGTCCCTAAGATGGACTCCCATTTTCTAGTGTTTCATATAAATAGGGTCATACAATGCATATTCTTTGATATGGCTTTTCTACTCAGCACAACTACTTGGAGACTCATTCATGTTGCATTAACAGTGCTTTGTTCCTTTATATAAATGACCAATACTAAATAGATTGTACAGCTTGTTTATTTACAGGTTGGTACCTGATGGAAGTAGATGCAGAGATCCACAGTCAAATCCTGGGCCAAGCTCGAGGAGTTCAGTTGAAGAAAGGTTTCAGGGATTTTTATGAGCAAAGGGTGGTCAAGATCAGGATGGGAAAACCCACAGAAACCACTGACCTATGCTAATGGGAGCTCACAGACTCTGGATGGACAGCTAGGAAGCCAACATGGAACTGACCTAAGCCCTCTGCTCTGGGTGACAGTTGTGTAGCTTGGTCTTTTGTGGGATCCCTAGCAGTGGGATCGTTGCGTGTCCCTGATTCATGAGATGGCTCTTTGGAACTTATTCCTTGTGGTGGGATGCCTTGTTCAGTCTTGATGCAGGGGGAGTGGAGCGGGAGGCTTGGTCCTGCATCAACTTGATATGCCATTCTTTGCTGATTCCCATGGGAGCCCTTATCCCATCTGAATGGAAACAGAGGAGGAGTTGATGAGGAGGGATAGAAGGGAGATGGGGGAAGAGAACAAGAGTAGAGGAGGGAGAGAAAACTGCAGTTGGTATGTAAAATAAATAAAAAAATGTTGAATAATAAAAAGCAGCAACTTGATTTTTAGTAAAGATAGTTAAACAGAACTGTACCTTTATTTGGACCAGTGAAGTTTTCATGTATATTCCATATGTTAAAAACTTCTCCACAAGGCACCTGGACAAAGCTGGAAATATATATATTTTACACATAGGTTAAGTAGATAGCAAAACTTGCACTGAGGTCAGTGTTTTTGACTAGGACAATAATCTAGAGAAAAATATTACCTATAACTTCAGGTATTACCTCTATGCAGTGTGGCTAAAGACTGCCTCTAGATAATATTATAATTTTGTAAAAACAATTATTACTCAACATTTTTGGATTATTAAAGTGCCTAAAGTGAGACACTGCCACAAGCCAGTAAGCATAATGGTTCAAACTTCCCGCAGAAATATAAAGTATATAAGGCTGTAAATGACTACAAGAGTCCGTAGCTCACTGTCTCTTAAGTTTCCTCTGCTGTGATGATCACTCCTTTTGTGTTGGAAGAATGTGCAATCATATATCTGTGCTGGCTGCAGTGTCAAAGCAAGATTACACTAGGGAAAGAATCAAGTCCCTGCTCTTTTGGAGCCGACAAAGACAATATCATCAATCTGACCCTTTTATAACCTCATTCTCCAGGCCTCACTTCCCTCCTCTCTGATGGAGACCACCTATCATGTTTCTGCCCAATGAAGTGGCATGTGTTTGCAGAACATCTTGTTTTTCTCTTATTCATATTTTGACTTGGCATTTATAGCAGTTGGCTGGGGGAAAATGTCGGATTTGTCTGCAACAGACAGTCTAATTAAATTGGAGGGGAGGGACAGATGTACAAAGCTGCTGAACTGCTCATAATACAAAACATGGCAGCTTTACTTGGAAAAATCTGGCAAGATGGTGCCAGCAATTTCTGCTCGCTGAACTAGCTGAAGTATGTAATTATGTTACGATCTCTTATTTTAATTCTAATTTCACATACACCACTGCTGCATCTGAAAAGATCTGAGAAGCCCATTATTTGGGCTGTGATAAAAGAATGATGTACATATGATTCATAAATGCTGTAATTTCCATCTGAGTCAGATTTTTCAATATTAAAAGTCCTAGTTTTCAGAATAAATATTGATGCATAGGTTTTTTTAATCTTTTGAAATGTCCCCTATATGATTCAAGTCCATCATAATTTCTCTTTGATTCATTTGATCTCCAACTGCTATTTCTAATTTGTAAACCTGATGCAAAGCTTTATAAACATAGCCTCTTATAACGAGAAGCACAAACAGCCATATTTCCGATGCCAAATCCTCTCTGTCGAGCTTCTTACAATCCACCCTTCCACTGTAACATCATTCGTCCACATTGTTATGAACACTCTCTCCATTTTGCTCTTATGCAGCAGTTTGCTGCCCTCATGTTGGTGTATTTTATCTTAGCCACTCAAGAGTTCAGAAGGCTACAGATTATCACCAGCTTTCCACATGAGAATTGTTTCAATATATTTAGCTAATATATGACACACACACATAAACACAAACACACATACACACACACAAATTCTACTTTTTAAAGAATAAGTTACAGGGCTTAGGCCACCATTTGGATATTCAAATTTGCCAGGAAATGAGTACAGCGAATCCATTCATTATCTAAGTGATGACAGAAAAGATTCTAACAAAGTAAATTTCAGAGTGAAGAGAGGGGAGAAAAATACCATGCCCTTTCTATACTTTAAACACTAAAACTTGAATTATGATGGCAAAATCAACAACAAAGTCAAGAAATTGTGATCTGCAGATATCAGAGGAAATAATCAATGAATACAGAAACAGACGTTTCCAAGATGGGCTTCACGTTAAGCATTATGACAGTTCAGAGGTTATTGTAGAAAACATCTCCAACAGGCATGAAGAGCAGAAACACTTCCAGAGATATGAACTCTGAATTTAAAAAAAAATGCTACATGTGATCTCACATGTATATATGTATACATAATATATACTTATATATCTATTTATATAAGTAAAACATATACACAAAGTTAAGGCTTATAATATTACTTTAGTTTAATTTTAACAAACAATAAATAGCGCTACTTCAGGCAATTAATCAAAGAGAAAATAAAGAGTATTGAATGGTTTATATTTAACTGTCACTTAAATAAAGTGGATTTTGTAAATTTGAACTATGTAAGTGGTTAAGATAGCAAGGATAAAGCAGAAGCCTTCACTATTTCATGAAATCCAATTACAAGTGGCATTTTAAAATATAAATTAATACAAAGAACAAAGAGAGAAACATGCTAGAAGCTGAGAATGAAAGAAAATGGCAGTTGATTTAACACATCCAAGAATGCTGAGTCCTAATGTACAAAGGAAAGAACACAGACTCTCCCAAATGACCCAATGCTTAACAGAACAAATGACTCAGGAACTGGCAATTTCAGACAAGATCAAAATCAAAACAAAGCTTATCTTCAAATATAGAAGATAATATGAAAGCCTATTTAAATCCCGGAAGTTTCTTCCCCTCCACAGCTAAGAATTTGATACCTCACTTGCCACACACACACACACACACACACACACACACACACACACACACTTGCAGATGATTGTGTTTCATAAATAGTAGAGCACAGATCTACATATCTCCTGGAACTAAAATCTTCTGAATAATAAAGGAAATAATCAAGCAAAGAGATAACTTACAGGATGGGAAAGAATCTTGACTATAAGTCAAGAAAAGATTACAATTTTGAATACAGAAAAATACAAAAAAACCCCAAATCACCAGGAAATGAAATAATTAAAATTGGACTGCAGATTCTTGCAAAAAATTCTAAATGAAGGATATAAAATACTGTTCAATATTATTGTTTATCGGGAATGATATTATACCCGAGTCAAAACGGCTATCATTACACAATCAAAGAAAGAAAAATCCAAGGAGGATGTGAAGAAAGAGGGACCATTATTCACCACTGATGGAAATGACAGTCCACACAGTCACAATGGAAATGTATGTGAAGACTACTTCACATATATACTACTTCATATATATACTACTGAGATTCTTGCTCATCCATCTTTATTGCTACTTCAGTCACAATAGCAGGGAATGGAATCAGCCTCGATGTCCATCAGCTGATAAACAGATAACGACACTGTGGCACTTTATGTACACAGTGGAGATTTTTTGAAGGCAAATTAATGAAACAGGGAAAATTGTGCACAGTGAGGTAGCCCAGCGCAACACACGGGAAAGAACAACACCACATGGTTTCTCTCAGTGGTGAACCCAATAGATTTAAATATCTAATTTTGGATTTCAATGATGAGTTCCTGTAGATGCCAGATATCTAGGAAGAGGCCAAAGGGCGTGTAATGCCTCGGTGTAGTGTGGATAGTAGATTGCTGATAATATAATAGAAGAACGTGAGAACAAAGAGGTGGAAAGGTTTGGGTAAGGAAGGCGTGGGGCATAGCCTGAGATGGAGGAGCAACTCTTTATGGATGAACTATCAATAGATTCAGGGAAGGGAGACAGCATTGCCTTCAGTTATATATCCCATAGTAACACTACCATGTTCCAGTGGAGAGTCTCACAAATAGCTTTATAATCAATAGAAATGGGTCACACAACAAAACCAAATGAATCCAGAAAAAGCACCGACTGGGAGGAGGCATGCCTGAAAGGAAAGTGAGGGAGATATCAAAGGCTGGAGATGAGCATAATCAGGATAAATTATATACAATGAAATGGTCAACAAATTAACAAACATTTAAAAGGATTTTTCTGATCAGAAAATGAAAATATTGAGAAGATTTAGCTGCTGAGTGCCTTGTGTTGTGGTTTTAGAACTGTCTGAGACTGTTGGGAAGAGTGCTTCAGAGAGTCTGCTCAGACCTGCAGGAAATACTTGAGCTCAATGACAGTGAAAATTTGTTCCTTGGTGAGAGCTCCTGCAAGATTACCTACTAGAGAAGCTCACAGTCCTTTCCTTATTCCCAGAAACTAAACCAGTTATTGACCTTCTCTTAAAGTATAAGTATGCAGTTCAATTGAGTACATATTTGAGGCATATTTTCAATATCAAAGGCAACACAAATTGGATTATTAGAGGAAAGGGGGATTATAAAAATATCCACAAATTATTTTTAAAGAAATATAAGAAATAAGAGAAAAGTGGAGAATGGGAGAGATGAATCATTGGGTAAAACACTTGTTACCAAGCCTGAAAACCTGAGTTCCATCTGTGAAATCCACATGATAGAAGGAGAACACTGAATCCCCAAATGTAGCTTCCTTGCATGCTATGACATGAGGAGATTATGAAATGGGTTTGGGGAGAGTGCAAAATAGACACACAAATCATGTATGTTTAGAAAAATAAGGCATTAACTGTGTCTTAGGGTTTCTATTGCTGTGAAGAAACAGCATGACCAAAAGCAAGTTGGGAAGAAAAGGGTATATTTGCCTTAAATTTTCACATTGCTGTTTATCACCAAAGTAAATCAGGACAGGAACTCACGTGGGGCAGGATCATGGAGGCAGGAGCTGATGTAGAAGCCATAGAGAGGTCCTGCTTACTGGCTTACTTCACATGGCTTGCTCAGCCTGCTTTCTTATATAATCCAGGACTAAAAGCCCAGAGGTGTCACCACCCACAAAAGCTGGGCCCTCCCCCATCAGTCACTAATTAAGAAAATGCTTTGCAGCTGGATCTCATGGAGGTATTTTCTCAACTGAGGATCCTTCCTCTTTGATGGCTCTATCTTATATCATGCTGGCATATAAAACAAGCCAGTATAACCTGCAAGAAAACATTATCCAAGATTAAAAGAATAATCTGGCATAATAAATGGTTCATTAGGGTGGCAGTCATAGAATGATCATACTTAAAATAATGTAAATATTAAAATTGAGACTATCAAAATTATGATTTCAGGACAATGACTGGGAAAAAAACAGCAAAAATTTTAAAAAGTAAGAATTATGGGTATTTGCTCTGTAAACAAGACTCAGGGGGCATTGGATGTGATGGTGTCTCTGGTACTTCAGACAGAAAATTGGAATTACTTTCTTTTTGGTAGTGCAAACTGCATAAAAACTTGCACCTCAGCTAATATATAGGACTTCTAGCTGGCATTGATTGCTGAATTAGTACACTAGGTGCTATTTATTTGTCCCTTAAAAGTATGCAATACATTTCCAACAAAAGGTTCTCATCTTTATGATCAGTTACTTCTCCTAATTTGCATTATATATAATCTCTAGGATTTAGGCTATGAATCTTTGATCCACAGGCATCCTTCAGCTCTTTCCTAAAAATGGACTACAGTTTAGTACTTAGACTAATTTTAAGTATGAACTCCACCTTGAAACCTGTGGTGCTTTGCATCCTGTAGTTTGTATAATGATAGTAGGTTTTATGATCAGAATCTTTAGACAGGCTTAACAACTAAGATAAACTTTCAGGGGCTCAAAAACTCACCACTGGTAACTTAGATTACACATGAGAAAATAACCTGGCATCTTTTGCAACAACAACAAAAAAAGAGACAAAGCTCAGTGAAGATAAAGTACTCTCAGAATCATAACTTTGGCTTTTAATTTAAATCTCATAGAATTTGAATCAAAAAATAAACCTTAAGAAGAAAGGAAAATATAGAATGAGAATGAAAAAAACTGTACAAGTTGGGAAAGAATTAGAATAAACACAAGGTTTACTAGTTGTCAAGACAGAAGGAATCTACACAGATAACTATGATACTCACTACAGCCACAAACGATGTGTGGATGCAACTTGATTGCTCTGATCTGAGGTTTGTGGAAACTTACCAACTAACCATGTGGTTTTCTTCTATGTTTAACTGATTACTGTTTTACTTCAAATGCTATGCTAACATGGAGAAACAATGACAAAGTATTTAAAGGACACATTGCTAAGGATGTAACCATCACAGTTCTAATTATAACAAGGCACATAATTGGTTTTTTTTTTTTTGCATCTAGATCCAAAATGACGTATCAGTAAAGAATTCATTATGATATCCTACATTTGAATCAATTCATCATTTATGCAATGTGTCACTGTGCAATAATAAAAGAAGGCATTTATTTGGCAAAATTCTGAATAGTATTTTTCCTCCCGTATTCTTGGAATGGAAATCAAACAGCATCCTGAGACAAAAACGAAAAGGGTACTTAGACTGCCATCTAGTACACATTTTTCTGTATAGCATAATTTCCAAAACTGTGAATAACATCTTTAGCTTTAGATGGGGGGAAAAACCAACAAAACAAAAAAACCTGTGTTTAATTGTGGTTGCTGTTTTTACTGAAAGTTGAAGATAGGCTGTACTTTTCACTTACTGGCCAGATTGTTCTCCTAACTAGGAATTTATCTCCATTCTAACTGCTTTTCAGTTCAATAGCACCTCACTTACCTAGCATAGATTTGAAAATATAATCTAGGAATTTTAATCAAAATCTTCATTGGAATATTCACATCAGTCAGTTAATATCTTTCTACCAAACATTTACAAAGATTTGAGCCAGAAGTGGATCGGCATCCACCCTGTTTTGTAAAAGTCACACTTCCCAAGAGGCTGGAGACCTGGAAGGCACCCAAATACTGTGTTTGAAATGAACAAAACAAAGCAATCTGTCAAAACTAGACTGAGCACCTTTACGATTGGAACTAACACTGGGTCAATAAATGTCCTAACCTGGCCTGAGATAATAGCAAGTTAGAACCCTGAGGCCATTGAAGAAGAAACCTGAAGCTCTGGTCCTTTCACCCAGCTCTTAGCTCCTGCAGAAAATGGAACGTTAAACTTCCCTCCAGGGAATAAAATCTTGACTAAAGTGTGAACAACCAATTTCAGGTCATTTTAATCCCAGTCAATTTAACTTAATTGCGTATATTTTTATTGTGTTCCGACAACATCCCAAGAATTGATAATACAATGATATACACATCACCAAATATGAGCCTTTCACAAAATGGTACTATATTGATACTTAGAAACAGTAACAGAGTAAACAGTGAAATAGTGGAAAAAATTCATTTTTGGAGGTTTCTATGGGAGAGTGGACAATTGCTTGTCTATTAAATAAAAAGATTCCTGTATGCTAAACCAGAAACAACTCTGCAGCACCTTCAGCAACTCTCATTCAATGACATCTTATCTCCTGATGCACTTCAATGCAGAGAGTATTCTGCATTCCAAAAGAAACAAAGTCAACTATTCATTCATGTGTACAAATATACAGTGTTTGGCAAAAGATATATTTCTATTTCTTTCATTTTTGAGACTATACTTAAATAATCTCTCCCTTCCCTTTTCTCCCACAAAACCATAATTCCCCCACCCTGCTCTTTCAAATTGGCCTCTTTTTCCATTAGTTATTATTACATACACATGTGTACATGTACATACACACAACACATATATATATATATGCATCGTATATATACATTATATATTTAGGACTATATATATACATATATGCCTAAATATACAATTGCAATCTTCTCAGTCAGTATAATGTTACTTTATGTTTTTATTTTTCTGGGATGAGCATTTGGATAATCAATTGATGTGTTCTTCCCAGAGAAAGACTTCCTTCCATCTCTCAATATTGCTTAGTTGCCTCTAGTTCTTTATGTAGGGTTGAAGTCTCCCTTGTGAGCTTCTCTATGTCTGCTTTATCATTTCTATTGTTTTTGTCCTCATTCAGCACATGTTAAGGCAGCCATGTTGGTGAGATTTTATGGATATAGCTTCTGACATTCTTGGGAGACAAAATCACACAGCAAACTCCCAAATCTTCTGGTTCTTTCTATCTTTCTGCCCCTCTTCTACAAAGTTTTCTGAACCTTGTGTATGGGAGTTGTAATGTAGATGCGCCTACTTTTGTGCTCCACAACTTTATCTTTTAATTGGTTGTGGTTTTCTGTAATGGTCTCAGTATGCTGCAAAAAGAAGCTTCCTTGATGAGGGGTGAGGATTATAATCAAAGCCTTAGTTTGCGTATGCCACTTAGAAATACAGAAATTAATGAACAAGTCTTCCATTCAGTGAGTTAAATTCTGCTTTTTAATTTTCCTTGCTAGAATTAAATACTATTTGTGTTAACATATGAAGTAATGTGTTTCATTTGATGTTTTCATACTCAAAATCATTAAATCACCTCTTACTAACTTCTCTTGTTCAATGTCCACCCACGATATCTATTCAGTATCTATTCATGGTCCTTGCCCTACATCTTCCCTTCTTATAAGAAGACAGTAACAGTTGTGTAGAACCCACACACATCTAAGTTTCTATCATATCATCCTTAAAAGATGTCTGTATACAGTCCCATTCTTACACACTAAGAGTTATGGGTTAACATGTGAATATAGGAGACACAATTTATCTCCAAAACCTCCTAAGCTTAAGTGTATTTACTCAGTCAACTTATAGTCAATATTTCCCCAAAACATTAAATTCTTTTTAGATTACTCATTTCTGTATTTATTGTCTTAAAGTTCTTATTCTATTATGTGTTAAAATTTCTGAGAACCATTCTTTAGTGCCTTTTCTAGTTGTACACTGTAAGATACTTTATTGTTTACAGAAAGTGAACCTTTAATGACAACCTAGTGACTAAATTTTCTGTAACTTTTAATGTTTAAAGGCTTTTTGTCTTTCCTCACTGTCTAATAAACTCAGTATTTGTAAGTCAAACATTCAGTTTTAATTGAGAAATGTTTTTCTAATGTGACTGTCTATTCTCTAAAAAGATGATTGCTGCACCCAAGTAATAATCCATTGTTTTTTTTATATATTTTAATAATATTTTGAGAAATTAGTATAATCTATTTTGATTTTATTCACTATCCCTAATATCTTTCCAGGTTCATTACCCATTCCACACCCACAAAATTTGGTGTATTCAAATAAAATCTAGTTTAATTAGCGATGACTATATATTTATATGCATATGATGATGGATGCTAAAAAGAAATCCCATACTAACTTAGAATGGAGTATAATAAAGGGTTGTTTATTTAGGGGTAGACACAAAGATCACAGTCCTCTGTTTGAATGAGGAATAGCAACTGAATCCAGCAGCCAGAAGGGAATGAGAGCCTGCACTTTACATCAGCATTTATAGTATAAGAGGCCATGCCCAAGTGGGCAGGTAACTGAAAGGCTACTGGCTGAAGAATGTCCTATAGCACCTCCCCCTTTTGTTTAAATAAGAGAGTTCTAAGGGTAATACAAAAATATATACAATAAGAACAAATATCAAATATAAAAATTAAAATTACAACCAGCATAAACAATATCAAGCAAGAAACGTGATAAATGTTTTAATAATTATCCTATGCTAAGGAATCTAAGTCTTGTATTATAAATAATTTGGCCAAGTTATGAGATGAAAGTAACTATGACTATATATTCTTCAACCCCATCATAGACCCAAGAAGGAAAATATTACTTGAGTAAGCAGGAAGTGCAATCAAGTAACTTCCAAAATGTGCAACAAATGACAGAGACAATCGGCTACCTGGGCAATCACCCAAAGTTTCATTTGCAATGTTGGAGCAACCAACTTTGGCTAAGGCCTAGAGTAACATACAGACCATTTTCAGAGGCAGGAAATCTTTCAAAACTGTCTTACCCTGTCTTGTCAAGATTTGATCGTCCTTTTTCTTGTATCCTGCTTGTCCTATCTGGGCATAGTGCATTTTGTCAGTGGTCGGTGCATGGGCAGTTCCTTGCCCAAAGACCAGTTTTGCCAAGAAGAAAACAAGCTATAAGAGGAGTGTCCTATATATTCTACAGCTCTTTGAAGTGGTTAAAGATGACCTATATATGCAGAATACACTCTCTCTGTATCTAAAGAACCTGATTAGTCTAACTATAAGTATGACAAACATGGATGACTATTGACCTATAATTCTTAATACCTATATATCTGGAGACAGTGGAAATAGTGAGTGACTGTGTCTCAGGGTGCTGAGGTGTCTTGGGGTGCTGAATATATCTTAGGGCACTGAGGTGTTGAGGTGCTGAATATTTCTCAGGGTACTGAAGTGTCTTGAGGTGCTGAGATGTCTTGGGGTGTGAGTTTATTTTGGTGTGCTGAAGTGTCTCCGGTGCTGAGTGTATCTTGGGGTACTGAGGGTCTCAGGTACTGAGTATATCTTGAGATACTGAGGTGTCTCAGTTGCTGAGTTTATTTTGGGGTACTGAGGTATCTCCAGGCGCTGAGGTGTCTCAGGTGCTGAGTATATCTTGGGGTACTGAGTGTCTTGGGGTGCTGAGGTGTCTAGGTGATTTTTGATTTCTGTTTTTTAATTTCAGAGGCAGTTTCTCTTTCTTCCCCTGACTAATTACCTCAAGAATATTATTTTATTTAATATGGAAGAGTACACGATATCACAGTGACAGATATGGGTACCATCAATATAGTGATTCTGACAAACCACGTGTGAAAAAATCAGAACTTCATATCCCGTGGACAGCACCATTACTGTGTGGTTCAAGGTCTCATTAGAGAAGGAAGTTAGCCATGTCCTGACTGGTGTTCTTAGTCATCACCATCTTCCTAGCATGTCCCATAACAGTGGCTCCAGGTAGTGAAACCTTCTGTTCTGCCACCCCATACCTATTCTCATGCTACATGGGCTGTCATGGGGAGAAGCCTAGGTGGCAGTCAGCAGCACAGCAGGGCCCTCTGCAGGAAGCAGAGGAGTCAGACTGAGATTCAGAGGTCAGAATGTGACTTCTGCCCTCTGGACAGGGGAGGGGTTGGCTGTGGAGTAGGGTGGTATTTGAGACATGACAGCCTGAGCCCAGCAGGGAGAGTGTTTCTCCAACAAGTGCACCTTCAAGCATTCACTGTATGCCAGGCACAGAGGCTGGCCGGGATGGAGAACAGAAAAAGGTTCAGATGGAACTAAGCTCTGGGCTGGGTAACTGCAGCAGCCATTTCTTGTCAATTTGATATGCAAATACATCTTTTTATAACATGCTTAATTTCCAGATGTATATTGATAGCAATGCTATAATGCCACATATAATGATATTACTATCCAACATACTATTAAAGTACACTATTCTTCTCCTAGAATATGTGAAAAAGTCTTTTGGGGAACACTTAATTTTTAAGCCATCAATAAATTAAATGTGATAATATGTATTTACCATCATTTAAATACAAGTATAATCTTGATTGGTAAACACATGGGAAGTATAGTACAAATGCCTGATTATTTTTATGCTATGCACATACATATACTAAATAAATAAGACAAATATACATGCCAATTAAAATTCTCATTTCTGAAATTTCTCATGTATTTTTTAGCTAGTATTAGTACCATGTTCTAACACCCATCCTGTGTTTTCTCCACCCTCCACAAGTACCTCATTAGGTCTCAATTCTTTAACTTAGAGGGGTTGCCCACACCTTCATTACTGAAGAGTCTGGGGATTCTATCACCTTGCCTGGATTGTTCTCCTATTGAAGTTAATAATAGAACATGGAAACATCAAGATATGCCCCAAAGTATCTTTTGCACTCCAGACATATTCTTTTCTCAATTCATTGTTGAGAGGCACTCCAGTTTTCCCCAGGTTTCTTTGAATAAACATGGCCTCTAAGACTGCAACTTGACTCAATGGCTTCAGGAACACAATGTTTCCATGAAGATCTTACTTTCCAGTTCAGTGGAAAGTTTGTTGTAGCTCCTGGCAGAATGGAAGATCTTACTTTCCACTTCAATGGAAAGTTTGTTGTGCCTCCTGGGAGAATAACTTTCTATTTGTAACAAAAAGCACTAGAGTAGCAGAACACAACATTATGGGGTCAGGAAGCAGAAATATTTATATTAGGTTACTATGTATAATGGTATGTGGTACCTTTCTCATTTTCACTTCTTAATGTGAAGACCCATTAATTATACCTATGATAGAAACAGTATTGTACATACTGTACATCAGATGTTGATTCAGAGCATTTAAAACTTTTTGGAAACCCTTGATAAATGCCTGCCACTGACACTTAATTGGCATGATAAATGTGTCTTTTAGAGGTCATTTCATCATTCTACAAGGCCAGGGTACAAATGAAAACTGTAATATCAGTGAATTTCATTTTCTGTGTTTTCTGTATTATTTATTTTTTAATTATGGTAGTAAAAACACCTCACAATAGTAGTAGGAAGGAAGGGTTTATTTTGGCATACACTCTACTGTGGCAGAAAAGACAGGATGATAGAAGTGGGACACATCTCTTCATATTATGTGCATCCATGAAACAAAGAGTACTGAATGGCAGTATTCAGTATTTACTTTCTCCTTTTTATGCATTCTAATACCTTAGTGCATGAAATGGTAGCACCCATGGTTAGTGTGAATTTATCCACCCCAATTACTTAGTATAGAAACTACCTCAAGGACGTGATCATAGGTGTGGTAGTTTGAATGTAATTGACCACATAAACTCATAGGGAATGGCACTAATAAGATATATGACCTTGTTAAATAGGTGGGGCCTTCTTGGAGGAAGTGTGTCCCTGTGAGCATAGGCGTAGAGGTTTTCTATGCTCAAGGTACACCTAGCTTAGTTCACTTCCTATTGCCTTCAGATCAAAATATAAAAGTCTCAGCTCCTTCTCCAGCACCATGTCTTCCTGCACAGTGCCATGCTTCCCATCAAGAGGATAATGAACAAAACCTTTGAACTGTAAGCCACCCTAATTAAATGTTTTCCTTGTAAGAGTTGCTGTGGTCATGGTGTCACTTTTGGCCTATTAGGCACTGTGAATCAAGAAGGGAAAAATTGTAACCTCTCAACAAATGATTTTAATATTAATCTTCAACATTGTTATTAAGATAGTTGAATCTTCCTGTGGCCACAATACCACCTATATTTTAATGAGAAAATAATAAGCATAGTCAGTTAAAGTGATTAACGGATCTGCTTGCTGCCCCCATCCAAACTCTCCCCCAGCATCTTGAGCTGTTTTCAGTGAGTTGACCCATATTTTCATTTTCGAAGCCCTTAGTGAGTTGGGTGCTTTTTGCCTATCCCTACATTTTCCCCCATTTGTTTTCCTGGTTAGGAACTCTCCATCATGATTCAGTTCATTCCCGTGCCTCCACATAAGGGCTAACCACCCAGGAACCAATTAAAAGCCAATAAAGGATCCTCTAATAGGTCCTTTTTACCTGGAGATACTGTGTGAGCATATGCCATGGACTAACAAACCATGGAAGTCCCTCACTGTAAGCAGCATATTTGGTCTGTGAATCCTACTTTTCCTTTTCCTTCCATCCTTGTCCTCTCATGGAATCCCTCGCTGCCTGAGAGCAACTCATGATTTCTGCCAGGAACCACTCTCTGGGATTGTCTGAAGGCTCTCTTTCTTTACAGGGAGTCCCGACTACTTTGGAGTATGGACCATTGGACTTCTCTCCTAGTTCCTCTTCTCAGCTAATCTGGTTACATAACCACCTACTAATGACCATTAGAGCAGGGGCCAGTCTCTTAATTCACAGAAAGACTTTGGTCTTTTGACTGTAGTTGAATCTCCTTTCCCTTCCAGGATTGGAATGTTCTCCTCAGATGGCAGCAACTTCCACTAGCTTGACCCTTTCCTCTACACCCTGTCATGGACAACCTTGTGCAAAAGATGTCCTCCCTCTCATTGGAGGCCCCTCCGCTGTATCCTGAATTCTCAACAGGGGATGCAATGGAGCTGCCACATAAGCCTTCCTGCTCCTTGTCCCCCAAGGTACCTCACCTACTGAGTCTGTCTATTATTGGGAAGATATTCAGTCCTCTGCCCCTATGGAGACTGGAAGTAGGCCCACAGCAATGTCACATGTCCCTAAATCTCCCCGTCAGTGTGACTTGTAATTGCCTGGTACCAACAGCTACCACCTACCAATCCTTTTGCATTCCCTGTTAACATGGGCCCCAATGCAATTGCTCAACCTACTCCACTTACAGATTTGGCCCTAGTTAGAAAGACAACTAATAAGTACAACTCTGAGTCCCCTTATTTTGGCAAGTACGACAATAAGCCATGCAGCTTCAAAACCATTATAATTGGTTCACTATGTTAAAGGCCATTCTTGACCCCTCGGTTTTCTTCCAGTGGCGCTCAGGCTATGATGATGCAGCAGAGACCCAAGCCCCATATAAACTTACAATTTGGACTTAATTTTACCATCGACATGCTTACTGGTCTTGGACAATACACTGATCCTCTATCAAAACCTATGATTGGCCTGAATGCCTATTACCAACAAGCATCTGACCTAGCTAGCCTTCAAGACCCTCAAACTTTGTATGCCTCAGGACAGTGTAGCTATTTCCTCAATTGTGTTTGGCAGGCTGGGAGACTATTTCCTTAATTTTTGACCCATGTCACAAATGCTGTTGAAAAGCACATCCCTTCTGGCCCTATCAAGGATATCCTTATTAAACAACTAACCTGGGAGGGATTCAACACTGTTACCCATAATGCATTTGTACCTGTTAGAAATGAGGCTATTTATAAGTGGGTTCTATGTATCAATAGATACATAGAACGGGCCTATTTCCACTCTTACAGCTTCCATCAATGCCTTGGCTAAGTTCAAATTTGACAAGGACGATAACTCTGCCCCATCAACCATTTTTGCTGGGGATGTGTACAGTCTGGCCACTTATGTAGGAGTTACCCCAGCGTTTGTCCAAAGACCAAATGCCCTAAATGCCAAAAAGGCTATAATTTGGCATAAGACTATAGAAGTTCCCAACAACATCCTAAACTCCAAACAAGGCAACCCTCAGCCTGGCAAGTAAGAGGGAACACTGACCCAGCAAACCTAAAAGTTTTTTGAAACCTCCCCATTTTCCCTCACTCTCCCATGATGACTATTTTTCTAGATGGTTAACCCATTAAAGGATTGATAGACACTGGGGCCAATGCCACAAATGTCTCACTCAGTGATGCCAAAACCTTCCCACATTGGAAGTTCAAGGATGCCCCCACCATTACTGGGGTGGATGGCGACTCTTCCTCTAAGACCACTGTTCACCCAGTTCTTTGGAAGAACTTAGATGGTAACCAAGACAGATTCTGCCCTATTGTGTCAGATGTCCCCAGCACCCTTTCGGCATGGGACTTGTGGGAGGAAATGGGTGCTGTCATTACTGCTGGGGATAAGGCCTTTTATGAGGATAGAATGTTGCATGACATTATGGCTAATCGGGGCAACAGTACTGCTGTCCTCACTATGCAGGACCTAACCCCCAATTCTAAAGGCCACTGACCATTATTATAATGAAGTCAACCCACAACCTATAGCCTTAAATTGGCTCACAAACAAAACAGTATGGATAGATCATACTTTTAAAACCTCAGCTTTAGAAGATTTGATTAGGGAGCAACTTTTCCTCAGTCTTATTAAAGCATCTCATAGCAGGTTCAATACCCCAATATTTGTTATTAAGAAAAAGATGGGCAAATATTGTCTGTTACAAGACTTGAAACAAATTAATGCACAAATGGAAAAATGGGGTTCCCCAAGGCAGGCTTGCTGCATCCAGTTGCTATTGCCCCAAGATGGTATATTGTAGTAACAGCCCTTGAAGACTGTTTTTTTTCTCAATATTGCTGGTGCCATAAGATAAAGAGCAGCTTGCCTTTACAGTTTGAGAGCCTAATGTACACAAACCTGCACATTACCAATAAAAATTCTTACCACAGGGCATGAAAAAAAGTCTCATAATTGGACAAATACATGAGCAACAAGCCCTAAAATATATTCCTCATGACATATTAGTAATCCACTATATGGATGATGTCTTATTAACCCATCCACACCAAAAACGAGTTTAAAATTCTAGCCCAAATATTAGATAGACTGTCCATCTTCACATAGCATCAGAAAAATACAATGAATGACCTCTTTTTCTTTCTTGGGGTACCAGATTAGTCAGACAATATGTTCACTCAGTCTCCAATGAGGTGCATCCAAAGTATTCTTATGTTAAACTCCAAGAATTATGTGGCACTGTGAAAGGGCTCAAAGTTTTTCCTTATTCCTGATGAAGAAATGAGAGGTTTGTTTTCCCTACTGGAAGGCCATTCATCCCTTCTGATGTTGTAAGCTTGACAGAGGAAGCTAAGTGGGTTTTGAAAAAGGTCAGCCAGCTTGCTAATTCTGCCTTCCTATAATGGTATGACCCAAATTCTTCTTTAAGGGCACCTGTACTATGGACAGAAATCAGAGTGCTGGGTGCACTCTAGCAATCTGGTCCACGAAAATGGATACATTTATCAGCAAATTTGATATAACCTTTATTATTTCCCACAAGGCACACATAACTGTGAGGAAAACACCGGGATGGGAGCCCGACAAAGTTACACTCTCCTCCTCTGTACATTCACCTTATGGGCAGACTCTCTCAGTTTTCAACAAATGATGACAGGTTTTCCTGATACGCAGGATAATCATTTCTCTCAGGACAGATAACTTTCTGCCCTATCCCTTTTACAATTAAAGATAAAAAATTATGCTACACCATCAAAAATGTTATCCCTTCAGGCTGCTATAGCCTTTAGAGATGCCAATAAAGCTAATTTGGGGGTTAATAATAATGGAAGTTAACCATAAGAAAAGGACCTAGACCCAACCAAATCCTAGATCAGTACAACTAGGAGAGTTATTAGTAATTCGTAAGGTATTGGAAATGACTCAACCAGAACTGGTAAATATTTTCTCAGATAGTCGCTATGCCACACAAGCATACACCATACTATATTTCGAAAAATTAAAGTCCCAAAAGGATTCCATCTCCAAAACTACCTGGTTTACCCTTGCCCAGCTGTAATCAGAACCTATGCAACTTAACTTGACACGAGTAGAGCCACTGGATTTGTCTACCAAATTCTTTGCCCAGTTATGGGACCTAACCCTTCGAGGATTGGTAGTCAAAGATGGGTAAGAGTCAATCCAGCAGCCCAATCTAAGAGACTCAGCCCAAACCGCCTTCCCCGAAGTGGGTTTATAAAAATCCATAACTCACACTAGGACGCCCAATAAAATAAAATAAAAATGGTGAGATATGAGGCAAGGCACAAGCAAGTGCATGCAAACTCACAATGAATAAGCAAAATTGCCCAAAACAGCCTGTCAACAGACCAAAAGCATGGTAACTAATAATGCACACTCCTAGCCAATCACAACACACCAGCAGTGAAACTGGTGGCAGTTTCAAAAGGACCAACCAAAAACGTTCCTGTGGCAGCTTACTGTCCCTAACCACATAAAACCTCCGGAACTTCATATAATAAAGAGCTTCTGTATTGGAATCTCTTAGAGTTTGTGCTGCTGCCTCCACATCTTTGCACCCCCTGACCCCTGGAAATTGGGTATCACACAACAGGCAGCAGCGGCTAGCCTGCAACAACTACAGTAGTCCAAGTTTAACATTATTATGTGTAAGAAGGTATTGTGCTGTCGTAAAGTCTTTTTACCATAGTTACTAAAAAATCAGAAAGAACCCAAATAAATAACTTATTGTTGCACTCAAGACCTTACAAAAATAAAAATCAACCACAGCACAAACAGTAGTCATAAAAACAATCAAGATCAAAGCAAAAATTAAGAAAAGAGCAAATAAACAAATATAGTTGCTAAAAATCAGAAAGGACCCAAATAAATAACTTGTTGTTGCACTTTAAGACCTTAGAAAAATAAAAACCAACCACAGCACAAACAGTAGTCATAAAAACAATCAAGATCAAAGCAAAAATTAATTAAAAAAAAGGAGCAAATAAACAAAGTAAAAAAGGAAGCCAAAAGGATCAAGGAAACAAAGATTGGTTCTTTGGTAAGGTAAGCAATACTGAGAAACCCTTAGACAAGTTAACAATAAGGAAAAAAAGAACATAATTAATACACTCAAGATGAAAAGGAGACAGTATAACAGATAACAATGAAATTTGGAAGATAATAAAACCAATGTTCCACTAAATTGGAAATTCTAAATAAAATAGATGAACTTCTACAAACATATACCAAATATGAGGCAAGATAAAGTAAATAATCTGAACAAAGTCACAACTGGTTATATGACTGGAACAATAATAAATACTTCCTTAATGACAATAAATTGAACCACATAGTTCACTGCAGAATTCTACTACACTCTTAAGGGAGAACTAATGCCAGCATTACCCAACATTTTTTATAGAAAAAGAAAGAAACTTTCTAAATTCTGTACATGAAGACAATATAACTTTGGTTACAAAATCAGAGATGAACAAAAAAGAATATTACAGTTCTCAAATTATTTATTTACTGGTTGTGTTATTGTATTTGTGTCTATGTCTCTCAGACCCTGCAAAGAATCACATAATTCCTTTCTATGGAAAGTACAGAAGGATAGAAACAAAATCTTGGGAGGTTTTGAGGCTAGAGAGACAAGGAGTTAAGTTCTAACAACTAGTGCTAGTAAATTTACTCCAAAAACAGTGAGAACAAAATGCTCACAATTCATTTCTTAAGGTTAAATTTAGATATTATCCTTGCTGGAGAATATTTTCAAGTCACCCATTTATCAGTCTTTCTACCATCTAAAAGTCTTGCTGGGAAAATCAATCTCAATGAAATATTCACAAACTTTTTGGCAATTTCAGTAAGTCAGAAACTTCAAGTAAGGAAGACTTTGTCTTGGAAATGACCACCTGATGTGATTTTTTTTTCAAGATCATTTATCAAACATGTTGAGCTAGTCCAGAAAAAAAAGCAGTGTCTTGGTTTTTGGCTCTTTTCCTAGAAGACATAAAATGTTGCTTGGAACCTGTGGAAAGATTAAATGGATGCTTCTTGCATTATTTTCCTGTGAAAAATGGTGATATGTTGGAAGATCATTCACCATATTTGAAATATTACCATTACCTTTAATAGTTATCATAATATCAGCTCAAAGTCATGAGACTTTCCGATGAATGATGATATACAGGAATCAATAGATAAATGACAGACAGATGGATAGAGAGAGAGAGAGAAAGAGAGAGAGAGAGAGAGAGAAAGAGAGAGAGAGAGGGAGATAGATAGATAGATAGATAGATAGATAGATAGAGATAGATAGATGATAGATAGATAGATAGATAGATAGATAGATAGATAGATAGATAGGTAGATGGATGGATGATAGAGAGATAGATAGATGATAGATAGATGATAGATAGATAGATAGATAGATGATATATAGATAGATAGATAGATAGATAGATAGATAGATAGATAATTGATTGACTGATAATCTTATCCTTATTGGGGTTGGGTTTGACTATGCGAAATGCTTTGGAAAATGCAGTATGAGAATGGTTATTGTATTGCTCATGTTCACAATGGGTTTTTGCAATTTATTTTACGATCTAGCTCAGACTTTCTCAAATTCTCATATTTTGCTACCAGTGAACATGCTCCACTACCTCATTGTACTCAAGCTAGCCTGACAGAATACTAGAAGCAGGTGTCTTATAAGGAGCCAGAATTTGATTCTAAAGCCCATAGCCAAAGCACTAATAAACAATGGCCATTGTGAGGTTCACTTTCTGCTGGGCATATGTTGGTCTTTTCAGGATTCACATCCTGAAATGTGAGGCTGAAGGGGTACAGAAGCTTTCTGGGGATGTGACATTAATCCCATTCCTGATGGGTTCACCTCCACAATCTAACTACTCAGCAAAGGCCTCTCATCATATTGGATTCTAGTTTCAAACTGTAAATTATTAGTGATACAAACTAACATAACATCCAAATAGGGTAGACTTGAGACTGGGACATGAAAATGAAAGAGACATTGGGGCAGATTCATAGACCACTTCTAACCTGTAGTGCTATCACAGCTGGTTCAGGGATCTTCAGGAAATGAAAAACTAAATGCTTTCTGTTTTGGAGTAATTTTCTTTGCAATATAGAATGATTTTACAAAAGCTAAAAGTTACTTGAGAGTTTCAAGAGATTTGATATTTTAAAAGAAAAAAAACAGGTGAAGAATGAGTATTTCACAATGTTGCATGACATTATAAAGTTGTATAGATGGTTGACAATTATTGGGCTGCATTTACTCATGATACATTGACAAATAATATAATTCAAACTGAGATTCTTCCTAGTAAAAGGTTTTCACATGGAAACCTTTATTGTCATTTTATTGCTGATAGTATTATTGAAAAGTATACCATCTTATCAGTTTAGGCTCAATACCCTTCATCTAATTCACAATGTTCTTAGTTGAACATATTTTTATATTTATGAATATATTTTTATGCATGCCTAAATTTTTAGTAAATCAATACTTTGAACTAGGAAACTGTTAGTCTGTTCATATACAGATTATTTCCCTTTTTCCAAAGGATTTTAAGTGAGACGCCATCCCTGCTTCATTTTCCACATCTTTACATCACTAAGATACTCCACGCCTGATGTAAGCTTACCCATTTCACCCTCAGCAGCCAGTTTTCTGAAATTCCTGGATCATGTGACCTCTGTACAATCTAAAGAGTCTTAGAAAAACCATAACCCTGCTAATACAACACATTTGAACTGAGGTTCACATGTGATTTGTTTGGGATCACACTCTCAGAGGGCAGCTACAACTATAACCTAAGATTTCTTTCTCATTGTTTATGAACCAGGCAGTGTGATATTTTTTTCCAAATGCACATGGATACATTATGCACTTTGATTTATTTGAGTATAGAAAGTCAGGGAGAATTCTAGGAACTAGGTACTATGTCATTTGAATATACATCACAGAAACATTTAAGATTTGGATTGCCCAAATAGGGACAAGTCCCTGAATGGAAAAAAACATTTAAAATACTAAACAACTCTGCTAAATGTGTCATAACTGGCACCTGGTGGTCACAAGAATATCACATGTCCAAAAGTCAGTTGCCACCATGTAGCTTAATAAAGTTGATTCAAAAAAATAGTTTTAAATGTTTACTATATAGATGATAAAGAGATGGCTTTTGGTAGAGTTTTCTGTTCTGCCAGTCCCTCAATAAGCACGCAGAAACTATATTATTTACAATATTGTCTGGCCAATAGCTTAAGCTCTTATATCCTAAAGTAACCCATATCCATTAGTCTGTGCATCACCATGAGGTTGTAGCCTACTGGTAAAGTTTTGGTGGGCTCCAGCAGAGGTGTCTATCACCAGTGGTGGCTACATGACTTCTCCCTGACTCTGCCTTCTCTCTCTCTCTCTCTCTCTCTCTCTCTCTCTCTCTCTCTCTCTCTCTCTCTTTCCCTCTCTCTCTCTCTCTATATGTGTGTGTGTGTGCTTTTTTAGACTGGCCTTACTCTGTTAAGCCATTGGCCAAAAGCAGCTTCTTTATTAAACAATGGCAATAAAACATATTCACAGCATACATCAACTCCTGTTTTCTGTTTAAATAAAAGGGAAGGTTTGTTATATGTAATTTTATTATGTTAAAGTTAAAACCTTCATTTTTATTTAAACATAAAAGGAAAAATGGTGTGAAAACTCCTTCTGTATATGTCTTGCTTTTATTGATTAATAAAGAAACTGCTTTCGGCCAATGGCTTAACAGAATATTGCTAGGCCGGAAAAGATATATATAGAGAGAGAGTAGGCAGAGTCAGGGTGAAGCTATGTAGCCCTGCCAGAGACAGACGCCAGACGCCAGACAGAACTTTATTCAGTAAACCACGGCCACGAGGCAATACACAAATTAGTGGAGAAGGGTTTGTTTAGGATATAGGTAACTAAAAAATCATTAAGCTATTGGCAAAACAGTATTGCAAATAATGTAAGTTCTGTGTGGTTACTTCAAGTTAGGATGGTCGGGAAACGAACTAGCAGTCTTCCTGCAACAATGGCTCCATGGTTTCATATGCTTGCTATTCTTCCAGGGGACCATAGTTTAGTTCCTCATTCCAGGTTGGGCAAATCACAGTTTCCAGTGATGCCCAGCCCACAGACCTCTCTCTTCTAGACTGTGCAGGCACCTGCACTCACACATGTATAGGCACAAATATAGATAATTAAAAAAATAAATCTTAAAAATCTATAAACATGTTTAGGAAAAAACATATACAACAATACTTAAAGAAGAAGGAGTCATGAACTTATAAGAAAGGAAAGGGAAGGAGTGCAAGAAAGAGAAGCAATTTGATGGAGGAACAAATGGTGAAAATCATATATATATATGATTTTTCAACACAGGATTTTTCTTGGTAGCCCTGACATCCTGCTTCTCACTCTGTAGACCAGGCTGGTCTCGAACTCACAGAGATCTTCCTTCATCTGCCTCCCAAGTGCTGGGGATTAAAGGTGTGAACCACCATCATATCAAGATGAATATAGCAAGGCTATTATTCTAAAAGTCTTTTACAATAAGTTACTACTGAGCTTAGTGAATGTTTTGTCTTTTTTTTTTTTTTTTGAGACTGAGTTTCACGTGTCCTAGGATGGCCTAAAACTTCCTTTATGGCTGAGGATGACCTTGAACTAGGTCCTACCTTTTCTGCCTCCAAAATACTGAGATTATAGATCCATCTGTTTGCCATGGTTTAGGGATAAAACCTAAGGGATAAAACAAGCACTGTACAAACTATTTTACAAAAATATTTTGTTTATAAAAATTTATTCAGAAATAGTACAATGTACTTCTTGTCCTTTATGGAAAAAAATCTATTGTCCCTGATTCTCTTTTAATTTAACAATCCTAGTCTTGTTAAACCTAGTGGAGAAGCTAGCTCTACCAGAGGGCGTGGCATTAGTTGCCCAGGGTTCCCTCTTTACTTTGACTTGCGAAGTTGAACATGGTTTTCATGCAAAATACACTTAAATGTTATATTAGCATTTCCCCAACGCTTCCTCCTCCCATCTGTGTTGAGAAGCATTTAAACAGGTCCAATAAAGACATTTTTACATTACCTTTTCAAATATGAGCCTATGTTAAAGTAGCAGCGATTATGGTGAATGAATGGAAGTACGTGATTCTTCACCTAATTTGCATGGGTTAATATTAATTCCTAACTAGCAATTGCTTTAGCAACTGCAGCAACAAAGGGACGTATGGCACCATGTGGCTTCCTACCACATGTGGCAGCACAGTGATGCTGAACTTGAAATACCATTCTCTGGAGAAGGGAAGCTGAGGCAACATCAACAGCTCATGCTGTTTCCGTGGTGTAAAGTGTGTCTTCTTTCCTCTAAGAACCGTATAGAATGAAGTCAGACATTAGAACTGAAGAAACTCATGGCTTCAAATGTAAAGAAATGATAAACAAACAAACAAACAAAAGAAACATTTCAAAAGGCTCTCACTGTAATTCGTATTTGTTACTTCCTTTAAGGCTTGGCCTAAAATTCACCTTAGAAAGAAATCTTTCTTTCCCTTCCATCTGTGAGTAAGGTGACCTTATATTTTAGTTTCTAAGTGGAACACCGTTGAGAGGGAAACAGTGCTATAAATAATAGAGTCCAGACAGCAGGCATATCCAGCTGCCCCTGACACTGTCAAGAAGAAGCAACATTCCTTCAAAGTTCTGATAGTATTTCTTACAGCTTTTATTTATTTGACATTCCGCATACGCTACTAATATTTTACGCTTATGTCTCTGGTCTCAATTTGGCTCATAATATCCTTGTGAGCAGGTAAGATGTCTTTTACCTTTTATTTCCTCAGATGCCAACGTAAGTTATACCCACAGTGGAGACTCAGAGCACATGTTTGAAAGCTGTGTGAACAGTCACTCCTTCGTCAATGTTTCTCAAAAGCACCCTGCATTGTCATCTCTCGGAGAAACCGAAACGCTGGCTAAGGCAACTGCCAAGGCTGAGGAAGCCTAGATCTTCAGGCAGCAACCCCATCACTCAGGAGAGTCACAGAGCAGTTACATTATGAAAGCTGACAGGCTCCAGGTGTGAGAAGAGCTTGATCCTTTGTCCCAGCTGATACAATCAGGCAGGAGGAGCTACTTCCTCCCAGTAGAACAAACACACTATTTCATTCAAGCTGATTGGATTGGAGTCACTCCTGATAGGGAGTGCAATCTTCTGTATTCAGGCTACTGATTCCACTGTTAATCTCAAAAAAAAAAAAAAAAAAAAAAAAAAAAAAAAAAAAAAAAAAAACTTTTAAGCAGACACACCCAGAATGATGATTGACAAATCTCGGAACCCCATGACCAATTCAAGATGACCAATAAAACTACCCTTCACTGAAACTGTTGTACAATAGGTATTGCGGTGGCTACCACTTCAGTTAATAACAGCTCGTATTTACCTGTGGAGATTTAAGCTATCTGCTTCATTTCTTCTACTAAATTTACTCCAAAGACCTGCAGTTCTACTTGTTAGTTACTGTTATTAATGCAAACTTAGAAACTATGGTGACTCAAAGATGGGCCAAGCACCGATTCCTTTAGAGAGCCAGAGGTCTCTATTATTTGGAAAAAGAGATCAGACTCATGAAAGATAACCCACAGCTCAGGCAATAAACCATGGACTGTCTGCACTTCAAATGGGAAATAGAGAAAAAGGGGGTGTGAAGTGTGAACATTTTCAGTCTGAAAACCTATTGGAATAAATTCCACGTGGTTTTAGAAACATGCAGTTGAGTACAGTTCTGTAAGATCTCAGACCTTAAGAATGTTACTTATTCTACCATAAAATATGATCAGTAAAAAAGCTTTTCATATGTGTATCATAGAACTAGAGTCAGGTAAGCAATCAGTAAACTGCATTAAAATGATTGCTGTCATAGCAAGCATTTTTTTATTACATGGGCAATTGTTTGTTCTGCTATTATTACAATGTGGAGAATATTAAGTCTAAATAATTGTTAAGAGTAAATGAAAGTATAAAGCAAGAAACTTAGTTAAATAAAACAGTTGAAGTAGGATAATTTGGTTATTATAAACATAGAAATGTACTTTGTATTACATCACTGTGTCTATGAGCCCATTTATATTGATAATTAAAGAAGATGGGATCAAAAGTAATTCAAAGAGCCACTGTCTAAAACATAATCAATGTTTTGCTAGATATCCTCCCTATTTTTCTCAGGATAGTACCTAATTAATGTGAATAAAATTTAAAAATATGAAAAATACCGAGTGGAATATTGGCTTTCTAAAGCAAAGGAACTGAACACAAAGTGAATAAGACATTTTCAACTGGCCAGCATACAAGAATACCCCAACTCATCAAAAGCTACAAGGTCTCTAGTAGTCTTACCATCATTGAGGATTTTTAAAAAAAGCTACTCACTTACATGTCAGGAAATAAATATGAAAACATTCATGATAGAACTGGGCTATAAATAATGTTATTTAGTTCAAAAGAAATATAAGCTTGTCATGGTGATGCATACATGATATCAGAGCTCAGGACTCAGGACACAGGAATGAGGGTAGCAAGTTGAAGGCCAAACTCGACTACTTAGTAAGACTGTTGTGGAATATTTAACTATGCAAAAAAGTGTTTCATTAGTTTTAATATGCAAAGATGTGTTGCAATTATTTAACTATGTAAACATGTGCTGCTGTTTAACCTTGCCTGTCTAAGGCACCTAATAAAAAGCTGATAGCCAATAATGAGGGAGGCTGTATAAGCCAATAACGGGACTTCTGGGCAGGAAGAATAAGTAAGAGGAAGAATTTAGGCTTGAGAAAGAAAGGAAAAGAAATAAGAAAAAGAAATGCTAGGGTGTTGCCAGGGGCCAGACGGACAGACATAGAGGAAGCAGGGAAGTGGGATGTCCAATATGAAAGAAAGGTAAAAAGCCCCGAGGCAAAATGTGGGACAAAGGCCGGGCGGTGGTGGCGCACGCCTTTAATCCCAGCACTCGGGAGGCAGAGGCAGGCGGATCTCTGTGATCTGGTCTACAAGAGCTAGTTCCAGGACAGGCTCCAAAGCCACAGAGAAACCCTGTCTCGAAAAACCAAAAAAAAAAAAAAAAAAAAAAAAAAAAAAAAAATGTGGGACAAGCCTAAGGTAGGCCAAGCATAAATCTCTGTGTCTTTATTTGGGAGCTGTTTGGTGGCCCAATATATAACAGGCCCAGTTTCTTATACAAAGTCCCTGATGGGGTGATGTAAGGTTTTAGGTGTGGAGTTCTAAGGGAGCACTGGCATGAGTTATCCTTTTGGAGTAAAAGATTTATTAAAATAATTATTAATGCTAAATGTTATAGACTGATTCACAGGTAGCAACAAAATAGGGCTTCTAAGAAGAACTTAATCCCATATGGCAGATTGATGGGCCTTCTTACAGGTTTCCTAGGAAGAATGATGAGGGGGAAATTAAAGAGGTTTTTTTTTTTAACCTTTGATTGGCCACTGATAATGATGATGAGTTAAAGAATGTCATCTCCTGTGAAGAATTACTGGAGCTCAATAATGAGAAGAGAACAAGAATCAAAAGAAGGAATTACATTACTTCTGGAAGTAAAATATCTTTAGGATCTGGAATTGTCATAGTTCAAAACATATGAAGGACCTGTAAAAATGCTGTGGACACAAGTATCAGATAATGTATGAAATGAGAACAAAATCACATCACCGATGCAATAGAGACTTTAAGAAATAAGGAATGCCAAGGACATAGACCTTTTGATGCACAAAGTCGAACACAGTGAGCAGAACCAACCCATGAGCAAGGTCCTAGGAAGTGAACTCCACTAGCCCACTGGAGATCATGTCCCATCACATGAACTAGACCTGGATTTAATACTTGCTCCACTGAGTCTTAGTCCTTCTTTGTTCCCATCTCTCCTTTCTATGACTCATTTCTCCCTTTTGGAATTGGAATATTTGCCCTGTGACTATCACACAAGCGTATATTGGAAATATGATGTCCTTGTTCGGGTTGGTACTCTGATGAAACCATTACCAAAGCAGCTTGGGGGAGGAAAAGTTTATTTGGCTTACACTTCCTCATGATTGTTCATCACCAAAGGAAGCCAAGACAGGAACTCAAATAGGGAAGGTGTAGGGCCCGGGTCTACCCCTGCTCCTGGGGTGCATCTTGAGGACAGTTTCTGGTCAGCTAACTAAAGCATTCTGTTTGTTCCTGTGCTCCCTCTGCCCTGCCTGGTGATTAGCTCTAGGGCATTGTTTACTCCATCTTTGGTGTGGTAATTTCCCACCTGCCTGGGTGGAAATCTTTGTGCAGCAGCGAGGTATATAAGGATTTCCCCAAGGTTGAATAAACGGCATTCCGCTGATCTCCTTTCGAATGACCCAGGTCTCTTGTGTGTTCTTTCAATCTCCAGGCCCTTGCCCGACTCGCTTAAGGTACAGTGGCGTGCGAACTGTACCGAGGGGGTGACATAGAATCGGGTGTTACAGGAAGGGACATGGGAGGAGGAGCTGATATACAGGGCATGGAGAGGGCTTCTTTCTTGCTTGTTCCCCTGGCTTGCTCTCCTTTGCTTGCTCAGACTGCTTTCTTATAAAAAAAGGAAAGAGAGAGAGAGAGAGAGAGAGAGAGAGAGAGAGAGAGAGAGGAGAGAGAGAGAGAGAGAGAGAGAGAACAGGACTACCAGTCCTCAGGCTGCCCCAGTTACAATTTATTGGGCCCTTCTTCATCAATCACCAATTGGTAAAATGCTCTACAATTTTGCCACAGCTGTATCCCATGAATACATTTACTTCACGGAGGTGCCATCCCCTCAAATGATTTTAGTTTGTATCAAGTTGACATAAAACTACACAGAACACCATTTTCTCTTGAGCTGTAATAGAGGAGAAAGAATAAGAACTTGCCTTTAGTCTCTGGAGAGGATTAGGACTCTTGGAAGAATAAAGGGATTAAGACTAGGAACTCTTGCAGAGGGGATGAACGGATTTTCTGTTATGAACATGAACCTCTGTAGAGAGGAGGAAGAACATCACAGGTGGAAAATGGTTTCATTCAGGTATGGACTGTCCTCAGAAGAAGCTAACATGTTTAAAGGTTGATTTCCAGCTGAGGATCTAACCACTGAGATGTGAGCTCTGACCTGGTTAGTGGACTAAGCCATTGATATAGTCATAACTTGACGACAATATTAGGGGGTATTTGAGACTTGCAAAAGTAGAGCCTCAATTAATAATATTGCTGAGATCAGATCCTTAGTGCCACTCTGCATAGTTGCCACTATGTATAGAAATTCTTCTCCACTGAGTTCTGCTCACCAATCCATGTCAATTCCAATCAACCCTGGATAAAACATTCTGAATTGTGAGCCAAAATAAATATTTCCTCATGTAAATTGATTTGGTGGGAGATTTTTAGTGATATAAAGCCTGATATATATTAATTATAATTTTTTGTATTTATATTTATATATAAGGATACTTTAAATGATTCCTTAACTTAATTCATGAGTATTAGATGAAAATGATAACAAAATACAGTAGATATTCAAGTATATAATCATATAACTATGTATTTAGG
This sequence comes from Arvicola amphibius, assembly GCF_903992535.2. Classification (NCBI taxonomy): domain Eukaryota; kingdom Metazoa; phylum Chordata; class Mammalia; order Rodentia; family Cricetidae; genus Arvicola; species Arvicola amphibius. The sequence continues at coordinate 31,939,509 of NC_052047.1, read as the reverse complement.
GGTACATAAGAAAGGAATATGAGATATTGACATTATCCAGATTGATTATTATGGCTCAGTTTAAGAGGCACTGTTCAGCGTGACCTCCTTGACTATTCAATGTTTATGTCAATGATGAGCATGAATTGATGATTTTGATCTTCCTTTGATAATTTAGCTAGAACAGCCATTTGGTTGCTACCCCTTTGAAAGTTCATTTATTAGTTTTGTTTCTTACATTAAAACTCTGCTAAAAATAGCTTACATTTAACCAACATTTTTCTTTGCAATAAGATGCTACATGTGCTTTTTCTTTGGTAGGAAGTCCTGTTGTATTACAGTTATTATTACTTAGAGCATGAATTCATTGTGCAGTGAAAATAGGTACGAGAAAAATCAACTTGACATTGCTTTGGCCCTGAAGGTATTTTCTGGAAATAATTTTAAATACATTCCTGCTATGCTTATATGTCAGACACATTTCATCAAAAAGTGGTGGACAAGGAAAATTCAGATTCATTGAGAAGTGCTTGTTTTATCTTCATTTCTTTCAGACTCTCAGCTCTGTTTACCCCCAACTTTCCCACCAACACTTACTGGAGAAATATATCAAAATTGCCTGATATATCTTATTCCAAGTACGATACTTAACATTGAGCCTTTATTCTTCATCTTCAAAGACTTTGCAAACATTAAATAATTAATGTGAGTGACACATTGGAGAAGTAGTGTATGTCATTATCACTGTTATAAAAGTAGAGGCTTTCTGAAATGAAATAAGAAGCCTAGGGCTACACGAGTTATTATCAGGGGTGGACCTAAGTGCTCTTTCCCTTTCTTATTTTGAGACCTCATTTCATCTGGCACAATCCTAAAATGAATTCATGTTTTCTTTCTGCATAATTTTTGTTGAAGTATCGATGTATTCTCAATATAATTTGTGCATCTGTGGTAAGGAATTTGGATGTGGAAAACTCCGTTTTAGTAGCCAGTGTGAACTTTACACAAATTTTCTTGTAGCTTGTTCTGATAGTGAGAAATAAATGTCAATCTGTAAGCGTGTGTGTGTGTCCTGGCTTTGCCTCCTCACTACAAGCATGTGCTTCCACACACAGCTTTTGTGTGGGTGTAGGTATGTGAAGTCAGGTCCTCATACTTGTGTAGGAAGCACTCTGTTGACAGAAATCTCCAGATTTCTCCTGTAACTAAAGATCAGATGATGGATTTAATGGATGGAAAATGTAAATTTTTGCAAAGAGCAAATAGTTGATAAAGTTCAAAGAAGAAAACAAGCATCTCTATTAGCATGTGTTAAACATTTAGTTCTTGCTAAGAACTGTGTGTGACAGAGAATTAATCATATTCTAAATCCCCTGGGTTCAAGTAATGCTCACATGAATATTCACCTTTAAGTGCTAAGTTGTACTTACAAAAGAATTTCTCAAATGAAGCACAAGTCAGTTTTTTTTTTTTTTTTAGTTTCTACACTAAATACCTCAGAGTGCCCATGTTTTATACCTCCAAAGTCAAGCAGCTATGCAAGACAGAGTCATGTTGGCACTTCTCACAAAATTAGTAGAATTTGCCCCTTATCTTGTCTGGCTGATAAACAGCCTTTGGTGAGCTGGACTCCTGTTGCTTGTCTGCTAATTGGCCAGTTATATTCATCTGGTGTTTCTGAGGCTCCAAACAAATTAAGGTTAATTGGAATCAGGAATGGATCAGCAACCTTAGTACTCAATCTACTTAGCAGTTCCCTTCAACTCATTACTTGCCTTTTTTGTTCATTTTAGTTTTCTGCACAAAGCGTGGCTCTCCCTATCCCATCTCTATCACCCTCTCTCCCTCTCCCCTTCCTCCTATGGTGACTATTTTATTGCAAAATGATAATCATGTGGGGGCAAGCGGTAAATCACAATACAATAGGATCAACAGAGTTGACATCTCCAAGATATGACTCAGTGACTTTCAGCACACTGTGATGTTTCCCCGTTACAGCCGCTGCTCACTTTAATATTCAGTATGGCAACTAAGAGTGAAGGAGTTCACGTGCATTGCTTTATTGTTCCAGCCAATGATCTTTACTCCTGTTTCATGAGGGCAAAAATCACTGTCCTTAATTAACCGGACCACAAAGTTCCTACTATGAACTCAACAATTTTTATTCAACAGAAAGAATCTGAAATATCTGCTTCCTGCCAGATCCTACTGTGAATTAAATTTAGAACTTTGAAAAATAACTTTTCAGCTAGTGAAAACAGTACACTTCCCACTCAAGTCTCAGAGACAAGAAAGGGTGAAACACGTGAAAATTAACTTCAGTCAGAATTGTCCTAAAACTATGATACTATCCTAGGCTTTCTTTTGCAAAAGTAAGCAAAATCTGTACGTATGTAAATATGAAGTAAAATTTATATGGATGTAAATAGGAAGATTGTTTTACTAGCTTTAGAGTGAGAATTCCCTCAACCACAAAAGCAACTGGTATTCTTGTAGCCTCTTGGCAAGTATATGTAAAAAAGACTCCCATTCTAAGTGTGCTTTAGGGCGACAGATGCATTCAGAAGAGTGGGTGTAACATATTAACCCCGGAGACATACTCTTCACTTACTTCCTGAAGCTTCAATACATACTCACGAATATCTTTCACTAAATTCAGGTTCCTGTTCTTTAAAAAGATATTAGATTAGCAAAAAGGAACACAGAGGCTCGGCCTATTTCTTTCCTGCTTTTTTTCTGTTTTTCCTTTCAATGGGTACTGCTTCATTAACAAAAGTAACCCCAGAGGCTTTAGAGATAAAAAATTGCCATTAGGTTTTCTTCTCTCATGGGCGGTCTAGGGAGGGACTAGTGGTCTAGGGAGGGACTAGTGGTCTAGGGAGGGACTAGTGGTAGCGGAACAGGGGAAGGAATAAAAGAGAGGTGGTGACAAGTTGACTAAGTGTTAACAATGTCCCTATAGGTACAGCCACTCCCAATCAACTGTCTGTTAGTTGATTATGCGGACCTTTAATTCTTCTCGATCCCTTCCTACTGCAGTTTGTGCCTCAGCCACCAGATTCCAATAATCACCCAGCTGCCATGTTTCTCAGTATTAATTTTTTTCCCTCATTTTCCCCACAATACCACTAAGGCTGGTATGTTCCCTATGTATCAAACAACATTTGTAACTGTGAATATAATTGCATTTAAGGACAATGCATAATTTTACAATCAAACTTAATCATAGTGATATCTGTGGGCACTGTCTCCATTAGGAAGTTAAAGTCGTTTTCTTCCCATCTAGCATTCTGTCATTGGTAGGTGGCCCACTAGGACCAAGCCAATTTAAAAGTCTTTTTCCTTATTCCTCTAGCTTGACTGCTCTTCACTTCAGGAATGCTACATTGTTTTCAGGCATAAAGAATATTCTTTATTTTTTTTGCCACAGTTATCCATTTTAGTGTGCTGCCAGTAGATCTTGTCATGTACCAAAATGGCCCATCTGGACCTGTCAGTATATTTTCTTAATATTAAAACTAATTGATGTGTAGATGAATTATGAGACTCTCTCTGCATGAAAAAAAAAAACATTTCCCATCTGAAAGTCTCTGCTGTAACTCTCCACTTGGCTGTTTCCTTCTCATTGCCCAAGTCCTATTTTAAATACCACCTTCAGGGACGCTGTCCCTGTGGCAGTGATTATGCAACAAAGTAACTCTTCAACTGGGTTGCTCTCTTTCAGAGCAACCAGATATCTTCTTTCTCTTCTCTTATTGGAATCGGTGGTTTCATATGCATATTACTGTCTAATTCTTCACCCTATGTTTGTTATTAATCTGTAATATCCTTGAGATAGGTATACATCTGTTTTTCTTCCAGCTAGGCTAAGTGCTAAGAAGTCAATAGATGCATTCCTTTGTTATTACAAAACAAAGAAATTAGTGCTATGAAAGTGTACAGTATCCATGAGAGTGCTGGGGATACACTTGGCAATTACTTGAAGGCTTTAGTGACAAGGTTTGTTGATTCACAATAACATAAGAAAGTTATTTCTGCCTCCATAGAGAAGATAAACCAACCATCTAAAGATATCCTAGTAATAGCAATGCAGTCATGTCCCTTAACTGCAAAGAGCTTGATTATGGCTGTGCTTTTCTTCATAACAAAATACTAAATTACAAATCCCTGTTTTATCTCTAGTGAAATGTACAGGGAAATAAGAAACAATAATTCCTTGGGAACCATAAATGATTGATAATATAAATAACTTTCAATTTTATAGAGTATCTCTTAACATGTGAATGAAGACCAAAAGAGGAAAAGGGAAGGGTCAGTCTTTGAAACTGCCTGATGTGGGAATTGAATTATCATGGACAGCAGCAGCAGGCTTCCCTGGGGCCAGAAGACATGACAGAAAATATGCAAAGTGGTCTTTGCTCACAGAGCTCAGCTGTCTCACCCTGCCCTTAGCACTCCCCCCAACAGCACTGCCAGCATAAATAGATGCATCAAAAGACCTGCTTAGTTCCAACACCAGAATTTTACCAAAGATGTCTTTTCCTATGTACACAGAATGACACACACACATACATTCAGATACCCACATACGTATTTTGCGAAAGCAGCAGAATAGCTTCAACTCAACTTCGAGATATACACTGCTAAAACTGTCAGTAACTTAAGTGTTCTATGTATACACGTACACCTCATGCTAAAAAATGAGGGAAAATGCGACTCCAAAATTTGGAACACACAAATGTAAGTTCAGAAAACAAGAAGTATGTTACTAAAATTAAAGCCCACTTACTCCTATATCTTCCAACAACCCATTTATCTTAAAAATCACAAAGCAATATACAGTTTTCAGTGACTAATTCACTGCCCATCTCTGTCCCTTTTGTTATCTCACTGTGATAACTACTCTCATATTAAAGATGAAGATATTGAAGCTACAAAAAATGGGATCTAAATATTTGTGGTAGTCACATGGCTATTGTGGAGGCAGAGTTAGATTGTAACGCTGGTACTAAATGAAAACTGATATTATTCCCTATATTATTAAACTATAATGGTTGGAAGAAAGACGTGTAAAAATAAGGGGCTTCCAATTGAAAATGTCTGTTTCATTCTCAAAACTACTCAGAAATTATAAATTAAAAGAAAAAAAAACATTAAATCTTCCCTGATGATCCAGAGGGAAAATGAAGACCAAATTGCAAACACCTGTAATACACTGGGGTGAAACTCTGAAGCTGAGAGTCCAGAGCCAGGAACTGAAAGACACTGGGAGAGGAAATCCTGAGACAGACTAGTCACTAACCACAAGACAGAGTTCTGAATAAAAAGATCTCATGAGCCCTGAGCAATATGCACACAGTCAATTCACCTTCAGAAATGATGGCATAAACTTGAGAGATTTGCTTGTATATTTAAACAGCTCAGTATCTTATCAACAAGCTTCCTTTGAATGTGTTTCAAATGTACAGGGTATATAAATTTACAAACGTAAAGGTGGAAGATAGAGGAAGGAATGAAGGAGGAACGAGGGAGCAACCAAATGTACTACAGAAATAGAGAACCACACAGACAAGCATGGAAGCATTAATGACATATGTGACCCAAGGAAGAAAAAAAATTAAGGTAAGCATCAGCCCTGAGACGCAGCATCACTGGCACAGTCCTGGTGGCTTTACCTTTCCCAATAACAAATGCATAGTCACTAGCCTGGTGGACATAGCTACCGACTTTAGTTTTAGAGAGAAAGAAACAGAAGTAAATATAGTTAATGTGCCTGAAATCATGCAAAAAACATGTGAAACTGGTATTTGACATTAAGTAATGGCCCTCTGGATTCTATTCTTTTAATCATCGAATAATTAAATAATGCATAAAAAGTTGCAGTCTCAGTATAAAAAGTAGGGGGAAACACTCAAATATCTATTTCCAATGAAATGCATATATTAGGGAATATTTAGTCAACTGAAACATACATGTAGTATATATAGATACTATAGATGAGTATAAATGTATCATTTAACATTCAGCAACATATATTACCTAAATATTGTATATAAACAAAGGAATATATATATATATATTCAAGAATATCTCTTTCTATAAAATTTCATAGAAGGTATCATGAATCTGTGTATATAAAAGTTTTAAGAGCTTGACAACTGTTACCACAGCATAGCTTAACAAATACCAAGGAACCTAAAGGTTTCTTCTGGAAAAACTCTAAGTTTTACACCCCTCACTCTATGGGCATTACCCAACAAATTAAAGAGCTATAAGGAATTTTATTTCTTAAGGTAGCAACTACTGAGTATTTACATATTCTATAATATTTTATGCTTTCCCACTTGATATCAATAAATATGCTAATAAGATAAAGTTTCTGATATTTTCAATTTATTTTGCCTGATTAAAATCTGAGGTATTTTTTCAAATTCAAACAAAAAATATCAGGTAAAACTTTCAAAAAGGTAGGCAGAAACTTATAGAGTATGACAAATTAACATGTGTGCATGGATTCTCACTGCAACATGCTGGTCTCAAGACTCCTGGAAAGTGAAGAGATTTCTATGAAATAATTGCAAGAAAATGTAACTTCTTCCCTTTACGTCTGTTTTAGTAATTCAACTTTTAATCCCATCTGTGTGTACATGTGTGTCAGTGTAGACACAAGTGCTCCACGACATATTCATCCACAGTTGAAAAACTGGGATTACAGAAATGGACCACATGTCAGACTCAGTTTGAGTTCTGAGGACCTGAACTCTGGATTGCCTGACAAGCACTTCACCCACTAAGCATAATTAACTCACTCATTATGTAGCAAGACAGCCATGGCAGTTACACCACGGGCCAATAGTCAAATTCTATGAACCTAAAATAAGATTTGTTTTTTGGGGAAGAGTGTGCAACATTTCTAGACCAAAACTTCTAGGCAGAAGTATGGTTGTATAATATAGTTTTAAATATAATTGAGAGACCTCTTCTCTATTCATGCCCCAAGGCATTTTATATGCTATTATTTCAGGCACTAAGCTTTTATATTTACAGAAACTACACCTTTCATCTTACTTTGGATGAAATGAATTGATGTTGTTCCTCTGTTGTCAAAGTTCAAGTTCTCAGTATTTAAATATTTTATGTTAACTACATGTACCTTTCTCTCCTTTTTAAAAAAATTATGTGATGATGGCTCTTGGTCTACATCGTCAAATAATTTGGATGCAGAAAGGTCCACCCTACTCACTGAAACCTTATTTCATTCTTTATCGTGCTGTATGCTTTGATTTGATAAATTGTTAAATGTAGTTTATAATAATCTCTGAATTGCTTTTTAATGAATTCATTGTTGAATCTTCCCTGAGAATAACTGATATGTAAAGATATGAGGGGAAAAGTGCAAAAGTGATTTCAGTACCCACAGTAACTGGGAAGGAACTTAGCCTGGAAAAGTTCTTTAGAAAGGGAGGCTGAGGGCAGCCCATAAGACACTATAGGCAGGGGTGGGGTAATCTAGCCTTGAGGGGGGAGGTCCTGGAGACCTGCAGGATCTCTGTGACACAGGGCAGCAATGGATGTCCAGGAGATTCCCAGTGAGGACCCAGTGTCAATGGTATAGCAAAAAGTGGTGGGCCTCAAAGCAGACCAATGGTTCACTGAGATGAACTCCTGCATGTAAAGATGTATGGATAAAGGGGTTTGCTGTCCCACAGCAACTTCCATGAACAGATTTTCTTCCGTTTTTATTTCCTTTTATCTCTTAAATTTTATTTTGTTTTATTTGGGGTAGGGGCAAGGTTGCAGGGGCAGAGAACAGATGTGAGGGGACAGGAGATAGATGATATTGGGATGCATGTTGTGAAAGACACAAAGATTAAATGAAAAGAAAGAGAGAGAGGCTGAGATCAGTGTATCCTAGGGGCAGGCAGGAACTTAGTGCTTATGAAAAATCTGATGCACATCTCAGATACACACTCATAGGCATATTCGACAAATGTTGAAATCAGCACACACACACACACACACACACACACACACAAAATCACCAAGGTTTTCCCAGAGAGAAAAGTTTCAGTATATACTTAGATATTTATCTGTAAAGTCCATATTTTTCATGTTTGTTTTGCTTTTTGATAAGTGATATCTGAGAATAGAATATAATTACACCTACCACACATACATATGTGATTTCAAAAGCCATGAACTGATCACTTACATGCACCATAGAGCATTGCATAGTTAGGCTATAGCCATTTCTTGAAATTTATTAAGTTGTAAATGGAGGATAATTTGGCATGCAAAGCTATTTAATCATTTATATGGAACAATGGACAAAAATCTGCACAGTAGTTAGAAGTATCACCAGGGAGAATATTAAAACTGGTAATGAAAATATGATACATGAACACAACACAGAACAGAAAAATGAAATCATGAAATTTGTTGGTAAAAGGATGAAACTGGAAAAAACAAAACAAACAAGAAAACAAAAACCAAACAAACAAAACCCACTGATGAATCCACATAAGCACAGAAAGACACACAAAGCATGTTCTCTTTCATATGTAGCTCTTGGCTATATTTTGAATATTTGTGGGATTCTGGCAAGTAGAAATAAGATATGATGTAGGGTGTGTTGCTTTTTTTGGTTAAATAAAGAGACTACCTTGGCCTTTAGATAGGGCAGAAACTTCGGTAGGCGGGAAAGACAGAACTAGGTGCTGGGAAGAAGAGTAGAGTCAGGCAGATGCCATGAATCTCCGGCCTGAGACAGACATAGGTTAGAATCTCTCCCGGTAAGCCTTGACCTCATGGTGACATACAGATTATTAGAAATGGGTTGAATCAAGAAGTGAGAGTTAGCCAATAAGAGGCTAGAGCTAATGGCCAGGCAGTGATTTAATTAATACAATTTTTGTGTGGTTATTTCAGGGGCTAAGCTATCCAGGTGGTGGGACACAGCCTGCTCCTCCTTACTACAGGGATATTGGGAGCAAATATATTAAGAAATGTGACATAGAAGAATACAAAAAAATGAAAACAAGAGGTGAAAATACTGGTGGCAGTAAAAATGGAACATGGAAGGGAGAGGGGGAAATGAGGAAGAGGAAGAAGGCATACCCAAATGAAAGTAGTTTAAGAAAGCCTAAATAAAAACCAAGGGTCTTGCAACCCAATCTTTAAAATCTCTTTGTTCTAGAGATTTTAAGTGTGCTTTTGAGTTGCTAGTATGTGATCTCTCCATTTCATTTTTTTAGTAGGCACTCAGTGCTATGGACTTTCCACTTTTATTGTGCCCCATCAGTGTGGGCATGTTGTGTATTCATTTTCATTGACTTCTAGGAAGTCCTTAATTTCTTTATTTATTTCTGTCTTAACAACAGTAATCATTTAGTAGAGAGTTGTTTTGTTTCCATGGATTTGTAGACTTCCTATTGTTGAAATCCAACTTTAATCCATGGTGGTTTGATAAAATGCGCGGGGGGGGGGGGGGAGTATTTTGATTTTCTTATGTCTGTTGAAGTTTGCTTTGTAACTGAGTATGTAGCCAATTTGGGGGAAAGTTCTATGAGACACTGAAGAGAATATATATTCTTTTATGTTTAAGTGATATGTTTCTAAAGTATCTGTTAGGTCCAGTTGGTTTAAAATATCTGCTAGCTCCAGTACTTCACTGTTTAGTTTTTGGCTGGATGACCTGTCTGTTGGTGAGAACATGGTTTTAAAGTCTCCACTATCAATGTGTGAGGGTCAGGGTTTAATTTGACCTTTAGTAATGCTTCTTTTACAAACCTGGATGTCCTTGCCTTTGGGAACATAGATGCCAAGGACTGAAATATCACCTTAGTGGATTTTTTTCTTTGATGAGTATGAAGTGTTCTTCCTCATTTCTTTTGAATAATTTTGGTGTGAACACAATGCCTAACATCAATAACAAATGAAAGCTCATGCTGCCTAAGATTTGGAACAAGGGGAACATTATTGCTGGTAGGAGTACAAACTTGTACAAAACTATGGAATTCTGTATAGTGGTTCCTCAGAAAACTAAGAAGTAATCTGCCTCAAGACCCAGCTATACCATTCTTGGGGATATACCCAAACGGCACTTGATCCTACCACAAAGACACTTGCTCAACCATGTTTATATTAGCTTTATTCATAATAGCCAGAAAATGGAAACAATTTAGATGCCTCAACTGAAGAATGGGAAAAGAAAATGTGCTGCATTTACACAATGGAGTATTGCTCAGGTGTTAAAAGGAAACGACGTCATGAAAATTGCAGACAAATAGATGGCTCTAAAAAAATCAGCTTGAGTTAGGTAGCTCAGACACAAAAATACAAACATGGTATGTACTCACTTACAAGTAGACATTAATTGCTAAGTAAAGAAAATTATGCTATAGTCCACAGACCCAGAGAGGCTAAGTAACAAGAGGGCTTTAAGTGGGATGCATGATTCCCCCTAGGAAGTAGAAATTGAATAGATTTTGTGGGTGGACTGGGGGCAGTTGAGAATCAGAAAAGGAGGACTCAGGTGGGGGTGGGTGGAGGCAAAGAGTATGGGGAGAGATGACTGGAGTTAGAGGGCCTGAAGAGTGATGTGAAAATCTAGTGCAGAGGAAACTCCCAGGAATCTAGGGGGTAACCCTATGAGGACTGCTAATAAAGAAGATACACTGCCTGAACAGACCGTCCTTTGTAGCCAGGCAAGGCTTCCAGTGATGGGACTGGGACACCAACTTGGCTATCAAATCTTCAACCTACTATCTATCTTGCCTCCAAAATTGCAGGGGAAATGCAGGTGCAGAACTTGTGGGAGTGGCCAACCAATGATCAGTCTAATTTGAGGCCAGCTCTGAGATGAAAGCCATACCCCCACACTGTCTGGATGACCAGAAAACCAGAGACTGGATATCCCAGAAACCTAAGATAGAAAAAAATCAACGAAATGATTCATAATGATATTCTGCTCTACTCATTGGTCATATCTAACCCAAACAGCATCAGAGAGGCTTCCTCTGGTGGATGATGGAAATAGATACAGAGATCCACACACAAACATTAAGAGGAAAGAGAGCTCAAACTGGAGCTCTCCATTAGCTCTTTTTCCCACTTGGAACTCAGAGAACCTATGGAAAATGGGGACAAAGAATTGTAGGAGACAGAGGGGTCAAGGACACCAGGAAAACAGTTCACAGAATCAACAAAGCAGGGCTCATCAGGTCTCACAGAGACCATTGTGCCAATCACAGAGCTTGCATAGGTCTGTATTAGGTCTACAGCATATATGGAAGAATTGTTAGCTTGGTGTTTTTGTGGGACCCCTAATACTGGAAGTCATGGTGTCTCTGCCCCTTTTGCCGGCTCCTGGAATCCTTTCCTTCCTACTATGTTTGCCTAGCCCAGCCTTGACATGAGGGTTTGTGTCTAACCTTGCTGTGTCTTGTTATGCCCTGCTCGTTGATATCCCTGGGAGGCCTGCTCTTCTCTATAGGAAAAAGGAGGCAGAGGTGATCTGAAGGAGAGGGGATGTGTGTGTCTGTGGAAGGGGTACTGGGAGAAGGAAAGGGAGGGGAGACTGTGGTCAGAACTTTTTTTGAAAAACAAAAAAAACAAATAAGTGTTAAATAGGGTTTTTATTCTTTAAAAAATAAAAGGTCTAAACTGTAGTCCAGGCTGCTGTGAAATTCATTATGTCACCTAGGCTGGTCTTAAACTCCTGCAGTCCTCCTGCTGCAGCCTCCCAGATGCACCAATACTTTCTGTTCATCCTATACTGCCATGTGTTGAAGCCCGTGTTGCTCCAACACAGAAAACTATCTTCCCTAACCTGACTGGTATGGAGAGGCAAGGAATAATCAGACACAACTTACACAGCCATCATTGAAGGGCATCTCAGGGTCTTTTCTCCTGCTGATCTCCCACGTTTATTCTCCAACCAACTTTTATACCAACACATAAACTGAGGGGGGGAAAATACATTAGGTTGTCTCCTAGGCAACCAAGTGAATAGCCTTTTGTCAGGACCGCAGGTACCTGTTTGCCTAGTACGCTAGCTGTCAGGTAGGCCTGAATTAGCATCTCTACAAGATATCCTCCAAATTACAAAGGAAGGAACACCAAACCTCCTGACCATTAAGTCATCAGCTTCAGACAACACCTCTCCCCAGGTGATCTACATTTATAACAAAAGAAAAGAAGCAGCACATCCTGGCTATTGTTAGGCAGAGACAGCTTGTATGCAGAGCTCCATAAACACCTCAGATCGGGCTTTTGTGCCTAGTTGCCACACCATACAGAAATATGGGCCTACAGCCATGAAAAGTACCATTGTTTCTAATTCCAAAAAATAAAAAACAACATGCATATTATGCCTCAGCTTATCTTAAGCATGTGCTATAAACCACATTAATTAAACCCAAATCAAGGCTCTAATGCCACTGAAGGAGTGGACTTGCTAGGGACAATGAGAACAAGAGCAAGCAGGCAAATAAAGCTGCTTTATTCTGTTTCCTTAATATAGGCTGCCAGCAGAAGGTGTGGCATAGATTAAACGTAGATCTTCCTACCTTAAATCTGGATTAGAAGTGGATCTTCCCACTTCGGATGGTTTTACTAAGAAGAATTCCCTCACAGGTGTGCCCAGCCACTTGGGCTTTAGTTAATTCTAAATGTTGTCAAGTTGGTAACCAAGAATAGCCATCACAGGGGAAATCCAACCGCTTTCTCATTGGATATGGGGCTTGCGCTACAGGAAGAATTTCATGCCTGGAACTTTCTATATTCTTTGTAAGTCCATGCTTGAGGAGGTCATAGGCCACAGGAAGTCTTACTGTTGTTATATGAAATAGTAGTGCTGTCAAGCTGCTTTCTAAATATTTTTATATACATAGAACTTTTTGTTGCTAGCAGCTTTTGTTGGAGAAGCCTCTTTACACAGCAGGTAACAGTTAACGCACTCAGAACAGGTCAAGGTGTCAAGTGCTCCACCGCAGATCAATCTTCAACGTAAACCCCCTCAACACAAAGTTTAGAGAACTTGTCAGAAGAGTGGGTGGAAAACATAGAAGAGCTGGTGGATGAGAGAGGCTGCGAGTCACTGATTTCTCGACATGGAGATAGATGGTTTTCCTATGGAAATCCCTGGCTGTTGGGGTTGCCTGAGAAATCTAACATGAATGGGGAAGTGGCTTCCCAAGGTTATTGGCAGTGGATGCTTGCTGAGGGAAGAAGAGTTACTTTCCTTAGGGATATGGCTGACAGTAGGAGCCTAGTGCCTCATGTCTCAGTGGGAGTCTATATATATATTCCTCACAAATACATACATATTTTCAGAACTAACTGTAATCAGGGACTTAACAATAACAACAACAACAAAAAAAAAAAAAAAAAAAAAACCAAAAAGAAGAGCATGGTGTTGAGAAGGTGATTGGTGAGAGATACTCAGGGGAGTTGAAGGGAGAAACTGATAGATGGAGAAATTACATGATGAATTTTCAAAGAATAAAGAAAGCCTATTTTGTTGCCTGTTGAGAAGAAAGTACATATTTTTGTTCTTAAAAAATGTTAGCGGAACCCTGTCTCGGAAAAAAAAAAAAAATGTTAGTGGCGCAGCTGTCAGCCCAGCAGAGACCGTTGTGGGTCCCTGCAAGATCCCCGCCCCGCCATGCGGTGAGCGGGCTGGCTGAACGGAGCAGAGACTCGCGGATTCCGAGAAGCCAGTCCCCAGTGCAGCCAGGAGGGCCGGGCCTAGCGGCCTTGGGTTCCCATCGGCAGGTGGCAGGTGGGCACATGTGAACAGGCGGCAGCGGCAGGTTAAAGGCACAGACACAAAAATAGGTATAAAGCTTTATTAAAGGAGAGGGGGGAGGGAGGGAGAGAGAGAGAGAGAGAGAGAGAGAGAGAGAGAGAGAGAGAGAGAGAGAGAGAGAGAGAGAGAGAGAGAGAGAGAGAGAGAGAGAGAGAGAGAAGGAGAAAGAAGAAGAGAAAGAAGGGAGGAAGGGAGAGAGAAGCGGGAACGTGTGGTCTCCAGGAAGAGAAGAGGAGGAATAGGAAGAATTCAGGATGACCCCGAGAGATCAGAGGTTGCTGGGAGTGGGCATGGAAAGGGGCGGGGACCAAAAGAATAACACATATAGTGATTAAATAAATTAAATACCAAGATGTTATGTAGTATCAGAAAACTAGTTAACATCTTGGTATGTATGGTACAAGCTGAGTACCAAAGGTGATGGGTGGCCCTCCCATCTCCCACCTCCTTCGTCAGCATGCCCAGGGCTGAGATTCTCTGCTAGGTTAAGGATACTGGTTGCAACTGGGACCTACTGCCCCTCTTGTCTCTGTAAGGACTCGAGTGCACATAATACCCTCTCCATAGCACCAACATGTCAGCAGGAGACTAGGAAGTGTCTGATTTTACGTTTACCAAAGCATAAGACAGGAAGCAGAAAAAAATAAATAAGACAACTACGAAAAAGCAGTGGTGTTCTTTCAGGAACAATGGAATCACTCGTCCGTGGCGCTGAGGTGCAGTTTGGCCCAGATTAAGGGTGTGTTCTACACGGGTCAGCACACGATGTTTAAAAAAAGCTAAGCTGTTTCTTTCAACATGATTCTAGTTCAGTCAGCTCAACACACAGAAAGAAAATTATTCATTATTTATCATAAATTTAAGAACATGCAGAACTATAAGGGATCCGATATTTAAGATATTAAATATGTAAAAATGATATAGTCAATATTCAAAGTCTTAATTTCTGCAGTTCTCTGTGACACATTTTAAATTTTGGGGTATCTATGTGTCAAAGATCATCTCTACCATTCTGGATGAAGTGATTTTACTCTCAAGTTATAACTCTTAGAATGGTATTTCTGAGTTATATATTTCTTTGTCATCCTCCAACTCATGAATATACTGGTTTTCATGTCTCAGACATTACCAGTATGCTCTCTCCTCTATGTTAGTATGTGGTTTGGACTCTCTTTGTTATGCCATAGGATCCAATCCTTTTTGAAAACTAGCTGTTTTCCATCTCACAACTGCCATTTTTTTTGTTATGACATTCATAAATAGTCTTATGGCTCTGACTTAGAGAACTTCAACAGGTTCCAGTTTCCATATGCATCAGTTTTTAGCTTGCCCTCCTGGTATTTGACCCTGCAATGTGTAACTTCAATATGTCTTTGCCTTATCTCAAGCCAACTCTACATAGGCACTGTATCTATTAGGATTCTCAACTTATGACCTCATTTTTTTCTCAGTAAATGGAAATCCCATTAGCATCGGTACCCTGATCAAGTAGTAGCATTTCCCAACTTATACAATGTAAATAAGAATGTTTTGTTATCATTAACTTATGAATCTATATTTAATAATTCTTTCACTATTATTATATACTGATAATAATTCCTACATATTAAGAGTTACTCTAATACATATTTTATATATCTATATTTTATATTTAATATAAACCTGACCAAACTGATACAGAAACACTTCTTTAAACTTCAGACTTAAGTCTTCAAACAATTAAAAGGGGTTTCTAATAAATTGGAATGTTCAATTTTGTCTAGTCATGATCCCTTGAAAAGACATCTTAATTGAATTCTAGTATTCACATTCTAATTTTTTTATCTGAGGAAAGAGGCATGTCTCCTCTACACATTGTCTCTTGTTCTTAAGTTCCTATGATTTATTCATCAAGATTATTTGGATTGCAAATAATAGTCATTGCCATTTCTATCCTAAATAAAACAAAAATTTATTGAGGTCAATCTCAGAATTAAAACAAACAGCACATTTCCAAGCATAAAAAAGACAAAAATCAGGACAACTCTTGGGACCTTAGAAACAATTTTTACCATATGGTGGCTTGGTTTCAATTATTTATGTCTCTATGTGTTTCCACACAATTAAAAACAAAAACAAAAGAAAAAAGGAAAGAAGGAATGACAAAAGAAAAAAAGAAAGAAAGACATCCAAAATGTAGATTCTGAATGAAACCAAAATGTTGATTCTACATTGGAATAGAACCAAACAAGCAAAAAGAAGAAAAACAACCTCAAGAAAAGGCACAAGAAACAAACATGGAACAAGAGACCCATTTGTTTACACTCAGGAAGCTCATAAAAACACAAAGCTAGAAGCCATAATATATACACGAAGGACCTGTAAGAAAAATTTAAAAAGCCCTGGTATGACATTATGAGATAAGAAACTTCCAAAGATGATATTGAGTACCTCAAACTTTGTCCATCTACTGCTGGACATGCGGTCTACCCTTACGAGTAATTAGTTTCCCCAGTTAGACTACATTAAAGAAAGCTGAAATTTCATTTTCAAGGGGTTATCCAATGAAGGCAGTTTCTGGATTAGGGATGGACACACAAATTTACTTCTCCTTTCTGCTCTAGAAACCCCATCTGGATCAGACCTGGTTGGGCCCCGTGCATACTGAGCATTTTAAGATAATATTTGGGTTTGAGAAACAAGAGAGAACCCTTGTTAACAAAGCAGAATAATCCTGCAGGCAGGATTTACATTAAAGTTGTTGGGTATGGGACAGCCCAGGCTTTTCTTGCCCAGACTAGCATAAAGGCTGGGAAACAGTATTTTTGAATGAGGAACTTAAAGGTTCCTTTCCTTTTGGTCTGTCACTGTATAATTCTAACTCTGTCTGTCTATCTGTCTGACTGTCTGCCTATCTATCTATCTATCTATCTATCTATCTATCTATCTATCTATCTATCTATCTATCATCTATCATCTCTTTGTCCTGTGTGTGGTATGTGGCATGTATTTACCATGTGCAAGGTTGACACTGGATGTTTTCTGTGGCATGTATCTACCATGTGCAAGGATGACACTGGATGTTTTAATTGTTCTCCATTTCATTTTTCTGAGATAGTCTCTTACTGAACCTGGAGCTCACCGACTCAGACTGCAAGGCCCGCAAGCCCCAGGGGTTCTTCCATCGCTGACTCCCCAGCACTGAAATTACAGGCACATCCAAAGGTTTTGTCGTGGTTTTGCAGCAAGATTGTTCAAGGCTGAGCTACCTTCCAGCCCCAGGCACCACTCTTTATTTTCAAAGTCGGGAGTAATTGAGTATACAGAAGAGCAGAAGAGAGAAAGGCAAGGGGTGTTGCTAAAAATCTCACCTCACAGGACTTTCACACCACTTACTTGAGTTTCTACATCTCTTTGTATGGAGAAGAAAAACAAAATGTGAAGAATACAGCAACCCAAAGGCACACAGGTAGAAAGAGAGGTGCACCTGAAACCCAGTTTAGACTGATTCCCAGGAGGATGTTTTCATTCATTTTCTGATATCCAGTGGTACCACGAGAATCACTTAATTATACTCAATTAAAAAAATTGTATTCTCAAGTCTCTCAAATTCCTCTTATCTCTCTTTTCTAAGTTAACCTTTAAAATTTCTGTCAACTGATTAACTCTAAGTTAATAATTTTCTGCTAAACTGAAAAATCTTCCATAGGTTGGATACAATCAAATAATAATATATTAGTAAACCTAAACATTGTTCTTATTTCCATAATTTGTATAGTCAGAGACTGCTCTTTCATTCCCGGATGCTCAGACCAAAAATAATTACACAGAAACTATATTATTTAAAGCACTGCTTGGCCATAGCTTTAGAGTATTACTAGCTAGCTCTTTTTAAAAAAAATTTTATTTATTTATTTATATTTATTTATTATGTATACAACATTCTGTCTGTGTGTATGCCTGCAGGCCAGAAGAGGGCACCAGACCCCATTAAAGATGGTTGTGAGTCACCATGTGGTTGCTGGGAATTGAACTCAGGACCTTTGGAAGAGCAGGCAATGCTCTTAACCTCTGAGGCATCTCTCCAGCCCCTACTAGCTAGCTCTTATATCTTAACACACTTCCATTATTTTATATTTTATCATGTAGCTCATGGTTTACTGGTAAAGTTCTCAGGCATCTGTTTTCTTCGGCAGTGGCTACATGGTTTCTCACTGACTCTACCTTCTTTCTTCCAGCATTCAGTTTAGTTTTCCAGCCTAGCTCTACTCTGCCCTAACACAGGCCAGAGCAATATCTTTATTCATTAACCAATAAAAGCAACATATATACAGAAGGACTTCTCACATCAGATCTGTCCAGTAGATGAAAATATCTATTGGTGACTCTCTTTCCTCTCTGTTGCCTGGCTGCTAGCTCTAGTTAGAAGCATTTGGTCTTTAACCCAGATTGAGTATTTTTTAAATATTTATTTATTTATTATGTATACAATATTTTGTCTGTGTGTATGCCTGCAGGCCAGAAAAGGGCACCAGACCCCGTTACAGATGGTTGTGACCCACCATGTGGTTGCTGGGAATTGAACTCAGGACCTTTGGAAGGGCAGGCAATGCTCTTAACCTCTGAGCCATCTCTCCAGCCCCAGATTGAGTATTTTTTAAGGGTAAGACAGAAACACTATGCTAAAACTATAAAGGTCCTTGGCAGTAATTCATGCCAAAAATTTCAACAAGTTTTTCAAGAGTTGCAAGTGGAAAATACATAAACAACAGTACAGCGCATTGGGGAGAAATAATTTAAGAAAACAAGATTTCTATGCTAGTATAGCATGTTTTCTTTAACCCAGAAAATCACTATGTCAAGTTAAATTTAAGTTTCAGACAAACCATCTATGGCCTTTACCATTGATTACTGAGAAGCAGGTAGAACACAAACGACATTTACAATTTTCTACAGTTGAGAAATGTGAAAATACTGCATTCAATTTTATGGCCTCATTTCTCCATAACATTTCTGATGTTTGCCCAAAAATACTCCATTAAAACTGCTCTAAACAGAAACTAATTCTATGTACTTAAATGAGTCTTTTGATGCAGGTGGAAGGTTTGTGACAGAGAAGCGTGGCAGGCTTTTAAAAGTTATAATATGCTAAAATATTCTAAGCTGTGTCAGCAATTTTAACATCAATATTTTTATAATTAATTTTTAACATTTTATCTCTTCACTTATTTTCTAGCTTAAATACCATCTATTAATAATTATGAATATTGTAACTGTGTCTAAAAAAAGCCAGAGTGGTAACAGCATTCTCCATTTGTGTTAAACAAATACTACCCCATCCTCATTCCTCTGTCAACACACTGTTGACTGCACCCACTTTTCCGTGCATGTGTGAACAGTCAGGTTATGTATGCCTGTCTTCTTCTGGCAAAAATCTGGCACTTTAACATCTGATTATGTCATAAATGAAAGTCCTATATTGCTCATTATGAAAATAGCAATTAAAACTTATATTTAAAAGAAATCAATAAAATAAAATTGCTTCTTGGATTTGAGAACTTATCGGTAAATCAAATTAATAAACAATACACAGTGGGATAAAATGTTGGCAAAAACTCAAGTAAGAATTTGATACATTTTCTGTGACTTCAAGTACCCTCCAATGTGCACAGGACCTAGGCAAATAAGAAAACTTTTTGGTAAAAAATATAACAATCTATTCAATGGCAAAAATGACTTCACAATTAGTTAACTTCTTTAAACAGTTTTAGTGAATACATTATACACATTCATTTCTTTCCAGATGCTGAGGGTTTATTTGTAAATATGACAAATCAAATTCAACTTCTTTTCCACTCCAGAACCTCCAGTTGTGGTATCCAAGTAACAAAAGGAAGGTTGGTCTAGTCTCCATATGGCTACCGACTCATTATTCATTTCTTAATGAGTAAGATTTTCTGGTGGATCATAAAGAATGGACATCTACTCCCTCTCCATGTTTTTTTTTTTTTAACATACCCTCTAGTAGAGTGTGTGATCACTCATATATGGTAGATTTACAATCAATCATTTTTGAGTGAACGAATTTATGAATTCAGGAAATAAAAGTTCTTGCCAAGGCAAAATTAGGTTCTATTGTGGAGATGTCCTTTCTTAAATAATAATTATTACATGAGGTTATCTTCATTTTAATTTCATTCTAAGGCTACACAAAAGGTGAACCTACTAAACTGAACAGCCTGCTTGTTAAACAAAGTGGTCTCACAAAGTTCAAGATGTTTGCTTTCAGGACCAGTCTCTACATTGGCTCTAACAGTAGAAGTAGATTTGGATAGTTTCCTAAAATTCCTTGTTGCTCTGGGGTGGCTTCTAACCTTTCATAAGAATTCTAGTTATTCTTTATAGAACATGGCCATTTTTGTCTGTAGGTTGAAGATTAACAAGAGGAAACTGTAGGATGATTGAAGATATCAGGTTGATAGTAGAGTATTTTATCACTATGAATACCATGGCCATATTTTTCTCCTCTCCCTTTAAAATTACGGTTTAATCATCTTTCCAAATTTTTTATAAATATGTATAAAGAAATAAATTTGAAATTTTCTAAAAAGAAAATATATGTTTAATAGACATTTCATATCTAATATATATAGTTAATGATTTTAATATAATTGAAACTGTTGTTACTGAAACATATTCACATTTTTTAAATTAAAGAGATAAGTTTACACTTGGTTCTACTGTTTGCAAGTTTACAAATTCTAGCTAAATGGCATCCTAAAAATAATTAAAATGGGCTAATTGGAACTTTGCTTTGCCACTTTCATCCTTTGAGTTTTTATGGTTCCCTAATGTCTTTTGTAGCTGTTTAATTTCTTCATGCTTCAGTGGTCATGGCTAATGCGTGTCACAAAGCTATTGGGAAGAGAATGACCTGAAAACTGTCCAAGTCACTGAATGAAGAGCGACTTTGAACAGAGAATTAAATATCGGAGACTTTCACAGGGAGGGTCGAATCAAGGTCTTACCCAGTGTCCGTGTAAATTTATCTGGCATGAACATCCCCAGTGTCACCCAACCTTACTTTTGTGTGTAATATTTTAACTGACACATGAAATACGAAATTGTATGTTTTAGTAAGGTAACAGAGGGGGTTTCCACACACTTATAAATTGTATAGTCAGGTTAAGTATATCTGCCTCTTCAGAAATTTATCACCCTTCCTAGTAAATCTGTTCAAAATCCCTTCTTATAGCATTTTGAATTGTACCTTATACATTCACAGTCTATATCACATGATGGCAAAGAATAGAAGTTACACTACCAGTGCATCTTGCTGCTTCTCCTGGAGATTTCCTTATAACATAATTTACTGTGAGACTGCTAATTTTTGTTCTGCTGGTGATTATTTCCATGATGAGAAACTCATCATGGAACTCTAATACTTTGCCACAGCAGTGGTTGGGAAAGCACAGCTGCAATCATGCTGCCCCACACTCCTGAACTCTTGTAACTTCAAGATCAGATCCCTATTTCTGATATTCAAAGCTATCTGCCATCTCTCCTTGCTTTGTCTTGTGTTATCCTCTCTCTGCTACGTGGAAATCCACACCAGAAATACTCTACAGGGTGAAATTCACCCTTAAAAGAATTATAACTCGGGGGCTGGAGAGATGGCTCAGAAGGTAAGAACATTGCCTGCTCTTCCAAAGGTCCTGAGTTCAATTCCCAGCAACCACATGGTGGCTCACAGCCATCTGTAATGGGGTCTGGTGCCCTCTTCTGGCCTGCAGGCATACACACAGACAGAATATTGTATACATAATAAATAAATAAATAAATTTTAAAAAAAAGAATTATAACTCATCCAGGAGTGGCCTGTGCTGGTTCTCCATCACCTGTGGGAATACCAGTATAGGATAGTCTGGCACTTAGGAACCTTGACATATAGTGAGTATGCTTGTTAAACAGTCTTTGTTTAATCTTTATTATTGCATGTCTGTGTACACATTTTAACATCATTTTCATTTTAATACAGGTTATCTTTTAATTTACAGGCTAACAGTATTGATTAAATTAGGAAATAAAATTGTTATTATTTATTCAAAACTCAGTTTTAACCATAGTTTCAGCTAATTGTTGTTTTTCTGTTTCTTTTTGGAGGATGGCTTAAGGAAACATAACTTTTAAAACTACAGCATAAATCACAACAAAATTGTGGCCTAGAAAATAATTCTGAATCAACAAAGATGAACAAGTTTATAATAATTTCCTATAAAATATATTTGTCCTCTAAGTTCTGTTTAACATCTGAAATTTACAGTGATGTGTAAAAACTGGAGTACCTGGAGTCTGCTATTCTGGCTAATGGCACAGTGGAAGCAAGACAACTTAACTGCTTTAAGTTCAGAACATGAAGATATTCAAAAGTCAAAATAAATCCCCAAAGGATAAGTACTATATTTTATAGCTGACAGAAAAAAAACATAATTGCTGGGTTTTAATGAAAGACCACTTAGTAGACATTAGCTTCCAGTACTGGGTAAGATCACTTCAAGAAAATAGTTCAAATATCTCTTTTAAATGACATGGATGGATGGCTCTAGAAGAAACCATACTGAATGAGGTAACCCAGACCCAGAAAAAAAATATAATATATACTAACTCATAAGCGTCTTCTAGACATAAAGCAAACAAACAACAAAAAAACCCTACAGTCCAAAACCCCAGACAACCTACACAATAAAGAGGACCCTAAGAGAAATATACATGAATCTATATAGGAAGGAGAACAAGACAAGATCTGAGTAACTTCCGAGTGTGGGGGTCATGAAAGAGGGTGAACGGTAGGGGAAGAAGTGGAGGGGAGTGGAGAAAATATATAGTTCAATAAAAACAATAAAAATTTAAAAAATGACAGAGATCAGGAATCATAAATAATGTCAAGTACTTACATTGCAGTTAAAGAAACACACAGGTTCTTAAAGCAGCCCCTCCTGGGTATGCACAGTTTGTTTATGAGAAAACCCAACTGCATGCTCAGTTGTGAAAATATCTAATTTGGCATTCAAGTTCTAAGTGGGAGTAGAATGTGATGGTGAATTTGCAAAGCTCAGAGGGCATTCTGCACTAGCCATGCAGTTAGAAGCTGCTCCAGCATCAAGCTGTACCTTTCTCACATCACTGAAACATTTTCATTGTTAGAAGAGAATTATTTAGTGACTTAATAAAATGCATGATTCACAGAACAACCTATGTGTCAAATTGCAGATTATTCCCTTGTGTGCGTGTGCACGCATGTGTGTGTGCGATTGTGCGTGTGTGTGTGTGTGTGTGTGTGTGTGTGTGTGTGTGCTCTTGTGGGTCCAAAGAAGATTTCAGAAGCTGACTTCAGTTCTTTAGTTATCTTCTTCATTTACTCTCTAGCTTATCATTATTTGAGACAAGATCTCTCACTGGGCTTGTTGTTTGTGGATTTGACAGACTGGTTAGCCAGCAGGACAGAGGGATTCATCTGAACCTGTCTCTGTCACCGAGAGATGACATGAAAGCTGTTCACAAGCTATTGTTATAGGCTATCAATAATAAAATTGTTACTTCAAACATCTGAACTGCAGCCTGAAATTTCAGTACTCTTGGCAACATAAAAAGCTCGATATTTAAAGCTATGAATACATAATGCAAGCATATCATTTGTCAGGAAGTTTAGATATTTTTAATGATATTAATGTCTTCATGCAAGAAAAGATTTTTAAAAATGAAAGGTAAAGGTTGAGGCTTTCCTTTCTTACTCAAAGAGAGAATACTGAAAAAGAAATTTTTATCAAACATTATTATGTGACTAATAATTCAATAATCATCACTAAATAGGCAGTAATCAGGATAACACAGATGTTGTGAAAGTTCGAAAATGCACTATTAAAATTGGGTCTAATGATTTAAATTGTTTTTCCACTGAAATAACATTCACTTATCAGTTATTATTAGTGCTTAAAATCAATTCCTTTAATCATGAATTTAATTAAATCTCATAGTAACTGATGGTAAATTTTGCAAAATTTGCAGAAAGTTAGAATGAATCTCTTGACTTTGCTGGCACCATAAAATCACCACTTCCATCTCCATTAACACATCTTTGTGAGAGCTTTTTTTTAGAAATAAAGTAGTTTAAATACATTGTCCATTGTGTAATGTACTTTTTCATATATCCACCAAACCCTGTCATGTCAGGAAATGGGTTTCCCTACTTTCTAATGCCTTCCAACTTTCAGTTGCATCCCCTGCACTGCACCATCAACTACAACCACCCCCTCACATTGGTTCCGCACAATACTTTACTATATGAATTTCATACTTTGGTGTACCTAACTAAATTTTTAGTCCCTGAATCCAATGGCATATCTGTATTGCTAGAATGTTTAAATGGTCTGTTAAATTTTCCAATTATCTTTGAAGTCAAAATACATCCACCAATGAAACTCAAAATACTTGTATTCCTAGGTGATGCTGAGGCAATGAGTTGTAAACTCTTAGCTTCCTTGACTTGAATGTTGTCTTTGCATCATTTAAAAACCAGACATAAGGCATTTGCAACCCCGCCCTTTGTCACACTTGACCATCCTTCTTCTAAGTCTGTGATTGTAGTGGCTTTAATTAGAAATGCCCCCTGGAAGACTCAGGCACTGAGTTGTTGGTTCTCTTAGGGGATATTAAGAAATTTTTAGGAGCCATCGCGAAGGAAATATGCCACTGGGAACAGGATTCAAGAGTTCATAGCGGCATCCTTTTCCCAGCCACTTGTGTTATGCTTTTGGTGTTTGGTTGAAGATATGATCTCCCAACTTCTTGCTTGTGCTACCATGCCTACGTTTTGCTGACGTTTCCCCACATGACAGTACTCATCCCACTGGAACCATAAGCCAAAATAAAATTTCTTCTCTAAGTTTCACTTGGTCATAGAACCAACATTAAAGTAACTCTTGCATTAATAAACCAATTGATCCTGATCACGCAGACACAAATCCAAAGTATAGGTCTAGCTAATGAAAATGATTGATCAGAATTATGTAAATAAAGTTTTGCTCATGATTTAGGCATAGTAGCAGAAAGTATTAAGGCATAGGTAGTCCTCAGTTTAAGGTACTAAGAGGTTGAGTGATATGAAAATCACTGTAGATAATGAAAATGTTCAAGGATTCTAAAGAGTTTTGAGATTATTTGTTCAGAATCATATTTGGAGTATGCAATAGAACAAACAAGCATTTAAGTGAGTTTGGTCAATGAGAAAGTCAAATACTCAGTCCAATGTCTTCCTTAGGAAATGCAGTCCTTGGATGTCACTGGGTAGAGATTTTAGGGCAAATGATAAATGAATCTCCTAAAGAGGACTAAAGTCCTCTCCAAAGGCAAGATTGGAAATTAGAGTGATGTCATTTTAGGTGATGCCGTCTAATCTGCAATGTGGAACTGGGGTATCATTTTAAGAGTCATGCAGGTCTCAGAAGAGTGTATAAGTGAAGGCACTGAAACAGAAATAATGAAGCTAACTTCAACAAAGCTCGGGAACCAGGTAACGAGTCCCTTGCCTATGGGGCAATGTATTGAGTCCCAGGAAAGCATTTGACCTCAATTTTTCCAGCTTTTGTGGGACTAAAATAAGAAAAAGATAAACACATACTGTGATAAAATAAAACTTTACATAGGCATATATTAGTTGAATTACAACTGGAAGAGACGTAGAGTATGTCATTGAAATTTTCAGTTAAATCAAAAATCTAGTACCTATATGTGGATATGAAATTACTACTGATATCCTTTTCAAGGGCATAAAATGCTGTATTTTAAGAAGGTAAATGTGTGTCATAATTATCAGTAATGTCTTAAGACAGTTTTAGACAGTAGGAATGTCTTAGAAAGGCTTTCTACTGTGAGTTTATTATATAGGGACTTTTGTGATTGGACATTTTGATTGTCTGTAAAGTAGCACATTCTCAGAATTTTATATCTTGAGGTAGACAGGTTTTACATAATGTATTGCTGTTTTCAAGACAAGAAGATAGAATCACCCTGAAGAAGTCATGCGGTGTTAGGATAACTACCTGCAATTTGGCTTCATGTTTATTGGGGACATCCTGGCTATGGGATGAGAAGTGCTACATCACTGTGCTACACCTACATATTCTGAAGTGCAGTTTACAGTTTACTAATACCCAGTATTCAAAGTAGTCAAAGGCACTGAGGAACCGTAACTTCCTGCTCTCTGGCAAGCAACCAAGAACCAGGGAATGACATTGGTAGAATACACCAGCGGGGTTAAGTTTGGGTCCATGCTTAGGAATCTTTCATACTCACATTGAGTTGTGGTATACTGCGTTCATAACCCAAAGCACACAGGTGAATCTGAGTGAGAGGAATCACAGAGAAGTCCAGAATGTAAACAGGCATTTGCTGTGCTAATGCTGTGTAGCACCTAGGTAAGAAAAGCTAAGTCTTTCTTCATTCCTTCCTTCCATCCATCCATCTGTACTATCTGCTCTTCCTTCCTTCCTTCCTTTCTTCCTCCTTCCCTTCCTTTATTGTGAGTGAATGTACATGTGAGTCTGCATATGTATGTGTGCATGTGAGTGTGTATGTATGTGAGTACATGTGTGTGCATGCATGTGTGTGCGCATGTGAGGAATGCTATGGTCATTAATAGCCATCACAAGTAATCTATAACATAGGAAGTAGCCGTTAAATATGCTATAATGAAGGCGCTATCGAAAGATGGACAAATATGGCTGTTTGGAAACAAAACCTATGGGTTAGGAATGTGTTTCCATCAGAATGCTCAAAGTACTAAGAGATACCATAGTTACATGAGCAGGTTAAACAAACTCTGTGGAAGAATATGTTATGGTAATGTCATAAACAAGCTCTTGGGGAAAGGTGCTAGCATGCATTTTTTTTTCTGCAAAATTTCTTTGAGATCATAAAAACTAGAATTCCCAAGCTGGTAGACAGGAAAAGGCACATGGCAGTCCTTCAGAGATAGAAGTAAAGTGGGGTAGGAAGGTTGAAATGGACACTAATCAAATGTTTGTAAAATCTATATTTTCTTATCTTTAGCAGAATTATTAGTTTTGTTTCTATGATAACATTCTTCCACAGAGTGGAATTCGTAGGTTACTTATCAAATTATACATAAACTATTGTACTTAAGTGAAGAAAATAGATCTTTAGATAAATCAAATATATTTCTATAATTCACATGTATCATACAATTTTATTCTGGCATCTTTATTCTGTTTTCAGCAAGAAGATTGACACGAAATTCCCAGATAGATACCTATTTCTATAAACATTACAGCCTGTTTAGAGTATGTAAATGTATCTCTCATTATGTAATTTGTGTAGCATTAAGATCTGAGACTGGAGCCTACAGAGGTGGCTCAGCAAAAAAGATCATTCAATGCACTCCTTGAGCTAAGAATAACATATTTATTGTTGGTCTTAGTTTTTCTTCTAGCTAATAAGGAAAATTGAGGTGCTACAAAAGTTTATAAATATAAAATCTTACAAGGCATCACATCCACAAAATCATACTCCTACAAAGATGCTTCCACCCAAGAAGAATTTTAAACATGCTTCAAACCACATTTTAGGGGAAAAAAAGCACAAATTAAAAAAACTGCCCTTTAAGAAATTTCAAATAGGATCAAGAATTGACACATACTACAGACAACATAAAAAATATGAAGCTCAAATACTGAATTATTAAATGTATATTTTCAAATTATGTACACTTTTGCACACTGTTTAGAGTAGTGATAAGCTTGAATTAGAGAGTAGAAGATATAAAATATATTGAGAAGTTTTAAAAAATAAACATGCAGAAAAGGTCTGATATTTTAGAAAGGTTTAAATTTTGCCCTTACCAGAATGAAATACTAGCATGTATCTTTCTATTTTTTATTAGTATTTCATTTAAATTTTCCTAGTTGCAGAGTGGAAGGAGGGAGAATTAGAGCAAGGAAGTCAGGACCACGAGGAGTTGGTCCACCTACTGAGACAGTCTGACTGAGCTAATGGGAGCTCACCAACTCCACCTGGACTGGGACTGAATGAGCATGGGACCAAACTGGACCCTCTGAATGTGGCTGACAATTGGGGCAGACTGAGGGGCCAATGACAATGGCACTGGGATTTGTCTCTACTGCATGTTCTGGATTTTTGGTATCCTAGTCTATTTGGATGCTCACCTTCCTAAGCCTGGATGTAGAGGTCAGGGCCTTATCTTCCTAAGCCTAGAAGTAGGGGGAAGGGCCTTGGACTTCCCACAGAGCAGGGTACTTTGCCCTCTCTTAGGTCTGGAGGGGGGGTGGAGGGAGGGGGAAAGAGGGACCGGAAGGAAAGTGGGAGGAGGGGAGGAAGTGGAAATTTTGACTTGTATTATTTATAAAGTAATAATTTAAAAAATGAAAAAATCCTATTATATTGTATTTTATTATTTAAAAACTATTTTTAAATTTAAATATATATTATTGTATTCTTCTCCTCCCCCAAGTACTCCTACTATCATCTCCTATTCACTATCTGCTCAGCTTTTAAGCTTTTCCTCAGGAAAACCATAGAAACCCAATATAACAACAAAATTCCCCAAACCACCACACAGGGAAAAGTAACTGTAACCAAATTAAAGGAGTAGTTAACGAATGTATAACGGACTCTATAGCTTTGTGTTGTTATTGTTTTGTTTTTGTTTTGTGTGTGTATGTGTGTGTGTGTGTGTGTGTGTGTGTGCGCGTGCGCAAGCCAGTTTGACAGAAAAAAATTTACATTTTCTGGGCAAGTTCCAGTAGAAGTCATGATTTGGGTTCTATTTTTTTTAGCATTTTAATCAAGGGTTCCACTGTAGCAAGAAGCCTTTCATCCAGCTTTCATAACTACAGGAAGCTCAGTTCTGCTCTGGCATGGAGAAGGTAGAGAGCAATGAGAATAACAAATCTTACCTTGCTTTTCCAATCATATACTTTTTACAGTGGTATATCATTACACTGACTGCCTAACTGAATTACAGTGGTCTGCCATTACCTGTTACTGCAATTGGTTAGAGAATTCAATGTCATCTATTTCTTCAAAGGTTGTGTCTTTGTGAACAACACTCTAGCCAAAGCTCATGTCATAATCAGAATCAAAACTTGCCAATAGTGTCTATTATCAGGTCAAGGTTAACACAAAAAAAGCACATTAGTGCAATTTAAATAGAAGCAGATCCTTCCAAAAGAGAGCTTGATGAATCTGTAATGAGAAGAGAGATATTAGCTTTTCTTCTCAACCAGCAAATCATTTTCATATAAACCATGAAAGCCTTGAGGGGAGCCACCACAAGTTAAGGACCTGCTTACCATCTTTATCCTGTTGCAACCATTCTCTTCTGTACTAATGAATATATTCTGTTCTAGGAAGACCTTCTAAACTTGTATTTAATTGGTGATATAATAAATAATTTTATATGTATTTTTTTAAAAAAATCTGAAGCTGGATGGTTGTGATGCACACACTTATCCCAGAACTTGGAAGGCAGAGGCAGGTGGCTGTCTGTGAGTTCCAGGCCATCCTGGTCTACAGAGTTAGTTTCAGGACTGTTAGGGCTGTTATACAGAGAAATCCTGTCTCTGAAAACAAAAAGCAAAAAATTAAAAACAGTTTGTTGGAAACTCCAGTAAGGCATTTTATATTAATCTAGGTAGTTGGATAAAGAGTATGTGTGGAGAGCCCTTTACAGTAAAATTACTTCTACCTCATGAACCCATTCTTAGTCCTTAACTATTGGAACTGCGGAGAGTCGAAAAGTAAAATACTTTAAGAAGTAAAGCAAAAGAAAAACGTCTTTGCAATCTCTACCAAAGACTCTATCTGTTGAAATGCCTAAGAGAGTTTGCAGAATTTACACAAAGCCTTTATTGAAAAATAATTGGAAGCCACCCACAGCGTGCTATAATAAAAATTCCAATTTTTCATCCTTTCTAATTCTGACAGAGTTAGCTTTCTTGTCTGCAACATGAAAATTGAAACATAATAGGTTTTGCCCAGTGTTTAACAATATAAGATTTTTTCTTATATTGCTAAGAGTCCTTAATCTTGTTCTCAGAAAATACCTAGAAATTCCACTAAATAATTAAATCATTTTTATCTCCCATGTATTCAGTTTTACAAATGGAAAAACCATCAAAACTCAGCTTACAGCACCTATTACTTTGCTGTAAATAAATCAAAATTTAATTTTTGTCTTTATTATGTCAGAGTCAAAGGGTCCATGACAGCCTAGGTTAAACAATATACCATACAAACTTCTGTAAGCAAATAGGAAACAGTGTCTTAGTTATGTATCTCATGAGTCCAATAGACTGAAAAAATATGAAGAATATATATTACATACATTTGTTAAACATGCATTTTTAATTTAAAATTAATTATAAAATTTGTAAATAAAAGGTAAACATTATTACTCATAAATATAATGAGAATATGTCTCTGCCAACTAATAATCTAATTCATACTTGGAATACATAAAAACCTTTTATAATTTTATTTAAGTATTTAATATATTAAACACATGAAGTAAAATATCATATTTAAGGTATACCAAATGACTGTATATACAGACAGTATAGAGTGATTATATAGTCAATTTCTACTCTGCATTTTGCACAGCTTTATGATACTTGTATGCATGCCATGTGTGTTGAGGGAGATTCTGCGTCTGTATCTCTCCTTTGAAGTAAGCATGTATTGTAGTTAACAAAACTTCACATTGGAGTCCAAGAACAAATAAACCATTTAACTATTGAAGCTTCATGAAAATGCATATCTTCTCATTTCTGCCCCCTCTAGTCACTGACAAATGCTACTCTATTGGGTGTTTCTAGAAAGTGGCCTTCAAACTCTTTGTATTAGGAATCAGGCACTTGTGTGGCTCAGAGGTTGGCTTATTTCACACAGCAAGCATTCTCCAGATGCTCCATGTAGTCACAAATGTCATACTTTCCTTTTTTTTTTTGCATTCATTTATGACTGAATAATATGTCCCCATGTGTGTATTTAGCCTGCTTTGGACATTCATGCTGTTTCACATTTTAGTTATTATGACAATAATGAAGTAAACAAGAGAGGCAATCAATTCATCATGCATGAGGTGTTACAATTATTGCTCTTTAAACACAATGGTAACAGAACTGTAGAGTGATGTTTCTAAAAAGCTAAAAGGAAAAATATTCACAAAGACTATATTCATTTTATATCTTTTTGGTTTGAATCAATAATTTTATTGCCTTTGGATACCTACCCTATTTTGAGATTAATGAACCTTAATGTGACTCAATTTACTATTTATTTATTTATTTATTTATTTATTTATTGTTTTAGTGTAGCCTGTACTGTTTTCCATTGTTTTACCTCCCACAAACAGTAACAAATAATTCTGTTTTACTCATTTCTTTGCTAATACTTGTTTCTCCTAATATTTTATAAGAGGTGTCATGATGTGGGCATCCCCTCTGGGTACTGTGATTAGCATTAATGAATAAAGAAACTGCAGTGGCCTCTTGATAGGACAGAACTTAGGTAGGTGGGAAAGATGAAACTGAATGCTAGGAGAAAGGAGGCAGATTTAGGAAGAAGCCATGTAGCTGCTGGAGACAGATGCTGGGAATTTTACTGGGCAAGCCACAGCCACGTGGCAATATACAGATTAATAGAAATGGGTTAAATTAATATAAGAGATATCAATAAGAAGCTAGAGCTAATGGGCCAAGCAGTGTTTTAATTAATTCAGTTTCTGTGTGGTTATTTTGATTCTGGGTGGCCAGGAAAAACAAGCAACTCTCCCCCAACAGTGTCAAGCAATAACTTGTTACGGGTTTATTTATGCTTATCACCTGATTAGTGATTAAGGGTTTTGTGAATCTATTGGCTATTTGTTTGTCTTCTGAGAAATGTCTATTTAGATTATTGTGAGAATTTTTTTTAACCATGGCGTTCATTTTCTTGTCATTAGCTGTCTTTCTCCATGTGCTTTGGATATCAATTTCCTTATGGCTAGATGTTTAACAGGTATGTTCTTCCATTCTGTAGATTGCATTTCCATTGTATTGATTTGTTTCTTCTGCTGTACATATGCTTCTAAGTCTGATGTAATCCCACTCATTTTTTTTTTGCTTTTGTTGATTGTGCTTTTTATATAATAGCCTAAAAAAACTCAATGCCAATATGATTCATGGACTTTCTGTATGTATTTTCTTTTTCTACAAGGCAATAAAAGGTTCCTTTCTCCAGAAGATTTGTAGCATCACTTAACCAAGCAAGAAGTCCAGCAGGGTCACTGATTGTTTTCCTAATAACCTATGTGTTTCCTCTAGGGGATTTCTTCATTTCATATCTTACTTTTACATTTCAATACATCTTTTGTCCTATCTAAGAGTTTCATTACTGTGGTACCCACTAAAAATGATGTGAGCCGACATTTCCTGTCTTTTTTTCTTGTAAGGAAAGCTTCCAACCTTTCATTAGAACATGGGACAGCCTTGCAGTTTCTATGTGGCCTTAAATGTGATGGGCATTCTTTCTTACTATATTGGTATTTTTCAGTAATAATGAATATAATTTTACTTCTTACTATATTGTTGAGGGCTTTTATCACAAAGGAATGCCAAATTTTGTCCAATAATCTTAAAAAGATCTCAATATAGATAACAGTATTCCTTTGTTTTAAGTCTGCTATGATCTATCATATATATTGGTACACCTATTTTAATCATTGCATTCTTTTTCCTCCAATATAATATTTTCATTAATTGTTTAGGGAATTTCATACAATGTACCTTGATCATACTTGCTCCCCATCCCTCCCACTCTTCGCCTGCCTCCCCCACCCCTAAAAACAAACAAACAAACAAACAAACAAACAAAAACTAAGTTTAATTTGTGTTGCCCATATACTCATTGGAGCACGGTCAATCTCCTAGTCTTTTACAGAAAACAGTTCTTCCCCACGCCCCTGCCAAAAGCCATCAACTATGAATAGCTACACTTTAGCGTTTTTATCATAATTTTTAAGGACTCTCTTCAATAGATTCCCGTCTGGACTCTTTCTTTCTTTGGGAGGTTGGGAGTTTGGAGCTTGTCACAGACGCCTTCAATGTCTTCTCCCCAAGGCCGGACAAGTAACAAGAGCAGCACTGAACACAGGCAGCACCGGCTCCATGAGGCATACTAGGTCCAAGGACTGAGCAGCAGCACAGGTGAAGCAGGCCGTGACAGGTAAGAAGAGCCCCCTGTGTTGGCCAGAGCCTCCCAGGACCCAGACTGGTCCTACAGAGCAAAAACAAGCTCCTTTGCCTGCTGTGGCCACACTCTACAGCATGCTGCTCCATTCAGCCATCTTTTTTTTCCAATTCCACGAAAAGCATCTTCCTAGAATATCTGCCTTGCTGTTGTTGCTGCTGTTGCTGTTGTTTTGTTCCTGAGATATAGAGTGCTCTGCAGGTTCATCCTTAACTGCCTCCGAGTCTCCTCAAAAAGCCTCTGTGAGACCCATTCTTGCATTCTTGATCATAATGTATGCTGCCTCCCCAGCACTGGGACTACAGATGCCAGTCACTATACCCAGCCCTCTAAATGAGTGCTGAGGGATCTGAGCTCATCTTATTTGTTTGTTTGGTTTTTTTGTTTATAGAAACAGGATTTCTCTGTAGCTTTGGAGCCTGTCCTGGAACTAGGTCTTGAAGACCAAACTGGCCTCGAACTCACGGAGATCTGCCTGCCTCTGCCTCCCGAGTGCTGGGATTAAAGGCATGCACTACCACCTGAAAATGTTTATACTTGTCCAGAAAGCACCTTACCAAAATAAGCCATCACTTCAACCACTAGGTTAATAATTATTATTAATCATTTGTGGACAATCTTCTATCGTTATATAGTTACCTTTCTAATATTTGTGACAACTTTCAACATAAAATCTTTTCTATGCTAAGTGTGGTCATTTTAGATGTTTGGGGGATACAATTTTCATGAGATAGCTTTTTCATGTCCCTTTTAGTCCAAAAATGATTAAATGTCTTGTAATCTTTTAACTGTAAAATTTAATATGTATGTAAAGCATTTATTGCTCTCTATGGATATGCAGTTTTCCTTTTGATAATTCTCTGTCTGCTTTGGAGTTCCATTACTACTTCTCGCCTCTCATGTCTCTTTTTTGATGTGATACGTTCCACAGCAGCAAGTACTGACTCCAGGAGCTGCACATATTGTGTATTGGTTGTATTGTATGTGTGTGCAATAAGACATCTCAGAGTTGTATCACTCAACTTTAGGATAACAACATCTTTATTTCAATCACATACAAAACTTAAGGCACACCCCTTTCTACCTTTTTGGTTTTTTTAATCATAGATTTATACCTTTTAATATTAAGAGCATCTTGAAGATGTAATTGAGTTTTAACATTTGTGTTAGTTAAAATTTATTTCCAAGACACCATTGTACCATAAAAATGTTCTACATTTGACTACATCCTGGCATTTATAACGAGTAGTATACTTTAACAGTTTTCATGCTGCTATGTAGTGTCTTTTGCTTTAGTTTGAAGACATACTGTTAGCATATTTTACACATTCAGAGTGGTAAACTTTAATGTGAAGTCTTTGACTCTTTTTCACTTCTAAACCACAGCTTCACAGGCTAAAGTGTCCACAGCTGATCGCTGTTTGCACTTTTTTATTAATTCTTTGAGAATTTGTGCATTGCATTATGATCATATTCGGATTCCCCACAACTCACCACAGAGCTACCTACCTTCCCTGTTCAGGCAACCATGTGACCTCATTTCCCCCCATCCATCAAGTTCAGTTCGTGATGCCCATATATTCTTGGATGTGTGGTCTTCCACTGGAGCTTGGTCAACCTACCAAGGCCTCTATTCCTAAAGAAAGCTAACTTTCCCCTCTCCCAGCAGCCATAAGTTGCCAGTACCTCTTATGTTAGAGGTGGGAATTCATGCCCACTTCCCCTCTGCATGATAAGATTTGGTCTGGTTTGAGCTTCCACTGTCTTACACAAACACTGAGAATCCACTTCCACAGCTCTCCTGTTCTACTGTCTTCTGGTAAACATTGCTTTGTGAGGGGTTGTTTACTTTTGTATATATTTTCCCATTCTGTCATAGCTGCAAATATTTTCAATGAGAAGTATGACAATATATTAATGGAGACCCTATTATATATTATGAGTCAGTCAATCTCTCTCTCTCTTGCTCTCTCTCTCTTGCTCTATCTATCTATCATCTATCTCTTTCTCTCCATTTCAAAATAGTCTCTTACAACAATTAACTATAATGTAACTTTCAATACTTTCATTTGAATTAGTTTGGATCCTTTAAAAACTATGACTTGGGATAATTGTATCCCTCCCCAGACTGTGAATGTTTTCAACCCATAGGTTTTCAAGTAAGGTTTTTGCTCATTTCTTCTATTCCTACCCAACTTCCATAATTTATATATCCATAAGTATAGCGATGTCCTCAAATGTCCTCGTGCTTCCTCTCAACTCTTACAGTTCTGTTTGACTGATCTGGAAAACTTTTAAGTGGTGAATGCTTATTTTTATGTTTTTTCTTCTGAATATTTGGGTCTGCTGATGAAAATATATACATTGATTTTTTAATTCTTTCATTGTAGCTTTCAGCTCCAAGATTTCTGTTTGGTCCCTTTTAAATGTTTCCTATTTATTTATTAACCTGATTTGGTATATTTTTTTTAACCTACATTTCATTTAGTTGCCCATCAGTTTTCTTGAATTCTAATGCTTAGAATGATTTTCTTCTTATTTTTCACCATCCTCCTCTCCCCTGATTCCAACTCTTCCATCCCATGCTATTCACACACTCTCTCACTTGTATTCATGTTCTTTTCTTCAATTATTATTGTCTGCACACAAACACACATGAAAGAGAGAGAGAAAGAGAGAATACCTACTGAGTCCATTTAGTGTTGCTTATATGTTTGTGTGCTTGTAAGTGCATATGTTTATGTATTTATATGTTCATATGTTTATATTTAAGACTGAACACTTGAGTTTCTTTTCATTTATTATTGTTTTCCACTATTGTTTTAAACTTTTTATTGATTATTTGTGGATTTCACATCATGCATCCAGATTCCACTTATCTTCCTCTCCTCTGTCCTTGCCACCTCCCTCCCCCAAAAAACAACATTTAAAAGTAAAAACTGAAACCAAAACAAACAAACAAAACCAAAAAAGTTCTTGGCATGGAAGCTGTAGCGTGGCCCAGGGAGTCATACAGTGTACCCTTTAGTCCATATGCCTTTACTTGTAACTGCTCATTGATATGAATCATTCAGCCATTACAGGCTATCCTCGTGGGTTTATATAACGTATCATGAGGCTAGTCCCTAGCGACAATTGATTTTTACACTATCAGCAGCCATTTCATGATATCATTTTGAATTCTATTCTCCATGATTTATAATGTTTCTCTGAGATTGATCATTAGTACCTTGTAATTTCTTTCAATGGTATTGTGTTTGCTGAATCCAGGTGGTTCATTATCCACATTCCAGACAGCTTTGCATAGGTTTCTGCCCATTTGAAAGAACAAACATCTCTACTTGTCTTTCCAGGTTACTCATTGTACATAGTGCTTTCTCATGTTTCTGAAGCTGGTAGGATTGCCTACACACTCCAGTTGAGTGGAAGTTAATCCAGTACATAAGAGAGCTCAGTGTTCTCCTTCTCAAGGTTGGAAGGCATGCTGTGCACAGGACTGATGCAGTCCTGGCTATGGTCTGGTTCATGTGTGCTTTGGGCATCCACTAGGACCTTGATCAGTGGAATCTGTTGTTCTAGCAAGGATAGCTCAGTAGATGGAGTCTCTGCTATTAGATACACAAACAGGTTTGAGTTTCCTCAGACTGTTCCAGGGCTCCTTCTTGGACCTTCAGTGGACCTCTGAATAGACTGTGCTGGATTCAGGCAAGTTAGAAAAGTAACAAAATTGAAGGTAGGATGACTTCAAGATAAACTGCCAACACCAATATCTGTGGGTTTGCCTCTGGGGAAGGGGGGATGGATGGCTACAGCTCCTTTGAAGTCATTGAAAACTCTTAATTTAGTGACTTAACTTTGAGTTATTTTAGCTAACTTCACAAGACCATTTTAAAATCTACAATGGGATGGCAATGAAGATGTACTATATAGAAATTAAAAGTTTTCCAAAGTATAGAATTAGAAGGAAAACACGCGCACATACACACACACACACACACACACACACACACACACACATTAATTATACTGGTATACTTTTAACCCCTTTCTTTTCTGAACTACATCATTTAAATTACTCCTATTTGACAAAATGGATGGAAATTGTAGAACAATCACCAAATATGCTTAGGTTGGATTTTTTTTAGCACATTTTGGTATTTTCTTTTTCTCTGTCTTTATTTCTATTTGAAATAGAGTGGGAAGCTGTGCTTTTCCCTGTAGACAGTTCACCAACAACTCCCAAGCTTGCGGGCTACTTTAGTCTTTTACTATCTAAATTCAAACTGTTATCACACAGTTCTCTCTAAATCACCAAACTCTGCAAGCCTATTTTCTCTTCCCAATTCTGTTTGCCACTTATTTTTTTACGCTGTTGCTTGTAATACCAATTTCAACATCCTTTTCTCTCTACATTTGAAAGATTTATTTGCAAGAAGACTTGATAACACTGATTTAATACTAAACATTAAGATAAAGAATTAAATTTTTGTTTTGTATCTTCATTTTTTAAAGAAAATAACCAGCATATAAAATTATAATCTAGTTTTTGTTACATATTTATTGTGGGGCTAATCATTTAACCATCAAATGAAAACTATTAAAAAAAAGATAACTCAGACACCAAACACAATCTTGGTAAAGTATCACTACCTTTATCTTTGTTTGAGTAATTTTCAATCTATTAAAGATTAAAAAAAACTATTCATGCCATGTTCAACTCTTAAGCAATAATCTCTCTCTTACTGTGTGTGTGTGTGTGTGTGTGTGTGTGTGTGTATGTGTGTGTTGTGATCATATGGATGAATGTACAGCAGGACAGAGGTTGACAACAGGGGTCTTCTTCAATCTCTTTCTATACTATTTGTTGTGACAGGTCTCTCAAGAAACCTATAACTCGTTGATTGATTATAATGGATTGTTAACAGGTTCTAGGGAATCCCCTGATTCTGCTTCCTAGTGCTGAGATTGCAGGTATACACTGTCATACCTAGCTATTATGGATGGTGGGAATACAAACTCAGTCCTCATGTTGGTATAGCAAGCAAATTACCCACTGGGCTACCTTTCCTTCCCCAACAATCAATGTCTTTAAAAAAACTTTTATTGCACTTACATATTTGTCTTATATTGAAGTGGGGAGTTTGAAGGTCTAGAGCCTGCAGTGGTATTTCAACTGTATCTTAATAAATAAAGACTGCCTGAAGAGCTGAGAATAAAACAGTCCCACTGGTTAGCTTCACAGTCCAGGTTATGGTAGCACACAACTTTAATCCCAGTAGCCACAATGACATACATCTTTAATCCCAGTAGCCACACAACTAGTTGCCACAGAAATCACATAGTGCATGCCTTTAATGATGGTGGTGCATTGCCGCGCACCGCGCCCCCCTCTCCCCTGTCTGCGCTCTATGCTCTAGAATCCAGTTCGCGAGCTTTGGGCAAGGAGCTGGAGGTTGAGGAAACAAATGCAGACAGACCGAAACACAGACCTCCAATCACTGGTACAAAGCCCTTCTTTAATAGCACCATGGAGGCTTAAATACACAGCCGTCAATGGCCAACAGGTGAAAATCCCATCCTCTGATCCTCTAGGTAAGGCACAGCTTTTAGTAACTTCAATTAGAAGGCTCTAGACAGGGAAGAGCAGCTGAAGGCCAGGACTCAATTGGTCCCAACAGTGCATGCCTTTAATCCCAGCCCTACACAGGATTATAAAGTGGAAGGAAACAATTCTCAACACACAATCTCATTCTGAGATTCTTAGAGGTAGGATGGCCATTTCAGAATGAAGTCAAGGTAAAAGCAAGTAGCTGGTTGTTTTGCTTTTTGAATCTTCAGGTTGAATTCCAATTTCTGACCCTGAGTTTCATTAACTGTGCTTCAAGAGCCTGCTACAACATATGTGTAGAAGGCAGAAGACAGCTCATGGAAGTGGTTCTGTTTTTCCCTCACATGAGTTCCGGGGATTGAATTCAGGTCAAAGGGCTTGATGGCTACCACCCTCACCACCTGAGCTATAATCTCTAGCCCACAAAAATTAATGTTTTAGCAAGAAAAACAAAATATCAGCTTTTAATATCTTTTACCCATATCTGATACTTCTTAAGATCTCATTAAACATAGAGATGCTTTTACTGCAAGCATGAAAGTAATGGCAACTTGCTACTAAATTTATTCAACTCTTTAGTAGGGTTATGAAAGAAGGACTGGTCCTCCCAGCTCCCCCTAAGTCCAGGAAGGTGAGCAACATAGTGAAGGGAACCCTGATGGCTCTTTGGCTTGGAGAGGGAGGGAGTGGGGGTATGGGTGGAAGGGAGGGGAGGGAAGGGGGAGGAGGAGGGGATGAGATGGAAATTTTTTATAAAAAAATAATTAAAAAAAAGAAAATCATATATGTTTTAAAATGGCAATAATACATATAATATTCTGAATAAAAAAAGAAAGAAAGAAGGACTGGAATGAAGTTAGTATTAATAATGCCCTTTAGGTTTGGATGCTATGAAGCAGGTAAAAGGATTATGGAAACACAGAAGAAAAAGAAAAAGAAACGATGTAGAAGAGATGACCTGTTCTCTAATCTGAAGCTGGGTTTCCTGAAAAATAAACAGATCACCAGTTATGTCAATAAATTCATATGACACTGATCCTCAGTTAATGAAAGGCAATCAAGTGAGGCATACAGGATTACTTGGAGCATGGCATTAAACACATCAGAGAGAAGGGTAACTAGCAGCACTCACCTAAAACTTTGTGCAATAAAATGTATCAAAATTTTGTTTTCATATTTATTTTTATGCTAATATTTGATATCTAAGTTTTCTGGCATTTGCTGAATAAACAGAATACACTGAATTACCAGTATATCATAAATAAAATTCAGTTGTTTAACTTTATTATGTTTTGCTGGTTGCCATGCCTATGAGTATGTCAATTTCACACTAGCTTAATTAGTGGAACATTCAAGTTTGAAATCAAGGGAAAATACTGTATGTTTTTCATCTATGAAATTGTTGTGACTCTTTTAAGTCCATTTTAACTTAATATTCAGTTAACCATTCAAAAATAATTATTTACCAATTTATAAAAGCCTTAAAACGATGGAAACAGCAGAGACCATTCTCTTGTACCTCACATGTAGCCCTCTTCATTGATATTCACTGCTTTCATTGTGTTTTCTTTATCACAATTTAACAAATACCCTGACAATGTTGTTACCTAAGTCCATATTCATTCAGTTATATTCGTATATAGTTATAATATTCTAAACTTCTTTAATTACTTCCTGTAGTCCTAAAGTATTTTAAATAGAAATTATTTTGTAGTTAATGCATGCTAGCAAAAATTGATATGCACTTTTTTTCAAACCAAGTAGATATAAAATGAATATAGAGTATTTATAGACACCTTTCCTTTTATCTCTTTGGAAACACCCCTTTATAGCTCTGTTACCACTGTGTTTAAAGAGCAATAATCACAACATTCTCCTTATAAACCATAAATTGTTGTATCTTAATCAATATTTTTTGTCTTTGAAATCATCACTTTTATGTGAAGAGAGGACATTTCTATATGCCATCTTCTGCTAATAGAATAGCACATGAGTAGAAAGATGAAAGTTGCAGCCTCTAAGGCAGTGTTTCTCAACCTTCTCAATACTGTGACCTTCATGCTGTGGTGAGTCCCAGTCATAGAATTATTTTTATTACCGCTTTGTAACTGCAACATTGCTACTGTTATGAATCATAATGTAAGTATCGTGGGATTTTTAGTGGTCTTAGGCAACCCCTGTAAAAGGGTTGGTTGTGTGACACCCAAAGGGCCTTGACTCACAGGTTGAGAAATACTGCCCTAAGGATTTAGTAGTGGCACAAATACCTGCTCAGCAAGAGGAAATGCCTGGTACTAGAATCCTAGGCAACTGCCAAGGTCTAGTGAACTCAAGACTCTTGAAGAACAGCCTGCATCTACCACTTTCCTAGACTGGAACAATCCCTAACTACACTCTGAATATTTGTTCATAAGCCCACAGAAACATGGAATCCTCAAAGAATGAGTTAGTATTTAATAACCAGGTATGTGTATCCAGAGAATGTTAGGCAAATTATGGCTTGAAAAAAATTTCAGTTGTCCAAGTTAGAGTCTGTTAGTTCAAGAAATCAGAGACATGAAGGCTTAAGGTTCCTATTTCCATAACATATTAGATAACAGTGCAGTTAAGGTTTAGACTGGGCAGGAAACAGGCGGTACTGTATTACCACTACATGGCACAACTTAAGTTTTTAAGAAGTGCTTAACCTTTTAAGAAATGCTCCTGGGGGGCTGGAGAGATGGCTCAGCAGTTAAGAGCATTGCCTGTTCTTCCAACAGTCCTGAGTTCAATTCCCAGCAACCACATTGTGGCTCACAACCATCTGTAATGAGGTCTCCTGGACAGTAAAGAATTACAGATTCACAATAGGACAGATTCAGACATAAAAGACCTTTATGGGTCACAATGTTGGATGAGTATACGTAGGCTTGGGAAAGAGAAAAAAATAGAGAGAATAAAGTTAATGCTTAAAAAAGGGTAAAGTCTTCAAAGAGACAGAATACAGATAATTATAGATTAAAAGAAATGAAAAAATAAGCCATGTAAAAAATGGAAAGTTCACAGATAGTCTGGATTCTTTGTATTATTGTGTTTTCTTTAAAATTTTTGACTGTGAAGGAGCTAAATACGGAGACTGAGCCAGTTTGAACTGGTTTGAACTGGTCTTGACCAGATTGAACCAGTTTGAACCGGTCTTGACCAGATTGACCTGGTTTGAACTAGTATGAACCAGTTTGAATGGCTGGAACCGGTCTGAACTGGCCTCAACCAGATTTAACCGGTTTTAACCTGTTTGAACCGGTCTAAACCTGTCTCGACTGGATTGAACCAGTCTCAACGAATTGAACCAGCTTGAACCAGTCTGAACCAGTCTCGGCCTGATTGAACCAGTCTGAACTGGTCTTAGCCAGATTGAACCAGTTTGAACTGGTTTGAGCCGGTCTGAACCAGATTGAACTGGATTGAATGGTTTGAGCCAGTCTGAACCGGTCTCAACCGGATTTAACCGGTTTGGACCACTCTGAACCGGTCTGAACCAGGTCTGAACTGGTCTGAGCTGGTCTCAACCAGATTGAACCAGTCTGAACCGGTGGTGACTGGATTGAACCAGTTTGAACAGGTCTGAACCACTTTGAACCAGCCTGAGCTGGTCTGAACCAGTCTCAACAGGTTTGAACTGGTCTGAACCAGTCTCGCCATAATTGAGCCGGTTTGAGCCGGTCTGAACTGAGAATAAACCAGACTGAACTGGTTTGACCTGGTCTGAACTAGTTTGAACTGGTTTGAACCGGTCTGAACCAGTCTCAACGGGATTAAACAGGTTTGAACTGGTTTGAACCGATCTGAACTGGTTTGAAATGCAAATGTGTACGTCTTTAATGTTCCTAACAAAAGTCAAGTCATAATATTTAGCAAAATATCATGAATACCTCTTGACCATTATTAACTCTATCTTCATAATTCAGGGTTAGATTGCTTATTGTGTGCTATTCTCTTTAAGCTGGAAACCACAATGCTTTACATTTTGATTGTCAGTATCTTAAACTGTAGCCTAAATCTCCTTAATTATGATTTGAGTCTCTATTTCATCATCATACTTACAAATAAAACTGGCAGAAGCAAATATCATTACTCTTCTCTTGTCATTGTAACCCAGCTTCATAATATCCCTGTCATTCTTAGCTCTATTTTGGCTTTCCAGTAGAAACTATTTCAATAATCCTCACAAACTGGAAGCAGAATTAATGGGTATTTTGCATAATAAATTCTTAAAAAGTACTTATTTTTGACTTACATTTTTCTAAATGTATTTTGAAGGATACTGATTAGTAAATGCTTAGTGATACTAATTTTAGTTTAATTCCTATTCCTCTTTGGGGAAAGGACTATGCAAGCAGTCTATAGAAAAAAACATTCATTTTTATCCGGTAAATAATTTTAATTAATCAAATGGCTACTTTTAAAACATGTGAATTGCTAATCCATCTGAAAAATATGAAAAATTGTCTTG
The DNA here is from genome assembly GCF_903992535.2 of Arvicola amphibius. NCBI lineage: Eukaryota > Metazoa > Chordata > Mammalia > Rodentia > Cricetidae > Arvicola > Arvicola amphibius. Next base: position 31,896,318 of record NC_052047.1, on the reverse strand, counting down.
AAAATTGTTATTTTTATGTAGACTTAATGTTTTGTTCAATTCAATAAATAGATTATTTAATTTGGATTATGAGCAAAGTTATAAAAAACCTACAAAACAATAAAAATTAACAGACTTCTATAAAATAGCTAGAACACACACAATAAAACTATAGATACATCTTATTCTTATGTAGATCAGGAACATACAAGATCTGACTGCTTTACAGATTGCAAAGAAACAGTATCAAAGAAAAGAAGGCACCATAAACATTTTTTGTTCTATCACTTCCCCTAAGTTCAAGGTTAGCAAATGCTTTCCCGAATTGTGTTTACTACATTGATCATTACCTAAAAGCAGGTTCTTATAAAACTGAACATTTTCTTGAAATTTCTGTCCTGTAGCCTTGTTTGTTTCCTTTAGAACTATAAATAGGAAGTAGAAATTCTGTTCCTAAAGACAGTATGAAATAGTTGAAAAGAATGTTTACTTTTCTTATGAAACCTTTCTTCTCAAGTATAGCATCTTCAATTCACTCAGTGAGTCCATATATTGCTGTGTACAATTCCTTTCCCAATCATTCACTCCCGAGTGTCTGCTACATCATAACCAGTATGTGTTTTGATACTTCAGTGACCAACTCTAAAGAAAATAGTGCAGATGACTTGATTAAGTCTATTGTATTTATGTTTCTTAAATGTTTCTAAAATTGAAATATCTCTAAAGGGAATAAGAATTGTACCTAAAAATAGCTGTGAAATCCATATTACTCTCATTTTGATATTTTTATTAATTTACTGAACATCACTATAAGATACATTACTAATAAATATATTGATTTTCAATAAATATTTTCAGTCCCCTGGAAAAGGTTAACTATACCATAGTTTACAACTGCTATAGTTATCTTTCCTCACCATGAAGACAAATAAAGAATAAAACCATTTTACTGAAGCATCATTGCCAAGGATTAGATTTTAATCTTTCACTGACAAAGGAAGCCCACTTCTTCATAGGCTTCTTAACAAATCTTAGTCATTCAAGTTGATCACAATCAAATCTTCTGTCACTCAGATTCAATATGATGTCTTCCATTAAGTCACTAGGGTTACAAAAGCTGAGTACAGATAAAAATGAAGAATAAGTGTCATAAATTGGGGAGAACACAAGGATATAAATAAAATCATTAGAAAGAGGTTTTTAACACTTTTAAGTTACATTAATTGTACCTTATAAAATCCATGCTGACACAGGAAACTGACTCTTTACTATAGCCATATATCATCCATTTGTTCCTAGTAATATTTTCTAGAATCTAAAGTAAACTCATAGTAAAGAAATCAAGTATAAAGCAACCTTACTTGTTAAAAAAAATAAATCTTATAAAATGGAAGCAAGAAAGAATTGGATTTTATTTTAATTGTATTTTGTTAATTGCATTATCAACTTTATTATTCAATTGATATTTGAGTCCCTTAATCTCTCATAGTCTCTTAGGATTAACTCAAGGAAAGTTTACAAGTTCCTAGAGTCCTTCATCACTAAATAATAACTATATAATTTCTTTAATCTACTGTCTAAGTATATTTTTTCCTAAATCTTAGGGTATCTTTGAGTAATTTGAAGTGTTCATTCATTAACATGTCTGCAAGTTAGTCCTTTCTGTTAGGTGGCATAATTTGGATGTTGCTTTTATTATTTTAGATAAAAAATTTAAAAGTTGATAGATCTGAAAAGGTTACAGTGTTTTCTGTTTATTTCTTTTATTTATTTTTTGTCACAATGAAAGTTCTCTAATTTTTTACAGTGTCTCTTCTATTGAGAGAGCACTTGAGTTTGATTGAAATTGCATGTTTTTATTTCTTTTTTTAATATTTATTTATAATGTATACAATATTCTCTCTGTGTGTAAGGCTGAAGGCCAGAAGAGGGCACCAGACCCCATTACAGATGGTTGTGAGCCAGCATGTGGTTACTGGGAATTGAACTCAGGATCTTTGGAAGAGCAGGCAATGCTCTTAACCTCTGAGCCATCTCTCCAGCCCCCATGTTTTTATTTCTTAAGGCAATGTTATAGCAAGTCAGATATGAAAGGAAATTTGAACAAAAATATCCCAATTTTTAATGTTACTTTTAGTTTTCATTAATAATTATTATATATTTATATATATAATAAATATAAATTATATAATATATTATATATTATAAAAATATTATATACATATACATTATATATATATTTAGCAAATATAGTATCATTTGAATCAAGTAAAGGATTTCTGATGACTTTTGAGTGTAGCAGGTTGGGGCCTCTGGCTTGTAGCTTAGTAGATGCCACTGAATATTAATGTTGGTTTTCTAAAAAAATTACTACACTCTGAATATTTGTCCTTAAGCCCACAGAAACATGGAATCCTCACCACTGTATCGGGGAAATGAAAAGAGAAGATTTCTTGTGAAACAAACACCAATACCTGCTCCCTTTCTTATTTGAAACTCTTGTAGTATTTTAAATAAACACTTATTATCTGCTTATTTTCTGTAGAGAACAGTCACTTATCTTCCTTGGAGCATTAGTGAAAGGGATCTCATTATTAAATTCTTCAAGAGTGACTAAGACAAAAATGAGCATAAGAAGAAGGGGAGAAGAGTCATTTGGCTGTCTACACCCTAAGAAAAATTTTAATATTTTATACATTGATAAATTTTATAAATTATTGCTAATTTATTTATTTATTTATTTTCTCATTTTTTTATTCAAGATTTCCATCTCCTCCCCTTCTCCTCCCCCTTCTCTCCCCTCCCTTCCACCCATACCCCCACTCCATCCCTCTCCAAAGACAAAGAGCCATCAGGGTTCCCTTCACTATGTTTAGTCCAAGGTCCTCCCAGCTCCCCCTAAGTCCAGGAAGATTTAATGCAATCCCCTTAAAGATCCCATCAAAATTCTTCACAGATCTTGAGAGGACAATAATCAACTTTATATGGAAGAACAAGAAACCCAGGATAGCCAAAACAATCTTATACAATAAAGGAACTTCTGGAGGCATTACCATCCCTGACTTCAAACTCTATTACAGAGCTACAGTATTGAAAACAGCTTGGTATTGGCATAAAAATAGAGAAGTCGACCAATGGAATCGAATAGAAGACCCAGATCTTAACCCACAAGTCTATGAACACCTGATTTTTGATAAAGGAGCTAAAAGCACACAATGGAAGAAAGAAAGCATCTTCAACAAATGGTGCTGGCATAACTGGATGTCAACCTGTAGAAGAATGAAAGTAGATCCGTGTTTATTGCTAATTTATAATAACTGCTAAATTATTATTTTATAATTAATGATTACAGGTATTTATTCCTTAGAATGGATTCGTTTTTGCACCCTCTCCTCCTTGACTTGTAGTCAGACGGATGACTATCTTGAATATCGTCATAGAACCTTCATCCAGTGACGGATGGAGACAGAGACAGACACCCACATCAGAGTACTGGACTGAGCTCCCAAAGTCCAGTTGAAGAGTGGAAGGAGGGAGAATATGAGCAAGAAAGTCAGGACCACAAGAGGTCCACCCACTGAAACAATACTGGTGAGCTGATGGGAGCTCACCAACTCCAGCTGGACTGGGAAGGAATGAGCATGGGATCAAACTGGTCCCTCTGAATGTGGCTGACAGTTGGGGCAGACTGAGGGGCCAATGACAATGGCACTGGAATTTGTCTCTACTGCATGTACTGACTTTTTGGGATCCTATTCTCTTTGGATGTATATCTTGCTCAGGCTGGATGCAGTGGTGAGGGTTTTGGAATTCCCACAGGGCAGGGTGCCTTGCCCTCTCTTAGGATTGGAATGGGGTGGGGAGAGTAGGAGGGAAGAGGGAGGAGGGGAGGAAGTTAAAATTTTGATTGGTATTATTCTTAAAGTAATAAAAAATAAAGATTGGATTCATTTTATAATTCTGAGAATATCTGAACTTATAAACTTACTAATTATTATAATTTCCTGTTCACAGATTAGAATTATCAGGGTGTAAAGACTGTGGATCTGTATAAGCTATAATTTAAATAGCATGGATAAGTGTTTATGAATTCTCAGAAACAGATCTCATAAATCTGATAACTAATTTTACTAAGAATTTTAGAGTTGTTGCAGCTCAGAAAATAAAACAATTACCATATTTTGCCTACTACCTACAAAACGTGTTTGAGAATATTCCACATACACAAACTGAAAAAGTAGCATTACCCACAGCATTGCTATCACTGAATGATAGATGATATGTTAAATATCAAAATGCCAAACTGAGGGACAATGGAGCTGGCTTGGCAATTAAAAATGCTTGTAGCCAAGCCTGGTGACCTGAGCTTTATTTCATGGAAGAAGGGGAGAACAAACTCCTACAAGTTATCCTCTGGCCATATCATGCCATCTGCATGCTCCTCAACACACTACAAATCAATCTGATACACATTTCAGAATGTCATGGTGACTTCGTTTCTTCATTTATCTAGATTTTAATGTTCTGTCATAGTTGACAAACTATGTACTCTTGGATAATCACCCTTAAAAACTAGATAGATAAAATAGAATAGAGATTAGAATAAAGTAGATACTATGTATTCTGCCCTGTATATCTCCACCTTACCAAACAACTCTATTAATGATCTAGAAACTTTTAGTACTTTCATGGGGAATCCAGCACAATTTAACTCAGTCAGGAAAGAAAAATTCCTTTGACGTATTCTAAGGGTTATCTCCTATTATACTAAGAGAATGTGGCAGCATTTTATTGGAGCCAGCCAAAGAGACATTTTTTTTGCTTGAAACTCCAATCTCTGGTCCAGTAAAGGTCTTTATTATTTAGACCTCAGGAAAGGACATGTGACAGATTGCAACTGTCAGTAGCTCCTGACTCCCTTTATGCATCTCCCACTTTTTGTATTCCCAAGAGGACAGAACTGATTAAACTCTGGCTCCTGAATGTGAAGCTGCAAAGTTTCATAACCATGCAAGGGCTTTAGCATGCATAAAACGTTGCCATGGAGATCAGAACTTGACATTATGATCCACATTAGTTTGTCGGGAAGTGGTTAAATAGGTGTACTGTCAAAAAATCCATAATTCTTGTCATGTGCCTTAAATCTCATCATTTGCCCTGATCTTTTAAATCTTATTTTGAAAGGGGGGTTCAAAGTTGATTTTATGATGGGTTTCATTATGGCATTTGCATTCATACATATCATTATACATTCTTTGTCGTAACTCTCCTCCAGCATCATTTCCATCCCCCATACCTATGTCTCTCTTGCTGGTATTTATATTCATTTTGTTGTTTCAGTTTTACTATGACAAAAAATCAAGAAACTACATATATATCATCATATTGAATTGCCTATGTACATAGATCAACAAATATATTTTTTTAAAAAAATCTTATTTTACATACCAATTCCAGTTCCTTCCCCTTCCCCTCCTACCATTCCCCCCACCTTCTCCCTACTCCATCCCCCATCCACTCCTCAGAGAAGGTGAGGCCTCCCATGGGGAGTCAAAAAAGTCTGTCACATCACTTAAGGCAGGATCAAGGTCCTCCACCCTTTATCTAGGCTGAGCAAGATATCTCTACACAGGAAATAGAATTCAAAGAGCCAGTTCATATGCTAGGGGTAAATACTGTTCCATTGCTAGTGGCCCCACAAATTGCCCAAGCCACACAACTGTCACTCACATTCAGAGGACCTAGAACCTGAAAACAACCTAGATGCCCCTCAATTGAAGAATGGATAAAGAAAATGTGGTACATTTTACACAATGGAGTGTACACAAGCAAATGAAAGGAACTAGAAAAAAACATCCTGAGTGAGGTAATGCAGACCCAGAAAGACAAACATGGCATGTATTCATTCATAAGTGCATATTAGATAAAGTAAAAAATAACAAGCCTATAGTCCACAATCCCAAAGAAGACAGAAAACAAGGAAAGGGACATACATGAACCACCACCACCAAGAAGGGGAAGGAGATAAGATCTCCTTAGTAGCCGGGCTGTGGTGGTGCACGCCTTTAATCCCAGCACTCGGGAGGCAGAGGCAGGTGGATCTCTGAGTTCGAGGCCAGCCTGGTCTACAAGAGCTAGTTCCAGGACAGACTCTATAAACTATAGGGAAATCCTGTCTTGAAAAACCAAAAAAAGATCTCCTTAGTAAGTTGGTAGCATGAGGGAAGAGGGGAGAATGGTATGCCAGTGGGGAGGGGGAAGGGAGAAGGAAGGAGAACTCGAGGGATCAGTTAGTGGTGTGGGAAGTACTTCTGTGTATGTGTTGTTCTTATTGGTTAATGAATAAAGAATCTGTCTTGGGCCAGGCAGAGCAGAACAAATGTAATTGGGGAAAACTAAACTGAATGCTAGGAGAAAGACAGCAAAGTCAGTGAAATGCCATGTAGCCACCACCAGGAACAGATGAGCCAGAACTTTATCAGCAAGCCACAGGCATGTGGCAATACACAAATAAATAGAAATGGGTTAAATTAAGATGTAAGAGTTAGCCAGTAAGAAGCTAGAGCTAATAGGCCAAGTAGTGATTTAAATAATATAGTTTCTGTGTGATTATTTTGGGAGTCTGGGTAGCCAAGAAATGAATGAACAGCCTCCAACAATAAATTGATGTGCCAACATGGTCAACTATATCCACATAAAATTTGAGAAAGCTTAAAATGGAATTCTAGACACAAAAGAACAGAGTTAAGCACGGCTTCTTGGTAGCCAGCATTTTGCTGGCTGCTGGCAGATTGCCACAGCTCCTTTAAGGGAGATCTTCCTGAATCAGTGGTAGCATAAAAAAAAACATGCAGATTCAAAAGGGTGGTTTTCTGGTTCACCAGCACAAGCACGAACAACTCTGACTCTTTTGAGAGGTCCAGCGACAGAGAATTTAAATGTGGTTTGTGAGCAGAGTGCTACAACTTGCTTAATGTCAACATAGACCCGCTGTGTACCTGAAAATTAAGTTGTGAGTATGGCTCGCACTGAACAGTCCTCTACCTCACCATGTTGGACAGGATGGAGTCAAGAAGAAAAGCAGCCTTAGTCTTAGTAACAACATTTAGCCACTTAACATTTTAAGAAGCACTCCTATAAAGAAAAGGATTTCAGATACACAATATGACAGATTCAGAATAAAAGACCTCTAAACAAGACACAGTATGTTTTAAAAATGTACATAGGCTTGGGAGAGTGAAGAAAAAGAGTAAAGAGACAGTAAATGTAATATAAAAGAGTACAGTCATAGATTAAAGGAGTAAAGATAATAAAATAAAGATTAAACTTGTAGAAAAAGTAATAGAGTAGAAAAATAAGCCAAGTAAAGATGGAATATACACAGAGAATCTGGATTTTGTATATTAATGTGTTTTATTTGAATTTTTTGACTGTGAAGGAGCTAAGTACAGAGAGTCATTTCATTGTATAAGCTGATAAGATAAATCATTATAAAGGTATCTTGACTTCAAAATTTGGGTCTAAGGATTTGTTGCTTGGGAAAAAAAGTTCGTTTCCACAGAAGATGAGAATGAGTGGTATCCTTCCAGACTAATGTGGTTTGTTGGACCAAGATCCCCTGAAAGGTCACCATGAACAGCCTCCAAAATACTTTGCCCAACATAAAGCAGTTTGAAGAGAATTATGACCAAATTCCCTAAGTGGTTGTTTATAAATGTTTGTATAAGTTTAAAGGAGACTATGATATAGATATGAATACTTAGGGTTAGGGTTAGGGTTAGGGTTAGGGTATGGGTATTGATTTATTGATACATATTTTAGGTCAATTTTGTTATATGTATATTTTTGCTCTTGATTAAGGTATTGTATTTGTGCAGCTCATTTTAAAATGTAATATAAAAAGAAATATAGATTAATAGATAATCATCTATAATAGTCAGACTTGTCATGTTAGTTAGGTTTTCTAGATATATAGAAATATATTTTAGTTAGATAGGTATTCTTCAAAACTTTCAGAGACTTTCAGAATACGGCATTTAAAATGTTTTAAGAACTTAAGACATTTCATGACAATGAGACACTTCTGTTCCTGTCAGCACCAATAACTTCAATACTAAGATGTGCACCAAAGAGGCTACTTATGGAGTTTGTTAACCATTTGAGCAAGAAACTGTTCTTGCCTGGACTGCTTGATGGTATATTGTATGAACTGGACATGCAGAACCCACAGAAACATGACTGCTAAACTTGCCTAAAGGTGAGATGATCCTTCAGGGTTTCTGCTTCATAAAAGGGTCTGCCAGACATTCTGTAGGACACAGAAGAAATGACTGACAAACTGTCAATATAGGTGGAACTGTCTTTGAAATTTCCTGCTTCATGGAAAGGACTTCCAGATACTATGTACTGTAGGATGCCCCAATGTTACAGAACAACTGTGGGTGACCATCCAGACAGTGAGATGTGTATGTCAATTCTAGAGTTTTAGAAGTTGCATACAATTCACTTCTTGTTTACTTACATAATATTATACCCTTGTGGAGTCTTTGATGGAGTTGAAGAATAGAGAGTTATAGTTTTTTTAGTTATAAAAAAGATAAAATAGATATAAATATTGTAACTGTAATTCTTGCTTGAAACCTGTTTTGTTATATGAAATTTTACTATATTAAAGTTAAAACCATCCTTTTCATTAAACAGAAAAGGGAAACTGGTATGTTAAGTCCTTCTGTATATGTGTTGCTTTTGTTGGTTAATTAATAAAGAATCTGTCTTAGACCTGGCAGAGCAGAATAGAGATTAAATGCTGGGAGAATGAAGGCAGAGTTAGTGAGACGCCATGTAGCCACTGCCATTAGCAGACAACCTGGAACCTTGCCAGTAAACCATGGTCACATGGCAATACACAGATTAATAGAAATGGGTTAAATTAAGATGTAAGAGCTAGCCAATAGGAATCCAGAGATAATAGGCCAAGCAGTGATTTAAATAATATAGTTTCTGTGTGATTATTTTGGGAGTGGGTGGCCAAAAAACAAACAAACAACCTCCTATAACAGGGAAGGTAGATTTGGTTTGAGGACAGAGAGGGAGAGCATGGAAGGAGATATCTTGATAAAAGGAGTCATTATGGGGTTAATGAGAAACTAGGTGCTGGGGAAATTCCCAGGAATCCCCAAAATGACCCCAGCAAAGAATCTAAGCAATAGTGGAGAGGGTTCCTTACTGCCCTTCCCCTGTAAGCAAATAATCTTTTGTGGGTAGCACCATTTACTTCACAGAATTCTAAAAAAAAAAAAAATCCCAGAATTAAAATGAGTGTAGCATAAAAATAATTCAATCAAAAGTTGGGTTTCACTCTTAAAACATATTGTGCCAGGCAATATTTCTTTCCTTCATTATTATTATTTTTCTTTCTCACGCTCAAACCAACAGCCAAGTCTCTCTCTCCCCCTTCGCATCCATTTCTTCATTTATCAGGTAGATAGTGTCTTTCTCCAGTGCCTTTGAGATTAATTTATTTTTCTTGGCAGTGTTTTTTTTAACTTCTTCTCTAATATATTGCAGCCCAACTTCAGTTTTGTCTCCCCTCTCCCAGTCTTCCCTTTTCCCAGCCTCACCACAACCCCATCCTCAAGATCCCCTCTTCTCCTGTCCCATTCAGAAAAGAACAGGCCTTGGAAGATATCAACAAAACAGACTAACAAGTTACAATAAGAAGGAGGCCTAGTATAATCATCATCAGAAAGGTTTCATTCAGTAAAGCATAGAAGCAGATACAAAGAGAGCTAAAGTCAAACATAGGTAGAGCTCTGGAAATCCTGCAGAAGAAGGGAAGGAAGAATTGTAGGAACTAGCTGAGTCAAGGGCACCACAAGAACATGGCCCATAACTAAATAGGGCTTCACAGAGACTGAAGCAACTATTAGGGAACATGTATGGGTCTTAGCTACATCCTCTGAACATATGTTATGATTGTATAGCTTGGTTTTCTTGTGAGATTAATTCTGACAAGAGCTTCAGTGCACATGTTCCTTGAGCTTTGAAGTCAGTCAGCTGGGCAGCTAAGGGATACACACATCAGTGCCCTGGATCCTGAGAAGCCTAGGGTATTTATAAGACATAAAGATGATCAGTAAGAATCTTTGTCTTCTACCTTTCATCAAATAGCATTTTTGGTGCTAAACATTCTGTATTCAATGAACAGTGCTTGTAGTGCAATATGATTCTTTCAAGATGTTTAGGATGAGTCAATTTTATTCGTTTCATATATGTACATGGCACTGGTTTTCAAAGAAAGACAAATGAGAGGTCATTTCTAACTGACTGGCTCTAACTGTCCACTGGGCCGCTACTGCATCCAACTCTAGTCTCACAACAGAATTGTGTCAGATTAGTTTTCATTGCATGGTGGCCCTTCATTTATTTTTCCTGCCTGGGATCTGTAGTTCTGAATCCTACTACTTATCTTTTCCTTTGGTGAAAAGCATATGAGAAAGTAAAAGAAACATTGTATCCATCACTCTTTTTATGGCTGGAGAAAAGAACCAGAAGTCACATTTCACACACATACTGAGCTTGGGATTTTAAGGTTCAATCTTCAATGACATATCATTCATATTTAATTCTACATAGCTAATAATTTATAGTAAACCTTTTAAATGAAACTGCAATTTGGGTAAAAATGATATTTAAAATCTATATGATTAATTTGGTTGCATTATCACTGTATTTTGATATGTGTGAATCTTCAATATTTATTACTAGACAATATTCACCAGACAACAAAAAACAAACAAGGAACAGAAAAGCATTATGGCAAAAGAAGCAGAATGGTCAGCCCTGTGTTCATCCAATTTGCAACTATCAAATGATTTCATGATGACTTTGGTTTTATGAGTCCACAAAAATGTACTTATGAAAACTGTACTTAGGTGATTAAAAAATACCGTATGAAAGTGGATATTAGGGTCTGAATTATGTCCTTCCTCTTTCTACCAAATCATTTCTTGAAATTATAACCCCACTTGCTCAATGCGTGTAAATTTAGAGACAGTATTTAAATAAGTAATTAAGCGAAGTTAGGGTAATTGGTAACACAAAATGACTTGCATCCCTTTTCTTTTTTTAAGAAAGAAATGTAAAGACAGGTTTGGTGATGGCCACTGAGATCCAGATGCAGTTTCTATATTTCCAGGCTAATACTCTTCCAGTGGAATTGTTATCACTCTACCAGGAACAATCGACAGGAACTCAGTGTTCATAAGCTGAATTATAAACAGGCATTGCTGTCTCCACTATGCATATAACCTCTGCTTGTACCCATGTTGAGTGGTTGCTATGGGTCAAACAATACAGTGATAATTGTCATAAGAACTTTTAATACTAACAAGAAGAAATGGGAAGGAAGATAATATGATGACAACAGCATGCATACATAAAGCACCCTAGTAACACTGGAAGAATCCATATGCATTTTAGGGTCAAACATGAAGCGTAGTTAAAAAAAACTGAAAAGTGAAGAGAGGGAGGGCTACCTGTGTCGATACTTGTTTGAGACTGGCTGATTTCCTGGACTGGTTAAAACTGATCATTGTGGCTTTGCCTTAACAATACCTAAAGAATATCTGGTTACTTGAAAATATTTACTCCTACATAGGTCTACTAACAACTAACTAGAGGAAACATCATTTCTACTATGCTAAAGGAATCTTCCACAACAGAAAGATTTTTTTTCACTTTTAACTACACCAAATTGGCTTATTTTTCAATTTAAACATCTCAGATTAAATATGTCTGGACCTTACCAAACAACAACTGATCGAAATACATGTGACAAATAGAAAGCTTGTCAAGGTCCTACGTTTCGAGAGTCAGTCCCATGCCAAAGATTCAGCATTCCACTGCGTAAGAAACCACACGAATGTCTACACAGATGTTTTTATACATGATTCGTACAGAATGGTGTGTGTTTATAGTCTGTGTGTGTGAATGTGTTCTATGACTGAACACCTGAATGTTTGCTGTCTTTCATTCTGACGCCTACGTAAAGCAGCACGCATGGTCCTGTTTCCCGTTCTACATCTACTTCTCTCACTTGCAATGCACTTGTTTACATAGCTTTTTTACCTCTTGTTCTCAATCATGCATTTTCTTGAACACACTTCCCATGTTTTCCACCCCTGCTTTTCTTATCTTCAGTTGATACCTAAGCCAGGCATACTCCTAGCAGTTCAACCCTTCCCTTTATTACCACTACCCCAGCACAGAATCACTGATCATTAATGGCTCTATGAGAAGTTTTGTAAACAAACAAAAAATTCTTAGACATTATTCTACTATCTCCCAGGCCTTCAAAAGATTGAATGTTTTCAAAAAATAAGTCCAAATATTACATTTCTGCAAGTGTATACATTAAATACATGATTACATGATTAGAGTCACAAAAATACATACATAAAATTTGCAAGATATATTTCATATTTACATTGTATTAAAGCATAATACCCTTTGTAATGTGCAATGAGATTCAATTATAGATCAAGAAGCTAGATTCCTATTAAGCTGGGACTTGGTGGGACAACATTCTTTGAAAGTTTGCAAATTGGCAGAACCAGTAGCAAGAGACGATGGCCCTAGATGACTCATTAGTGTTTTCAGTGGCAATACACTTTTAAGAAAAATCTTCATAGCTCATTATCGACCCATTACTATGCTAATCCACACAGACTAATTGGAATTGATATTGTTGTATGCATTACTATCATTAGTGTGATGTAATCTAGTGGCCTGCCAAAATGAAGAAATTAAAAAAAAAAAAACAAGAGGGAAGTAATGGTCCATGTCAATAGACAAAAATAAATAAATTATATGTTGCTAGATAGATGGATACCCTAGTACGGCTTCTGAAAAAAGACTCTACATCTCAATTCACTTTTTTATTGTTCCATTTGATGGACCTATATCTCAGCAAGAAAATGAATGAATTATTAGCTTACAGGGTATACAGAGAACTCATGCAAACTAATGGATTACCCACTGCTAAATACAAATAAATTGATCATATGGAATTTTTCTTTTAAGCCTTTTTTTCCAAATATAAATCCATATTATTATTCACTTTCATTTATTGTTTTGTATCTATAATCAGGATATATGCTTAAGAGTTATCCTAGCCATCCTAGTGGCTTTGTTTTCTGTCTTTACCTTGGAAACTCTAAACTTATAACCCTGTCATTTCTTGTGACACCAGTGCATGAACCTAATTCAACAAATCCTGTTGATCCTATTGACTCCCTTTATCAAGTGCTTCTACCAGCCCAGCTGCTTCCTCTAGATGAAGCCTTGGTGACTAGAGGGTACACAAGATGAAGTCTTTTGGGGGGGCGAGGACTGCTCTTGTTTCAATCACACTCAAAACAAAATTTAGTTTTCATCCCCACCAAAAGACAATGAGGGTTTTCCGTTTCCGCATCTTCAGCATTTGCTGTCAGTTGTTTATTGATCTCTGCTATTCAGCTGAAGTAAGAAGAAATCTCAAAGTTGCTTTGATTTGCATTTGTCTACTCCCTAGGGATTATAAAAATTTATGGCGCTATTTCTTAACCATTTTCATTTTTTTAGAACTCTGTTCACATCGGAAGCTCAATTTTTGAATGGGTAATTTGCTTGGGGGGGGGGGAGGTTAGTGAGCTTCTTTCTTTAACTCTGTCTTTGAGTTGTTTATATGTTCTGAATATTTTTCTCTGCAGGTGCATAGCTTACAAAATTCACTTCCATTCTGTGGGCCTCGTTCCAAATGTGTAATAACAGTTAAAGAAAAATAGACCAAGAACTTGAAAGAACAAGGAGGATACATGGGAGGGACTGAAAGAGAAAAGGGAAGGGGAAAATAATTTAATTATATCATAACCTAAAAAAATATAATACAAAGGGGAAAGTCAGGTAATTGTCAAGTGCTATACTTGATTACAAATTTCTTTGCAGTAATCAATTTAAAAGGTTTACAAGTATCAAAATATCAAATATATACTAGTTATATTTAAATTATACATAAATTATGTTTTAATAAATGCTAAGAAAATCCTTAAATGTTAGAAATCTAACAATGAGCACTAGAGACCTAAATAACTAGATGAATTTCAGCCTTCAGCCTTCCCATTTACTATGCTCTATTGATTCTGGGCACTCACCTTTTCTTAAATATGCAAAAGTACCTACCTGGGGAACTATGCCTTTGTGATATTTATTTCAAGAAATATTTTTCCTAAGATATCAAAATGGTTCATTAGTTGGGTTGGGGGGACACATTCCTTTAATCCTAGCACTTGGGAGGAAGAAGCAGGATCTCTATGAGTTTGAAGCCAACCTGGTCTAAGTGAGTTTCAAGGCAGCCAGGGCTGTTACAGAGATAAACCTTGTCTCAAAAATAAAGAGGAAAGAAAGGAAGGAAGGAAGGAAGGAAGGAAGGAAGGAAGGAAGGAGAAAGGGAAAGAAAAGAGTTCATTCAATTTGTCCTGGCTTCTTTACATTTTATTATAGAAACCATTCCTTACTATGCTACTTAAAATAAAGTTACATTTTTTTTGTTCTTGTTCTAAAATGAAGTATATTGGTGCAAGTTTTAAGGTACATTAGGAGTAGTGAATCAGGGGTAATTTCATGAAAAAGAGTTCTGGTTTAAAGAGGCACATAGAGGATGGGAGCATGTGACAAAGCATCACTGTCAGGCACACGCCAAGAAGAAGGCAGGGGCAGCCCTAGGAAAGGGTCTGCATCGTGCTTTTTGCAGAAGGCACAGAAAACAGGCTATGGACTAGCTAGCCTTGAGGTGTGCACAGGCTTTAGAGTGTAAGTCCCTGTTTTCTAGTACTTTGAGCTGTTTGAGGGCATGTGCCTAGTGGTGTGATATGTAAAAGCTGAATAGAGAAGGTGGGTAGTTTCAGAGTTCTGGAGTTAGCTTCTGGAATCAGAAGACTCATGGTCTTAATTTCTCTATGAACTGATAAACACTGAGAAGGTCTGTCTTCAGTAATGGTCCAGATGTCAAAGCCTCAGAAGACAGAAAAGAAAGCCCACAGTGAAATCCTTATGTTTAGCTTTGGTGTTTTCATATACTATCTCACCATCTGACTTTGCAATGATTTTGTTATGATTTCCACCATCCTGACCGAAGATAAACTCAATTAAGGAAGAAATATATCTGTTTTACTGACTAACATTGGTCCCCATGTACTAGACAAAAGTCAGATAGAAAAAGTGCAAATACTGAGTTAATCGCTTCCCAAATGAGTATATGAAAGCTGTCCATCAATGGTTCACAAGAAAAGGCAATTGTATTCCCAAGAGACATTTGGCAGTGCCTGGAACATTTTTAATTATCACCTTGGGGAGGAAGGATGCTACTGGCATCCAGCTGGTGGGGGTCAGGTGTATTGTTAAGCTTCATACAACACAATAGCATTTGAAATGAATAGAATTGTCTGCTATAAATGTTATTAGGGTCACAGCTGAAAACTTCTCAGGTTAATGATTTCACTTCAATGATCTCTAAAAATGTCATATAAGTGAACAGATTTAGTCATAGATAATTTAGAATCAAACTTTCTCACTTTCAGTTGATACCTATTAAATAAATAAGCTGCTATTATTAGGATATTTCAACAAAAGATACACCATGAAAAGCAATGCACTTTTGAAGCATTTCTTATTTTATGTTCTCTCACTAAATGAGAAGCAATAAATTAATATTTATTATGTAGATTATAAGTAATCACTCCATAAAATATAGAATATGCATTATAATAATACCAATAATCACAAAGATTATATTGAAATAATCTGTGTGTTTGGCATACTGATAGAGCTAGACATACTTTATATATTTTAAGTATTTTCAGGCTCTTTATTATATATGACATTTTGTTTCAGGCTCTGGAAAGAATGTTAAACAAATTAAAAAAGAAAACAAACATACAGAAATCAACCTATCACCTCATATCTCTCAGTTAGCAAGCAAAAGAAACACAGTGGCATACAGAAGGCACATGGACAAGTCAAAACTGACATCCTTGCACCAATTTTTAAAAACTTTTAATTTATTCTTTGTCTTTGACATCATACACCTCAATCCCATTCATTTCCTGTCCCTGCATAACTGCCCTCTGCCCTCAACATCCAACCCTGATAAAATTTAAAAGAAAGAAGGAAAAAGGAAAGAAAAAAGGAAGAAATCTCATCATGGACGCTTGTAGTGTGACATAGTAAACCCTTTAGTCAATATATCTTTACTCGCAAGTGTCATTCGTCTAATTCAAGGCCCCTGGTTTCTGCTACACTGTTGATGCTGGGCCCTCACTGGTTAACTGCTGTTGCCCTGTGTTGTGGAAATCCTGCAGCTTTGAGTCTGCAAGACTGGTCCCTTCACATGCTCCAGCAGATCACAGATAATTCTAGGCTTGGGTAGTTGCACCCTGCCCACTCTCCCTTGTCCTCACCACCAGGGTGAGCTCTCCTGTATTGCCCTGGGGAGTTCACCATTGCAGCAATGAGCAGGGAGCAGGGCCAGTTCTCCTACCCTCGTGTCCTCAGGGCCAGATCTCCCATACATACACCTACAGGGCCAGCTCTACTGTGTTGTCCAGGTGTGGCACAGGTACCTTCTCTAGAAAGCTACAGCAGACAAGGGACAGGGCCAGCTCTTCTGTTCTTATGACCTCAGCACCAATTCTCCCACCTGCCTCAGGCCCCACCAATGCCATTACATGACAGGTGAGAAATAGGGACAGCTCTTCCATGTTCACAATATTGGACATGGCTCACCCACATCTCTGTCAGTAGGGTTGGCTCTATTGTGCTGTCCACACAAGGTGCATGGCCTGTTCTCCTGGAGAGTTACAGCTGATAGCTGGCTGGAACAGTTCTCCTGTCTTTCTGATCTCAGAGTCAACTCTCTGACCTGACTGAGGTCTGAACCAGTCTGAACAGGTTTGAGATGGTCTAAGCCGGTCTAAAGCAGTTTAAACCGGTCTAAAAAGGTTTGAGGCACCCTAAATCGGTTTCAGCCAGTCTGAACCAGTCTTAACCAGTTTCAGACGGTCTGAACCGGCTTACACCGGGGTAAACCGGTTTGAGCCAGTCTGAACCGGTTTAGACTGGTCTGAAGCAGCTTCAGCTGGTCTGAACCAGTTTAAACTGGTCTAAACCGGTTTCAACCACTTCAAACCAGTTTAAACTGGTCCCAGCCCACCTGAACCAGTTTAAACTGGCCTCAACTGGTTTGAACTGGTCTGAACCGGTTTAAACTGGTCTCCACCGGTTTGAGCTGGCTTAAACCGCTCTGGTCTCAACCAGTTTCAACCAGTTTCAACCGGTCTAAACCAGTTTCAGCTGATTTTAACCAGTCTAAACCGGTTTCAACTGGGCTATACCGGTTTCAGCCTGTCTGAACCGATCTGAACCGGTTTCAGCTGGTCTGCACTGGTTTAAACCAGTCTAGAGCAGTTTCAGCTGGTCTGAACTGGTTTAAACTGGTCTAAACCAGTCTGAGCTTCTCTAAGCCTGTCTGAACCAGTTTCAGCCAGTCTGAACAGGTCTGAACCGGTTTCAACCAGTTTCAACCAGTCTAAACCATTTTTAGCCAGTCTGAAGTGGTTTCAACCAGTTTAAACCGGTCTAAACTGGTTTCAGCCAGTCTGAACCGGTCTGAGCTGGCTTCAGCCCATCTGAACTGGTTCAAACCAGTCTAAACTGGTTTCAACCAGTTTAAACCGGTCTAAACTGGTTTCAGCCAGTCTGAACTGGTCTGAACCGGTTTAAACCCATCTCAATTGGTCTGAGCTGATCTGAACCGGTTTCAGCTAGTCTGAACCGGTTTAAGCCGGTCTAAACCGGTTTGAGCCTGTCTGAGCTGGTTTCAGCTGGTCTGAACCGGTTTAAACCAGTCTAAACTTGTTTCAACCACTTTAAACCAGTCTAAACTGGTTTCAGCCAGTTTGAACCAATTTCATACATTTTGAACGGGTTTTAGCCAGTCTGAACTGGTTTAAACCAGCCTCAACCGGTCTCCAATTGTTTGAGCTGGTTTGAACTGGTTTCAGCCAGTCTGAACTGGTTCCATCTGGCCTGAACTGGCTCAAACCGTTCCAAACTGGTTTGAGCCGGTCTGAGCTGGTTTCAACCAGTTTCCACCGGTCTAAACCGGTTTCAGCCAGTCTGAACCAGTCTAAACCTGTTTCAGCCGGTCTGAACCGGTTTAAACCTGGTCAAGCCGGTCTGAACTGGTTTAAGCCGGTCTAAACTAGTTTCAACTGGTTTGAACTGGTCTAAACCGGTTTCAGCCTGTCTGAACCGGTCTGAACCAGTTCACAGGCATGGCAAGGGGATGAGGCAGGCGCCACTGGCTAACAGACAAGAATCTCGGTATATCCTGAAAAGCTGCTTGTGTGTGTTGGGGTGGGAGTACAGTCTTATGTACACGTGTGTGTGGATACACATGGAGGCGAGAGGTGAACTGCAGATGTCATGCTTCTGGTACTGTATACGCTGTTATGTGAAAGGGAATCTCTTATTGCTGCGAAGCTCCATTCAGCTGGGGTGGCTGATCAGTGAGCCTAGAGATCCTCCAGGTTCCACCCGCACAAGCTCCTTACATGGCTTTTGCTTTGTTTTGTTGTGTGGTTGGTTGGTTGACGTGGATTCCCCTCTGTAGGCTGTGAACACCATTGGGGAATAAAGACACTGTCCTGGCCTGTGATAGGCAGAACAGATCTAGGTGGGGAAAACTTTACTGAATGCTGGGAGAAAGGAGGCAGAGTCAGAGAGAAGCCCTGGAGCTGCTGCCAGACACGCTGAAACTTTGCTGGTAGGCCATGACATTGTGGTGATACACAGATTAATAGAAATTAAGATGTAAGATTTAGCTAATAAAGAACTAATGGGCCAAGCAGTGGTTTAACTGACACAGTTTCCGTGTGGTTATTTCGGGAGCTTGGGCGGCCAGGCGGTGGGGAAAAAAAAACAAATGGGCTCACACAACAGTTGGCTTTGCTTTTTTCTGACAGAGTTTCTCTTTGTAGCCCTGGATGTCTTGAATCTCTCTTTGTAGACCAGGCTGGTCTCGAACTCACAGAGATCCGCCTGCCTCTGCCTCCCGAGTGCTGGGATTAAAGGCGTGTGCCACCACCGCCTGACTCACTCACATCTGGATTTTTTTTTGTTTTGTTTTGTTTTTTGAGACAGGGTTTCTCTGTGGCTTTGGAGCCTGTCCTGGAACTAGCTCTTGTAGACCAGGCTGGCCTCGAACTCACAGAGATCCGCCTGCCTCTGCCTCCCGAGTGCTGGGATTAAAGGCGTGCATATTACTTCAGAGGATCAAATTCAGTTCATCTTGTTTGTCGAGCATTTTTCTGAGCGGGCCATCTCCCCAGCCCCACAAAGGCTATTCTCCGTATCCCTGTGGCTGCAAGGCCCAGAGCACCAGCTTCACTTGTGCTCAGAAGCTGCGGCTGCTGTTTGCTGTCATCATGGATGCGTCCTCCCAGAGCCTCCAGGCAGGCATACATCCCCTGGAGTGTGGATCAGTTGCTGGCAATGACACGTCCCTCTGGCCTCTCCTGGGTAGATCGCCTATGCTCTGGGTTCAGGGCACTGACCATTGGCCTGCTCCCGTCAGTTCTCTGGACCTTGATGTGGTCTCCATCCTCATGCTGCTTTGATAGCATGCACCTCAGCTTCTACATGTCACTAACAGCCACAAGGGTCACTTGCTGCCAGCCAGGTACAAGGACTCCATGACCATCTTCCCAAGCCTCCAGTTGTGCAATGCAGGAACCCGAGGCTCATAGAAGCTGAAAGATTTTCCCGAGACCACGCCACCTCGAGTGTTCAGTAGGATCAATGTTTTAGCCTCTTCTCACTTTCCTTCCCTCGGCTCTTGCTGACACCTGGCTGGGACCCTTTCTAAATTCTCCTAACGTCCTTTGGGTGCACAATCGACCAACCCTGAAGCCTCATCAACCCTGGATTCTCCTCACGAGCGGTGATAAATCTTTGAGTTGTGGTTTTAATTTGGATGCCGAGCATCCTGATAAATACAAGGTCGCAATCACTCACGGAACTGATGTGGGCCGTGAGAGGTCATCAAGGATACAGACACAAAGCCAGGAAGCAACAGGAACACCACGTGGTTCCGACACTCATCTGATTGTCACTCCCTGGCCACTTCTCATGTCCCAGCTCTTTCCTTATGTCAGGGTTTTGTCATCTGAAGAGATCATGATCTCCTGAGTAAATTGGGAGCATGGGGACCTTGGGAGAGGGTTCTAGGGGAGGGGAGAGGTAGGGAGGGGAGCAGAGAAAAATGTAGATCTCAATAAAAATAATAAAAAAGAATAAATTAAAAAAGAAGCCCTGTCATTATTCTATTGGTGCTTAGAAGGTTTTGACTTCGTAAAGTATTACATCATCTTCTCCCCAGTGCTCTAGGACAGCATTCCCTCTGTCCTGAGCTGGCTAAGCTTTTAAAGCAAGAAACCTTTTCAGTACATAAACTGACTCAGAATTTGGAGCTCACAGAATGGAAGAACACTTGGAAATTTAGAGGGTTACTGAGCTACAAACATTACCCAGAGACTTGCTACACAAAATGTTTTGTCACAAAAGCAACACACGGGGACTGCAAAAAATGCAGATTGTGGGGTCTATTCCACACATGAATTTCTTATGGTAATGCACTATTTCTATGCATAATAAAGTTCAATCCCAACTTCTATGAAGTTCTATTATGAAAAGGGCATGTTTTAAATATTCTCTTGACTTTCCATACTCATATCTGACAAACTCTACCTACATATATGCATACTTGTTCTGAATTACTCTGAATAAAAAAGATTTATCGTTTAAAGTATAGAAACTTGATATTTTATAAATCAAAACATGTGAGATTCTGTGCATATGTTTCCCATGAATTTTATACCCTTGCATTTTAAAATATTTCATTCTATATTTATTTGCGCAAATAGTACAACCATTGCTCTCATCAAAATGACATACACACAGTAATGCAGTTCTAACCTGCAGATATAGAGGGAAATTATTAATTATAAATTATAAAGGACATATTGTATTTGTCATCATACATTTTTATGGGCAAAATCAAACAGAAAATCTTGTAAATTGTCCATTGAAAGATTATAATTTTTCTGATTCTCTTGAAAGAAAACCAGAATCTAGTATCCTTGATATTAATGAAGAGTTTCTTTCTCTTTCTCTTTTCATTAACACTTAAATAATAATCAGTAACTTTCCTTCACTCCAAAACCCCAGGAGTCTAATATACTTCACCTGTCTTATGAAACAAGTTCCCAAACAAAATTTATGTGTTTAAAAAAATAAAATTTGCAAACTTTATAAAGTGACTTGATCTTTGCATTTGTTTATTTATTTCAAATGTAATTTTTCTTTTACAATAACAAAATGCTTAAAATTGTTCATAATTACCCCTTTATAATTTCAAACAAATTGTAAGCAATTGTTTTTGACTCCCAAATGTATTTTTAAATGGCTGTCTGTTTCTGTGATGAGCAAATCAGAATGTCATAATTACAATTTACTAGATCTTAGTATGAAAATATGATTTTTGTAATCAGAAATGTAATCCCCTACCCTCCCATTACTATTCATTGACACTACAATACAGTTTTATTTTTTTTTATGCTTCGTCCCAAAGGATATAGCTAGTGTCTTAAGAGTCACATTTTTTAATCTGCTAAAATGTCACTGTTTCTCTCTTGTTTTTCTTTCATGTTTAATTCTAACTTTTGCTCTCGCCTTTAGAAATATCTGTCTAAAGCCCTAGTCACAAACCTTGCAAGGCTGTGTATCAGCTACATAACTTTATCTTCTGGAAATCTATTTGTGAGACTCTTGTACTCTGTTTTTCATGTGCTCTCGCCCTGCTTTGATCATTGCTCTTGAGAACCTCACCCCTCCAATTACGCCTCTACCTTTTTTAGATTACACATCTCTGCCTGTCTGTGGGATTTTTCTATCAAAGCAGAGTGCCTGATTTAGGCCTTCTTTTGCCCTTATTGATTTTTTTTTCCAAATCACAAAAGAAGCAAAACCTTTTTATGTGCCCAGTTTCAATAAAATTGTATCAGGAAAAAAGCACAGCTTAAACCTTCTTTAAGTTTTACTTCCATGATCTGAGTAGTCTGTGTCCTTGGGAGCCAAATTCCCCAAACATCTTCTTGGGTAACTCAAAAGGATGTCAACTTAAGCCTTAAAATAACACATGGTGGTAGTATTTTTGTACAAGAAAGTAGATCCCCTATCAGTATAATAGGAAATAAGTTCTTCTGACAGCATGAGAGAAGAATCTAGAGGTAGTCACTACTTTGTCAGCAACATTGGTTTTGAGGAACTTTCAGTCACACGAATTAAATAAACTTCCAGGTAACCTGCACTTTCCCTATATCCCTAATCACAGTGTGTCTGTGGGTAAAGAGACAACTGCCCACAGAAAATGGGGAGCACTAGTTTTTCTGGCCCTTGTTTAATAGCTGGAAGCATTCAAATTTTTTCTTTGTCTTCTTTGTTGGCTTCTCAGCAAAAGCAATGTTGTTGGAGTGGTCTGCTTAAGGGACCATGATAGCAAACCTTCACTGATGCTGACGATGGTCAGAACCCAATGCTGCAATTCTTGGGCACCGTTTCCAGCTATTTCTTGACCACTGTTAAGTTCATTGTACAAATAACATCACTTTGGGAAAAGAAATACATAGGGAAATGGTTTTAGTAAACTTTTCTAGGCTGACAATGAAGTGTCCATCACTGGGAATCTTAAAAGAATTGCTTATACATGACTTTAAATTTTTATGTACAATATAAAATTCAGTATTAAGCCACTTTTTATTGTGCTCCTCTGTAAAGTAAAAATGTTTACTGTTCCCTTTTAATGTCTTCTTATGGTGGAGGGGGATCAATAAGCTGCATAGGATCTCTCTTTTAAGAACACTGATTCTATTTATCTGATCAATACTTGCCACTTCCCCAAAAGTCCTGCAAACTGTCAGCGAATGCTCTGACCATGGGGGTTAGGATTTCAGCTTATGAATGTAGGGACGATAAAACATCCAGATCACAGAAATGACAAAATACAAATTACCTGTGAAGCATGTTAGTAACCCTATTTCTAATGTATAAAACAGGGAATTGCCGATTATTTTTAAAATAATTAGAATATTCCACTGAGTGTCCATCTGACTTCAATGCATTCCTTTCCTCAGTTAAAGCAAAGAATCCTGACAAATTCTTAGAACATGAAACAGAGCACTTTCTTCATCCATTTGTCCTCTACTGGAGTACATGACCCTTTGTGAAAAGAGTTAAAATTAAGTATTACTAGAATCATTTGTGTCAGATGCACATTGAGCCATAATTAAGATCTGGGCAGTGATGAACTTAGTCTTTTCTAAACAAATTCTGGGTTCCTAATGGATAATCCACTAAACTGTCAAAATTTTTTAAGCTGACAACATTGGGTTTCTCAGACCATACCTAAATAAGGTTTACTAAATAAGGTGACTCAGGATCTGAAATCAAGCAGAAATGTTCTATCCTTTTCAGTAACTCCACCGTAAGATTTCAAGTGGTTGTCCATGTCTGATCTTGAGCAGGAAATACTAATAACTCTACTCTGAATGAGTTGATTCCTTCATGCAAAATAATGAAAGTAATTATGATAACAATACCTTTTGGAAAGTACCGCTGGTATATGGATAAAGAAGAATGCAGAGGGAGTCACATAAACTTGAATATCTGAATTGAGTGCAGAATATATTTCCTGGAGTTTTCATGAATATGCTATTCTTATAGGAACATATCACTGAGATTATCATTGCTATGCTCCTGAGATGCAATCTATTCATGTGATTTGTTTGAAAACTGCTTCTCATTTGCTTTGAGAAATGAATTCCACCAGGTATCAAAAATATTGTAACTAAATAAATCCATTTTATAAAATTGTTACAATGTGATATATATGCTTGTTGTCTATATTTTAGGACAGTATTTAAGACACACACAAGACCTCTTATATAACTTATTAAGGGGATTTACAATAGAATTTAGGTAGTACATACTGGTTACTATATCGGGCTGCTTGTTCTAGGCATTGTGATCTTTGTGAAAAGAACTCTTAGGAATGCAGAACGCATGAACATCGAAGAAAGGTTAAGATTTATTGCCGAGTAAACTGAGTACTGTCAAGGGATAAGAGAGGACCAGTCAAAGAAACTACTGCACCAAACACTGAAAGCAACCTTTATACTATTCTCAACAAACAGCGTTTCCTAGGGGCATTTTCTTTCCAGGTGATTCATGTGACCATGTGGATTAACACTGGAGGAAAGGAGTAACGATATGATGTCCTCTTTACCAGAAAGCTTCCAGCTAGATATAATTTTACAGATTGTAGATAATTTTCTATTAATGACCTTCCAGCTAATTTAGAACCTGATTTCTCCACCCAGTACAAAAGCTATGATCCAGATTGTATTCTTTAGATTTCAAGCCAATCCTCGTTTTACATGCTACAAATGATAACAAATGGGTTCATCCCCAAAGGTCTTCAAATGTATTAATGTTTAAACAGTTAATAATATATGAAGGGACATATTTGTGAAGGTGATAGTTATGTAAAAATCCTTTATATTTCAAATTGAAATATAATCGCAACACCTTCCCTCCTCTCTTTTCCCTATCTAGGCCCTCCCAGCTATCCTTCCATTCCCGACATGGTAATTGCATAAAGGTGCAGTAAGTGTCACTAACACGTCAGTGGCAGCCAACAGTTCTTAAATTGGACTTTAGGTCCATGCATGTAAGGAAAATCATGTCTGGTAGTGAAAATCTAGCCAGCCTCCTGAGGCTAGCAAAGTCATAGACATTAGAAATGTCAGCCACCTTGTTAGACTAGCATAATTCTTGACTATACTCTAAATCGCAAAGATTTATGTATATAAAAATATAAAGTTGTATTTAAAAGTTTTATACTCAAAGATAAGTGTGGCTACCACCCCCATCAAGGAAGCCTCTCCTTGAAGCAAATGGAGACCATCACCGAAAGATCAAAGAGATCAGTAGATCATGGAGAGTCCAGACACAACAGATGCATCCATATGACAGCTTCTGCATCTATTGTTCAGGGAACTATCAATGGACATGTTAACGTGGAAAGGAGAATTTTTTCAGGGTCCCATTTCTACACAGAGAATGACAGGCAAGACAACGACAGGAGTGAGGATAATTAGCCTCTTGTTAGAAGGATGCGCTCTCTTATTAGTTGTCCAATACATTTTGGTCAGACTTGAAACCATAAGCACACCACCAACATTTATATATGTGAATTCTTTTTTTAAATGGTTTTTTGAGATAGGGCTTCCCTGTAGCTGTGAAGCCTGTCCTGGAAGTAACTCTTGTAGACCAAACCGGCCCCAAACTTAGAGATTCGCCTGCCTCTGCCTGCCCAGTGCTGAGATTAATGGTGTGCACTACCACCACCAGGCTATATGTGAAATTCTTAATGAAAAACACCAAACAGTCAGTAAAAGAATTGGAAGGAAAATTCCAAGTGTAATATAAGGTTATTGCCAAGGTCATAGAGTAGGAAAAAAATTAACAAATTTAGAAAAAGATAGTAAGACTAAAACATTATAAGCCAGTAGGAAGTATTTATGAGGGGATATTTGAGAAGTGGGAGAACTGGATCATGTGGCAGATTGAGATTACCGTCTGATGGGAAGCCAGTGGGGAGAAGAGGCTGTGGATAAAGAGAATGAAAGAGACAGGTTGTTTAGGAAACCCCATAGGAGTCCGCATGAGAGAATAATGGCAGAGGGTAAACCAGGAAGGTGGGACTTAGAGAGATGAACAAATGTGCTGCATGCTTGGGTATTAGAACCTGGATTTCTGGGTGATGCAGATCTCTTCAGTAGAGGTAATCACAGTGAGCACTTGGATTTCTGGGTTATGTTAAATGATGAAAACTGATGTGGTTTGCTGAGATTGAAATCAATGGAGGGAAATTTGTGGAAGGTAGATTGCTGCAGTTTTATTATTTTCCAGGTGTCATGTCATTCTGAAATGAATATAAGTATATTTGTCTAACATATTTAATATAGACCACATCTCTTCAAAAAGACATTTCTTCAAGACAATAATAATTCTAAAGGAATACAGAAAGCCAGTATTTGAACACTGTCCAGACCAGTGCAATTCTCTAAAATCTAGCCTTTACTAAGTTGGTCCTATATGATCGCCTTTATATTTTTATTTTTAACATAGACTAAAGAAGATAATTCAATTTATGGATGAATTTTTCAACCATAAGACTTGGGACCACATGCTTATTTATTCATAAGAATCTCAAAGGACCTCTCCACAGATCCTCAACTTCTCACATAAACACATAAACAGAAAAACTTCAGGGTGGGAGCTGAAAACTTGTTCTGAAGAGCAAGACTTTCTGTTTGACTGACTGAACTTCCTGGAACATATCGAACAACTTCCCTGCTTCAGTATGCCCACTGTCAAAAATTAATCTTTACTCCAAGAATGAACTTTCCCTACAAATTGAGTGCATAGAATTTCATCTTCTTCAAGCATATGAAACCTTAATTTCTAACATAATCCTTTCCAAATAATTTGATTTCTTCTCTACAAATATGTCCTTTTCCTTTCACTGTTATTTCTATAATCGACCTGAATATTTCATAACATTTATGTTTTCAAGCATATTTTATCAAATATTACCAAATCTGTTATATTTGAAATATATGAAATATCTTATTTATGTTATTTATTTATGTTATGTTATAAATATCTTATAATATATGTTATATATGAAATATCTTATTTCATTTTCTACTCTGCCCGTGATACCCAGAGCCAGGCCATATTTAAGGACCACAAGTACAATATAAAATATGAAAATCTCAGCATTTCTAACTATATGAGCTATATATTAAATACTAAGGCATTAGTGGGAAATTCTATGACTGGAAAAAAGTAGTATTATTAGCATTTCTAACTATATGAATAAAAGTAGATATTATTAGTATCTGGGGATGCAATATTTAAATTATTCAACTGATAGAAGAATTACTAAAGTTATAACAAAGTATCACAAGTTGGTTGATTAGGTATTCATCACAACCTCCAAGGGACTTCTCCTGGATTAAGTACATTTTATTGTAGGAAAGCCCTATCTATCTCCTTCCAGTGAAATAGGACTTTGCCATAGAGAGCATTTTGCTGCCTCAAAGAATTCTGTACTTTGCTTTCAGATAGTTATGATTTCATTAATTTATAAATTTTAATCTTATTCTTGAGAGCATTTATTTCCCTTTAATATTTTCACATAACCCTGAGTCTACATCGCATATAAATCACCAGCTTTACTTATAATCTTATGGCTTAGCCAATATGACCTCCTCTATGAATGTTGTAAAAATTCATTTGTCTATTGCATCTACTAAGCTCTCATATTTTAAATCAAGTTCCATATTGCTCTGATATATATCTGCCTAGAGATGATTAAATGATCTATCAGTCACTTGCTGGGTAACCCATTAGACTATCCAAGAAAAATTTAAATCTGAATATGAAAGAATGACATATCTGTTATGAAAACAGGAGTGGGGGGAAGACAGATTCTAGGACCTGGAGCTACCATAGTATTGAAATTTTATGGGCTATTGCTTCAGCCTTTGTGGATCTCTAGTTTTGTATCCATTCCCTATAGAACAGCTTCAGATGTCTCTTTCTGAAAGCCACAATGACCAATCAAGGGACTAGAAAGATGCAGAAACACTGCACCCAGTCACATCATCCTTTTGTCATTTGGAGTGTACTATTTACTTATTCATTCATTTCGAGAGAGCATTTCACTATGCAGCCTGGCTGGCCTGCAACTCTGTATGTAAGCAAGGCTGACCTAGAGCTCAGAGATTCTACTTCTTAGTCTCCAGAATGCTGGAATTAAAGACTTTTGTTACTATGCCAGAATAGCTATCTCGTTTTTTTCTAGAATTTTCTGTCTTAGAATATTTTATTCTAGTTGCGAATATTTAAAAAAATGTAATGAACTATATTTAACTAAGCTGGTAAATACTAAGCAATAAACATCTGTGATAAATAATACATCATTTTGCTATTTTTATTTTTGTATTTTTCATTTAAAAGAAACTTCTATAGTATCACTTGCTATAATTTTCTTAAATAGTAAATATTAATTATTTTTAATTCTTAATTTCTCCTGAATTTGGAAGAAAAAGTAGTTGTTTTATATTTCAAATCTAATATATATATATATATATATATATATATAATCACATATGTGAATATAATAATATATGTCAGATATGTGCTGTTATTTCTCTGGAGTACTTGCTTCATTTTCAGAACAATCTTTTGGTGCTTTCAGTAATAACTCAGGTTTGCAGCTTAGAAATGTTCAGTCATAGGTAACAAGAGATATTCATGAGGCTGGAGGTGGCAGTGTGAATGTACTATATGCATGAAAGTTTCAAAGAAGACATTTAATAAAAGCTATTTTTAAAGGCCGAAGTTAAAAGGTACAGTAATCAAAGCAAATATCTACATGGTGTAAGTTGTGATTGTTAAAATATTTCAACTTGAGAAGGTCTAAAATCACCTAGTAGACATAGCTCTAGGCATAAACAAGGCAAAAAAAAGAGCTGAACACCCATATGTTAATTAATACGATCATTGTTTATATTCTGGAGAATATTTTTAATTATTTTTTCCAACTTGATCACAGTTTTTTACAAAGAATACTATTATAATCAAATTTAATTTTAGAAACTAACATATCTTAAAAATATTTGTTAGTGTTTGAAACTTTCATATACTTATACGATATGTTTCTCCATCCCCCTCTTTTCCCAATCTCTCCTCCCTACCTACCTTCTTCCTGCATCCCTGTTGTCTGAGGTTTCTGTTCTGCCCAATTCCGGCAATCATTAAGCCCCAAAGAAATCACAAAGAGGTCTATATTAATCATAAACGGATTGGCCCATTAGCTCAGGCTTCTTATTAACTCTTGTAACATATTAACCCATTATTCTTATCTATGATATCCACATGGCTTGGTGTCTTTTTCAGTGAGGCAGTCACATCTTCCTTCTTCTATGTCTGGGCAGGATTGCAGAGGAATGGTGTCCTCCTTCCCAGAATTCTCCTGTTCTCATTGACCCATCTCTACTTCCTGTCTGGTTGCCCTGCTTATACTTCATGCCTGGATACTGGCCAATCAGCATTTATTTAAAATATAATTGACAGAATATAGAACACTGTCCCACACGACATCCCCATCCACTCTTTTTGTTTCTATTCAGAAAAGAAAAGGCCTCCCAAGCACGTCAGCCAGCCATGGCATATCAAGTTGCAGTAAAACTAGGTACATCGTCTCCTAAAAGAGGCAACTCAGCAGGAGGAAAGGGTCCCTAAAGTAGGTAACAGAGCCAGAGACAGCTCCTGATCCCACTACTAGGAGTTCCAGAAGACTGTTCTTTCCGTACAGGCAGAGGGCCCAGGTCAGTCTCAAGCAAGCCCTCTGGTTGGCATTTCAGTGTTTGCGAACCACCACTATGAGCCTAGGTAGCTGATTCGGTGTGTTTCCTTGTGGTGTCCTTGGCCCCTCTGGCTCCCATAATCCTTCCTCTCCCTCTTCCACAAATGGAGATTCTTGAGGTCTGCCTAATGTTTGGCCATGGGTCTCTGCATCTGTTTCTGCGGAGTATTTTAAAAATACTTTTTAACTGAGGCAATGACTGCTTGAGTGTATTATAGCCATCTATTATTCAAAACCAGGCTTGAGATTTCACTGTTTCTCCATAACGGTTTGGTAAGAGCAGGATTTGGCTGCAGTTTCCGGCACTCCATATGTTTGATTTAGAATGTTTTCCCTGCTGTCACTATTTTTCACAGATGCAGAGATGAAAGGCAAAGTGGATTAAGCTGCCATAAAATACGAAGCTGTATTTTACAACAACTGCACGGTGACTACCAATGAATTTCTGCTAGAAGCTGTCATGGCCAAGCCTTTGCTTTTTGCCTTTATATGTAGGAAGTGCAGAAGGAAAGAGTTAGAAAAAAAATTTAAAACCCTTTGAGGTCTTTACCTATCTTTAAAGAAGCCAAAAGTTAACCCTCACTTTAAAAGAGAGTGAGTTTAAAAGAGAGTCTTTTGCATGGGAGAGCACAACAGAAGTTAAAATTCCATTATTAAAATCTTTAATTAACCATGGTCTCTACTGATTACCTATGCTAGATATATACAAGGGATGTAAGCCATGGTCCTTGTCCTCACCATCTCATAAGAGGTCTAAAGAAGACTTAATTAGGAGCAGCATATGTCACATGCTTCAGTCATGAAAGAGAGCCTCACTACACTGCTGTGAGAAAAGTATTACTCTTATACCTATTTTACAGGAGATGAAATTCATTTTCCCAAAGATATACATTCAAGTGCACAACATAAGACCCCTATCAAATACATTCTAAAGCCTTATATCAAAGTATTTCTAAAGCCCAGGCTCATTTATTAACACCCAATTGACACTTAATTGGTCCTCTCACTTTCTGAGTTCACAAAGGATCTCCAAGCAGTGATTTGATTCACAAGCCAGTAAGAGAATTAAGGTGTGTCTAACTTTCTCATGATGCTTTCTGAAGGAATACACATTTACCAAAACATATAAAGTAACTGGATACACATATTATTCATACTAGAGTACCCCCTAACCAATGCTACAAAGTGCTATGCAATAATAGTTCAAGAGAAATTTTGACCTGAATTCTTTATTCGTAAAGAACTGATTATCAAAAGTTAGTTAACACATAGAATTACAACTACTTGTTATTGTATTATTTACCCTAAACATAATTTTCCAGCCTTACAGCTGTACTCTACATAGTAAGTAAACTTAGCGTTTTGTATTATATACATATCATTACATAGCATCTATATTCATTCCCAAACAACCAAATTATTTACTTGGGTGTAGAAGAAAACTGTAACAGTTTTTTGAAGTCTCAATAAAATTTCTGTAAAAAAATGTAAAAGCACTGTTATGCAATATTTGTCTTAATGTAAATAAAGCCAAGCAAGACAGCAAAAATTCAGGCCCCATCACAGTGAGCCATAAGTGGCAGCTTTCAGAGTCAGGCCTCAACACAGTGAGCCATGAGTGGCAGCTTCCAGAGAGGCAGTAATGAGTATTCACCACTGTACTTAGGTGATTTCATTAAACATTATACAAGTAACTACTCATGGAACAGGTGTTGCTTAATTCAGAAACAATTAAGTATGAAACTATCACTTTAAATGTAACAATTCTTGCTTAGTGCCCCCCATTGATCAGGATGACAAGATGTATAAGAGTTTGGGGGCCTCCATTCCTGTGCTTTAGCATTTTTAAAGCATACACAAAAGTAATTCTCAATACATTTACTTTAAAAGAGAGGGAAAATGGTTTCTCCAGATTTTCGGAAATATTATTTTAAAACACAAACAAAGGGAAAAACACAGAGACCTAATTCACATAAGGAACACAAGGACACAATCTCAAAGTTTGCAGCTGCTTAACATGGGTTCATAAATTCTGAATGTATATTTCCACTTAAAATAATCACAAGAATACTCTTCAAATCCTTAAACCTTTTGCCATCAGATGACAGACTTATCCCTACTCTCAAACACTATATCTAAAGCTCATCGTTCACTGGCCTTCTGCAGTCATACATCACTGATATCTCCCCATATCCATCCTCATCCTCTCAGGTCTAGGGTTTCATCTTTTATTCAGATCAGACTATACCCGCGCATATCAAATACTTACTATGAAAACAGGAACTTAGGGATTCTGTATTGTTTCTCATGTTGAAACATGACATATTGTATATAGCAAATATATACTAAAATCCATTGCTAAAATTATTTTCATCCTTATCAATTTTTTAAATATGAAAGTGAAAATGTTTAGAACTTCAGAAATAGTCCATGGTATAGATCCTTGGACACAATTTCTCTAATGGACTTTCAGTTACATTTGTTAATGGGCTTTTGCTTCAAAATAATACTCACATCATTATTTATCTTATCATGTATACATAGACAGATGACTAAATATGAGACCTTCTCCATGCAAAGAAGAACTTGGAAACTCAAAATTTGAGCTGTCCTAATACAAAAAAAGGGAGAAAAACTTATCTCTTCTTTTGTCTTGTAGAACACTGACTGAGAAAAATGCATACCAAATTCCTCAGTTAGAAATATCTTGGCAGTATCAGCACTATGGTGCCATTGAAACATGAATACAAAGTAAGAAAAAAATTATTGTTTCCTCATGTCACAGTAAATTACTTGTGCCAGCATTTGTGAGTTACTATGGCTTCCAGTTTCCATATCTCAGGCATTGACAAACCATTGTGCTACTTCTTATTTATGTTCTCCGTATTGTGTAGGAGTTATGACCTTCTTTTTCATGGCTTCTTGTGGGAAAATTATCAGTACATTGTGGGGAAAATCAAACTCCACCAAAAGTTCCAGTGTTCTGTCTCTGCAGTAAGTTTACTGTTCTTTCAGTTTCCTCATAGATTATGGCTTTGTTTCATACCTGACTTCCTCAATATTATTGAAATCAAAGGATTTGCACATTTCATATTCTCCCTGTGGATCTCAGAGGCCTCTTGGGTTTCAAAAATTCAATAGCCAGAAGTTATCATGTAAGTTTCCAGGGTAGAGAGACAGACTATTGTCCTACCAATCTATGATCCCTATGAACCTCATCAACAACCAGCATAGCATGATAACCATAAGAGTATAGACATGGCAAACACACTTTGGTGGTACCAACAGTTCTCGAATTGGAATTAAGACTGCTCAACAAGAGTGAAACCATGCCTGGTAATGGAAACCCAGTAACTATTCAGTACTAGTAAAGTCGTGGTTATTGGACTAATACACTAAACCAGCATAATGGCTAGCAACAATCTTTATATCTGTCTTTATACTCACAGGTAAGTGTATTCCTCACTCTTCATTATAGAAACAAACTTCTCTTTGTAATAGACAGAAACTACTACTGAAACAAATAAAAATGCAGGGTTGTGGAGCACAGTACAAATAGATACATCTACAAGCATTCTACACATAAAGTTCAGAAGATATTGAAGAAGATACAGTGAAAAAAATCCAAGATCAGGGAGTTTTCTGTGAGAGTGAGTCTTCTAATAATAACAGAAGCTAAACCCATAGAGTCTCACCAATATGCCTGCCCAATTGTGAGCCAAATGAGGATACTAAAGGACATACCGACGTTCATGGGTGAAAATTCACAAGTCCTCAACCCTACACAAAGAACTATAGGCAACTGAGGACAACTGGAAGTGAGACAGGTGGTCTTCCCCAAGGAAGAGCACATCAACTAGATGTCTAGTGCCAAACAATCAGGTCTGAACATAGCATAAAAAAATCATATATAGACTGAGCAAAAGAAGGGCGCTTAAAAAATCCCACACTAGCTCAGAATTGAGAATAACAGAGGGTTATTTATTTAGGGGTAGACTCACAAATCATAATCCTCTGCTGGAACAGAGAACAGCAACCAAATCCTGCAGCCAAAAAAGAGGCCTATGCCTGCCTTACATCGGCATAAATAGTAGAAGAGGCCACATCCAAGTGGGCAGGTAACTTAAAGGTTACTGGCAGTAGGGATTCCTAGAGCACCTCCCCTTTTGTTAATAAGAGAGTTCTAAGCCTAATACAAAATTATATACAATAAGAACAAATATATCAAGCATGAAACATGGGATAAATGTTTTAATAATTATCCTATCCTAATGAGTTTAAGCCTTGTATAATAAATAACTTGGCCCAAGTCATGAGAAAAAAGTAACTACAACTATCTAGTCTTCAACTACATCAAAAACCCGAGAAGGGAAACAATAATACTTGAGTAGGCAGGAAGTAAAATCAATCAACTTCCAAAAATGTACAAAAAATGACAGAGACAACTGGCTACCTGGGCAATCACCAAAGTCTCATTTGCAACATTAGAGAAACCAACTTTGGCTAAGGCCTAGAGTAACTCACAGACCATTTTCAGAGGCAAGAAATTTTTAAAAACCATTTCACCCTGTATTGGCAAGATTTGACAGTCATTTTTTTCTTGTATCCTGCTTATTCTGTCCAGACATCATGCATTTTGTCAGTGGTCAATGCATGGGCAGTTCCTTGCCCAAAGGCCAGTTTTGCCGAGAAGAAAACAAGCTTCAAGTGGCGTGTCTTTGGTACTCAACATTCTCTCAGAAATAGATTGGTACTGCCAAGAGCAATTGTGTCTCATGTAAACAGAACCCTAAGTTACTTAAATGGCATATTCTACAGTTCTTTGAAGTGGTTGAAGATTACCTATCTGTAAAGAATATAATCTCTATGTATCTAAAGAACCTGATTAGTATAAGTATGACAAACATAAATGACTATTAAAATATAATTTTTAATACCTATGTAACTTAAAGTCTAAGACTTCATATTAGAATATTATACTATAAACAACTGTGCAACAAATGAGGATAATGACCTCAAAATGTAAATAATGTATAAGTATCTTGATCAGAGATAGAAATGTGCATTGCAATATGATAGATATATCCTAAAATTGTATTAATATATAAAAATGTTTTAAGCAGAGGTAGAAGCATGCATGCAAACAATATGACAAATTAATTTTGCTTAGATATACAAATATTGTAGATAAAAATAGGAACATATTCAATATAGCTTAATTTTGTATAAATATACAAGAATCTATAGCAATATAAACTGCCTATAAATAAGATCTCACAATTATTCACTCTATTACTCAGTATTATTATTAGTGTGAGTAAGCTCTCTAATCTATTATTGCATCCAATTCCCCCAATGTTTTTTTTAGGAAAAGATTCCTGAACATACATAATTCCTCCCAACCTCCATCCCTATACCAATTATAATCAACCCCTAAATTATGTCCCTAATCCTGAGGAAAACTTTGTTGGGAGATTTAGGAATATATGTGCATACATGTAATAACAATTACTGAAAAAGAGAACTGTAAATTTAAAAAAGCATGGGAAGGAGAGTATGGGAGTATTTGGAGGTAAGAAGAGGAGGGGGAAAATGTTGTAATTATTTTATAATCTCAAAAATAAAGAAATGATCCAACGTTTGTTACTTGGGTGATGAAACAAGTTTGATCTAGTCGCAAATTAAATAATATAGAGAATGATTTTTTACTCGAAGGCTGAAGTTTTTCTGTAGAATTAAGTTTGATGATAATTTTAACTGCCATGAATATAAAGTCAATATTCATTTTAGAAGAACAAATAGAATTGGTTTATCATTAAATTTGCATGGCTTGTAAATGTCTGATACAAACTTCTGTGTACAATCTACCAACTAATGCCTGAATAATATAGCAATGTGTTATCCTGTATGTATTTCACAAGCTGTAGATTTTAATTCCATTATAGTGTCAAATTTTCCTGCACTATTACATTCGTAAGCATACATCACACATGATAAACTGCAATAAAGTTTTCATGACTCAGGGACTACTCAGCAAAGGTACTATCAGAACATATTCTTGTATAGAGCATTACAAAAGATGTACGATTTCCATTAAACTAAACCACTTTCTCACAAGCATTTAAACTCGAGCTCTCCATTAGTTTATTTATGTTTTATTAATCAAGTCTAATGTTGGTATTGTTATAATGATGTCTGACTTCTATAGATATTGGCATATTCCCTTTAAAATATTAAGCTATAATGCGATTGATACTTTAAATTTTGAGATTTGATACAAATAATTGTCAATTTAGTAAGCAGTAATAGAATTTGCAGGCTGCAAGTCCATCAAAAAGATGTATTAGAGAAGAGGGGAAACCATATAAAATTATTCTCTAAATATATTTAAAAATTACGTTTGTGAACCAGAGGTTTGCACAAGAAATCTTGAAGAAAAATAGTCTAAATTTCCCTACTATTACTTCCATATCCCACCCTACTATTTTTACTTTAGAAAAATGAGGTTATATACTTTGCTATGTTCAAACAAAACAACTGACTGACAGGCAATACTCTGCTATATTGACTGAATTGTTCAGTTTTATATAAAATATATAAATACAATAAAGAGAATTTGATGAAATCATCCAAATATCTTCTGAATACCATATCTACAAATAATCACCAATTCAATTCTTTTTTTCTGTCCCTGATCCTTTTCTTGTCTTTGTTATAATGAATGCCAATTTTAAGTGATTTCTTTTTTATTTTCTCTTTCTCTTCCTCCCCTCTCTCTTTCTTTCTCTATCTCTGTTTGTGTATGTCTTTCTTTTCTTGATGACTTCATAATATGACCACATAAACTGTTTTTTAAATTTATTTTATGTACCAATTACATTTCCTCCTCCTTCCTATTCTCTTGTTACCTCTTCCCACCTCCCTTCTGCCCCTCCCATATACTCCTCCTTTCTTTCCATTCAGAAGGGCTAAGGCCTCCCATTGAGTCAACAACACAGGTATATCAAGTTAAGGCAAGACAACACTCCTCCCCTTTACATCAAGACTGAGAAAGGCATCTCAACATAGGGAATAGGTTCCAAAGAGCCAGCTCATGCATGTGTCAGGGACAGGTTCTGATCCCACTGCTAGGGGCCCCACAAAAGATCAAGCTATATACAACTGTAACCCACATGCAGAGGGCCTAGGTTAATCCCATGTTGACTCCTTAGCTGTTGATCCAGAGTTCAAGAGCTCCCACAACCTCAGGTCAGCTGTCTCTGTAGATTTCCCATCATGATCTTGACCCCACATTGCTCATATAATCCCTCCTCCCTCTCTTCAATTGGGCTCCTGAAGCTTCAGTCCAGAGCTTGGATGTGAATCTCCACATCTACTTCCATCAATTACTGGATGAAAGCTCTGTGATGACAATTATGGTAGTAACTAATCTGATTACAGGGAAGGCCAGTTCAGGCACCCTCACCACTATTGCTAGGAGTCTTAGTCTGGGTCAACCTAGGGTCCTAGGAGTTTCCTTGGCACCAGATTTCTCCCTAACCCCATAAATTCCCCCTCTATCAAAATCTCTCTTAAATTATTCTCCCCTTCCATTATGTCCCTAAATTGACCATCTTGATCACTCATGTCCCATCTCCCATCCCCTTCCCTCCCCTCCACCTACCTCCTGCCCCCAATTTACCCTTGTGGAGTAAGGTGAATACTCTTCCACTCTTGATGGGAGTGCAAACATGTACAACCAACTTTGGAAATCAGTGTGGCGATTTCTCAGAAAATTATAATCGATCTACCTCAAGATTAAGGATACCACTCTTGAACATATATCCAAAGCATGCTCAATCATACCACAAGGACACTTACTATATTCATAGCACCATTATTTGTAATAGTCAGAACCTGGAAGCAACTGAGATGCCCCTCAACCAAAGAATGAATAAAGAAAATGTGATACATCTACACAGAGAAGTATTACTCAGCGGGGAGTGGGGGTTTGCATCATGAAATTTTCAGGAAAATGGATGGAATTAGAGAAAACAATCTTGAGTGAGGTAACCCAGATCCTGAAAGACAAATGCAGTGTGTACTCACTTATAAGTGGATATTAGATGTAAAGCAAAGGATAACCAGGCTACAATCCTCAGCCCCAGAGAAGCTGGTAAGTAGGACCCTAAGACAGATGCATGGATCTCCCTAGGAGGAGGAAGTAGATGAGATGTCCACACAAACTTTTAAAACACTTAAATGTTTATGTTCATTGCCTTCTGTGAAAAATTCCTTTTCTTAGTTTTTCTCACACATCTGTGTCTACCTATTCACAGGTTTATTTGGGCTTCCTGTCTTATTGTTCTTGTAGGACCCAGGGCAGCTTGGTACATACCTGCAAAGACAGGCTCTATAGAAACCAACCAGAAAGTAGGCTTGAGTCTCAATAGTTTACCCTAAGAAAATACCTGGTTCCAAGAAAGACCACAAACTGAGACCATCCAGACACCACCCAGAACAGACCATCCAAAGGAAACTTCTAATATTCCAACTATTCTAAATAGGATCACCTGATGTTCTTTAGCCCTTCAACAAGACACCGGTAGAAAATGTCAGCCAATCAGGTGTCCTGAACTTTAGAAACCTCTCACCCCAACCTCTGCTATTATAAAAACCCTACCACAAGAGGGTTGAAGAGGAGGGGAGAGACAGGGAAGGGAGCAGAGAAAACTGTAGAGCTCAACAAAAATCAATAAAAATAATAAAAAAATAAAAATAAAAACCCACCCCACTGAGTTCCGGGTTTTCTAATCTTGTCAATGCACTGGACACATGGTGAGTACAAGTTTGAACTTGAATAAGAATAGGGGCTCTTTGCTTTTACATATGGGTCTCTGTCTCCTTTTTTGTTTTTCTTTTTTTTGTGGAGGGGGCTCTGCGGATCTGGGTGTAAGAATTCTAAATGAAGATATTTCTCTGAGAGAAATCTATTATTTGGTGTGAAACAGATTGTAACAACAAAGGAAAAAAGCAAGCATTTCTCACAATCTTGAAGATGAATGTGTACTCTGGATCCATGGGGTAGAGAAAAGGGTGCTTACAAGAAGGACCAAGTGGTATATTTTGAACGTCACATTATATATAGAGTCTGCAAATGGCTAGGAAAAACGTCTATTAGAGGACAAGTGATTCTCCACATCCCTTCTAATTTTCCTCCTCCCCAGTATGCAGACATTCCCTTTCCTAGTACCTCCCTACTCCTTCCCTCTCTCTCTTCAATTTCCCCCCGTCTACTCGTGTCCACCTTGATCCTTGCCTCTCTTCCCTTCTCTCCCCATTTCTCTCATTTTACAATGATTTAGAACTTAATCTAGAACAAATAAAGTTATGTAGTAAAGAATTCTTGTTACTACATTTATCTGTTAGCTATATCAAAGAGAAGCTGCAAAAGCTGACCTCATAGAGTATAAAATAAATGAGTATTTTTAATCAGAGTGGGAAATAGTTTTTCCCCCCATGGAATACACTTGTCTGAACTGCTGGAAGAAAATACCATCAATGTTTGCCAAAATAAAAGTTACTAAAAATCAGGAAAGAAGAAAATATAAAAAATTAAAATGTCAAATTGTAAACTAATAATAAATAAATAATATGTATCTTAACAACTTAAAGTATTTTGTCCATCGAAATCATTTAAACACATAACAAAAAGATCAAGATATTATACAAAGAGGCATTATCAATTTATAAATTTCTCATAGTCTACAACTGAAACCAAAAAGGATTATTTTATCTTTACCTCGAAGATTACACACAAAAAAATTTACTAAATTTACATGCACATATACATAAATAGTACAGTATATTGCTGAAGAAAGCATACATTGACTCAACCTCTTTGGAGGACAACTTCTCTATAAGAAAACAAAAAACACTTATCTTCTGAATTAGAAATTTTATATCTTAAATTTTTCTACAAGTATATATATATATATATATATACATAAATATAAATACATATTGCATCAGTGTTGCCCTCAATCATTAGAATGGGAACATTTTACATTCAAATAATAAAGATAAACTTAATCACTATCATTTGACTTTATTATGTTAGCATTGGTGTAATTAGGGGTTTTGTTGTTGTTTAAAGTCAGAGTCTTCAGTTTATAGCCCATGCTGGCCTAGTCCTTATCCCAAACTCAGGGCAATTCTCATATCTCAGCCTTCCAAATGTTGGACTTGCAAGGTGAGCCACACCACATCCTGCAGAAACCCAAGTTTCTTTTCTAATATTGCTTTGTGTGAAATGTTTGTGAGCTCTCACAAGTATAGACAGAATGGCCACTCTGTAGTACAGAGAGCTTGCTCAGTCAGTAACGACACGTCCTCTCCTCAAGAGATTGGTACTCCCTGGACAGTGGTTAAAAAGCTACTCTAGCAAGAGCTGTCTTTGATCCTCGATCTTACATCCTATGACGTGCACAAACTGAGACTTCTGGACCTTGACCTGACACTCCTCTACTTCATTGAAACCATCCTTCTCCAAATACTTTTCAATGTTTTTCAGAGTCTGAGGATGAAGATATTTTTTTTCTCATCTTTTTTTATTAAAAATTTCCATCTCCTCCCCTCCTCCTCCCCCTTCCCTCCCCTCCCTTCCACCCATACCCCTACTCCGCCCCTCTCCAAGCCAAAGAGCCATCAGGGTTCCCTTCACTATGTTAACTCCAAGGTCCTCCCATCTCCCCCTAAGTCCAGGAGGGTGAGCAACCAAACTGACAAGGCTCACAGTAAGCCCGTCCATGCTGTACAGTTCATGCTCATCGCCGTTGTCCTTGGTTTCTCAGTCCTCCTCCACTGTCAGCCACATTCAGAGAGTCCGGTTTGGTCCCCTGTTCCATCAGTCCCATTCCAACTGGACTTGGTGGTCTCCCGTTAGATCTGTCCCACCGTCTCAATGGGTAAACGCACTCCTCACGGTCCTGACTTCCTTGCTCATGATCTCCCTCCTTTTGCTCCTCATCAGGACCTTGGTAGCTCAATCCGGTGCTTCTATGTGGGGCTCTGTCATTTTCTCCATCCAATGCCAGGTGAAGGTTCTATGGTGATATGCAAGATATTCATGAGTATGGCAATAGGATCTGGACATTTCTGGCACCCTCTCCTCAGCTGCCCAAGGAACTAGCTGGGGGCGTCTTCCTGGACACCTGGGAACCCCTCTAGAGTCAAGTCTCTGCCAACCCTAGAATGGCTCCCTTAATTAAGATATATAATTCCTTGTTTCCATATCCACCCTTCCTATATCCCAACTATCCTATTCCCCCAAGCTCTTCCCATCCTCCACTTCACACTTTTCTCTCCCCATCCCCCCCCCAAGTTCCCATTTTTTGTCTGGCAATCTTGTCTACTTCCAATATCCAGGAGGATAACTATATGTTTTTCTTTGGATTCACCTTCTTATATATCTTCTCTAGGATTTTTTTACGAATTGCTCTGGAACCACTTAGATTTCCAGTTAATGGCAGCAGCAGTAGAAGACACAAGAGGTATTAATAAGGTATTGATCATCTCATCTCTAATTTGTTACACTAATTGACTAAAGATATCATTGCAGAGAAAAATATGATAAACACATTTTTCTTTTAAGAAAAATAGAGAACAAAAGATGAAGATAGATGCTTTAATTTTTTTCCTTTGTTCTAGGGACTATTAATCTGACAACTCTTGTCTATAACAAAAACTCAGTTTGGTTCAAGTTTCTCAAAATGAATATCACATCATCATCATCTGAAGATTATCTTGTCCCAGTTGGAACTTGTTATTTTCTTCTAAATTGTTCTTTCTAACAATAACTGTTGCTCTAGGCCCTTAGGGAAAATAAATTTGATGGTCTTCTTCCAAGCAACGCTGAACTCAGTCAAGAAAGATTCTTTCCCTGAGACACAGATTTTAGCAAAATTTGGATATATCTCATTCCCTATATCCCTACCTATCTTTATATCATCTCTTCCTTTTCCCTATGGAAATAACAGACAACCCTATAACTTTGAGAGTCTATTTTAGCCATTGTACAAACTGAACTGCCCTGATAATTCTATTTTTTTTCACTGAAGACTTGTAAGACTCATAAAAATGTACCCTATATTTTGTTCTCTTTTGTGGCATAGAAGGGAGATATTTATGAATCACTAGAAAGAAAAAGTTGTATCACTATTAACTTTAGAGGGACTTTATGTTGCAGAAGATAACAAAATTTAAGTTGTAGAAAAGCCTAATTAAATTAAAATATAAATTATGAATTTATCAAATACTTCTACTTACTATGATTATAATGAATGGTTATAATAATAGTTATCACATAATAATATAATAATTTCTCATTAGTGCATAGCATCTATTTTCTTGTGTTTTGTTCTTATGTGTAGATCTAGAGGAAAGTATCCAAGAATGAGATATGTCTGTTCATATGTTTCTGAGATTTAAACTGTCTTTCAAATTTTAACAAAGAACATAGCCTCTTTTCTTATACATACATATATACATATACACACATATTATTCTATTTCTCCAATAGATAGAAAAATGTTTTTAGTTTTCTTAACATTCAAGATTTTATACATTTAGAAACCTGTAATTAGTGCATACTATATAGAGAGTTCCTTGTTTTAATTTTTAAAAAGTTTATTTTTGAGTTTTCTTCTCTCTGTGCCTTCCTTTATGTGTATATTTTCAATGAAGTCTTGACAACTAAATCAAGCTCAGTTACAGGGATAAATAAATAAATAAATAAGAAAAGCAAACTTTTTAAAAGTTAAAAAGAATTAGTATTGCATTTCCACTGATACTCATTTAAAGGTGAAGAACATTTAGTAATACTAATAATTCATATTGTTTATTTTATGAGGAAACACACATGAGGTATGATAACAACAATAACAATGGTAACTAATATGGACACTGGATGCTCAAAATGTATTTACAATTCTTATATTCCTCATAATTTCCCTTTTCAATTTAATAATAGAAATAATTTTTTATTATTTGAGAAGGACAATATTTCATTAGCTGAAAAAATAAATTGCTTTTGGAAAGTTACCATTTTGATGCAAATGTGGTACATTGTGTAAAAGTAAGAGCAATTAAATTTTAGTTTATAATCCCTTATGAAACCATTGCTATTATGAAAGAATTCTTAAAAAACAATACAAATACAATAGTCATTAATTACAGAAACACTGATAATTTGCAAACATCATCATAAAAATCATAGACTAATAACTATGGTTACTATGTCATTAGAAAGCTATTCTTTTCAAAAAAAAGGTGAACAAGTTATATTTATTAAAGGATGGCAGTTTTATTTCTAACTTTATATTTTCTTGGTATTTACAAATATATTACAAATATCAGGGACAGCCTGGTCTTTAAATTGCGTTTTACTCTTTCCTCCGCACCAGTTCCTCACTTCATTCTGAAAATCAGCTCTCCATGGTTTCTGATTCATTCCCGTTCTTTGTGTTTTGCTTCTTTAAGATCCCGCACATTTAACCCACACAATCAAATAGTACTCTATTTGCAGTTTCTCTGTTCCCCTCATTGAGCCTGATTTTCACAGCTCCAAAAGAGCAGTTTCTCAGGATATCATACAAGTTAATGTCACTCATTACCTTACTTTAAATTCTTAAAGAATCAGGAGGGTAAAGAAAAATCTTCAGGGGTGGGAATCAGTAGAACACAGTGATACACAGGGAGGAAAGGGAGAACTGTTGGTTTGGGAATTTTAAGTAGAAAAAGGAATGGGATCATAGGACTAAAGAACAGGCTGTATGAGAGATAAATGACAGTAAGGATGCTCTAAAAGCCCACAGGGAAGCCTACTATTTCATATTCCCCCCCCCCCCACACACACATACACACACACACACACACACACACATACACACACACACACACACACAATTGGAATTATCCTACACAGGACATTGTGTTCATTCCAGAAGTCATAGGTTGGAAAATAAAAAGTTCAGTAGGATGCCTGCCTTACATTGTTGGGTCGTAGCTGTCTCAAAGATACCCAAATTAGTCCAGTCTGTCACCATGACTCCTCTTTGTCCACAAGAACCTGATGAAAGGGACCACATTGCTGAAGATACCACAGATATTGGCCACACAACATGAAGAAATCAAGTTGGTAGTGGTCAGGAAATTTTTCCTTGTCGGCTAGATTTCATACTACTGGAAGGTATTATGCAGGCTGCTGTGGAAAGACTTTCTTCAAAGACTTATTCATTTTGAAGACTGAACTACAAGAATGAATAGTGTAGTTAGATATGTCCATGGGTGCTATAGTGGCTCAAATTAATGGATGTAATTAACGCCTTTCTGGTTGCATTTAAAATCTGCTCCACAGTAGAAAATGATTACCTGATACTATGAATGAGGCTAAGAGCCTACGGTTGAAGAGCTCAGAGACCCCAGCATTAAATCTAACAC
The DNA here is from genome assembly GCF_903992535.2 of Arvicola amphibius. NCBI lineage: Eukaryota > Metazoa > Chordata > Mammalia > Rodentia > Cricetidae > Arvicola > Arvicola amphibius. The sequence continues at coordinate 31,852,205 of NC_052047.1, read as the reverse complement.
TATTATTCTCCCAAACACAGTTTTAAACCATTCTATAAATTTATATCTCTCCTTTTATAGATGAGTGAAGCTCTCAGACGACATTAGATATCATCTTTATGCAGTAGATAGTGGTTAACACAGAAACCTACAACTGGTCAAAGTGCAAAGAACATGTGCCATGGGACGTCAAAGTGCAAAGAACATGTGCCACGGGACTTGCCAGCCAAACAAAGCACAATTATATTATATTTTTCTTCCACAGGATCGGGGGAAGGGCGGAAAGAGTTTAAGGAGGATCAGAGAAGAATAATACCTTCTGGACAGGACAACTGCACTCGTGAACTCATGAAAGCTGTGGTGGCCTGAGGATCAAACTAATTAGCACTTTAGCATGTGGGAAGGGGTTCAAAATCTCCCAACCATAAGTGAATAGTTATAAATAATTTATGGTTTCTAGAGGAGTGTTCTATCTATGGCTGTGAAAAGACATCATGACCAAGAAAACATTTAATTGGGGCCTCACATAGTTTTAGAGTACATTATCATCATGGCAGCAGGCAGATATAATGGTAGAGAAGTTGAGAGCTACATCCTGATCTGTGTGTGTGTGTGTATGTGTGAGAGCGGGGGGGGGGGGGTACTAGGCCTGGTCTGGGCTTTTGAAACCTCAAAGCCCACCCCCAGTGACACGCTTCCTCTATCGTGTCCACATATCCGAATCCATCTGATGCTTTCATACAGTTCCACTCAATGGGAAGATGATATTTTTAAATGAGTAAAATAAAGTATTTAAAGACATAAAGAACCACAAATGACTTATTGTACCTTTCAAGAACATGGCATAATATTAGTTAGTGGTGTATGGAATTTTCTAACATAGCTGATTCCCAGCCATGCTATATTTTTAAAAATTTGGCTTTAATTTTCAAGCAGTTCGTAGAAAAATTTAGTGACAGGTTTTTATAGAAATGTGATGAATAGACATCATATATGCATAGGCACATTGTGTACTATCAATGGGACATTTGTAATGGCCAAGAAAGCTGTCCTGACATTGTATCTTCAGCAAAAGGACGTAGTTCACATTAGTGTCTACTTTTGGTAGTCTCATTCTGAGGGTTTTCCCAAACACATATGACCTTCACTAACTACAGTAATATCATTCAGGCCATTTTCACTGCCCTAGAAGTCCCTCTGTGTGCCTATTTAAACCTTCCTCTTTGCTCATTTTTAGCAAATATAATTTTTATTATACCTATACATATTTGCCTTTTACAGGATGTTATATGTAAGAATATGTTTAGTTTCTTAAGAAACCACAAAACTTCCCCAAATCACTGTACTATGTTTCATCTCCATCAGTACAGGACAAATTTTGTTTTGTTTTGTTTTTTGTTTTCATTTTTGTTTTGTTTTTTTAGGAAGGTACAAAAATATATTTCATTGAAATTTAAGAATCATTCATTATAGGACATATCATTATCTTATGTACAAACAGAAAATAAATATTTCCAGTCGAACAAGGTCACATGTTTAAGACATTATTGTTTATAAAATGCACTCTAATTTCAGAAAAATTTGTAATATTTTAAATGTACATTCTAACTGATAAAATTATTTTGAAAAACTTCCAAGTTCATAGGAGAAGGATTAAAAACCAAGCCAGAAGAGTTGAAGCGATAACTCATCAGTTAAGAGCACTTTGTTGTTCTTGCAGAGTTGTATTCGTTTAGCATTTTTAATTCTTATTTTTTGTTTATAATATAGTATCTTAGTAAACTGTCTTCAAACTCCATTACATCCCTGCCTCAACTTCCCAACTGCTATTATTTCAGGTGTGTATCACAAAGTCGAGCAGATTTTGATTATGTCTTGTGAGTGAATGGTTCTATCATTTTTAATTAAAGTTCTCAGATGGAATATTTAATCATCTTTTAACAAATTTATTATGTCCTTCATCTATTGTGAGATTCCTGCTTGGATATTTTGTCAGATTTTATATTAGGATGTTATTTTTATATTGTTAAGTTTTATTTTTCCTTTGTACAATGTGATCATTAGTCTTGCATACACACATATATTTCTCATAGTTTCTCTAAGCCTGTACTATGCTCTGTCTTTCTATTGTCTTATTTGTGTCTTGCCTTTAAATTATTTTGAAATAGCAGGAACTTTTAATTTTAGTGTAAACTAATTTATTGTTGCAAGGAGGGGCTTCTCTATGACTCCTCCTCTATCTGTTTGGAATTTCTGCCTTGCCCTATTCTGTGCTGCAATAGGCCCAAAGTAGCATCTTTATTAACCAATGATATTCAGAGCATACAGAGAGAAATTCCACATTACCTCACCTTTTCTGTCTAAATAAGAAGGTTTTAACTTTAACATAGCAAGATTGCATACAACAAAACCATTATCAATCAAGAATTATAATTACAGTATTTATATCTACTTTATCTTTTATCACGACGAAAAAAAAGTATATCTATTCTTCATCTTCATCCACGACTCCAGAAAGATATAATATTACCTAAGTAAACAGGAAGTACATTGTAAACAATGTCCAAAACTCTAGAAATGACAGAGCCATCTAGCTGCCTGGACAGTCACCCAAAGTTCTTCTGTAAGACATCTTACAGAAGGCACCCATCTTCAGGCTACAGACTCATAGTGTCCAGCAGGCTTTTACATCAAGCAGATAATCTGAAGATCTGTTTTGCTTTTAATGGCAAAGCCCATCAGTTGCTTTCTTCTGTGTCCGGCAAAATATCTGGCAGACTCTTTCATAAAGCAGGAACCCCGAAAGACAGTCTCACCCTTAGGCAAGTTCAGTAGTCAATTTTCTGTGGATTCTGTATGTCCAGTTTATACAACATAACATCTAGAGTCCAGAGAAGAGCAGTTTCTTGCCCAAATAGCTAACCAACTCCATAAGGAGCCTCTTAGATGCCCATCTATCTCTTGAAATAGATTGGTGCTGCCAGGAGCAGGTGTGTCTTATTGTCATGAAAAGTCCTAAATTCTTAAAACATTTTAATGTCATATTCTGAAGGTCTCCGAAAGATTTGAATAATATCCATATAACTGAAATATATATATAGAACACCTAGCTAACATGACTACAAGCTTGACTATTTTAGGTGACTCTCTATTAACCTATATTTTTTAATTATATATTACACTTTTAAAATAGTTACACAAACACAATACCTTAATAAAGAGCAGAAATATACATATAACAAAATTAACCTTAAATTTGTATCAATACACCAAGATTCATACCAATGCAAATCTCTATAGCAGGTTCCTTATTATTTGATCATCTCTTGCATTCATTATTTATTTCATGTATCCATAAGCAAGAACCACTGAGTGCAGTTCTATGATCTCAAACATATTGCTATCTTTTGAATAAATTTTTTAAAAAGGAAATATTTTACTTCTTTTATTCCTTCTGAAACACTTTTTTTTTTCTTGATACAGATGCGATTTACTTACCACTAACATTTCCGTACATCTCAGGAACTATTGACATTTCTTACAAAGCAATTTTTTCAGGAATAATTTCCACAACTTTGACATTTCTAAGAAATTCTTCATGTATTCTTTGCTTTTGAAGGATAATTTCACAGGATTCAGAATTCTAGGTCTGTGGGTTATATCTCTCAATGCTTTACATATTTCAGCCCATATTCTTTTTACATAATTTCTGAGAAGACTAATACAATTCTTATCCCTGCTTCTCCATACATGCAAATTATTTCTACATTTTGAGGTCTTTTAATTTTTTTTCTGTCAAAAATTTTTTATAGTTTTAATAAGCATATTTTCCTAGGTTTAAACACTTTTGACATTGGCCTTATTATTTATTTTGAATTTCATGAAATATGTGCTTCAGAGCATGACTAATTTCAAGGGAACTGTTAGTCATGGTTCTTTCAAGTACTCTGCTGTTTCTCTTTATTTTCTTGTCATTCTCAAAATGTGTAGATTGATTCCCCTTTTCTGAGAAACTGCCAAACTGATTTTCAAAGTGACTGTACAAGTTTGCATTCCCATCAGCAGTGGAGTGTTCCCCTGACTCCACAGCCTCTCCAACATAAATTGTCCTAAGTGTTTTATCTTAGCTATGAACTGGCCTTCCCCTGTAATCTGATTGGTGAACACCCCAAGTATCATCATTGAACCTTCATTCAACAACTGATTGAACAAGATGCAGAGATCCACAACCAAGCACTAGGCCCAGCTTTGGGAATTCAGTTGAAGAGAGGGAGTAGGAAGTATATGAGTAAGGGAAGTTAAGATCATGATGGAGAAATCTACAGAGACAGCTGAACCAAGCTCATGGAGAATCATGAACTCTAGAGCAACAGCTGTGGAGCCTCCATGGGGAGAAAGTAGGCCCTCCATGTGTGGGAGACAGCTGTGAAACTTGGCCTATCTGAGGGAGCCCTGGCAGTAGAACCAGGATCTATCCCTGATGCATGAGTTAGTTTGTTGGAGGCAATTCCCTTTGTTGGGAAGCCATGCTCAGATTTAACGCAGGGGAGGGACTTGGTCCTGCCCCAACTTAATGTGCCAGACTTTGCTGAATCCCTATGGCAGTCATTACCCATTCGGAGGAGGAGATGGGGGTATAAGCTGCGGGGGAGGCAAGGGAGGGCACAAGAAAGGGTGGGAGGGAGAACTGTAGTTGGAATGTAAAACAAAATGTAAAAAAAATAAATTAAAAAAATTTAAAAATTAGAAGAAAGCAAATAATGTAAATTAATATCAGTGCCTCATGAAAATGCCACTTTTGTTCAAAATTACATTTATATTTTTTACTGCTTTTACAACTGTAACTTTTAGGAAAAAAAAAACATCCTTTCAAAAAATAAATTTTTTAAAGCCTTTGAGGACTGTTTTTTATTGCAATAGAAACTAGCAGCCAACTGCTATTTAAAAACACATTTTTACAATTGTATGCGACTTGAATGTGAATTTTATAACCTTTTGGCTATTGTGATGATGAGATAAGGTCTTCTTATATATTTCTCCCTCTATTTTCACGATTTTAATCCATTTTGACAAAACCGACTAATGAAAACTGACAGCACCACTGTGAATAAACACCACACGTGGTTATTTTCAACAACTCGGGAAAAAAAAAAAGCTTCTGATATCTCATATTTACTTATTTTGGGAAAAAGCTTAAAGGAGTTGATGTCATCATGAACTGATTTTTGATATCCTCTGCGGCTCAGAAAATCCTTCATATTCAATCGTGTATATGTATTGAGTAGCCGGTACTCAGCAGATGATGTGATCAATACTGTCTTCCTCTGTATTGTTTGAAATTGCCCTCTAGCCATTTTTTCCTTGTTCAAAATTAACTATTACAGTTCTGCCTCTGTTGAGTTATGCTTCTACTGTTTCTTTTACTTTGAAGTTTTTGAGAATATGAATATTAATAGATGATCTAACATCTACAGAAAATTAAAAAAAACTGAACTACTCAGAAAAAATTTAGTTATGTACTATAAAATTTCCAAAACTATTGATTTATATAAATATTTTAATAGGGAAAATCTGTACAACACAATTCTAAAATAAATATTAAAATTGAAAGAAATCAGCAAGGGATTTAAATGTGAAATTCATGAAAGAAGTAAAAATAGTTATGGATGAAAGGCTAGCTACTCAGGCTCTTCTGGAGGAAGATCACAACTTTGAGTCTGGTCTAGTCAGATGAGTTGTCAAAATAAAATTTCAAAGGATCTGTGATTTAACAAAGTGATAAAGTACTTGCATAGTTTATCTGGCCCCGAGTTTCATGTGCAGTAGTACACAAACACACATTCATAAATATAACACCTGCACACACACACACACACACACACACACAAATGTAACATATACATTCAGAAACACATCTATAAAGAAGTAAGTGATGCAATGAAAGATATAGAATTAACAATTTTAAGGTTGTACCTTAATCATTTTTTTCTGTTCCTGTGATAAAATATCTTAACAAAAATAGGGAAGCAGGGTTATGTTTGTTTACAGGATATAGGAGTTTTAATGAGAATGTCTACCATATTAGCAGCTACTAGAACACTTGGTCCTACTTGGTGGTACTGTTTAGGTATGTTTAGGAGGTATGAACTTTCTGGAGGAAGTCCGTGATGGTGACAGGAAGTCTCTAACTGGGGAGAAGAAGTCTATAACTGGGATCAAGCTTTGGGCATATATAATCTTTTTCTATGTCCAGTTGATTCTTTTTCTGCCTCACGTTTGCATTTGAAGATGAGAAATCTTGTTTTCCTTCCTGCTGCCATGCTTGCTGCTTGCTACAATAATTCCCCATCATGATAAAAGGATCTTTGTCCTTCTGGAACTCTAAGGCCAAATAAGCACTTCCTTCTGGAGTTGCTTTGGTTACAGAATACTATCCCAGCAACAGAAAAGTAACTGATACAGCAGGCGGAAAGGCCTGGTGACAAGAGCAGGAAGCTCGGTGGTCACATGGCATAGTCATTCAAGAAGCAGAAACAGGGAGTGAGGTCAAACTGTGAAATCTCAAGGACAGTACCTAGTAATTCACTTTCTCCAACAAGGCTTCACATCTTGAAATTTCTACAACTTTTCTAAACAATAAAATCTTGTAACAAAAGTGGGATACAATATTAAATCAAGACTGCATATGCAGAAATATGGGAACATTTTATAAAAAAGAAACAATTTTGTTATCACCAATGATACCCATGCTGATTAATACTTGTTTATAAGATTCTAAATAATGCAGATTTCTCCAAAAATAAGGTCTGTTGTAAAATCTTACAATATGGTTCATTTTAAAATATGCAAGACTAAATGCTTATTTCATTCTCTTACCTCACAGTCCCCATAAAGAGATAATGAACAGTAAGGCATTAAAGTAATATAGCAAGAGTATGGGGGCCCACAGGGGTTGGTCCTTTCCACCTTGACAGAAGGTCAGAGAGTTTAAGCCTATTGGCTCTTTCAAAGTTATTGACAAGAGGTCTGACTTAAGGTGTGACTACAAATAAGGTATCTTGACCTAGGGTGTGGTTACTTGGTATTTTGGGTATTAGGATGGCCCACACAGGTAGATCTGTTCTACCCTGATCAAAGGACAGGGAATCCAAGCCTATTCCTGCTCCTTTAAGGATATGACAGGAAGCTTAATGCAGGGAGTAGCTACCTATAGGATATTTGGTTTAAGGTGTAGTCATGCATGTCCTGCCTAGAACACCAGAATGCTTAACTCAGGATACAGTGGCTTGATGTTTCAATAATTAAAACAAGTAATTTCTCTATTTATTGTGTTAAAGCAGTCATTTGTCCTCTTCCCTCCTTTTTGGATTGGGGTATAAATATAAAAGCATATGAAAAATAAATGTGGGCATATTCAATATTCACTAAATTGCCCTCCTGGTTCTATCCTATGTTTCTGTATTTTTTCATATCTCTGCTCCTCCTATCTAATTTTTCTAATCCACAAGTCCCTACACTGGAACATGTGAATTCTGTCCAGGCTGGACTGCGACAGGAGGGAATAAGCGCTTTCAGCAAACAAAATTTTTTTAACTGGAATGGAAGAAAAGCAAAAACTTAGCCTGGAACAAATAGTGTTTCAGAAATACAGGCAGCTGGTCCTCCAGATGTGCAGGAGCAGATATAGTTTTCATCAACTATTACTGCTGTATAATGCAGCCTCACGTAATGGAGGGACTTAATGGTTCTTCATGAGGAAACTGGAATAATTAATACTTGTAAACGTAAATTTGCAATGTAATGTAAAATTGTTCCCATCCTATCACTAAAGAAAAATTCATATTGTTTTTACTTTTTTCTAAAATTAAGTCAGACAGTTAGCAAACATCAACTAGAAAGTTAATCTTGCCTGTAATTCTCAATGTGAAAAGACAATCAAAAAGTGATCAAATTTTAAGAAAAACCGCTGGAAAGAAGATCAGGATAAACAAACTTGAACAAGCTACCAAGGTAAACATCAGGGAACTGAAGTAAATTTATTTCAAGAAAGGAATTTTGACACACATCATAGCAGTTTGAAAGTATAATAATCCCTAGCTGTAACAGGGTAAATGGGAAAATCATTACACAAAGTTCATTATCATAAAACAGTATCTATAGATAGTGGATGAAATGAAATAATTTGAAACATGTCTATATTCTATGTAGAATAACAAGAACCATGCAAAAATCAATTAGAAAACTGGGGGAAAGGATCCAACTGAAAGGATATAGAGAAGAGGACTATTATTTTTAGTATACGTCTATGTTGCTTGAATATTCAGACCATGAACAAATGGGAATTTACCAATATAGGATACTCATACAAAACCAGAAGTGATAAGAAAATACATCAATAAACCTCTGTGCATGCAAATTCATTTTTAATGTTTCCAGAAAATAAATGCACTTTTCTTTTTGGGCTTTTGAAGCCAGGTTGCTCAGTGGTTTTGAAGTGGACCCTGCACAGTATACTGATTCGAAAACAGTCCACACAACATAAATTTGTTATATTTTGTTTCTCTCACTGAATGTATGCATACACAGTCCCTTGATTTTCTCTGTCACTTACGTGCACAAGAAACTGGTATCGGTTCAGTTTTTTTAACTGAAGAATTTCTGATGCTGTTATCTCGCACATTCCTATGCCTCCTCATTTCCAGTAAATTGTAGTGAAGTTTAGATCAGTTTTATGAAGTCTAGGGTGGGTAAACATCATAGATCTGTTTTTATTTTTTCAGTAAACATGTTTTTCTTTGTTAAATTAATGGTCAGAAGTTGCCATTTCTTGGATATGCTCTTCAAATTAGATCTGAATTTTGACTCATTTTCTTCATTTATTAGTTTGGGTAATATTTAAAAAACAATATTCTTACATCAACCATTTAATTTTTATTAGATTTCATGTACAGAAGTACTGCTTTTTAATTTAACTAGCTGGTAAATAATGTGATTAAAAATACTCTCAAACATGCAGTAGACAGCAATTTTGGGCTTTCTAATCCTCACATATGGGTCCTTGTGCTACCACAGGCACCTACAAGGATAGGCCTGACGGTGACCCCTCACCAGCCATCTGCAGGTCAAGTCTGCTTTTGATTCCAAGTTCAGAGGTGACAAAATCCATCAAGCTGCTCTTTTTTTTTTTTTTTTCCTGACACTTGAATCCCAGGGCTGTAACCTCTATTTAAGCTTCTACTATCTGATGTTTGCCACTTCTCCCTTTTCTATCCTTGGGCATAGATAGGTAGTTGTTTATATTGGTAGTCTCATTTTCTCTAGTTAACTCATTTTCTTTAAATAAAAATTCAAATCTCAAAATAATGTGAAGTTACAGACCTAGGAATAGTGCTAGACAATGAAGTCAGTTTTGTCTATTTCCCTGCACTTAACTATTAACTAGTTAACCAAACACTACTAATTCAAAGTCCACATTTCCCTGGATATTAGCCATTTTCAAATGCACTGTATAATCAACACATCAACCTTCAGACAAAAGTATTTCGTGCATGACAAGGGCAGTATTAAAGCATCAGGGAACAAGGTCCTGTTGGGATGGAGTGCTGTTTTTTTGACACTCAGGGGAAATACTGACAAACTACAAGGAATCACTATGGATTTTCGATAGGGAATCCAATTTACTACAGTGCCCCTTCAGGCACTACCCAAAACCAGCAACCCAAACAAGAGGTATAAAAAGGCAGTCATAGAGGAATAATGTCAAAGTTGAGAATATGGCAATTTATAGTCATGTAGTGTTAGAAATGTGTTGGCAGAAATAGGACTGGACACATGCCATTATGTAGACGTCACAGCAAATGAGATAGACTCAAAGAAAAGAAATGGCTGGGTCAAAAGTGAATGTAGGATCCTGTCAACCTCTTCTAGACATTTATTACTCTGTATTTTCCAGTAGTAACATATGTCAGCACTCACATTTCCCCAGTTTCATCAACGTATCTTCTAAGTGCTAGGGCTTCTGCCAAACTTCTTGATGAGAAGCAGTCTTAACTAAGTTTTAATTAGTACATGTTCCCATTATAAGTGAATATCTTCATATGTATTTGTATATATGAGGCATTCATGACAATTTTTCTGTAAATAATCTACTTTTATCTTTTCTGCCTATTGAACTATTACTTCTATATTTTCAGAAGTTTAAGAGTATGTTATAATCATTTTTAACTGATAAAATTTTCAGAGACATTTTCCAATTAGTCAATCATAATCTTTCTTTTGCAAAACAAGTTATTTCTTATGTGCTAAATTTAGTAGTATTTTAATACTGCATCTGCAATAATAACTAATTGAAAAATTATGTTTTTCCCCAAATTCTTCTATATAGCCTAGTTGTATAATTTCATCTTGTATAATTTCAAAGTGTAAAACATATGGAATTTATCCTGTCTACATGGTGAGAGATGAATAGAATTTAATCTATTTTATTTGTGGTTCACTCATCAAATAAGAACTTAATAAATAAGTGCACCTTTTCCATTAAATATTGCCCTCACAGAGACCACATTTCCACATGTAATAAAGTCCACATATGAATTCTAGTCTATTGATATCACTATGTGTTTGTGCAATGGGAGACTGGTTTAAAAATAGAGACTCCAGAAAAGATTTTAATAACTGATAGAAACTGCCTGTTCGGTTTTTTGTGTGTCCTGATTATTTGCTATTTCTTCAAATAAATCTTAAAAGTTAACTTGCCAAGCTCCAAGAAAATAATTAATAATTTTGCTTTGGAAAAGCCTTAATATTATGAATCAATTCAGGGAAAGTTAAACTTTATGTGACATTGTCTCCTTATCTAACAATATGCTGTTTTATTACTCATACAGAAATCAAATATAAATGTGTTTTATTAACATCTTCATTTTAATTTTATAATGCAATAATTTCATTCATATCTTATTATTGCTGATTAACTTTATTGTTTTAGAGTATTATCCCTATGGGAATTGTTATTACTCATAGTTTATCAATATTTTGTGCTTTCTGCATTTATTATCCTTTGGTAGTAAACAGAGAATAAGTTTTCCTCACCAAATATATCTATAAAAGTTTTTTTTTACTTTTACATTTTATTCATATATATATATATATATTTAAAAATTTCCACCTCCTCCCCTCCTCCCACTTCCCTCCCCCCCACTCCCCCTCCCCCTCTCCAGGCCAAAGAGCAGTCAGGGTTCCCTACCCTATGGGAAGTCCAAGGTCCTCCCAGCTCCCCCCATGTCCAGGAAGGTGAACATCCAAACAGACAAAACTCCCACAAAGCCCGTCCATGGAGTATAATCAAAACCCAGTGCCATTGTTCTTGGCTTCTCAGTCAGCCTCCACTGTCAGCCACATTCAGAGTGTCTGGCTTGATAACATGCTCCATCAGTCCCATTTCAACTGGCCTTGGTGATCTCCCATTAGATCAGCCCCATGGTCTCAGTGGGTGGGTGCACCCCTTGCAGTTCTGACTTCCTTGCTCATGTTCTCCCTCCTTCTGCTCCTCATTTGGACCTTGGGAGCTCAGTACAGTGCTCCAATGTGGGTCTCTGTCTCTATCTCCATCCATCGCCAGATTCTCTAGGATCTATTTAGCTTCTCTAAGATCACGAATTCTAGGCTCAATGTCCTTTATTTATGGCTAGAATCCACGTATGAGTGAGTACATACCATATTCCTCTTTTTGGGTCTGGGTTACCTCACTCAAAAGTGTTTTCTATTTCCATCCATTTGCATGCAAAATTCAAGATGTCATTATTTTTTTTACCGCTGAGTAGAACTCTAAAGCGTATATGTGCCACACCTTCTTTATCCATTCTTATATTGAGGGGCACCTAGGTTGTTTTCAGGTTCTGGCTATTACAAATAGTGCTGCTATAAACATCGTTGAACAAATGCTTTTGTAGTATGATTAGGCATCTCTTGGGTATATTCCCAAGAGTGAACTTGCTGGGTCCTGAGGTAGGTTGATCCCGAATTTCCTGAGAAACCGCCACACAAGTTTGCATCCCACCAACAATGGATGAGTTATATAATTTCTTAAGCTAATACTTACAGCAAGTGTGTGATACTAACAGACATGACAAATATATTTTGGCATATATACGCATATTTTCTTTACCTGCTCATCCTTTCTCATTTTCGTTAGTTTCCATGCCTTGGCTGCAATGATTAATTGTGTAATGAATAATATGATATCTGTTTTTAAAAACTTTACTTTTACAAGATCTCCTGAGTAAATTGAGAGCATGGGAACTATGGGAGAGGGTTGAAGGGGAGATGAGAGTAAGCGAGGGGGCAGAGAAAAATTTATGTACCTCAACAAAATCAATAAAAGTCTCTCTAGAATAGCAATAGAATTTTATGCTAGAAGGAAAAACAAATAAAAATATAAATACATTTAAAAAAACCTATTTTTTCTTTCTTTTTTTTTCTTTTTTTGTTGTTTACCCAGAACTGGAAAAAGAGTTACCAACCTAAAAGCACTGCAATAGTTAGACTAATCATAGACGCCTCCATTAGGGTGTTGTCTGTTGGGACTAATGAGTCCTGGCCTACAGCTGCTCTTTCCTGCTAGCACCTTCTAATTGAAGTTACTAGAAGCTGTGCCTAGCTTAGAGGATCAGAGGATGGGATTTTCACCTGTTGGCCATTGACTGCAGTGTATTTAAGCCTCCATGGTGCTATTAAATGGGGGGCTTTTAATACCAGTGATTGAAGGTCCGCGTGTCGGTCTGTCTCTGCGTGAATATTCTCAACCTCCAGCCCCCTTTCCTGAAGCTTGCGAACTGGGGTCTAGCGCATAGAGCGCAGACCGGCTGCGGTGCTCGGCAGTTGTCAGTAGGATTTTTGTCTTGTTATGTAAACAATAATCCTTAATGCGTTCATTTGATAATAGCTTAAGAGTTGAGCACTTTCGTGACTGAGAAGGTGGCTCAGTTGGTAAGGTGACTATACAGCAGTTGTGAGGCCTTGAGTTTGATCCTTGGCAGGCACGTAAGTAAAAACTGGGTGTGGTGGCACACGATTGTGATTCACATGATGGGCAGGCAGAGTTAGGGTACCTGAGGCTTGCTGGACAGCAATTTAGCACGAGGTTCAGAAAAAAAATCCTATGGAAAACAACATGGAGATACCCAGTGTTGATCCATAGACTACACACACACACACACACACACACACACACACACACACACAGTGCTTAGGCATTTAAATGTAGTTTGTTACATCATAATGATGTAAGTTGAAATTGTTTACAGAACAACTTCCTACTAGAGAGTTCAGAGTGAAAGTCTGGGTTCTAGCAGCCCTACTAAGCTAGGCTAGACCTCCAGCCCTAGTTTGCCAATGACTGAGATAAATTATGGTGGAAAACAGAATGAGGATAATGACTTAATGCAGTTAAAATGGGAAAGGGAACACATAAGGTGGTCTCCAAGTCTGTTTTGGGGGTATTGACATGAGGTTTACCTGTAAACAAAGAAATAATAGGGCAGTGAGCAGGAGATGCGCATAATCCAGCAGCAATGGTCAGGTGAGGTCTGGTCCATCTTTCTTGTTCAGATTCTGGATATATCCCCTGAAAGAATACTCCTGCTCCAGCTTGAAGTTAACCACATCTGTTCTCAACTGGCAGGGAAGGGTCTGTCCTGTGAGGTGGTGCTCTTCTTGGAATTCATGGTAACTGCAGATATAGGACAATAATGACCTGTTTCTTAGCCTGGTAAGGAGGTAAGATAGTCCTTGAATGACAACAATGCAGACCTGCAGGAGTATTCTGGTGACCGAATGCAAAGGAGACCAACACAAGATGGAGACGAGATGTCAGTCATTCACCCTGCTTTTGTATACCATGTGGGTCCAAAGATGGAATCAATGCTCCTTAGCATAATAGTCTCTGAATGCATGCTTCAAACTCTTATGATTATTAAATTTGTTCCATGTTATCACAATACAAAAAAATTGAAACAGTTAAAACTTATTTGTACTTCAAATGTATTACTTGGGAAACATGTTAACAAATTGAATTTTTACTTATACATGGAAGCGAGCAGTTTCTTAAAACTGATTAACTTGTGAATAATGTTTTTGAAATGGGCATGATGTCAGAAGACATCTCAGTAAGTGAGCATAAAGGGCTTGGCTTTCACTGCTTAGTTAGTATCCTTGAGCAATTACAGTTACTAGAACTGCAGAAATTCTCCTGGTACCAGTTTAGAGAACAGATGATAGAGATTTGGCAGGCGGCTCTCTGAGTCTCACCACCATTTTGTAACATCAGATGCTCTGTAGAATGGTATGAATATTATGTTCACACTAGTAACACTTGGGAGTTCAAGTTCAGAAATGATTGATAGGCATGTAGAAAGCTGGAATTTGGGGTGAATTTAAGGGTGTTCTTGGTATAGAACTTTTTTTCCAAACAGTAGCTGAACATTTCATGTAGACAGGAAGGTAAGATGCTAAACAGAATATCTGAAATCAAGTCATAACTGTAAGTCCACTTTACTTACAGTAGAGCATTTTAAAAACCATTCTATTAGCATATCTGAGATTTTCTTACCTATTTTTAAAATTAACTTCTGCATAAGTCAATGTAACGTTGTCATACATCTACTTGCTACTGCAGCAGACAAATGTTTAAAATCTACTAAATGTTAATATTTCTATGATAACATGGTAGTGGCATGGCATACACATATTTAATCGGATAAGTAGGATGGGTATAAAAGCAGGGACAGACATGGGTGACCGACGGATGAGGATGCTCTCAGTTTCACTCTGCACCCCCCCCCCCGAAGAGCATGTCCTCAAGTCTATGTGACACATCTATCATGCAAATGTATTTGTCATGTATGTCTTGTCAAATGACTATACTGTTATTTTGTATAACAGAGGGTTATATTAAAATGAATAATCTTCTATGTAAATTAACTTTCAAAGTGTGATAAGTTACTTAAAACACAGAATATGACATTTCCTTACCTCAATTCATGTGACCCAAACTCCAAACAATCTTAAACGTGATTGTTCTGATGGATGTGAAAGCCTTCACATCATTAACTTAGAGCAGGTTCAGAGTTGTCCATATCAGATAATTGGTCCTTATTCTCCACATCCTCCAGTGCCAGCCGTATACAACCATTCAGTACCAGTCTCGTGTCACCGCCAATACTGTCATCACTCCTCATTTTAAACAGATAAAATGATCGCAATTTCTTAAGTTTACCTTAAGTCATCCAATCTCCAAGAATCTTCTGTAAGACAACTACTATTCTCCTCTGCTTTATTACAATCCAATACAAGATGAGACGGGTGGTTACGGGACTGAGTAAAGTCTGAACACAGATCGAAAATCAACAATATTGAAAGAAATTGTTTTAAATGTCAAAAGCTAACAAGAACAATGAATAAAAGAACAGAAAGCTGTTTTGAAAAATAAGCTTTGCTTTCATTTCTAGACTAGGGATATTTATCAATTAAATGTTCTTATTTATAAAATAGTATTAAAACCCTCTTTCATATATTACCTAATGAATAGCTATCTGCCTCTTTCGCCATGTTCTTTTTGTCAGAGACTCCTCAGTTATGGGTGTACATCTGATTGTAAGATCTTTCATTTCAAGAAAATGTGGTGTTTCCATGGAGATCAGCTTGAGATAGCCCAGTGACGAACTTCTTAGCTATAATTTCACACTGGTTTCTATGGTTTCCAAACAGGGAAAGAAAATGAAGTTGCAGATTTTTTTGTAATGCAAAAGGTTATTGGAAAATAAGAGATACTGCTAAAATTAATGTCATCTCCCCCAGGAAAATACCACTGCTACTGCAAAGCACAAGGATTTTTATGACAATATAATCATATTTTTATATAATCATAATTTTATGACATATAAATACATGATTTTTCTGTACTTGTCATTATGAGGAACTGTAATACTTAATGTTATAAAATTAGAAACACCCTTCTTCAAAAGGAGGCATTTTATCAGTGAAATGTTTTGATAATGTTTACTAATAACTGCCTTATAATCACCACATTTCTTATATCACAACTTTTAAGATGCCACACAGTACATGTGACAAATTAGTGAAAATCATGGAGACGAATCTTTATCAATTGTTAACATCTGAGATCAACAATAACATTTCAAGGATAAGGTCTCACTGTTACTAATGATCAAGTTGTGTCACATAGCAAGGTAATTTTTGACCTCAAATTCAAATCCTGTGAACGTGTTTGTACATAAGTCAGACCAACCAACTGTATTATCACCCTCGTTCTCCACTTGAGCCTTTAGAAAAACTTCTACAGCAAACTCTCAGCTACGGCATTTACTGATCACGTTACATACATCACCAGAAAGGGAAAGATCGGTGGTGCCAGAACAGTCAGATGGCTCCATGCCTAAAAGCATTTGCCCAAACCCTGAAGACCTGAGTTACATCCCTGGTACCCACATGACCAAAGGAGAGAATTATGACTCTCACAAGTTGTCCTCGCTCTGTGTACATACACATGCAAGTGCATTCTCTCTCTCTCTCTCTCTCTCTCTCTCTCTCTCTCTCTCTCTCTCTCTCTCTCTCTCTCTCTCTCTCTCTCTCAAAAGACAGACTAAATTGCTACTTCCAAATTAAAACAAAAAACCTCCAGGGCAAAGGTAAGGAAAGACTGTCATTTTAAAATATTGACTTGATGCTACATTTATTTCTTATGCCTGCCTTCTAGTACTCTAGTTTATTTGTTACCATTGTTTTCACAGAAAATCTAGGATTCTCCTCAGGTTGCAGTTCTCCTTCTCTAGATCTCTGCACATACACACATCCAAAGAAAGGCTCTAGAATGACTAGCCTTGGGAGGAAAGAGACCCTGAAGCTTAAGAGTCAATCCTGATTAATTGTCACCAGCTGTGTTTGGCGATGCTTCATGGCCCTTAAAATCTACAGGTAGAGTTAGCTGAGTCTAGGCTCTTCTGGACCATTTCATATAGCCAGTCAGCAAGCTAGTAGTATTACATTAGCTTTTGCAAGATTTGTTGGCAATGTTTGACAGTAGACAGTTTCAGTAGTACAGGCTGATTTTCTGTAAGCTGTGTAAAAATAGGCAATTTTGTTGTTGTTGTGAAGTAATCCAATAGTGTAGACAACTATTTGTTTTCTTGCAAGGAGATACGGTCAGAGGCTTATTTCTATACTGATCAATGGTTTTAGCTGATACCTTGGCAGGATAGTCAGGGAATTAGAAGACTATTAGAAAATTGGTAACACGATGTCTGATGGAGGATTACGTGAACAGATTTCTATAAATGAATGCAGAATGGGAGGCATTTGTGTACTACCTAAATGCACTCTGGCTGGAGACTTGGCAGAGGAATGTTCTAACAATAAGGGATATAAAATGTTTCAGTCTGATAGTTATCTATCTCTTCTTCCCAATCATCTTCTGCTTCCACATTGGCTCTGAAATACAGTGACCAATCAAGAAGAATGGAGATTGCGTAGACTATATAATACAAAATTCAGTTCACCAAACCTTGTCTGCTAATTATCTACATATTATTGGTGACAACCCAAACTATCAAGCTGAAAACCAAAAGTACTTTCATGTGGTACCATATACAGGAAGAAAGGAAATATCCATCCAGTCATCAGTGCTCTATTGATTTCACTGAATCACCGACATCATGGGAAAGTCAAAATACTTTGCTATTATTTGAATATATACTGATGTGTGGATTTCCCTTCTCCAATTCTTCAATTCATGGAACTGAAAACACCTTACTTAGCATTATCATATAGAATTCATCCCAAAATTCAATCAAGAAATGTTTGAGAGTCACTGGCATTTTCCTTATTTCTTTTTAACTGATAGGAGTTGCATAACTGCCACGTGAAGTATTAATTCTAAGTTGAATATCACACAAGGCTAAAGAAATGTTTTCCTGGCAAATGGGTATATTGTAAATAAAAAACAAGTTCATAAGCCTGTTTCAGTAGAGCTGGGATTTAGAGGCTTCCAAATCAAGAAGTTAATATAGGAATGGTTTCTTTCACTATTATCCTTAGGGATCCATTAGTGAGATTGTTTTCTGTCCCTAAGGCCTGATTTATTGGTATAAAAGTCAGGCTTTTACCAAAGATTATAGCAATGGTATCATTAAGGTGGAAGTTAAGTTACCCTGAGAGAACTTAGTGTCTTCTTTGGGGAGAACAACGAATATGCTTTTAATTTTGTAAAGATAAGCTAAATCTTTGGAGGTTGAAATGTGCTTCGCTACTGTAATATTGACATGTTTAGGAAAACTGTGTAGAGATGTGAAGTTGACCTTACTAATAACGTAACTAACTGTTTGCTTTAACTAACTGGTTTAACTAACGTAACTAACTGGTTGCTTTAGTCTGCTTTTAGTTTCCTTTGCTGTCATAAACTTCTTGAAAACTATAAAATGTTTTCTTCGTCTTATAGTTTGGGAAATTGAAAGGGCATGCATGGTTGGTATAGGAGGTTCTTCTGTTCATGTATCATTTTCATTGGTTAATAAATAAAGAAAATGCTTTGGGCCTCATAGGGCAGAACTTAGGTAGGTGGAGAAGACAGAACTGAATGCAGGGAAGAAGGGCAGAGTGTGAGAAGCCATGGATCTTCTGCCTGAGATGGACGCTGGTTAGGAAAATGCTAGTGAGTCACAGTCACATGGCATACACAGATTAATAGAAATGGGTTAAATTAAGATGTAAGAATTAGCCAATAAGCAACTAGAGCTAATGGGCCAAGCAGTGTTTTAATGAATACAGTTTCTATGTGGTTATTTAGGGTATAAACTAGCCGGGCAGCCAGGAAAAACAAGCTGGCCCTCTCTCCCTTACAACACATGGACAGGTGCACATATAAGGCTGGTATCTGAGACATGTAGTAAATTTCAGATGTCATGGTAGAAGAGAGTGTGTGAAGAAAGGCCATATCAATAAACCAGAAGTCAAGAGATACTGACAACCCACACTGTCTCACAATGAAAAATGATTTCCGTGCTGTCACATTTTCCTTTATGCAAACATGGTGGTAGAAGTGAATGGGAAAAAAGGTGCTCTATGTTAATGAGAGATGTTTTCTTATGGGACTTTGAAAGGGTGCATGCTTCTGGGTTCAGCCTAACAGGAAGAAGAACTATCTGAAATACTCCATAGATAATACATGTGGATTTTATATATTTAGTATGCCGTAATATGTTGTACAGAACTCTTTCACATTAGTGTATGTCTCTCTCTCTCTCTCTCTCTCTCTCTCTCTCTCTCTGTGTGTGTGTGTGTGTGTGTGTGTGTGTGTGTGTGTGTGTGGCCTTAGACAGGAAATTGCATAAAAAATGGCTATTTTGCTCTAGGTATTTGGCTACAATTTTATGAGAAAAAAAACCTTGCAAATAACATGAATAAAACAAGAAAAAGACTGCCTCATGTACACTCTCCACCAGTTTCAAGGACAAAGCCTTTAATGTATGGACCTTGTTGTGACATTCAATATATAAGCCACAGCACCTTTCCTTTTCTGTAACTTCAGGGAATGGCTAGTTAAATATGGAAAAATCCTGAGAGAAAAGGGAAGAAAGCATGGAAAACCAATGACTTTACACTTCAAAGATTGGGTAGAGTACTGTAGTAGCCTGTGTTCCTTACCCTTAAACTTCCAGCTTGCTTCACTGACAAGAAGAAAGAGCTAAACCTAGACTCCCACTAGGTTTTCTCCTTTGAGTTATGCTATAGAGATTAATACTTTGCATTGGTATGAATCTTGGTTTATTGATACAAATTTAAGGTCAATTTTGTTATATGTATATTTCTGATCAATTAAGGTATTGTGTTTATGCAGGTCATTTAAAAATATAATGTATAGTTAAGAAATATAGATTAATAGATAGTCATTTATAATAGCAAACTTGTATAGACTGATAGTCATTTATAACAGCCAAACTTGTAGTCATGTTATATTTCCTAGAGGTACAGAAATATATTTCAGATGGATAGGTATTCTTCATATCTTTCAGAGATGTACAGGATATGGCATTTAAAATGTTTTAAGAACTCAGAATTTCCTCAAGAATGAGACATGGCTGCTTCTGTCTGCATCAATTACTTCAGCAAGATTGATGGGCATTGAAGAAACTCATTATGGAATTTGTCTTGAAAGTGTCAAGGCCAGCCATCTGGGCAAGAAGGTGCTCTTGCCTGGCCTGCTTGATGTATGCTGTATAAACTGGACTTGTAGGACCGACAGAAAAATAGACTGCTAAAGTTGCCTAAAGAAGGTAAGATGGTCCTTCAGAGTTCCTGCTTCTTGAGTCTGCCAGACATTCTATAGGTCACAGAAGAAAGTGACAGACAAACTAACAATTCAGGCTGAACTGTCTTTGAAATTTCCTGCTTTATGGAAAAGTCTGCCAGATACTATGGGTCTGTAGGTTGAAGATGGATGCCCTAATGTTACAGGAGAACATCGGTAGACTGTCTAGGCAGCAAGATGTATCTGTTAAATCTAGAGTTGTGGAAGTCTCTTACAGTGCACTTCCAGTTATGAGGTAAATTATCCTTCTGGGGTCTTTGAAGAGTTGAAAAAAGATAGTTTTAGCTTTCTAAGTTATGATAAATGATAAATTAGATACAAAACTTTAGACTAATAAAGATAGGACAGATGATAGAGTATTTTCCTTGATTTGTCTAATAAAAATGGAATAAATATTTTAACTACAAGACTTGTTTGATTCCTTTTCTGTTATATGTAATTTTACTATGTTAAAGTTAAAATCTTCCTTTTAATTTAGACAGAAAAGGAAAGATGATGCGGGATTCCCCTCTGTATGCTATGAGTATGTTTCATTACAACTGGCTAATAAAGAAACTGTTTTGGGCCTATGGCAGGACAGAATAAAGCCAGGCAGCAAATCTGAACAGAGATATAAAGAGAAAGTAGTGGAGTCAAAAAGACTCCATATAGCTCCAGAAGGAGACAGACACCCCAGAACCTTGCTGGTAAACCATAAGCCTCGTGGTAAATATAAAGCAATAGAAATGGGTTAATTTACGATGTAAGAGTTAGTTAATAAGAAGCCCAAGCTACTGGCCAAGCAATGTTGCAATTAACATGGTTTCTGTGTTTTATTTTGATCTGAGGAACCAGGAATCAAACAAGCAGCTTCTGTCAAAAGAGTTAAGGTAAGTTAAGGCCAGGTAAGTATGCAGGACCATTGTGAAGTTATCACCATCTCCTATACGTCATCAACATATCTTAGTGACTAACAAGAGTACATCCCAATTTAAATTCATGGTTTCAGCACAAGTGTCCCAAATCCAGTTGGGCCTAGTTCTCTCCTACTTCACATGCATCATTCCTCCTTCCTTGAGAATAGCTGTCAGACCTATAGACACAGAATTCTTGTAGTGATTTCTCCATCACCTACCACATTTGTATTCATCCTCACTCCCGTAATTAATTCTGTATTCTACATTATTCATATTCCTTTTCTGCTCACCAGAGTAAATCCCACCTGATCCAATCAGTATACAGACTACCTAAATTCTATCAATAAGTAAGGCAAACATATAAACAGAAAAAACAAAAACTCAGTTTACAAAATAGAGAAAAACAGGGTGGGGTGGGGGAAACAGATTGAAGCATGAGCTACTGTTCGGACCTTCAACGGATCAGATATTAAAATTTTAGACAACTTTCACCATTGTACAGGAAGAATTAGAAATATTCCCAGAACACAATAGAAACAGTCTCTACAACATTCCAATTCTGCATCCATCAAAGATCCAAGAAGGCACAGACTCCCTAGGATTGCAAAAGCACTCATCTGTAAGGTAACCACACCCTTGCACTAGTCTAATGCCTTCTGCTGAACTACTGGCTTGATTTAATTACTTTCTTTTGAACAGAATATATGACAGGGGTGATAATAATGGGTTGTAATAAAGATTCAAGAGGAAAAGCGAGGAAAGTTACTATTTTATTATGATTTTACCTTTGGTGATTCCCACATGACTAAGATGTGATCTACCCACACACATCCTACAATGTCTTGAGACATGTCAACAACAAGGTGAGTGGATCTGTAGTGGGTGCTTACTCTTGCCCGAGATGAACTCAGCTCTTTCTGAATGCTGTGTAGAAATATGAGCTCCTGCACCATAAAGTCCATCCCCGTCATCCTCTGATTCTTGACTGACAAAAAAAATGTGAGTCTGCAAATGTTTTATGGGAAGAAGTTTCAGAGTAATTTGTAAAATGAAACATAATTAAAATAGTCTCGAATAATGTAATTACAACCCTCAGTGGAAATCAAACTCCTATTTTAATTTTTTAATGAATGTGTGCTATGATTACCTATAGTCACCCATTTATTCATCATTTCAATGTAATTGAAAGCCTCATCTACCAGATCCTGTTCTGACTACAAAATCACAAAAAGCATTTGAAACCTAAGATCTTACAGAGTTTTGCAAACAAATAATAAAGAAGGGTAAAAACTGTCCTGAAATTCAGATAGTGAAAAGGGCTATTCAGAAACGAGGCTAGGGGAGTAAGAGAGAGACAGAAAGCAAGGCCAAAACCAAAGATGGGTTTTTTGTTTGTTTTTTGAGACAGGGTTCTCTATGTAATCCTGTCTGTCCTGGAACTCAGTCTGTAGACCATGCTTGGCTTGAATTCAGAGATTTGCCTGCCTCTGCCACCTGAGGGTTGAGACAGCAGAACACTCTGAAAACATGACATGTGAGCAAAACCAAGAAGTTATGAAGAAGTGATTCAAATATAAAAAGTGCATCCCATGTACAAGAAAGAAACAAAAGCATCTAGATGCAGGAGGTAAAATGCCATTGCAGCATCCAGAGCCATTTTTCCTATGTAAGAGCTTGGACTCCAGAGACAAATGAGTTTCTGGATTTAAAAGATGGGAGTGACGTCAGAACAGCTTTAAGATTACCTTGACTGTTGAAAAACTGCATCATGATGAGGGAGGGATCAGGTCAAGGGATTAGACGATGCGCAGAAAAGCAGAAAAGTAACGAAGAAGTTTGGGTATCAATGTCAATGAAAGTATGGTGGTACAGACCTGAGTGGGAACGAGAAAGGGCACCCTAGAATAAGTCATTAAATCAGAAGAACTTGTTGTTTTAAAATTCTACTTTTTAAAAACATAATATTCACACTCGCTGGTGTCTCCATCACAGCTAGTGCATTCTAGGAGCTAGCATTCTTCCAGAAAATAAATGATAGCTTTGATGACTTGTTAGAACTTTCAAATGAATTTTATTTCTTTTGTTATGCTATATTTAATTAGCAAAGCATTTCCATGACAAGTTTGTTTTGAGACAACTCTGCATTATGATATCTGAAATAATTACTTATTCTTCCACTCTTTTGGGGTAACTCTGCCAACAGGAGACAGGTTCCATTGTACACCCATCTGTGTAATATAAAACAAAAATCCAACAAAACAGAAAACGGATCCACTAATTAGCAGCATATTGCCGTACTTGTCATGAAAATCCGATGAGGGCTTTGTGTGGCCCTGTCTTGCCACAATTTGCCGAACACTTTGAATCTTGAGATGGTTTAGTGCATATCTGGCCAAAGGAAACATCATGACGTGTGATATGATTACTATTGATTGCAGCAATGGGTCTATTTCTAGTGACCTAGAAGACAAAACAACATGCAATGACATTTGATCTGATTTGTTTCTTCTGAATGTTTCATCTATGCCCTTAGGTTCCCAAGAACAATAATAAGTATTATGAGGGTTCCAAATTTCCAGTGCAGACTTCAACTTTTTTCCAGTTTATTGTTTGAGACAAAAGTTTCTCATTGCACCTCCTAGTGGTTCCATCTATACTGTCTGGCTGAGAGTCCAGGATCACCCGTCTGTCTCCCACAGCTGGAATCAGACATGCACATGGCCACTTACAGTATTCCCATGACTGCTAGGGGTCTGGACTCGGGTCCTTGTGCTACGCAGTAAGTATTCTTCTACCCCAAAAGCTGTCTCTCCAAATTCAAGAACGTGACTTTCAGATCATGATGTCTGGATCCTAATTTCAGCTAAGCCACTGATTGCCCGCATACATTTGAACGTTACTGAAAGTCCCTTTGTTTCACCTCCAATGTCAAGTTGAGATAGCAGTCTGTAAGGACTGCATGTAATAACACAAAGAACAACAAAGTAGACAGCTTAGATTTTTCTTCCTCATCAAAAACATGCAAAGGTTTCTCTATGGGCAGAGTCTAGACTTAACCAGCATGCCCAAGCCAGCTAATAGGACCATTCCCTGCACATTACACTAGTTGAATATCTTTTCTAAAAATATACTATACATCCTAGGTTTCCATCAGAAACAGCATCATCTCTCTCTTCTGTTCTTTTATTTTTCTCTATGGCCATTAGGAAAGAGCAGGATCAGAGAATAGCATGATAACTATGTCACTGTCTCACACCTTCAGCTTTATAACAAACTGACTTCATTACTCCCCACATCGAAAAGTTGCAACCCACACTTTACCTCCACTGACATTAGCTGCATACCATTATAATGTATTTTGTTCTTTAGCTATCCCTTTATGAAGCTCTTTCATCTATCTTGATTTTTCTTAAAATTAAATTGGCTTTTATGATTAAGAATTTCCCTTTAAAAATTCCTCTTCATGGATAAAGATGGAGTTGCGGGAGAGACTAAGAGGAAAATCAAGAAAAGAGATATCTTAATAGAGGGAGCCATTATGGGGTTAGGAAGAAACCTGGTGCTAGGAAAACTTCCAGGAACCCACAAGGATGACCCCAGCTAAGACTCCTAGCAATAGTGGAGAGGATTGATGAAAGGGCTTTCCCCTTTAATCAGATTAGTGAGGACATTAATTGTCATCACAGAACCTACATCCAGTTACTGATGGAACAGATGCAGTGACCTATAGCCAAGCACTGGGCTCAGCTCCTGCTGTGCAGCTGAAGAGAGGGAGGAAGAACCACAAAGCAAGGGGAATCAAGAATATGATGGAGAAAACCACAGAGACAGCCTTACTGAGCTAGTGGGAGCTCACGGACTATGGACTGAGACTGGGGAACATACATGGGACCCAATTAGACCCTCTCTATGTGGGTGACAATTATGTGGCTTGATCTGTTGGGAGGCATTGGCAGTGACACCAGGACCTATCGCAGGTGCATGAACTGGCTTTCTGAAGCCCATTCCCTATGGTGTGATACCTTGCTCTGCCTTGATACGGGGCAGGGGCAGGGCTTTGTCCTGCCTCAAGTTGGTATGCTATACACTGTTGACTCCCCAAGGAAGGCTGTACTTTATCTGAGGAGTAGACGGGGATCTGAAGATGGTGAGATACAGGGGGAAAGAGAAAAGGAGTGGGGAGGAACTGGGGTTGATACGTAAATTGAAAAGTAATTCTTTTAAGAAAAAAAGGAAATTCCTCTTTAGTTACATTCTATAAAAAATAATGCTGGAACATCTGAATATAAGACATCCCTCATGATCTTATATATTTGGTCCCATGAACCCTAGTATGTGGGGGATAGTTTGGAAAGCTGTGGAACCTTTAATAAGTGGAGCCTAGCTGGAAGAAGTAAATGTCTAGATTATAGACTTTGAGATTTATAGCAAGATTCAGGCTTTCTATTTCATGTTCTTGCCTTATCTTCCTGTCTCTTCTGTGTCCTAATCTACCCAGTTATTAGCTTTTTCTTCACATCTATAGCTAGAATGCAGTCCTGCCACCATGCCTTCCTCAGGATGATGGAGCACATCCCCTGAACTGTAGTCCAGGATAAATTCTTGGTTCTGTTAGGTATTCTGCTAGTGATAGGAAATGCAACTAATACCCCCCCCGTAATCTTCTCATTCCTCCTGCCTGCTGCTATCACTAGTATCTACCTTGTATGTACTTTCATTTATAAAGCACATGTGAAAACAAAGAACCCACTAATTAAAAGCATTTTCCACATTGCTAAATTCCACTTGGCAATTCTATAATAAATTTTATGTGATCATGTCCTCTTGGAACAAAGAACTAAAGTCATATTGAATTACATAATGCAAAACTGGATAATACTCAAAAGTAAAGGAAACACTTCTCACAGCATACATCTGATGAAAAGGGACCACAAAGATGGAATTCTCTGGCAATAAGAACAAAGGAAAGGGCCTCCTACCCTTGAAGCAATAAAATAAATACGTTCTGAATAAATTTTATCTAAATAAAATGCAGCGTTCTATTGAAGATAAAACAGAAATACTGTGGAATCTACTTTATACAATAATGATTATATTAAGTTCAGGAAGAAGAATAGCCACTGCAGGACTAAAATCTAATTCTAGGAGGAAAATACATAGATTTGAAATTCCAGTGGTACCAATAGTAGTTTACCATCACTAAGGGCCATAAAATAAAAGTAAGCCAAGCACCAATGAAGAAAGAAAATTATCATGCTTGTAGCCAGACACCATGCCACGATTTTTCACAACTGTAAATACAGATAGGAAGAGTGGTCCATTTTAAATAAAAACAAGTAAGAGGACATAATATGAACACAAGTCTCTGCTTTTAAATCCAAAGGGCTTCTTTAAAAAAAAATTCATTTAACATTCCAACCACAGTACTTCCCCCACTCCACCCCTCTCAATTAGTAAGGGATCCCATGGAGAGTCATCAAAGTCTGGCACATTAAGTTGGGACAGGACCAAGCCCCTCCCCACTGCATTAAGGCTGAGCATGACATCCCACCATAGAGAATGGGCTCCATTCAATACTGAATACTGAATATTGAAATACCTAACCAAAATAATAAAACCAACCAAACAAAACCATGCAGTTATGGTTACCAAAGATAACACTTTAATTAAAAATAGTTCCGTGTATTTTACTGTTTTCACTTAGTGACTTGTGAGTTTATCACTCCAATTCAGAGCAAGCAACACTACACATCGTTAAGAAGCTTATGGTGCACAGAAGGCAGGAACAGTCATGTTTAAGAAAGTAAGTGGAAGTAAGAGAGTGGCAGAGGGTATTGTTATTTCAGACAACAGTGCAATCTGGGGTGGGGGGTTATGAATGGTTCTAGATGAAATGACACAGGTTCAATCTTTAATAACTATTAAGAATAGAAAAAGATCAAAAAAACGGAGAAACATAGCTGAGGCAGCAAAAATACAAGCACAGGGTCTAACATAACAGGCACACAAGTCAATGTGGTGACTTCCGAAGTTGTTACATAATCACTTTAGCTCAGCAGATGAGGAACAGCACAATGAAAACCACTCATATCCCTTATGGAGTTTGAATTTGATATTCCAGTAGTTCCTACTTTTAAGAAAAGAGTTTTTAGAAGCTGCTCAGCTTCAGGAGGTCCCATTTATTCAATGTTGCTTTTAATGTCTGTTCTGCTGGGGTTAGACGTAGGAAACGGTCTCCTGTACCCATATGTTGTAGAGTACTTCCCACTTTCTCCTCTATCAGGCTCAGTATGTTAAAATTAATATTGAGGTCTTTAATCCATTTAGACTTGAGTTTTGTGCATGGTGATAGATATGGATCTACTTTCATTCTTCTACAGGTTGACATCCAGTTATGCCAGCACCATTTGTTGAAGATGCCCTCTTTCTTCCATTGTGCACTTTTGGCTCCTTTATCAAAAATCAGGAGTTCATAGATTTGTGGGTTAAGATTCTGTAAAGCAAAGGACACTGTCACTAAGACACAAAGGCAGCCTACTGACTGGGAAAAGATCTTCACCAACCCTGCAATGACAAAGGTCTGATCTCTAGAATATATAAAGAACTCAAGAGGCTAGATTTTAAAATGCTAATAAACCCATTTAAAAAATGGGGCTCTGAACTGAACAGAGAATTCTCAACAGAAGTTCAAATGGCCAAAAGACACTTAAGGTCATGCTCAACCTCCTTAGCTATCAAGGAAATGCAAATCAAAACAACTTTGAGATACCATCTTACACCTGTCATATTGGCTAAAATCCAAAACACCAATGATAGCTTTTGCTGGAGAGGTTGTGGGGTAAGGGGTACACTCATCCATTGCTGGTGGGAATGCAAACTTGTGCAACCACTTTGGAAAGCAGTGTGGCGATTTCTCAGGAAATTCGGGATCAACCTACCCCAGCACCCAGCAATTCCACTCTTGGGAATTTACCCAAGAGATGCCCAATCATACTACAAAAGCATTTGCTCAATTATGTTCATAGCAGCATTATTTATAATAGCCAGAACCTGGAAACAACCTAGATGCCCTTCAGTGGAAGAATGGATGAAGAAACTGTGGAATATATACATATTAGAATACTACTCAGCGATAAAAAACAATGACATCTTGAATTTTGCAGGCAAATGGATGGAAATAGAAAACACTATTCTAAGTGAGGTAACCCAGACCCCAAAAGATGAACATGGGATGTACTCACTCATAATCGGTTTCTAGCCATAATTAAAGGACATCGAGCCTATAATTCATGATCCTTGAGAAGACAATAAGAAGATGAACCCAAAGAAAAAACATACAGTTATCCTCCTGGATATTGGAAGTAGATAATATTGCTGGGCATAAATTGGGAACTTGGGGATGGGGTGGGATAGGGGCAAGGGGAGATGGGGAGAGAAAAGTGTGAAGGGGAGAATGGGGAGAACTTGGGGGAATGGGATGCTTGAGATGTGGGAAGGGTGGATGTGTGAGCAGGGAAGCATATGTCTTAGTTAAGGGAGCCATCTTAGGGTTGTCAAGAGACTTGACTCTAGAGGGGTTCCCAGGTGTCCAGGGAGATGCCCCCAGCTAGTTCATTGGGCAGCTGAGGAGAGGGAGCTGGAGAAGGCCAGATCCTATAGCCATGCTCATGAATATCTTGCATATCACCATAGAACCTTCACCTGGCGATGGATGGAGATAGAGACAGAGCCCCACATTGGAGCAACGGACTGAGCTCCCAAGGTCCTGATGAGGAGCAGGAGAGAGAACATGAGAAAGAAAGTCAGAACCCTGAGGGGTGCGTTCACCCACTGAGACGGTGGGACAGAGCTAACGGGAGATGGCCAAGTCCAGTTGGAATGGGACTGATGGAACATCTGACCAAACCGGACTCTCTAAGGGTGGCTGACGGTGGAAGCTGACTGAGAGGCCAGGGACAATGGCAATGGGCTTGGTCTCTGCGACAAGGATGGGCTCTGTGTGAGCCTTGTCAGTTTGGTTGCTCACCTTCCTGGACCTGGGGGGAGTTGGGAGGACCTTGGACTTAATATAGTGTGGGGAACCCTGATGGCTCTTTGGCCTGGAGAGGGAGGGAGTGGGGGTATGGGTGGAGGGGAGAGGAGGGAAGAGGGAGGAGGAGGAGATGGAAATTTTTAATAATAATAATTAAAAATATTATTTCAAAAAAAGAAAAGAATTTTTAGGTCGTTGATACTGAGTATTTTAATTCTGCATTTTAATGTTTGTGATAATATAAAATCTGACATACTATCGCACCTAGATATTGTTATGTCTTTGTTTATACTGTAGCTGTACCACTATATAAAACTATGTGTTTTGGGTTGATAAAAAGAATGTATTCAGGGGCTGAAGAGATGGTTACAGAGATTAAGAACACTTGTTGCTCTTCCAGCAGAAACAATTTGGTTCCCAACACCTACAGGGTAGCTGACAATTGTCTGTTAACTTCAGTTTCAGGTCATCTGTAACCCTCTTTTGGCCTCATCAGGCAATGCATGCATGTGTTGTACAGACAAGTATATAGTGAGACTAATCATACACACACATAAAATAAAAATAAAATTTAAAAAAGAACATGTATAGATTTTATACTGTAAAAATATGCTCGTATATAAAGCAAAATAGCCTACTCTCTTGATTTCCTTGGACAGATAACCCCCAATCTCTGACCAAGCATGGGCCACTACTGTCAGAAACCAGGTAAACCCGCTGCCCAGGAACATGTTCCCCTCTCTAGCTTCCAATAAACCCATTTCATCGTTGTCCCTTCTCCCCTTGTTGCTGTGCTTCAGCCTCCAATTCCAGAAGACACCATCTGTGCAAACACAGGCCACACCTGCCACAAGACTAGATAGGCTATGCCCCCATGGACCTCGCCATACTCCTCCCCATGACACAATCCTGCTTCCCTCCTAAACACCATATTCCGGTACCCAATTTGGGTGGAGACACCCAGCAGTAGCAGATGCCACATGAACACCAGGCTGCCCACCTGCAGAATGAATAAAATGAAATGAATAAATGTATGCCCTGGGAATGCTGAAGCATGCACGGGCAGTCCGTGTATGGTGGTTCTGTAGAGCTAGTCAATTTTGGGTTTCACAGTCTAAAATGATGAGCAAAACTGGCCAGGTCTCTTCCTCAAGGGAGTGCTAGATCTCATTACAGATAGTTATGAGCTCCCAAGTGGTTGCTAGGAATTGAACTCAGGACTTTTAGAAGAACAGGCAATGCTCTTAACCACTGAGCCATCTCTTCAGCCCCATGAAAAATGTGTAGCCCAGGCTGACCTTGAAATCGTGATCCTCCGGAGTCTGCCTCCTTCATCAAATCCTACCGGTGTGTGGCACCACAACCGGCTACCCACCTTCAGGCCTCCCTCTAACTCTCAGTGTTCCCTCTCCTCTGTGCCTCAACATACTATCCCCAATCTCCCACTGGAGAGAGATTATCAGGAGAGACAACTGGAACTGGGGGACATTTGAGGGCATGATGTGGAAACCTAGTGCAGTGGAAACTTCCTGGAACCTGAGGGTGACCCTAGTAAGGATTCCTAGTAATGAAGGATATGAAGCCAGAACCAACCTGAAACCAGGCAAGGCTTCCAGTCATGGAACTAGGACCCCAATTCAGCCATAAAACCCTCAAACTACAACTTGATCTGCCTGCAAGATGGCGATGGTGGCTCAGAGTTGGTGAGAGTGACCAACCAGTGACTGGTCTAACTTGAACCCCATAGTAGTAGTGGGAGCCCATGTCAGTCATGGCCTGGATGACAGGGAACAGGAAGTCAGTTGGCCCAAATACCTAGGGTAGAACCAAACATGACAAACCAAATAAAAAGAAAAAAAAAAGAAAAGAAAAAAGAAGTCAAATCAGTGCCTACCCCAGCCATTTTCAGAGAGGCTTCTTCAAAGCAGATGCAAAGACCCACACCCAAACATTAAGTAGAGCTTGGGAACCCAGTAGAAGAGGAAAAGAAGGATTATAGGAACCAGAGCAGTTGAGGACTGCAGAAGGACATGGCCCCACAGAGTAAAATAAGTAGGGTTCATAGACACTCAGAGAGAAGCAGCAGCAATCACAGAACCTTCTTGGGTCTGTACTAGGACCTCTGCATATGTGCTGTCCTTATTTAGCTTGGAGTGGGAGTCCTAACAGTGGGAGTGGGTGTCCCTCTGATTCTTTTGTCTGCCCTAGGGACCCTTTTCCTTTTACTGGGTTGCCTCATCCAGCCTTGATATGAGGGCTTGTACCTAGTCTCATTGCATCTTGTTATGCTATGTTCAGTTAATATCACTGGGAGGCCTACCCTTTTCAGAAGAGTGTTGTGTGGAATGGCGGGTTGCGTTCAGCCCGCCTGGCTAGCTTATGTCCCAAAATAACAACACACAAATTATATTCTTTTAAAGACTGCCTGGCCCATTAGTTTTAGTCTCTTATTGGCTAATTCTTACATCTTGCTTAACCCATTTCTATTAATGTGTGTAGCACCACGAGGTGGTAGCTTACTGGGAAGATACTAACCTGCTTCTGTCTCGGAGAGGAGAGTCATGGCGACTGCCTGAGGCATCTGCCTGACTATGCTTTCTTTCTCCCACAATTCTGTTCTGTCTACTCTTCCTACTTAGTTTTCTGTCCTATTAAAGGGTCAAGGCAGTTTCTTTATTAACCAATGAAAGTAACACATAGACAGATGACCCTCCTCCATCATTTCCCCTTTTTCTGTTTAAACAAAAAAGAAAGGCTTTAACTTTAACATAGTAAAATTACATATAGCAAAACAGTTATCAAGCAAGAATTACAGTTACAATATTTAAATCTATTTTATCTTTAGAAGGAGTGGCGGGCTGCTTCCCGCCACCCAGCTAGCTTCATACCTGGAATGATTATATGGAAACTGTATTCTTTTAAACATTGTCTGGCCCATTAGTTTTATCCTCTTATTGGCTAATTTTCACATCTTGTTTTAACCCATATTTAGTAATCTGTGTAGCAACACGAGGTGGTGGCTTACCAGGAAAGATCTTAACCTGTGTCTGTCTCGGGTTGGAGAATCATGGCGACTGACTGAGGCATCTGCCTGACTCTGCTTTCTTTTTCCCATAATTTTGTTCTGTCTACTCCACCTACCTAATTTTCTGTCCTATTAAAGGGCCAAGGCAGTTTCTTTATTAACCAATGAAAGCAACACATAGACAGATGACCCTCCTCCATCATTTCCCCTTTTTCTGTTTAAACCAAAACGAAAGGCTTTAACTTTAACATAGTAAAATTACATATAACAAAACAGTTATCAAGCAAGAATTACAGTTCTGCCTACCTAATTTTCTGTCCTATTAAAGGGTCGAGGCAGTTTCTTTATTAACGAATGAAAGTAACACACAGACAGATGACCCTCCTCCATCAGAGGAGAAATGGAAGAGCAGTAGATCTGGAGGTAGGAGGGGAAGGGAGCAGGGCTGGGAGAAGTGGAGGGAACTGAGGATAAAGTCAGCGGTATGTATTCTATAAAAGAATAAAAATAAAAAAAAATTATTCCTCCAAAGGCAAAATAATCAGGAGAACTGAGTTACAACAAAACTTACTGTGATAAGTGTAGATATGTTAAAATAAGGAAAATATGATCAATGTAACCAATGTTAGCTTCAGAAGAATGATTAAGATTTCTATTGAAATAATATGGCAAGTTTTAGCATTCTCGGTTGGACGTACTGTCTTTAATTTTAATTTGAAAATACGGTTTGGTTTATAGTTATATTAATCTTTAAACATAAAGAGAATAGCTTGGCTTTTATGGTGATACCTAAATGATTTTATAATAAAATACTTAAGATGATATATCTAACAAGAAAGCCCATTTCTCCTTTAAAATATTTTTTATGTATAATTGAGAAACAGTCCTGTGCATGGGGAGAAATCATTGATCACTAGATAAAATCTAAGGGCAAAACCAGATTTAATAGATCTAGAAACGTAACTCATTGAAGGTTACCTGATGCAACCTGCCTAGCACATGTGAGGCCTTATATATGATTGACAGCAACATATACAGAGACAGCACACACTAGAATTATAAAGTCAAGCGTCACAAATTAACACATTAAACATTGGAGAAGTAATTATAACAGTGATTCTTAAAATGGTGATAAGGATTTGAAGCACCAACAGCTAAGAACAAATAAATAATGAATGCTAGGAAAATAAAATCCAATGAATTTATTTAATCAATTGTTGCAATTAAAGGGAAAACTCTAATCTCTTAGCTTCTAGGTTAAAAGTTTTAGCTAAAATGTCTGTCCCAGTTTAAATTCAGCAGATACCCATACTAGCTAGCTTCTAGATGAACCCCTGGAATCAGAGTCTGGGTGATATAGGTACAGAATACAGAAAAAAAAAGATTATTATATATATATATATATATATTCCCTTATAATCAAGTATCTAAACCTCATATGATTGAGGAGCTCTATGATTGTGCGGGTTTAGATACTTGATTATAAGGGAACAGGATCTTAAAAGAATCTCAAGAGGAATGTGTCATCTGGATAGCCTAATATAGGCCAACAAATGACAGCATTATTTGAAAAAATGATTTCTCTTAGAGGATAGGAAATAGGATCTTGTTTCTTAAATGTTATAGTTATCATTGTTAAAGACATCAGAGTTGCTTCATGTGATGGGATTAAGTTATATCATGTCTTCCCAATAATATTCAACTGATACTTCACTTCAAATGACATCAGCCTGATATGGAGCTACCTTATACATTTTAATATTTTTGTAGCATCCCTGCCTTTAGCCACTAAATATCAGCAATTTCATCTTCCAGCAAGGATGGAATAAATTTCTCCAGACAATTCCAAATGTACAAAACCATCCCATTTCTATCCAATGTTGAATATGGAAGAAAATGGATTTTTTTTAGCTTCTGTATTGTTTTTGTAGGGTTAGCAATTGAACCTAGAAGACTACATACTAAGTAATCACCTGATGGCTGGGCTGAATGGACAATTCCAGTCACCCTTTTCATTTCTATCACCAAGAATCAAACATTTTATTTATCACAAATGGTAACTTAAGTTATAAGATAATGCATTCTTCCATATACCACTGTGGGATGCAAACTCATTAGGACTTGATTCTATTCTTTTCAGTATAAACTTGACGACTCACTTGAATCTATCCAACTTCTGTTTTCTCTTAACAAATAAATAATATTTAATTTATTCAGTTTTCCCCCAAGCTTTCAAGATTCTAAGAGTCTCTGGAATCTTTGTTTTAAAATGGAAATTCCTATGTTACATATCAAATGTAAGAGAGTATCTGGGAAATTGCCTAGGACTCTGCATTTCTGAGTTCTCTAGAGAGCTGTTACCATTAGACATGCTTCCAGAGCACAAAGTAACATCAACTACGGTGTGCATCCAGCTGTAGGTGCTCTTGAACTTCCAAGGAGACAATCATTTTAAGAAGAGTACTGCTGTAACTGAGATCACCACTGTGGTGAACTAGAAAGGAATATCTGAGTCCCCTGGAGGGGTTATACAGACACCCTGGCATTAAGTTAGTCAACACAAACTTTTGACAGCATTTAAAGTCATTAAGAATATTAGTAATGCTGATGTCCTGCTATGTAATAAACGGCATTATTTTCAAAGCTGAGCTCTTAGACAACATTATTCAACTGTAGCACTTTCGTTTCCACCTGCTTTTATTTCTAATCTTTTTTACGGCTTCAGAATACAAATATAAAATAACAAACAATAAAAAGACAATCTTCTTGAAATGAAAATGCACATAACCTGTGGTGTCTTTAGTCCATTTATGCATGTATTAGAGGACGCAAGGAGGGATTAAGTGTACACTGTGCAAAGTGTCTCTCATCATTTCTACTTAAGTTTTCCCATTTTTCATAACAAGAAATATGGGAAGCCTGCAAGGAAAGAAAGGTACTGGAGCAAATGTTGAACAAAGGCTATATTTTATAAGTAATGGCATCATATCCAGACTCGCTGAATTGAAGCATTTTCTTAAGGCTAAATTTTATGTCACTTTATTAAGTCTAAAATGTTACATAAATGAATGCCACCTGAATAAAGAGAAAGACAAATTACCACACTGAATTGATATTCCAGGAAGAAGGGACAACAGAGAGCACAAAGAACTTTTAAATTAATGTTCTCTAAGGCAAATTTTGCCTGATGGTGAGGGCTGTAGGATATGCGCTTGCGTGTTTTCTTTCCCACCCCTCACGGGTTGATGGTGAGGGCTGCGCGCTTGCATGTTTTCTCTCCCACACCTCATGGGTTTGTATTTTGTTTTTTGCTGTTTGTCTGTTTTTTATTCTAAATATCAATTGGGTCCCAGTACTTCCTAAAAATTGATATCTGTTTGCTTGGTAATATGTTTAAAGGAGTCTAAATGGGTGATCCTGTTGTAAGTAAGAAACAGCAAGGGTCTCAGATGCGCTCGTCCCTGGGTGCAGCCATCTTCTTTCTTCATCCAGACCTCACCTTGGCACAGCAAGGCCAGAGTTCTTTTGCACACTTGTGGAAATTTCAATTATCTCAGGATCCACCTCATGCCAAGGAAAAACTCAGAACTCTAACTGGATGGGATGCAGTGTTGATTACACTAACTCCTAACTACATTCCAGTTACTGGAATGCATAACCTAACCCTACTTTTACTAATTTGATACTGATTAGAATCAGAAAGCACATTTATTTCAGTACTTTTCCATAGCATATTCCTATTTCACTTGTTCTATTACATATGAGTAAGAGCTACTTGAAAATCTGACTATGGGGTCATCTACATTAAGGGACATATAAAAGCAAAAGATATCTTGAAAAACTTCTATGGTAGTTAATGTGCTGCAATGATTCCTTAACAAGGATGGCATCTGGCACTTTCTAAACATAGCTGAGGATGTCATGCTTCTTCTACCTGGAGTGTGTGTGTGTATGTATGTATGCATGTGTATATATATATAAAGATTTTCTAGAATAGCTTAGGGAAATACCAAAAGATGGCTCTACTTTCCCAATCCTGTTATATCACTGTATCCTTTCCAAAAGCTTATTAGGTCCAGAAGGCATGTCATAATCCAAACAGCATAACACACGACTCAAGGAATACAGGCAGTGTGGTAAACCAAGTAAGCATCTTAACATTCATAGAAGATAATATATATGCTCTTCATTATATGTTTGAGAATTAAGAAGTTTCAATAATTGTGTACATGATTTTCTTGCTTTGATACCCACTTTTTATAAATAAATATCATGTGAATAGAACAAAAGTATGACACTGCAGAGGCCAGGGAAGTTATATTAATAAGCTCATTGAAATAAAATTCTATTCATTTATCATTTATGTCAGTGATATACTTAGTTAAAAGTTAGCATTAAAACATTTAACTCTTAGGTAACAATGACATTTTAATTTTATAAAAAGCCCCTACTAATCTACATTTTGAATAAAAATTATTATTTTTAATTGTTAACTAGAATTCAGAGCAGTAAGGGTGCAATCTAGATATCGATTTTAATGAAATGTCAAATAGAGATCATGACTATTTACTGTTTTCTAAAATCTCCAGAATTATTTTCAGTTTACAGTATTTTTGCTCTCCCAAATTTGCTCAAAATTTATAAATTTTATCTCTTTGTGTTACACTTTTGTTATTGACATCACCTGAACAACTCAGGGAGCATTTACAGAGAAATTTCATTTGACAAAACAGCAGTTCAAAGCCTGAAGCGGCAGGAAAGAGAGCTATGCAGGGTGCTTACCAGGCTTGTGTTGTCCTTTATAGGAATTCCCCTCCCTCTTCCCATTTTTCTAGTATTTTGGGAACTTCTTCAAAACTTGTAGGATGCCCTTTCCTTCTTCCACTTTGTATTCATTATTTGAGAATGAGGAAAATTAGCCAGAAGGTCCAACTTGGGTTAACCAATTTCCCCTTGTACATGCTTCAGAAAAAGCAGTTCAACAGGATGAAATCTTGAGGCAAAATGCTCACTTTTGTAAACTGATAATGTCTAAGTTTGTATTTTAAGTTCCCAAGAGAGAGATTCTAAAGAAGAAAAGAAGCCATAAAGAGTCCACCAATCTAAAACATATGCAACACAAATACAGAACATAGACTCTTATTTTAAAATAAATGAGAATTCTAGTTTGGGAAAGATTTCTAAGTTTTGGCTTCCCTTTCACTAATCCAACAGAGGTCAGAATTTCATAGGCTCAAATGGTATTAGATTAACATATTTTTATTAAAACAATAAGGCTGCAATGTAAACATGCCATAATTTTTTCATAAAAAAATGTATTATAGGTCAAACCACTCACTCCTGACAGAGAATTTGACTTCTGGTATACAAAATCTATTTTAGTGTGTTTAGGTCATTGAACTGTTAGATTTGAAAAATCTAAAGATTAAGTTGCCCTTCTTTCATTTTTCTTTTTTTTTTTTCTGGAGGGGACAGAGTATCACTGAATAATCATAGTTCGATGAAAGAAATACTCATTGAGAAGCAAAGTAGATAAAGGAGGCTCAATGTTAGACAGACCTATTCCTTTTTCCTTTCTTTTCCTTCCTTTTTGTATGTTTATTTTTAGATATGGTCTCCTATGTAGTCTAATCTAGTTTCTGAATCATGATATGTGCCATCATGCTTGGATCAGGTTTGACATTTTCACAGACAAGAGCATCAGAGAGCTTATCTTACAGACCTAAGAACAAAGAGAAACAAATATGTAAATGGAGAACAAGCGAAGCGCATGGACCAGCTCTCAAACAACAACACAACACAGAGTAGAAGATGGGAGAATTATTAAGAATTAAGGATATTGTCAGGCAGTGGTGGCACACGCCTGTAATCCCAGCACTCCAGAGGCAGAGGCAGTTGGTTTTCTGGGAGTTCCAGAACAGCCTGGTCTACAGTGCAAGTTCAAGGACAGCCAAGGCTACACACACACACACACACACACACACACACACACACACACAAACTGTCTCAAAAAGCAAACAAAAAATTGAGGCAGATGCCTCAAGCAGTCGTCATGACTCTCCTCTCCAAGATGGATGCAGGCTAGAATCTTCCCAGTAAGCCACCCCTCGTGGTGCTACACAGATTACTAAATATAGGTTAATCATCATGTGAGAGTTAGTCAGTAAGAGGCTAGAGCTAATGGGCCAAGCAGTGTTTAAAAGAATACAATATGTGTGTTGTTATTTCGGGTGGAAAGCTAGCCATGCAGGAGCTGGGCAGGACAAAAAGCAGGCCTGCCCGCAGTTCCTTCTACAAAAAATGAATACATAAATAAAATAAAAAAGAATCAATAATGTTATTCTTTGACATAGGAAGAGGGTGGAAGATGAATGCCATCAACCAAATAAACAACTATGTACATAATATATATGTAGGTAGTATGAGGTAGTATAAAACAAAGAAGTTCGTTGGTTAGGTAAGAGGGACCAACAGACTAGATTTTTCCATTTGTAATATTCTATTTCTAAAGTTTCAAGTAAATATCTTTTATCATTCCAGAGAGAGGAACATGTTAGGGGCTATGATACCTATGCAAGAATGAATATATGTTTACCTCTTTCATACATTTAAATTTCTGATGTGTAAGAGTTTGCATGTGGTTTATGAACATGTGTGTTTGCAGGTGCACATGTCCATAACATGGACACCTAAGGACAATGCCTGGTGTGGGCTCTATTACTTTTTACTTTACTCCCTTGAGAAAGGGTGCCTCACTGAATTTGAAGCTAGGCTGGTGGTGAGCAAGTGATGTGTGGAAAAAGAAGCTGCCTGCTGCTACAAATTGGCACCAACATAGCTAGCTAAAATCCATACAGAACCTGGTAGGGCTTGAAAGTGAATCCTGGACACAAAAGAACAGAATTAAGCATAGTTTGGCAATCCATTTTCTTGACTGGGCTCGGTTTGTTAGAAGCAGGCAGAGGTATGGCTCCTTTGAGAGGTTTTCCTGATTCAGCAGTAGCAGAAAAAAAAAACTGTGATTTTTAAATACCGGCTTTTTGGGCCATGCTGCCGGCACAAACTCTGACAAGGTCTGGCCATTGAACATTTAAATGGGGTTTGTGGGCAGCATGTTACGAACTGCTTAATGGCTTCAGACACTGGGAATTGGGGCAATGTGCATAGCTTGCAGAGGTAGTCAACAGACTTCTACCATGTTGGACTGTGTAGAGAAAGCAGGGACTGCCATATTTCCCAAACAATGTCACAGCTTAAGATTTAAGAAACACTTAGTATTTTAAGAAGTGCTCCTGGACAATAAAGAATTACAGATACACAATAGGACAGATTCAGACATAAAAGACCTCTAAATGGGTCACAGTGTTGGATAAATGTATGTAACCTTGGGAGAGAGAAAAAAAAAAGAGTATAGCATTATAAAAAGAAATAAATGGTATATAAAAAATGAAACAAAGTCTTTAAAGAGACAGAGTACAGACAGTCATAATTAAAAGTAGAAAAAATAAGCCACGGAAAAATAGAAAATTCACAGAAAGTCTGGATTATGTATATCATTGTATTTTCTTTGAGTTTTTTTGACTGTGAAAGAGCTAAATACAGAGAGACATTTCATTGTATGGTATCTTTCATTATAAAGGTATCTTGACTTCAGAATTTGTGTCTAAGGATATGTTACTTTAGAAAAGAGGTTCTACTTTTGTTTCTACAGAGGATGAGAATCTGTGGATTCATTCCAGGCTAATGTGGTTTGATAGACCACGATCCCCTGAAAGGTCATTGTGAATACCCCGAAAAAAATTACTTCACCCAACTGCTTAGTGAGATGAACCTAGCACACAGGATATACCATGAAAGACCTGATTAACAGCACTCCCATTCAGCAGGAAGTAGTAGAGACAACCATGCCCAGACTCCCAGATATTGTTTATAAATGTATGTTTACAGTTAAAGAAGGATATGCTAGAGAGATTTGCATTGGTATTGATTTTGGTTTATTGATAGAAATTTAAGGTCAATTTTGTTATACTGTGTATATGTATTTCTGATCTTCATTAAGGTATTGTTTGTCAAGCTCATTTTAAAATGTAATATATAATTAAGAAATAAACATTAATAGATAATCATCTATAATAGTCCAGCTTGTAGCCATGTTAGTTAGATTTTTGTAGATGTACAGAGATGTATTTCAGATACTATTCTTTCATCCTTTCAAAGATTAAAACATTTTAAGATTCAGGATTTATCATGACAATGAGACACACCTGCTTCTGGCAGCACCAATCTACTTCAAGAGAAAGATGGGCATCTAAGAGGCTCCTTACGGAGTTGGTTAGCCATTTGGGTAAGAAACTGCTCTTCTGTGAACTGCTTGATGAACTGGACCTGGAGAGAAATGACAGCAGAACTTGCCTAAAGGTAAGACGATCCTTTGGGGTTCCTGCTTCATTAAAGAGTCTGCTACTGCTAATAGGAACTGTCATTGAAATTTCAGGCTTCATGGAAAATTCTGTTGGATACTATGGGCCTATAGCTAAAGATGGATGCCCCAATGATACAGAAGAACTTTGGGTGACTGTCCAGGCAGCGAGATGTCTCTGTCAATTCTAGAATTTTTGAAGTTGCTTACAATGTACTTCCTGTTTACTTAGGTAATATTATATCCTTCTGGAGTCTTGGATGTAGTTGAGGAATTTATAGTTATAGTTATAGCATTCCCTAGTTATCATGAAAGATAAAGTAAATATAAATATTGTAACTGTAATTCTTGCTTGATAACTGTTTTGTTATATGTAAATTTACTATGTTAAAGTTAAAACCTTCCTTTTATTTAAACAGAAAAGGGAAGGTGATGTGGAGTTTCTCTCTGTATGCTGTGTTACTATTAATAAAGAAAGAAACTGCTTTGGACCTATAGCAGGGCAGAACTTTAGGGGGAAAACTAAAAGGAATGCTGGGAGAAAGGAGGCAGAGTGAGAGGGAAGCCACGTAGCCTCCACTAGAGACAGACTTGCTGAAATTTTGCTGGTAGGCGACGACCTTCTGGTGATGCACAGATTAATTTTTAATTAATAATGCACACCTTCATTCCTTCTGGACTAGGCCTCTTGAAATGGAGAAAGGCTCAAGAGCGTTAACCAAGGAATAAATAATTCAGAGCAGTTAGCTAAGGGTACGAGTTGGTTAAATTAAGATTTAAATTTAAAAATCCAAGTCCGGCTGGTTCGTGAATTGGAGAAAAAGTTCAGCGGGAAACACGTAGTCTTCATTGCTCAGAGGAGGATTCTGCCCAAGCCAACTCGGAAAAGCCGTACGAAAAATAAGCAGAAGCGCCCAAGAAGCCACACGCTCACAGCAGTGCACGATGCCAAACTTGAGGACTTGGTCTTCCCGAGTGAGATTGTGGGCAAGAGGATCCGTGTGAAACTGGACGGCAGCCGGCTCATAAATGTTCATTTAGACAAAGCACAGCAGAACAACGTGGAGCACAAGGTGGAAACTTTTTCTGGTGTGTATAAGAAGCTCACGGGCAAGGATGTTAATTTTGAATTCCCAGAGTTTCAGTTGTAAAGAAAATGACTGAATAAAGTGTCATTTGTAGTGAAAAAATATTAATGGTCTAAATTCCCCAATAAAATGACAGAGACTAGAAATTAGAAAACAGGATTCATCTTTCTGCAGCATCTAATAAATATACCTCACCACCATCAACAAACATCACTTCACGGGAAAAAAAATACTAAACAAATGGAACCAAAAAGCAAGCAATTGTAGCTATTATAACACTTGTCAAAACACAGATCAAATTAAAAAAAATCATAAGGAT
Source organism: Arvicola amphibius (assembly GCF_903992535.2). Classification (NCBI taxonomy): domain Eukaryota; kingdom Metazoa; phylum Chordata; class Mammalia; order Rodentia; family Cricetidae; genus Arvicola; species Arvicola amphibius. Next base: position 31,810,067 of record NC_052047.1, on the reverse strand, counting down.
ACTACATACTCATTAAAAGATAAATTCATCAAGAGTATATTACAATTCTCAATATATATATGCACCAAAAACAAGGGCATCCAAGTTCATAAAAGAAACAATGCTACAGCTAAAATCATATACTGACCAAAAAACAGTGATGCTGGATGAATTCAATACTCCACCCTCTCCAGCAGAGAGGTCACCCAGACAAAAAGTAAACAGAAAATGCTGGAGTTGAATAAAATCATAAATCAAATAGACTCAACAGACATTTACAAAGCATGGAACCCAAAGACTAGAGAATATACTTTCTTCTCAGCCATCCATTAAACTTTATCTAAAGTTGACCACATACAAAAACACACAAAATGTCTTAAAAGATAGATATAGATATAGATGAAATAACACTTTGCATCCTATCTGACAACCATGGATTAAGCTGGATATCTAGAATAGAAATTGCAGAAAGTATATAAAATCATGAAAGCAGAACAAGTCATAACTGAATGGAAATTGAGTCAAGACAGTAATCAAGAAATTTAAAAACTTTAAAATTGAATGGAAATGAAAATACAATATATCCAATCCCTTCGGACTGAATGAAAATAGTTCTAAAGGGTAAAATTAAAGCACTGCATGTAATAATGTTCTGTTTGTAATCTAAGAAATAAAGCTTGCCTGACGACCAGAATGCAAAGATAAGTGACTAGTTAGATGTCATGTAGTGGTGGCACATGCCTTTGATGCCAGAACTCAGGAGACAGAGGCAGAAGGTTCTCCGTGAGCTCAAGGCCACCCTGGGTTACGTGATACTAAATCTGTCTATAAAAGAACCAGAGCTTACACAAAGGTGATCAACACTTGGAATCACATGCCTTTAATTCCAGCTCTAGGGAGGTAAGGACAGGAGTGATATGGTTGGGAGGAGAGAGCATTATAAGGCAGAAGGAGACAGGAATTCAGATGCAGTTTGAACATTCAGTCTGAGCAGACAGTCTGAAGTTTCACAGAGACAAATGCAGTCTGAGGTTTTGTAAGGACAGCATCGTCCTTTGGTCTGAGCATTGGTATAGGTAAGAACTCTCTAGTAACTGACTGCTCTGATTCTCTAATCTCCCAGATTTCACCTCCTAATATCTAATAACATACTTGAAAGTTTTAGAAAAACAAGAACAATGCCCAAAAGAAGTAAGTAGCAAGAAATAATCAAATTCAGTGTTAAAAAATAAAATAAAAAAATAAAAAGAAGCAGTGAAATAGAGTTGGTTCTTTGATTAAAAAAATCAGTAAGACTGACAAATCAATAGTATATGTAATGAAAACATGAAATATCTAAATTAGTAAGATTAGAAATGAAAAGAATTCATTACAAAAGACACTGAGGAAATTCATAGGATCATAAGGACATACATTAAAAATCTATATTCCACCAATCTGAATAACCTAAAAGAAATGGATGAATTTCATGATATATATGACCTATCAAGGTTAAATCAAGATAAATTAAACAATTCAAACAGACTCAAAACCCCTAGTGAAATGTTAAACATGATTTAAAAAATCTTTAAAACAAAAAGCCCAGGATCAAATGGATTCAGTGCAGAAATCTACCACACATTTAAAGAAAAACTACTGCAAATACGTCACAAATTATTCCACATAGTCAAAACTAAAGGAACATTTCCTAATAACTTTTATGAAACCACTATTACTCTGATGACAAAACTGCATTAAGTTGTAGCATACACGGCCGGGCGGTGGTGGCGCACGCCTTTAATCCCAGCACTCGGGAGGTAGAGGCAGGCGGATCTCTGTGAGTTCGAGACCAGCCTGGTCTACAAGAGCTAGCTCCAGGACAAGCTCCAAAGCCACAGAGAAACCCTGTCTCGAAAAACAAAAAAAAAAAAAAAGATGTAGCATACACACACAAACATACATACACACACACCACAAAATTCAAATAAATAAGAAACGCTGAAAATATTCAACAACATTAGCTATCATGAAAATGAAAACTGAAACTACATCTAACCCAGGAAAGTATGGCCATGACCAAAAAAACAAATGACAGCATTTGCTAGGAAGGATGCTGGAAAAGGGGAACATATATGCATTACTGGTTGGAGTGCAAACTGCTATAGCCCCTGTGAAAATAAGTGTGGCATTTCCACCAAAGGCTGAAATTGGTTATCTTTGTATCATTCTTATATAATTGTCAAAGGACTCTGTATCTTACTACAGAGAAACTTAATCATCTATGTTCATTGCTCTACACATAATACCCAGAAACTGGAAAAGGTCTAGATGTCATAAATTTATGAAAATATCATGGATTTACACAATGGAATGCTATTTAGTTGTTAAGAACAATGAAATTATGAAAGCTATAGTTAAATGTATAGTTAGAAACAATTATCCTTAGTGAGATAACCCACATACAAAAAAGGCAAATATGCATTTTTTTCTTATAGGTAAATGTTAGCTTTTATGCTTTAGACATGGGTGTTTCAATCTGAACAGACAGTTAGGTAGTTATTAAGGTAAAGGTGAGTATAATAGAATATAGTATCAAAAAGAGATAAAGAGTAAATACAATAGCAGGATTAAATGGGGGAGGGAGATTGGGAGATTACAGTAATGGAGGGAATATCGGGAGCGAAAACTAATTAAAGGCTTTTTTAAAAAGTTTAATGGAAACCTACTACTGTAGAAATACCCTAAAATAAATTGTGTGTGTGTGTGTGTGTGTGTGTGTGTGTGTGTGTAAAGTATGTAAATGCAGTCAGCATATAATGGGTACACAATGATCCAACTAGACATCTCATGCCACCAAGTAAGACCTCTACCAGAAATGGACTACAATTTCTTGAATTGTTTACCAAAGGGCATCCATACAACACCCCACCCCTAAACATCAGAGCAGATTATGTGAAAGGAAACAGCAGTTGTCTCCAATGGAACGACCCTGGGTGTATAAACAACACTCCAATACCCCATTCTTATGCCCAACTCTCTAAGATGACTTCTCTTCACTTTGGCCTCTCCTTACTCTGCCCCAGTTCACAGAAGACGAAACATTGTTCCCAGTGGAACATTCTACTTTCCTCCCTCCTGTGGACACCCTCATCAGTGGATACTTATAAATAGACAGATCATCCAGATAAAAACTAAACAGAGAAATACAAGGGTTACCTGATTTCATAAACTAAATGGGCCTAACAGATATTTACCCCCACCACACACACATTTTCTTTAAAAAAAAAGTCTTCACAGAAACTCGTGAAACTGTCTCAAAAAATTGCTTACATAATTGCACCCAAATCAAGTCTCAACAGACGTAAACAACATAAAATAACACCCTACAACCCTATCTGACCATGATGGATTAAAGCAGATTAAAGATGAATATTAACAATAACAAAAAACAATAGAAAGCTTGCAAATTCGTGGAAACTAAAGAAATCACTACTGAATAAAAAATGGGTCAAGATGGAAATTGTGAAAAAAATCAAAGACTTTCTAGAATTCAATGAAAATGAATACACAACATATTCAAACTTATGCAAAACAATGAAGCCCACACACCTTCAAGCTTTATATAAGAAAGAAATCACATTGAAGGAGTAGATGAAAAGAAATAAACTCCAGGCCAAAGTCAATACAATACAAACAAATAAGAACAAAAGCAGAAAAAAAATCATACAATCTATAAAACAAAAACTTGGTTCTTTGAGAAAATCATTAAGATTAACAAACCTTTAGCCAAATTACCTGAAAGGTGGAAAGAGAAGATCCAAATTAGCAAAAATTAAAGATGAAAGGGAGGCATAACAGCAGACAACAAGACAATTCCGAGAACCTAAAATACATACATTAAAAAGCTATACTCCAAATATATTCGAAAATCTAAAGAAAGGGGTAAGTCTCTTAAAAGATACCAAAGTTAAATCAAGATCTAATAAGCAATTTAAACAAACTTATATAACCTTTAGTGAAATAGAAGCAGTGACTAAAGTCTACCAAAAAAAAAAAAAAAAAAAACCCACAGCCCAGGGCTAGATATTTTAATGTAAAATGCTACTAGACTTTCAAAGAAGAGTTAATGCCAACACTCTGAAAATTTTAAACAATAGAAACAAAAGGAATCTTACCCAGTTTTTTTTTTATGGGGTCACAGTTATCCTCATAGCTAAACCACAAGAGACCCAGAAAAGAAAGAGAATTACCAACTAATTTCCCATATAAACACAGATGCATATACTCCAATAAAATATCTGAAAACACATCAAAAAGATTATTAAATATAATAAAGTAGTCTTCATCCAAGAGATTCAAGGATGGTTCAAAATTTTAAAAAAATCAATAAATGTAATCCACTATATAAACAAACTGTAAGACAATAGCTACATGACCATCTCAATATATGCCTTCCAGAAAGGCTTTGACAAAATCCAATATCCCATCATGATAAAGGTCCTGGAGAGATTAGGAATACAAAGGATATATCTCAAAATAATAAAGGCATTTTACAGCAACCCCATAGCAAAGAGCAACTTTGGAGAGAAACTCAAAGCAATTCCACTAAAATCAGGAACAAGACAAGGTTGTCCATTCTTGCTTCCCTATTCAATATAGCAAAAGCAATCAAACAACCGGAGGAGAACAAGGGAATACAGTTTGGAAAGGAATAAGTCAAAATATCTTCATCAGTTACAATATTATACATAAGTGACCCTAAAAAATTCCACCAAGGAACTCCTACAGCTGATGAACACTTTCAGCAAAGTAGCTTAATAAAAACTTAACTCACACAAATCAGTGCCTTTCTATATACAAATGACAAATGAACTGAGAAAGAAATCATGGAAACACTGCATTTCATAAAATAGCAACAAAAATATAATATCATATCTAGGGATAACTCTGACCAAACAAGTGTAATACCTGTTTAATAAAAATGTTAAGAAACTGAAGAAAAATTGGAGAAGATATATCAGAAGATGGAAAGATCATACATGCTCATGGATAGGTTAAGATTAACATAGTACAAATGGCCATCCTACCAAATATAATCTACAGATTCAGTGAAATCCCCATTAAAGTTCCAACATAATTCTTCACAGATGTTGGAAGGACAGTTTCCAGCTTCATATGGAAACACATACACAAACGAAAACAAAATACTATAGTTCAAATAATCTTTAATAATAAACAAACTGCTGGAGGTAACACCATATTCAAACTCAAATTGTAATATAGAGCTATAGTAATAAAAACAGCATGATGCTGGTACAAAAGTAGACACACTGATCAATGGAAATGAATTAAAAACAGGACATACATACATATTCACATACCTATCTACACCTATTTTTTTTATTTTAAGGGCCAAAAGTACTCATTGGAAAAAAATACAACTATTTTAACAAATGGTGCTTATCAAATTAGACAACTTCATGAAAAAGAATGAAAATAGGTACATACATATCACCCTGACTAATGGATCAATTGATCCAAATGGATCAAAGACCACAAAATAAAACAGATCTAAACACTAAATCTGATAGAAACAGTGGGATATAGTCTGGAACTCATTGGCTGTAGTGAGGAGCTGCGGGCAGGCCTGCTTTTCATCCCACTCGGCTCCCGGCCACTGGCTAGCATAAGCTCCCAAATAACAACACACAAATTGTATTCTTTTAAATACTGTCTGGCTTATTAGTTTCAGCCTCTTACTCACATCTTGACTAACCCATATCTAATAATCTGTGTTACACCATGAATGGTGTCTTACCAGGAAAGATTCAGCATGTCTGAACTGGCGGCTGGCTTCATCACATCTGGTTCAGAGAGCAGAGACAGGGCAATTATCTGAGCCATCTACCTCACTTCCTTCTTCCTGTTCTGTCTACTCCACCCACCTATGTTCTAACCTATGAGGCCAAGCAGTTTATTAATTACCAATGAAATCATCAGATAGATAGAAGACACACCTACATCATTTCCCCTTTTTCTTTTTAAACAAAAAGGAAAGGCTTTAACTTTAACCTATCAGGCTAAGCAGTTTCTTTATTAATTAACCAATGAAATCATCAGATAGATAGAAGACACACCTACATCAATTGGCACAGGAAAAAACTCTCTGAACAGAATACCTTTAGAACAGACACTAAGATCAACACTTAACAAATGTGTCCTCATTAAACTGAGAAGTTTCTACACAGCAAAGGACACCATTATTACAATGAAGTAACAGCATACAGAATGAGAAAAGATTTTAGCTACTCTACATCCAATAAAGGACTAATATACAAATTATATAGAGAACTCAAGAAACAATATCAAAGATCAAATAACCCAGTAAAAAAATGAGCTACAGATATAGACAGAGAATTCTCAAAATATGAAACACACATGGCTGAAAAACATTTAAAGAAATGTTCAATATCCCTAGCCAACAGGGAAATGCAAATCAAAACTAGTCTGAGATTTTATCTTACACCTGTCAGGATGACTGAGATAAATAAAACAAATAACAGTTCATGTTGGCAAGGATGGGGAATAAGGGGAACACTTATTCATGTTGGAGAGAGTATGAATGTCTATGTGAACCAGTGTGGTAGCTCCTCAGAAAGATGGGAATCATTCCACCTCAAGGTTCAACTGGACCACTCTTAGGGATATATACCTAAAGGGTGCTTTATCCGACTACAGAGACACTAACTAAACCATATTCAAGGCTGCTCTACTCATAATATCTGAAAACCAGAAACAACCTAGAGGCCCAGCAATGGATGAATTGATAAAGAAATTGTGGAACATTCATACAATGAAATTTAATTATAATGGAGTTAAATCCAGGGTAAATTGATAGAACTAAAAATATTCATCTTTGGTGAGGTAATCCAGACCCAGGAAGACAAATACAGTATATATTCTCTTGTATGTAGATATTAGATGTTTGAAGTCAAAGACAAGCAAGCTACAATCTTTAGAACTAAAAGGTTAGGTATAGAGTAAGGGGCTAGGGGTAAGTGGCAGTTCTCTCTAGGAAGGAGAAATAGAATAGATAGCCATCGATGAACTTGGGCAAGAACTAGAATGAGAGGATCAAACAGGTAAGGAGAGGGAAGGGGGAATGAGGGAGGGAATACAGGAAAGGACAACTAAAATTAAGGGTCATTTGACAGGTCATATGGAAACCTAATATAGTAGTATCTTCTAAATTACATATATATATATATATATATATATATATATATATATATATATAAATGAAGACAATAAAAGTTAAATCACCAAAAAAAGGAGAAGACAGAGCACAGTTATCCATTTCTCATCACCAAATGAAGCTTAAGTAACAGGATTTAATCAAGCTGTTGGCCAAAGGGGTCCCATAGAAACTGCCAAACAACCCAGGCTGCTGTCCAAATTGATGGCCAGGCCCTATTGCTGAAAATAACACCTACACAACTCATTGAAAATGGAGAAATTGAGCTGATGCCTTCCTAGAGCACTTACCACAGCTGGATAGTTTCTTGGTACCAGAAGGTATTCTGAATACTATCAAAGGATAAATGTAAACACCAACCCAGCTACAAATCCACTGACCTAAAATGGCATCCTGCCTGCAAGATATGGTATTTCTATGAAGACACAAAGTTTGTACGACTAACTAAATAATACCTTATTTGATTTATTTACAGCCCACTCCATGAGAAGAATCTCATATCTGACCCTGCTTAAGTGATCAAGAACCTTAGATAGATAGCTCGGGCACCCAGGAGAACACCAAATAGTTCTCCAAAAGGAATGTAGCAATAAAATGACTTGCAATGACATTCTTCTTCATTCATAGATCAGTGCCTTGCTCAGCCATCAAAAAAGCATCCTACTGCAGCAAATAGAAACAAATACAGAAGCTCACTGCCAGACACTAAATCTACGTCATACAACTGCTTTCTAATGTTCTACTGAGAAGAATGGAAAGGAAAGCCAGTAAGTAGTGCATGATGGCAATGGCCTCTGGTGAGAGACTTTAAACAATCTTTAATAGGAACTAGCAATTTCAAAAACTTTAACTGAGATAAAAATGACAAAGAATAGTTTAATGGACAATTAACTGAAGCTAAAGAAAAAATAAGTGAATAAGAAAGTAAGTTTGAGGTAATTAGAATTCAACAAAGAAAAAATATTTAAAGGGCCATCGATGTATACAAATGCCCAGATGGGAACTCATATAAATTAGTGACTTTACATGAATGCAAATTACAGAAAAGTAATGACTTCCAAATTAGTTTCTTGAGGACTTCTTCCTTCCCTCTCCTCCCCTCCCTGTCTCTCTTTGCCTATATAAACCTTATGGCTTTTTAACTGTTTGGTCACTTGAGCTCTCTGCAAATGAAACCCAAGAAAACTTGGAAGGCAGCTGAGTTATTTAAACAGTAAACTAAATGCTCTCTTTAGCAGTGCCTCAGCTCTTCCTTAATCAGAGCATTTTTAAAAGAGTGGAAAAAACCCTTTCAAAACATTCCTATGCCTGTAAAAGCCAAGCCTCCTTGAAAAATAATCCCTTTTCTCTCAGTACAACCTCCTTGTCAGCAAAACCAATAACAAGGGTCCACATAAATGTAGCATCTCAAGTGCAGTAGACTTTCCCGCTGTTTCTTGCAGCCAAGGTATCCATTAAAGAGCTGGCACAGCTTCTAAGGGCACATTAGAAATGGCCGTTATTAAACACACAGTCTCTTCTTCCTTCTTCATACAGATAATACTGCTTTAATTGATCAGTCATCCCTACTGTGTTCAGCTGGGGCCAGGGGAACTGTAAGCATGAACTGCTGCTGTGCATGTTATAGCAGTGTCTCCTGATGAGCAAATACAACATGGATTTTTAGGCTGAAAATGCATTTTCCAGGTTATTAGTTCCTTTTACTATTTTATGCCTAAAGTGGGAAAGTGTGGGCTCAATACCCCAAGCTGTCTGGAACTCAAAGGTCCACTGCTTTGCTCTAGGGAAATATGGATCTCGGCTGGCCAACATGATGAATTGCTTTTTGTTATGCCTTTCTCAAACCTTTCAAAGTACTGCAGATTAAAATCAAGAGAGCCCAGGAGAAATCAGAAATTCCAACAACAGGTCAGAAGTTGTTGAACTGAGTGAAGTAAAGACATGAAAGCTCCACTACTCATTAAGTTGCCTCACTAATTTCTATCACAGTCCCCCTCTGTGTAACATACTGTCTTTTGACATTTAGTCATGTAGTGAGAGTACAAATAAACATACGGATGGTATTATCCTGAGTGCAAGACCTAGAAAATTCTATTCAAAGTTGTGTAATTTAAGTAACTATTTGACCTAGAACAGCGCCGAATCTTTTCTTGCCATATTTTCATCATATACATGCAGTATCAGTATTAGCTGGCTTAATGTGAAAACAAATGGCTCATGCAAGACTTAATGAGAACAGGTAAAGGTAATGATAGGATGTAGTGCCCAGTGGAGAGAGTGGGATTCTTATCTATCTCATATCATAAACTATACTCTAATTGATAAGGCTTATTCTATTTTCTTTTCAATAACTAATTTAATGAGAATAAAGACTTTTCCTCATAATGGATTGTCAAGTTGTCAATGCATATATTTTGAGAGAATAAATGATAGTTAAGTCAAACATAGTCAAAGTCAGATGGACTGTAATTTGGTGAAAATTATTTGGGACTATGAAAAATTATTCAAAGACTATGCCAGTGACTATAAACTTAATGTGAGGAAATGAATAAAGGTTACAATGGATGGTTCAAAATTCAAAGTCACACAGGAAGCCCTAATTCAACTCTGGTAGCCCTAGCACAAAACAAAAGTCAACACAAAACAATAGTCATGAATATAGGAAAGAGATCTTTATAGAAGAAGGGAGACCAGCAAGGCTTGGTAAAAATAGCAGAAGTCAGAATAGTAAACATAATGTATTATGTACAGATATTAAGTTGTCACAGAAAAAAATAATAGCAAAAATATAAGTTAATAACTCAGATGAACATAGATGGAAATATCTTCATCAAAATCTAGCAACTAAATCCACCAGCATGTTAAAAGGTTTTACACCATGATTAGCTTGCCACTTAAATGTAAATATGATTTAACATATGCAAGTCAATTCTCTATAATGCATCACACTAAAAGTGAAGCTTTAGAATCCTGTGGTAATCTTAATAAATACAGAAAAACTATTTGACAAAATTCAATGTCCTGTTGCAATAACACTTTTTGATGAAATCAAGCATGAGAGGATTGTTGGTCAAGAAAATAAAGGTCACTTAAGAGTAAACCCATGGGTAACCACTCTATGATAAAGAGTTATAAGCCTTTACTATGAACAGAGAGAAGAAAAGTGGAAAACATTCTGATCACACACTGAATTTAGTACTGAAAGTTGTGGCCAGAACAATTAGGCATGATAAAAAAAAATTAAACACATACTAATCAAAAGGAAGAGATAAATCTTTTGGTTTGAGGATGACACAATTTTATATTTAGAAAGACCTGTAGACTCTATCCAAAAATTTGTGGAAATAACTCAGCAGAGTGACAAGATATAAAAAATACTTATATAAAGAACATTCAGTTGTTTCTACCTATTATAAGAATCAACTTCCAAGAAAATTAAATAGAGCATCATTTTTTAAAGTATCAAAAAAACCCACATAGGAATACACTTATACAAGTAGGTGAAAGATCTGTATAATATCAATAAAGTATCAACAAAAGGTAGCTGTGAGAACAAGCATATATGGGAAATATGGAAATATTTTGTGTTTATGAAGATACATACTGTACACTGAGAAGTAACAAACAGACCCAGTGCTAAGATTCAAAATGTGTGTTGTATAGCAACAGAAAGTAGTAATAGGATTTACACAAAACTAAAAAGGACCAAGGATTTTCGCATCAATTGTGAATAAATGAAGTTGGAGTCACTATTACACCCACTAAGTATACCATAAAAATTTAGGGATTGAAATAGCATGGTATTGATATAAAACAGACCTACAGGCTAGGAGAACACAGAATCTATAAATTTGTAGAAACTTATCTTTAACAAAAAAATGAAAAAAATAAGCTGAGTATGAGGGGATGAACCTTTAATCCTAGCACTTAGACCAAGGCTGGAAGATCTTATCACATTCGAGAACATACTGGCCTATATATATACCTCCTGGAAAGCACACAGAGACCTTGTCTTCAATAAAATATCTAAAGCACAAAGCAAAAAAAACCCAAAAATTTGAAGAATAGGATATTATCTACAATAAATTATTTTTGGAAAATTGATTATCTTAGAATAATAAAATTTGGGCTTTTCCTTAATGGGTATATAAAATCAACTTAAAATGGATTAAAGACTTAAATATAAAACTTGAAACTATAAAAATAGAGAAAATAACTCGGATAAAATTTTTAAACTTAGTCTGAACAATGATATTTTGTACACTACCTCAAATGCACAAAAAAGTAAACAAAATATAGATAAAAGAGACTGCAAAAAATAAGAAATCACCTTATAACAAAAAGAAAATTAATTATATGGATAAGTTAATGACAAGAGAAAATATCTTTGAACTATGTGTGATGTGTGTGTGTGTGTGTGTGTGTGTGTGTGTGTGTGTGTGTGTGTGTGTAAGGATCTGCTACCATGTAAACAATAATTAATAATAACAGTGATAGTGAACAATTCCAACTACCCAGTTAAAGATGAGAAAAGACCTGAAAAGTCATGTCTTCTAAAGCCATCAAATAAATAACTACATTATGATGTGATAGGTTATGTATGCTGTGAATATGTTTTATTGCCATTGGTTAATAAAGAGGCTGCTTTTGGCCAATGGCTTAACAGAGTAAAGCCAAACTGAAAGAAATAGAGAGAGAGAGAGTAGGCAGTGACAGAGAGAAGCAATATAGCCGCCTGCAGAAGACAGAAGCACCAGAACTTTGCCAGTAAGCCATAGTCACGTGACAATACACAGATAAACAGAAATGGGATAATTTAAGATATAAGAGTTAGCTATTGGCCAAACATTATTTCAATCAATACATATTTCTATAATTATTTTGGGAGTCAGGGCAGCTGGAAAACAGACAAGCAAAGCAGCCTCCCCCTACAATATTAAATCAGGTTTGTTTTTTTTTCTTTTTCTGTGACAAAACACTTGAGAAAAACAACTTTACAAAGGAAAAAAGGCTTATTGGTATGAAGTAACCTGTTTCAGGGCTTAGGTCATGACCAACTAACTGGTTCCGTTCTTTTTGGGCATACAGTAAGATGAAACAAATAAAGGGGACTCTGTAATATAACAAAGCGAGTCATTTATGGTACATGGAAGAACAGAAAATAAAAGGAAGGGCTTGGTTCCCTAACTCCCCTTTAAGTTGTGCCCTAATAACTTAGCTCTCTGGAAGAACTCATCTCCTTAAAGATGTTCTAATATCTCCAAACAGCATTACAGGCTGACAGCCAAGCATACAAGACATATCCTTTGTCTAATATGCAGATTTACATAATAAAGGTCCAAAAATTTGTAGGCAGATGCCGCTTGTTCATCCTGGCCACCCAGAAACTATATTAATTAAAACACTGTTTGGCCCATTAGCTCTAGCTTCTTATTGGCTAACTCTTCTATTAATTTGACCCATTTCTATTAATCTGTATATCGCTACATGGCAGTGGCTTACCGGCAAAGATTCGGTATGTCTGACTCTGGTGGCTCCATGGCATATCTCTGACTCTGCCTTCTTCCTCCCAGCATTCCGTTTAATTTTCCCTGCCTACCTAAGTTCTGCTCTATCAACAGGCTACTTCAGTTTCTTTATTCATTAACAGTAATGACAGCACACAGAGGGGACTACCACATCAAAAATTATATTTTGAAAATGCTCAAAAGCAACAAATTTCAGAGGAAATTAAGTCAAAATCACAGTGAGATATAACCGCATTCCCATTAGGATGGTTATTATCAAAAGGACACATTTGCATACTGTTAGTAGAAATGTAAATTGGTGTAAGAAACATGAGAGGTTCTGAAATCATTAAAAACAGCAAAAAAAAAATATGAAACAGCAACTGCAACTCAGCGTGGGTATAAAGTAAAATGAGTAACTTGAAGACATATGTAGTCAAACTGCAGCATTTTTTACATGAGTAATTAACTTCTCTGTTTTCAAATTAATACATAAAGCATTAAAATAGAGAGTTTGCCCACATACACACACATACACATACTACTAACACTACCGCCAAAATAATGTATGTTTCAGTCATAAAACAAAGAAAATTTGTAACACAAAACTGAAGGGATACTCTGGTAAGCTCAATAAGCCAAACATAGGACAAATGTTACTAAGTTTTATAATCTTTCATAAATATAATATTCAAAATTATGAAAGCTGCAGAAGCAGAGAGAGTGTAACAGCATTTTCCCAGGGCCTTGATGTGAGGAAAGGGATGACGGCTTAAAAACTATTAATTTTAGTCAAGAAGGCTAAGTTTCAGAGTGCAAATATACAGCATAAGAACCAAGTAATAGGACTATATTATATACAAAAATTTATAATTACAGACCTTAAATTTAGCCATCACAAATGAAAATAGTAAAGGCTCTTAAGAATATGCTAATTATTTGATGATGCCAATTAGTTGATGATGTCTCTATGTACATGTATATATCAAAACATGATACAGACTTTATGTATAAGTAATTTACGTTTGTTAATTATATTTCAATGCAGGTGTAATTCAGGATTCCTTCCTGTATGCTATGAATATGTTTAGTTACCATTGGTTAATAAAGAAGCTGCTTTGGCCTATGGCAGTGCGTAACCGAAGAATGCTTGGTTTCCCGACCGCTCCACTCTGAATTATCACACAGAAACTATATTAGTTACAACACTATTTAGCCTATTAGCTCAGGCTTCTTATTAACTAACTCTTACATCTTAAATTAACCCATTTCTATTCATCTTTGTATCAGCATGAGGCTGTCGCTTTCTGGTAAAGAACCAGCAGGCATCTTTCTCCTTTGACAGCTACATGGCATCTCTCTGACTCTGCCTCCTCTCTCTATATATCTTTTCCAGCCTGGCTATATTCTGCCCTTCTATAGGCTGAAGCAGCTTCTTTATTCCAATGATAGTAAAACATTTTCATAGCATACAGAGGGGAATCCCATATCAGCAAAGCAAAATATAGGTAGGAGGGAAAACTAAACTGAATGCAGGGAGAAAGAAGGCAGAGTCAAGTAGACACTATGTAGCTGCCAAAGGAGAAGGATGCCAGAGCATTGCCAATAGGCCACAGCCTTGTGACAATACACAGATTGATAGGAATGGGTTAATTTGGGATGTAAGAACTAACAAGAAATATGCCTGAGCCACTGGCCCGTGATGTAATTAATATAATTTCTTTGTGATTACTTGGGTCTGGGTGGCTGGAAAATGAAAGCACAGTCTCTATTTACATAGGTGAGAAGGATAAAAAACTAGATGGGGCGCCGACAGAACAATGAGCTCGAGATTGCTCTAGGTTTCTTCAAGGTTGATTAAGTTCAAGGTGATCAAACCACCCTCTCCAAATCCAGTGTTAAGTCACAGAATAGTCTACTACTAGTTTCTCTTCCAGTTAGTATTGAAAATATCCATGTCCTGTAGGAAACATATGCAAATCAAATTATAGACTAAATACAGTGAATTTAAGTGAGTTTTGAATGTTGTTGTTATTGTTGCTGCTGCTGTATTTTAAGCTTAGAACACATAATGCAGTCTTAAATGTCAGGAAATAATTAAATTCACCTAATTACTTCAGTTGCAGACATTGTAGGTACTACAGGATAATGCTTTAACATATATAGCAATTATAGATGTTTTTCTAGTCACAATCTTTAATACCATTTCAAATAAAAGTAAGAATATCACCTCTAGTATATTAGAAAATTCATGTATCTGAAGAAGCAGTCACACACTGCAAACAGAATCATCTCTCTGCAGTCCAAGCTTCCAGTGAGAATACAGAGCATCACTATGCCTCAGAATGACTCTACGACTTTCCCAGTGGAAAAGAGCATGCCTAGATTTTATTACTTTACGTCTCCCTGAAGTATTCTGTGCACTACTTTTATTAGCATAGTGTTTTACAATTTGATAATAAATATGCTGTTTAGATTCTTGAATATAAGTGGGTCATGCTGCAATGAACAAACGCCAGCATGATATTATAGATGTAGGGTGTGAAACTTCTGTGGTTTTTTGTTTTGTTTTTTTTTAAAATCTTCTCATTTTACATACCAATCCCAGTTTCCTCTCCCTTCCTTCCTCCTGTTCCCCGACTTTCCACCATTGATTTACCTAAAATTTTCATGATTTCATTTTTCCTTATGGCTGAATAGTATCCCATTATATGTGTTTCATTTACATTATCCATCCACTGAAGGACACAGGTTGTTTCCATTTAATGACTGTTGTAAATACAACACCTATAAACATTACAGAGAAATTACTTCTGGGTTAGGATAACATACTCTTTGGACATATGACAAAGTGTGGAATAGCTGTGTCATATGCAGGATTCATTTTTAGTTTTTGATTTTTCTCCAATACTAGTTTCCAGAGAAGTAAAAAAAAAAATTGCATTTCAACCAACAGTGAATGATGGTCCTTCTTTCAGCATTACATTACCAGCATCTGTTGACGGTTGATTTACTGATCTTGTCCATTATGATCAGAGTAAAATGAAATCTCAAAATCATTTTAATTTGCATTTCCCTAATTGCTAAAAGTGATGAACAACTTTTGAGGTGTTTCTCAGCAATTTTTAATTCTTCCATTGAGAATGCTGTTTAGATCCCTAGCCCAGTTTTTAATTTATTTAATTTCTTACATACCAGCCACAGCTTCCCCTCCCTCCTCTCCTCTCATTCTTCTCTCCCACCTCCCTCCTACCCCCCATCCTCTCCTCTTCAGTCTCCATTCAGAAGGGGTAAGTCAACAAACCTAGCCCTTTTTTGTTTCAGTTACCAAAATAACTCCTATAACATAAAAAAAGTGCTATGGATAAAAACAAAGGAGAATGAGAATGGGGATATTATTAAGAAGTCTATATAGCCCTGGCAGTGGTGACATATGCCTTTAATCACAGCGCTCAGGAGGCAGAGGCAGGCAGATCTCTGTGAGTTCGAGGCCAGCCTAGTCTACAAGAATTAGTTCCAGGTCAGCCACCAAAACTACACAGAGAAACCCTGTCTCGAAAACAAAACAACAACAACAACAACACAACAACAAAATGAAGAGAAAAAAAAGAAGAGTCTATATAGCTTGGAATGCAGTGTTTAAGAAAAGCCTCTCTGAAAACATGGAAAGAAATGTATAGGGCATGTACCACTTGGCTGTCTAGAGAAAAGGCTTCAAGCAGAGTACAAAATGTTTAGAGCAGAGTAGGCTCTATGTATCCCATAAACAAAGTCCAGTGCAGCTGGAAGAACAGTGAACAAGGTATGTAGGTAGAATTTAGAGCAGACAGACAAGATGTAAAAGAGAAAGAATAACAATGAAGGATTTTGTTCAAGGTGCAGCAAATTTTGGAATGTTAATGTTGCAAAATCTTAGTTGAAACCTTAGTACCCAATATGCTTCTGGGGAAAAAAAAAGTTATCAATCAAGAGGTACCATACAAATGAGACTGTTACTCTAACAAAAGGAATCCTAAAGACTTTGGTTCTTCTCCTATGTAAAAATAGGGCAAAGGGTTATCATTAAACAAGGACATATTGTGTTACAACCACAAAAATAGACTACGGAACCCAGTAAGAAATCACTGGAAAATAATAAGCAGAGGCATGGTCAATAATTAAAACCTAAAATCTACACTGACTACTCAGTGCAAAAAAAGATAAATGCAATGGCAGAAGGAAGCAGGATAAATATACTTGCTTGTCATTTTGTTAGCCAAAACTAGTAAATAATATGATCAAACCAGAAACAGAGCACAAAAGGCCATTCCACCTACAGGAAAAGCTAGGCATACTGTAAGAATGAGAATTCACAATTCTGTTTTAGGAATGTAGGGAATGAATGAGAAAAATAATACAATTTGTTTATTTGCATTTAAATTCCCAGGACCAGATGAGTTCATCAAACAAGTGAGTACAGAAAGAAAAATGAAAAAAATTACTATATCACTCAATTACAAAAATGATGAATAAACAAGAACCTGCCGGAGGCATCAAAAAAGAGGCTACCAGTGAAAGAGAAAAGCATTGGAAAAGTCAACTAGGAGACAGAGAAGGAATTGAAAGGAAAAGATATAATCAATGACTAATTAAGTTGGCTAAAGAATGTGTTTTAGGTTTAGTAACAGTAACACACAAACCTTTAGAGCTGGACAAGGGACATTTGACCAAAATAAAAGCAGTACAAATGTTTGAACAGTTTCAAAAAAGAAATGGTACTACACAGGAGGCAAGAAAGGGAGGGGTGGGAGAGGAAAAAGATAGGAGGAAGAGGAAAAACGATGGGAAGTAGGGAGAATGAATATGACCTGGTCAGTAAAGAAAAATAATACCATGTATATTCTTTGATTTTGGAATTATCCAATAGGAAAAAGAAAACCAGAAAATTACTAGTATGAGGTCACTAATGTCACAAAAGATACAGAAATCTTGGGATCAAATGGAGGCATTAGTCTCCTAGAGGAAAAGGGACTAGACCCAGTTTTTCTAAGAAATGCATAAGACTTTACAACTGAAAAGCAGAGCACTATGGTAGAGCTATACATTTCAAGGTGTAAATAGCCATGTGACTTCAGGCAAGTACCAAATTTCTTGATGTCATTATTTCTTCCTTAGCAGATGGACATGGCACAGGAATTTACAGGTAGCGGTTAAAAAGGAATATTAAATGATATATCTACTTTTGCCTCCAGATATGTGAGTTCTATTTCCACTTTTTTTCCTGTACTTATGTTTTATCTGCCATATCATAAAGATTCAGCAAATGTGGAGTCAGAGAGATGACTTAGCAGTTAAGAGAACTAGCTGCTCTTTGGATCCAGGTTGGTACCTACTGCCAACCTAGAGATTCGCAATCATCTGAAACTCTAATTCCAGAGGAATCCAATGTCCTCTGTTTCCTGCAAGGTCCAGGTACACATGTGTTACAACAGACACTTAGGCAGGCAAAACACATATACTTATAAAATAAAAATAATAAAAATTAGAACAAATAAATTATTAATTGTGACCTTTTACTACAAACACCAGTGAATTTTAACACAACTTTCATTTTGGTATAAAGTAATCTCTTTCTCAACAAAGACAAAGGTGATTTCTCTGTAACTAGGATTGGTAGAGAAGGGAGGGATGTAGAAAACAAACAATGTTAAACTTAAATTTTATAACAGTTACTTAAGAAATGACAGAATTCTTTCCTGAAGACTATATGACCACAAAAGTAGCATCTCACAACACCATCTCTGCTCACATTTCTCCTAGGTAGAGAAATGCTACACAAATATCTCACTACAGTCACTGATTTGCCTTAATCAAAATATAGTAATAATATGCATTGTAAAAACCAGTTTATCTTGCAAACTTTTATGTTATCAGTATTTTCTCCCAGAAATGCTGCAATTATACATAAATTTATGTACATTTTCAGTTTCATTATTTTTATAACCATCCAAGATCTTCATAGAACAAGTAAAATAAACACTGTACATCAAATTCAATTATGAATGACCTACTTAAATAGTTTCTCCATGTTACTCAAATTAAAAAATAAGTATTTAATGCGAATGTATCAGATGAAGCATATAGAAGCAGTAGACATTTTTAAATATAGCTTATGCCTTGCATATTTAATCACACTGGCTGATGATCCACTGAATAATTTGATATATCAATTAGTGCTATCAGCATTAAAGTATTTGCTAGTATTTTTAGCATCTGTTATTGTAGCTAATAGAATAACCAATGAGGCAAAATCTTCACCTTAGGAATTCAGTGGAGATCTCTTGTCAAAAGATAGTCTTCTATACTGTAAGCACTATTCAGATACAATAAGGAAGCTTTCAGAATTCCATGACAGCACAATTTCTTTCTCCCTTCAACCAGACACTTAAATGATCTCCTTATTCTGGATACTGCAGAGAATACTGTGATGAATCGGGGGGAGGGGGGGTGGAAGGGATATTTTTAGTAAGGTGATGATTTCGTTTCCCATGAGGAAATGGGCAGAAAAGAAACTGCTGGATCATATGGAAACTCTATTTTAAAATTCTCTAGGTAACTCCATGCTATTTTCTACAACTGTTGTACCCAACCAGTTTGCCATCGATTGACCAGAGTTCCCTTCGTCCATACTTCCACCAACAGTCTTCCTTTTGATAACAGAAATTTCAAGAGAAAAGAGGCATGAAATGTAAATACAATCAAATACACAAAAGTAATGAGCAGGGGGAAGTTCAGTTATCACAGGATGGAGTGAGAGGGCTTGTTACAGCTTCATAGCAGTTCAATGTCTCATTCTGCTA
Organism: Arvicola amphibius; assembly: GCF_903992535.2. Taxonomy (NCBI): domain Eukaryota; kingdom Metazoa; phylum Chordata; class Mammalia; order Rodentia; family Cricetidae; genus Arvicola; species Arvicola amphibius. The sequence goes on along the minus strand of NC_052047.1, from coordinate 31,790,508 downwards.
AGGAAGGAGCGAAAGGAATGATGAGTCTTGGCATCACTGTAGAATGCTGTTCAATAGCACTAGCTGCATTCATTTAGAGATTATGACAAATAGTGCTTCAGACTTCATTTGTACAGTTGAAGACATTAACTATAACTCAAGGTTACATAGGACATCTATTATATGCCTTATCTATAAGTATCTTTCTAGCCTCAGCAAAAATTCGTGGCTTCTGGTGAGCACTCAGTATTGGCTGAATTTAATTTGAAGGTAAAAGTGCAATATGCTTACTGAAAACAAAAACTTACCTAAACACTGTGTGTAGGCTGTGGGATGCAGGAGGACCTTACTAGGGAGAAAATACTTGAGATGAGAAATCAAAAGGTAGTCTGACAGGACCTTGATATACATACATCTCATCACCTGCTAGCCTGACCTTAGGAATTCTAGGCTGAATGGAGATGGACTCCCCACTACATTATCCTTTCCATATTTATGGCTATTTCCTCTAGTCAACGTAAAATTTCACCGATTTTACTTATCCAGTTGCTGACCCCATGTCATCTGACCATTTAAAGTGTATTTCTTATGATAAAGGTCTTGGAGAGATTAGGGATACAAGGGTCATTCCTAAATATAATAAAAGCTATTTACAGCAAGCCGACAGCTAATATCAAATTAAACGGACAGAAACTCAAGGCTATCCCACTAAATTCAGGAACACGACAAGGCTGTCCACTCTCTCCTTATCTCTTCAATATAGTGCTTGAAGTTCTAGCAATAGCAATAAGACAACATAAGGGAATCAAGGGGATTCGATTTGGAAAGGAAGAAGTTAAACTTTCGTTATTTGCAGATGATATGATAGTATACATAAGCGACCCAAAAACTCTACCAAAGAACTCCTACAGCTGATAAACTCCTTCAGTAACGTGGCAGGCTACAAGATCAACTCCAAAAATCAGTCGCCCTCTTATACACAAAGGATAAGGAAGCAGAGAGGGAAATCAGAGAAGTATCACCTTTCACAATAGCCACAAATAGCATAAGAGATCTGGGAGTAACTCTAACCAAGGAAGTGAAGGATTTATTTGACGAGAACTTTAAGTCTTTGAAGAAAGAAATTGAAGAGGATACCAGAAAATGGAAGGATCTCTCCTGCTCGTAGTTTGAGAGGATCAACATAGTAAAATGGCAATTCTACCAAAAGCAATCTATAGATTCAATGCAATCCCCATCAAGGTCCCATCAAAATTCTTCACAGATATTGAGAGGACAATAATCAACTTTATATGGAAAAACAAGAAACCCAGGATAGCCAAAACAATCTTATACAATAAAGGAACTTCTGGAGGCATTACCATCCCTGACTTCAAACTCTATTACAGAGCTACAGTATTGAAAACAGCTTGGTATTGGCATAAAAACAGAGAAGTCGACCAATGGAATCGTAGAGAAGATTCCCAGATCTTAAACCACAAACCTATGAACACCTGATTTTTGATAAAGGAGCCAAAAGTACACAATGGAAGAAAGAGGGCATCTTCAACTAATGGTGCTGGCATAACTGGGTGTCAACCTGTAGAAGAATAAAAGTAGATCCGTGTCTATCACCATGCACAAAACTCAAGTCTAAATGGATTAAAGACCTCAATATTAATCTGAACACACTGAGCTTGATAGAGGAGAAAGTGAGAAGTACTCTACAACAAATGGGCACAGGAGACCGTTTCCTACGTATAACCCCAGCTGCACAGACATTAAGGGCAACATTGAATAAATGGGACCTCCTGAAGCTGAGCAGCTTCTGTAAAGCAAAGGACACTGTCACTAAGACACAAAGGCAGCCTACTGACTGGGAAAAGATCTTCACCAACCCTGCAACTGACAAAGGTCTGATCTCTAAAATATATAAGGAACTCAAGAGACTAGACTTTAAAATGCTAATGAACCCAATTAAAAAAATGGGGAACTGAACTGAACAGAGAATTCTCAACAGAAGAAGTTCAAATGGCCAAAAGACACTTAAGGTCATGCTCAACCTCCTTAGCTATCAGGGCAATGCAAATCAAAACAACTTTGAGATATCATCTTACACCTGTCAGATTGGCTAAAATCCAAAACACCAATGATAACCTTTGCTGGAGAGGTTGTGGGGTAAGGGGTACACTCATCCATTGCTGGTGGGAATGTACACTTGTGCAACCACTTTGGAAAGCAGTGTGGCAGTTTCTCAGGAAATTCGGGATCAACCTACCCCAGGACCCAGCAATTCCACTCTTGGGAATCTACTCAAGAGATGCCCAATCATACTACAAAAGCATTTGCTCAACTGTGTTCATAGCAGCATTATTTGTAATAGCCAGATCCTGGAAACAACCTAGATGCCCTTCAGTGGAAGAATGGATGAAGAAACTGTGGAATATAAACATGTTAGAATACTACTCAGCGGTAAAAAACAATGACATCTTGAATTTTGCATGCAAATGGATGGAAATAGAAAACACTATTCTGAGTGAGGTAACCCAGACACAAAAAGATGAACATGGGATGTACTCACTCATAATCGGTTTCTAGCCATAATTAAAGGACATCGAGCCTATAATTCAGGATCCTTGAGAAGATAATAAGAAGGTGAACCCCCCACCAAAAAAAAATAAAAAAGATATAGTAATCCTCCTGGATAATGGAAGTAGACACGATCGCCAGGCAAAAATTGGGAACTGGAGGGTAGGGCGAGACAGGGCCAAGGGAAGATGGGGAGAGAAAAGCGTGAAGGGGAGAATGGGGGAGCTCGGAGGAATGGGATGCTTGGGATACAGGAAGGGTGGATATGGGAGCAGGGAAGCATATATCTTAATTTAGGGAGCCATCTGAGGGTTGTCAAGAGACTTGACCCTAGTGGGGTTCCCAGGTTTCCAGGGAGACGCCCCCAGTTAGTTCCTTGGGCAGCTGAGGAGAGGGAGCCTGAAAAGGCCAGTTCCTATAACCATACTGATGAATTTCTTGCATATCACCATAGAACCTCCACCTGGCGATAGATGAAGAAAATTACTGAGCCCCACATTGGAGCACCGGACTGAGCTCCCAAGGTCCTGATGAAAAGCAGAAGGTGAGAGAACATGAGAAAGAAAGGCAGGACCGTGAGGGGTGCGTTCACCCATGGAGACGGTGGGACAGAACTAACGGGAGATCACCAACTCCAGTTGGATTGGGACTGATGGAACATGAGACCAAACCAGACTTCTCTGAATGTGGCCAATGGTGGAGGCTAACTGAGAAGCCAAGGACAAAGGCGCTGAGCTTTGACTCTTCTGCATGGACAGGCTCTGTGTCTTCTCAGCTTGGTTGATCACCTTCCTGGACCTGGGGGGAACTGGGAGGACCTTGATCTTAACATAGAGTAGGGAACCCCGATGGCTCCTTGGCCTGAAGGGGGGGGGGTATGAATGGAGGGGAGGGAAGGGAAGGGGGAGGAAGAGGGGAGGAGATGGAAATTTTTAAATATAAAAAAATAAACCAAAAAAAAGCTCACCTTCTCAAATGACCATAAGAAAGTTGAATAATGAGCATTTTTTTCACTTCCCAAAAGATAATTCTTTAATTCCTCGATATTTTCCTATATGCCAGGCTTTAACTATCGAATGATGGTTTTAAGATGAGTAGATTCTAACTCTAGATGTGGAGTGGAGGCCATTTTTTATTATGGTGTCGACATTTCTTCATGATGGTGATGTCATTTACCCAAAGTTTTTCTGATTCTTTTATCCGTCTTCCAACCTTATCCAAGGTTTTCTGTCTGCCAACATCACTCACATCTCCACTGTCAAGTGTAAATCACTACATCACTCCCAGGGGTATATTAAACACTATGCATGCTCTTTATCCTCATCCTTTCATAGCTCCAAAATCTCCAGATGTGAGTATATAATCTGGAACAACCCGGAAGCCAGGATAATAAAGAGGGATCATGGTGGGCAAGAGCAAATAGAGAGGTGAATATAAATATATGGGGAAAATGGGGAAAATTAAGGAAAAAACTGGAAAAATGAGAGAGGTGAGAAAAAAGATCAGAGCAAAAGGCAATAGAGAAAAGAGAAGAAAATAACTCTAAAGATGTTTGCAAATGCCTTAAGCTATCTTGTAACTTTCTATATAAGAAAATTAAACTATGGTTGAGAGTCTTTAAAACTGTGATCATGATGCTGATGTGTAGGTCTTCACAGTTGATGGCTTCTGGAAAGGTGGAAGTGGGAATGGCATGGGGAGGATGGGTTTTCTTTAAGGGCCTGATCACTGGGGTTTTGACCATGCTCCAGTAAGTATATGGGCAACACAAATTGTCCTTGGTGTTTTCTTACTGTTTTTTTTAGGGACTGTGGAAGGATGGGAAGGTGGACCTGAGAGGAATAGGAGGCAAAGTGTGATGGGATGTGTTGTAGAAAATTCTCAACTAATTAATAAAAAAATTATGTTGGTCTCTGAAAAATACATTTTAGTTTTCTAAATTAGTCTGAATGCAATTAATCAGTATTTGCAGATTATATAGTCAAAACACATACTAGAATTTAAGTAAAATTTTAGACCAAAGGGTAGTATTTCTTTAAAAGAAAAGAAGGCCATTGATAAGACCATGTAGCATCTGATTAAAAAAAAAAAAAACTAACATCATTTTCAGTTTAAAAGTGCTATAAAAAGTAGTACTACTTCATGAATAACAATATTATTTCTAATTTGAAGCAATCAGGTCATCAATGATCCATAGAACGAATTTACTTAGACTCAGGAAAACAGCAAAACTTACATGTGGAGACTACCATTTCAAACAGCACTATGCTGACATAGCTGAAGGTTCCACCAAATACCTGCTTGCTCTATTTCCCGATATAAGTTCTCACTGGTATATTCTAACTTAGTATTTCTTTTGGATTCCTCACGCACACTGAGGCCAGTTCTTTCACAGCATAACAAAATGAAGCTGAAGATAATAGGAAAACTTTACAGGACTTCATTTCATGGTCTGTGAATCCAGTCAGCACTTAAACATTGGGAGCTTTATCCGCTCATGTATGGATTGTCAGTGCTATTTTCTTTTCGCGTTTTCAGTGGATTCTCTGACTATTCAACTGCCTGTAATTCCAACAAATGAAACCAAAATACTGGAAAGTTCAAGAGAAACAACCAAACACACTTTGAAATCTGACAACAAAACAGATCAATCCTTGGCCTCCCAGCTCCTATGCTACTGAAGAACTAAAATAGCCATCGCAAAAAGAAAGACGAGAGAGAGAGAGAGAGAGAGAGAGAGAGAGGGAGGGAGGGAGGGAGGGAGGGAGGGAGGGAGGGAGGGAGGGAGGGAGGGGAGGATAAAAAAGAATTTCACATCAAAAGCCACATGTTAAGAAACTCCTGTCTCCTAATGTTGAAGATAATTGTTTAGTGAAAAGTTCTTTCTTGAATTTTCAAATTCTCTGACCTATGACTGCTAATTATCACAGAAACCCAAAATTTCTGATAGATCATTTCTATTTGTAATATTAGCAATGACCTGAATCACTGGGGGTAAAATCAAATTAGAAGAAACAAGATTATATATTTTAACTAGTCCAAATGGGAGGGGGGATGGATTTTTATATAAATAAACAACTAAAGTTTCATTTTTTATTTTATATTTTAAAACAATCTTTTTTTAAATTTTATATACCAATTCTAGTTCCCTCTCCCTCTCCTTATCCACCCACCTTCTTCCTACCCGACCCCACTTCCATCCACTCTTCAGAGCTGGTGAGGAACTCCCATGGGGAGTCAACAATGTCTGTCATAACAGCTGGGGCAGGACCAAGGCCCTTGCCACTGTATCTAGGCTAAGCAAGATATCCTTCCATAGGGAACAGGCTCTAAAAAGCTAGTCATGCACTAGGGATAAATACTGGTTCTACTGCTAGTTGCGCCACATACTGCCTAGGCCACACAATTGTCACCCACATTCAGAGGGCCTAGTTCAGTCTTATGCAGGTTCCCCCGCTGTTAGTCCAGAGTCAACGAGCTCCCACTAGCTCAGGTCAGCTGTTTCTGTGAGTTTCCACATCATGGCCTTAAGCCCTGTGCTCATATTATCACTCCTCCCTTTCCACAACTGGACTCAAGGAAAAAGCTAAGAGAAACATACAAGGATCCCCTGGGGAAGTTTCATTCTTAAGTCTTTAAATGTTGGATTTCAAGAAAAGAAGAATGCTCAGGAATACGGACTTTAAAAATAAAAATATTTTAGCTCTTTCACCTCCAGAAACCCTGAGCCTGTTGCTATAAAATAATCAGAGTTATACTTTGGAGATGATTGACTTTACAGATAAAATTAAATTTATTCTGGTAGCATTCAGACATTTCAACGTAGGAACCAAACTCAAAATTTTAAAATATGATCATGATCTAATGTAAATAATATTACTTTTAACAAAAATTTTCTTATGAAGAGTTAAATCCTAGGGTTATTGACACATTTTCCACTTCTTCTTTATCCAGTCAGTAAACAAGAAATTCCATTGTGTACTTTAATTCATCTCATAAAAGTTTTTATGCCTTATTCCTGAAATTGTAATTCTTTGTATCATTCAGCCAGATATTTAACTAGAAGTAGTATCAGGAAAGGCACATGACTTCCTATAATTCTCATAAGTAATGCTGTTTTGAAGAAAAATGACTGATTTTACATTAAGTTTTTAGGGGAATTTTACTAGTCTTAACTTTTTTTACTTATCTCATTAACATTGCATTACAAACAACTTTCTGATAAATAATTTTAGAATTTCCTTGGATGTACTTTACATTTACTGAGCTGTGATCCAAGGCTCAGTTGCAGAGGGACTAGAGGATCCCATTGATCACGGGTTGAGAGTAACTAAGTTTTCTGAGAGTTCAATATAGCAAGAAGCTAAGCCCATGCTGCTGTCTTCTTCCTACGCGACACTCCTCTCACACTGTTTCAATTAAGGGAGCAGTATATGCTTCAGACTTCCTCGGGGAGAACAAACTTGTACAGCCAATAGCTGTACTCTCATTCAAGCATTTCCTGCCATCAATCCAAAGGCAGCAGAGTCCATCCCTGCTAACCCTCTTTCCTAAGTGTTCTGGTTTGGATTCAGTGCCTCTTGGTGGTTTCTCAGGTCGGCACTAAATGCTACAGGGAAATATGGAATTTTTCTTTTTTTCTGATATTTATATGTTTGCACGTGTATGCACTGATCCTGAATCACGGTGTGTGAAGGTCAGAGGACAATTACAAGGACACGGTTATCTCCTATCATGTGGCTAACAATTTTTCCCTGCTGACCCAACTCACCAGCCTTCTTTCAGTAAATTTTTAATCTTAGTTTGACATATACCACTGAAACAAGATACAGCTCAGTTACAGTTAGAGCCAAACAGGATGGTTTACTTTATATTGATGAGAGATTTGATCACATTTATGTGTATGCTCCACATATATTCCTGGTGCCTTCAAATGTCTTAGGAGAGTAACAGATCCAGTGAAAGTGGAGTAACAAATGGTTGTGAACTACCATGTGGGTGTTAGAAATCAAACCTAGGTTTTCTGGAAAAGCAACCAGTGCGCGCTCGCGCTCTCTCTCTCTCTCTCTCTCTCTCTCTCTCTCTCTCTCTCTCTCCCTCTCTCTCTCTCTCTCTCTCTCTCCCCCTCACACCCCCACACACACACCAAGGAGGATTCTAGAAGGCTAATATTCCAGTTACCTAAATGCTCTTAATATTTGAATATCAGCTATTGAGAATTATATGCTACTCAAGTTTAGAGACTTTCTATATCTATATAATCACTCCCTTTGAAGGTTAAAATACATTAGTGAATGTGGCTGGTTCTATAAACATTAAAGAAAAATTCAAAGGATGCTTAATTAAGATATATTCATCGAAATAGGTATAAATAGGTATGATAATCTGACTCCATTATTTATTGATTCCCCCAAACAACTATTTCAGAGTGACGATCTAAATAGGAGACACATACCTAACAGCTCTGAACTGCTACAGATAATACACTACATGAAGTAGTGGTCCAAACAACCATGGCCTCACCTAGTCCACTGCCATCTCTCTCCTGGCCTGCAGGAAACTGGTTTCATGAGAGATTTGATGCCACCAAAGTTTAGGCTTGGGAGTACTAAAAAGGGTCCAAACTTAGTGCCTTTTATTATTGCCACTGGTTTCCCATGCATCTTTTAAACAAAGTAATTAAGGTTGACAATGACCAAGGGAATGGTACAAACTTTAACATGTTCTGAATGTGTACTAAGCATGGTGACACGAACCTGTAATTTCAACAATTTTGAGGTGGATGTTCAATTAGGATTTCAAGGCTAGCTTCAGCTACCTAAGACTCCATCTCATTTTTTAAGGCACAAATAACAAACAGTAAGTTCCAGGTAGAGTGTTAACAGGCCAAAGACCATCCCCCAATTGACAGATGCCATCCAACCTAACAGTGCCTCTAAAATGCATTTAAATAGGTGGTTTGCATTCTAATCACATGTTTACCCAGTAGGTATAGCTAAAAGACTCTCTTGGGAGCTATGTGGTGGTTTAGGGTGAATGCACTGGAGGGTGGGAACTTGAAAGACAAAACAAGGAATTCAGGTCAGGTAGGTTCTTGTATCATCTCTTTCAGTACTTTTGGAAGTCTCTCTCAGCATGGCAAGAACTTTTATGAAGGCAGGTTCTACAGCTCCTTTCCTGTAATGTAAACTGAATGTTGGGTAAATTGTGTATGGCAAGGAATTCCACGACATTCTTAACAGTTCTTTTCTTATGGCACAAGATTCTAAACTGAAGTCAGATGACTACCCATCAGTGCACGGCATGTTTCACTTGACAGAGGAAAAGAGGCAGGCACCGCTGCAGTCTACTGGAGGAATTCCTCTTTTGAGTCAGCTTTGCAAAGTTTCCCAATAAAGCAGAGGCACAAAACAAGGTTCACACATGCTTCGTGCTTGGGTTTATTTAGTAAGAGAAGTCTGAGGAAAGGACAATGCAGGACTATAAGACTTAAATCATCCTCATAACTCCCCACAGTGATGCTACTGGCAGGCCAGGGATGGGTGAGCTGAGGAGCTCCGGCTATGAACCTGTGAGGAGAGTGCACTGGCAGAGGGTCCTCAGGAAGCTTTAGAATAGGCTGTTTTTTTAATTAAAAGGTATCTGACTAAGCCCCACCTTCTCATCCCACAGGCATAGGATGAATTAAATGCATATGATCTTTAAGATATTCCACAAAGTTCCTTAACAACCAGTATCTATGGTAAACAACTTTGTCTTGCTCTAAAAAAAGATACATCCTCATTTTACTCTTAAGGGAATTTTCCAATAGTCACATAGAAGCTTGTAATTCAATGGATTATGATAGTCTAACAATCTTAACAAAGCTACTAAACTAATATATTAATAATTTGAAGCTTTCTTCATTCTCTATCCCTTATCAGTACAAAGCAAACAAACAAACACTCCCCCCCCAAAAAAAAACCATAAATACACAGGAAATGAAATCATGTTACATTCAGAAGCATGGTCGCCAGCAAAAAGTTATATTTATATTAACCACTGTTTTCATCTTTACTGAAATTCTGGCTTCTTTTCGCTAGCCCCGTCACTGAGCTACAGTTGCCATGCGTCACTTTCTCACTCAATAGCCCAATTCATTCGCCAGTTGTTTTTCAAAGATCCTCATCAATCTTGAGTCCATTTTCCCTTAAGCATCTTAGACAATGCAATCATATTTTTATATTGTCTCCTATTTTCTCTCTAAAACTGTTTAATATTTATCAAAGTTTAGCACATGTATGTCATTTGGTCACTTTCATAACTGTTTTTGTTTCCTGACCACAATTACTCCTGATTTTTTTACTGTTTTTTTTTCTTACCTTCCAAGAGATAAAGCATTTCACAGAGAAAGTTAAGTATAAATTAAGTCTTACCCTTCAATCTCTATTTTAAAAATGAGAGTGAGACTTCCTAGTGTTGTTATCATTGTTGAACCATGACCCCATGGTATTTATGAGCTTTGGGCTAATAAAACATCAGCAATCAAGAACTAGGATCTACATATTAAGTGAATGCATATGTAAATACATGAGAATACCTAAGAATATCACATATCTAAGAATCTATCATATGGTTTACTGCAGACTTTTCACGTCTATTATTCATCTGCACTGCAATCCCACTAGGTATCTACATCTACAATTCTCATCTTAATTTTGCTGTCAGCATTGCAAATTGTAACATTGGTAAAAGACAAAGACAAGAAATTGCAAATAAAAGAGCTATAGCCATTTGAAAAAAAATATTACCTATGTGATATTTTGGTTAATTTTTTTCTCTTCTTTATATTACATGGGTCTACATTCAGCTACACATAATGACCCCTTGGTCACAGAACTTCACTGATTTTTACCAAATCTCTAAATTCTATAATCCCTAATCTACTCATACAACTTTCTATTTTTATTAGATAGTACTTCAAAAACTCAACAAAATAAAAGAAATATGCTTACATATTTCAAATAAGTCTAGCTATTTAAAGAGATGGGGAAGCACAAACAATCTGCCATAAAACATCTTGAAAGCTCTTATAACATGATCATCTTGAATTTAAGTCTCTTTGATTATAAGTCATGCTTCTAATTTACAGATCCAAATCTCCACAATTCTGTTACATTTACCCATTTTTGTCATTTTGTTTGAAATGTAGCTGATTATTGTTTGCTGTTTTGTAGGTAAGAAGAAAGAAGATTTTAGTCTGCCTTGTTGCTGACATTTGCTTTAAAAATGAATATAGTTCTAAATGCAGAGAATAAAATTCTCTTAATTTCATAACTAGTTCAATTATTTAAAGTTGGTTTTAAAATATAGTAAATGTACTCTGAGATATATAAATCAAGAATACCAAAAAATTAGTTTAATGCATTAGATAAGTAAGTAGAAAGACAGACCTCTCTTATAAAAATGGACCCTAGTTGTAGGCTTCTGAAAGGAGCAGTGACGATGGAGGCAATGCAGGCACAGTTTTATTTTAAGCTGAGACATATATAACTGACATTGATCACTTTTCCACACATTTAATTTACTGTTTATAACCACTCCTGTTGTAACAAATAACTGGCAGATGTCTACTCAGGAAGAAAATAAAAATTTAGTAAGCAAACAGTAGTCTCTATAGCTAAATCTTAATATTGAGGTGAATTTAATAATGCCCTTTTTTAGTTTTCTTTTCCAAGCTCTTGGATTGCCATCAATATTGAACCTCAGCACATATTTCAGATCTATACTTCCATTTAGTTTACTATGCATTACATAATTTTCTTCAGGCAAGAACTGCTTTCTTATCTAAGTTTAATTCATAATGACCAGCAAGTAAAGGAAAAATGTTCCATAATATACCTCTTTAAAGTGTATCTTTAATGTCATAATCGTCAACTAAAAAAATACGTTCACACTGAATCAATGGCACTTATAACTCATGAGTCATATCTGCTCTTATGACCTGTAACTGTAACAATACCAATTCTACTTGTTAATAATTACACTACCTTTTCTATTTTAAAATTTTAATATAATTTATGTGTGCAAGTGTTTTGCCTGCTTATATGTCTGAGCACTACATGCAAGCTTGTTATCAGCAAAGGCTGAAAATGGTGATGGATCCTATGGAACTGAAGTTACAGATGACTGGAGCCACCATGTGGACATGGGAATCAAACACAGGTCCTCTGTAAGAGCAGCCAGTGCTATTAACCATTCAGTCATCTCAGCAGCACCTACCCTCCCCCCTCAATATTTTATGTTTTGTGTACCTTGTGTTTAGCTTCCCCATACCTCTCCACTGCTTTGACCAATAAAATTTCAGAGTTTAGCGTAACTGCTAATAAAAGAACTCTGAACAAATTATAAGAGAGAATATTCTTGTTTTGCCATACAGATGCAGAAATGCAGATTCAGTATCACTCAAATGGCACATCAAAAATTTATGAGACACTATCAGTCCTACTACCCTGTCCAGGATGGGGGAATGCATAATCCTTTCATTATCTCATATTACAAGCATCTTTGATGGTATTGTTTGAGCAGAGGATTCTTATCAAGGCTGCAGAGAATGCTACAATGCTCTGTAAACATCCAGTTTCTTTAATGCCTAAAGAGTCTCTAATAGAGTAGCTATTTTAGCAGGTAACACATTGTTTGACTAGTGAAAACATTTATTATATTTATAATTCTATTTTGGAAAGGTATCAAACCATAAGAGGGTATTTCTCTTCTCTTTTATTCATGGACACAAAGTGAAATTTGTTGCTGTTGAGAATTTCTATGTGAATTCAGACTCTGAGTTTACCTTACTGAAAACAATCTGATGGCAATGGGTGAAGTGCTTTTGCGTATATCCTTCACTCAGTCAGCTTCTTCCAATCCATCAAACAATGAAATAAACATAAACAAAGTATATGGTTTAATTACATAATACAAGTAAGATATCATGACTATTTGTTATAATCCTGTATACACAAGAATTAAACAAAATACACCATGACATCCAGTGTTTATAACTACATAAACCCTACTGAATCACCAAGCTGAACTTTAGTGGACTATTACTTTGATCTGTCTTCAGTGTCCTTTCTTTATTGAACAGGAATGTGGAGATCTCCCCATTAAATGTCTCACGATAAAATTACTTATGTTACTGATTGTAAACTAGGCCATGATTGAACTGGAACTAGTCCTATATAACTAAAGACAACAAGATTCTAGGTAGGGACTGCATGGCCATGATGATTACCTGAAATTCTACTTTTCAGCAAAGAAAATTATTTGTGGGTGTACAACTGTAACTGGAGGTTTCTCTTCCACCTGCCAGTTCCTGAATAACCACTTGGAGGCTTAATATTACTTATAAATGTTTGGCCAATGGCTCAGGCTTATTATTACCTAGCTATTTTTAAATTAACCCATATTTTTCAATCTATGCTTTGTCATATGGTTTGTGACTTGTTACTTCTTTTTTTATATATCTTGCTTCCTGGGAGACTGACTGGTATCTTCTAGACTTCACCTTCTTCTCCTGAATCTCTCCTCAGATTTCCTGCCTTGCCTTAGGCCAAGCAACTTTATTTATCAACCAATGAAAGCAGCACATTCACAGCAAACGTAAAGACCACCCCACAGCAAGTTAATATCCTACTGTCTTAATTAGGTACCTATCACTGTAAAGAGACACCATGATTATGGCAACTCTTAAAAAAGAAAAAATTTAATTTTCATTACAATTTCAGAGGTTCAGTCCATTATCATCACGGTGGGACATGGAGCGTGATGGAAGACATGGTGCTAGAGAGGGAGCTGAAAGTCCTATATCTTGATCAGCAGACAACAAAAAGTGAACTGGGTCACCAGAGTGGCTTGAGCCATATGAGACCTCAAAGCCCACCTCTACAGTGACACTCTTCCTCTAAGAAAGCCATACCTCCTAATAGTGCCACACCCTATGAGTTTATGGGGTCTATTATATTAAAACCGCCACATTCCACTCCCTGGCCCACATAAACTTATATCAATATCATAATGCAATGTGCATTTAGTCTAATGTCAAAAGTCGCCATAGTCTGTCACAGTCTCAACAATGTTTTAATGTTTAAAGTTTCTTTAGAGATTCATGCCATTTCTATACTAAAATTTCTAAAATCAAACATAAATAAAAATAAATAAATAAATAAATAAACAGATCACATACTTCCAATATATAATGGCACAGGATTAACATTATCATTCCAAAACATAGTGAAGGTAGCAAAATGAGGAAATACTGAACCAAAGAAAAACTAAAAACCAACTTGGAAAACCCCAAACTCTGCATCTCCATGTCTGATGTCAAAACACTCTCCACATCTTCAATTCCTTTCAGCTTTCTTAACCGCAACATACAACTAAGATCTTTTTCTGAAGCAGGGGTATATTAAGATGCCCCCCATAGGAAGAGAAATGGGGTAGATCCAGATGGGAGGGGAGAAGGGGAAGAGAGAAGAGGTCAGGGAAACTGTAGTCAGGATGTGGGGGAGAAACATCTACTTTCCATAAAAGAAAACTTTATCCTCTTGAAGAAAAATAATAAAGTAACAATATATACAGGTCAAGGACATTTACTTTGACTGTGGAGATAAACAAAGAAATCTGAAGAAAGGCTGGAGATGGGGCTTAAAACTCAATTTGGGGATAGTAGAAGAAGGACAAATTCTCACATCTCTCCATAGAGCAAAGTCTGACACTGAAAACAATGAGGGGTTATTCAGCTCAGACCCTCTTCAAGCACAAGTGTCCCCTAGCTTCAGAACGTGCTTTTTATATATAATACTTGAATATATGTTTGGTCCTTGACTTTTCAATAATACAGAAAAGAAACTGATTTGATTAGCAATTTAAATTTCAGAAATATGCAACCTTGCAAAAGAAATTTATTCTCAAAATACTATGCTAAGGCCTCTAGTGAGTTCTAGGATGTAGATGACAAAGGTCAAATCACTGCATGTGCACAATACAGAGACTGAAAACAGCTGAACAAGTCAAATGAGCAAAGAGAAACACTATGTGCCAATTTTCTGATTATTCAATGATCTTCTATGCATTCAGTGACCTTTATCCAATCTGCTGTCTTACTTGTCTTTACACATTTAGTAGAAGATGGAACGGGTCGTTCTACCAAGGTCTTTTATAGGGGGCCACTACTAGAGTTTGGCTGTGAACTCCGTGAAGAACACATGAACATGACAGCTCTTCTCCTAGACCTATTTCAATGTAATAGAATAATAATTAAGTACATAGAAATGTGCTCACTTTTAATTAGTGTCCACTGGTATGACATAAACATACTTAATCATCTGTATAAAATGTACAACAGAAAGCACACCACACTTGGTTTCCAACACACAGATAAGGCACGGAAGTGTTGGAAACAGGTGCTCTTTGTTTTAGCAACTCTTTAGGTGTCTCTTCTTTTCCACGGAGTCATAAATTCAATAGGAAGTAGTTAGATAAACACATACCACACACAGTTGGATAGCACAAACCATTCCCTTAAACTGAACTCACTACTGCACAGGAACTGAACTTGGCAAGTAGTCTTTCAAGCTTTCGGGGAATCCTCCCTCCCAAAAGAAAACATTACCTATTTTGAGTGTGTTTACAGTCTACTCTTAGAGTAACAGTACTAGTACACAATTTAATCAACAACAGAGACTTAAAAAACAAAGTTTAGAATAAGGTAGAATGTACCAGTACCTCCTTTATGTTAAAAAAATCATTTTATGGCTCTGTGTATCACATTTCCTAATATTCAGTACTGTGACTGTGGAAAGAAACCTCAAATAGAACAGAGTATTAGCAATATGATTCTAAAGTGTTAGTTAAATGTACAAGCCAAATCATAATCACACATTGTCAATGTCAAGGACTAAATATTATAACAGACTATTAACTATATCATGAAAAAAATTCTAGAAGGCCATGCCATGTCAAATATCTATTACATTTCCAAAAGAAAGGTCAAGTTTAGTTATATTTTACATAGTCAAAGTGGGAGAACAAATGAAAAGAAACTAGAATACAGCATAAAACCACAAGAAAATCTCAGGACAAAAAAATAAGAAATAAAAAGGAAGAGAAAAAAAAAGACAATACAGAGAGTTAAATTGGGGAAAACAATGAAACACAGGGCAGAAGAGAAATTTCCACTTCTGTTTTTCCTCCTTTCTCTATCTTGCTGAATATTTGCTAATCACTGAAACAAAAATAATAGTTAATGGGACAGACAAAGAGGAGAATTGACTGGCTTTTTAAAAGCTCATGGCTCCTTAATTAAAACTTAGTTTTAAAAATCAGCTCTCAGCCAGGCAGTGGTGGTGCATGCCTTTAATCCCAGCACTCGGGAGGCAGAGACAGGCAAATCTCTGAATTTGAGGCCAGCCTAATCTACAAGACCTAGTTCCTAGGATAGGCTCCACCCCCCCCCAAAAAAAATCCCTCTTTTTTATCAGAGGGTTTAAAAGATGTACATGTTTCACAAATGTGAAAGTGTGAAAGTTTACAAAGACAGATGTTTACCTCATATTAATTCTTACAGAAAAATAACTGATACTACCCCATTTATTAGGAGGTACAGTTGTTCCACTACTTTACACAAAATAAGGAAAACATTCATGGATGCAGACATACATTATTACTACAACTGAATACACCAATATGTTAAAACAAAAAGTTCAGAAGTGGAAAGGCCTAGAAATAATCCTTCCTTCCATCTATTCTCCATCTAAAGAAATGCAGAGGTCTGACAACACTGAAGTGTTTCCAGACACACAGTGAGCAAAAATTAATTCAAGTCAAAGACCTGAGTAAGGTATTTCTGGCAGTGCTGGGAACATGTATGTGCACATAAAGTAATATATACACATATTAAAATTTAAAACTGTAATTTTAGATTGGATTATCTTGGCATGTTTTTAAAATTACTGTTGGAGTATAATGCTTAAGTCTAATAAAAAATGTTCAATGAATTTTACCTTGGAATTAAAAATTAATTTTCAACATTTGGCCTTCCTATTTTATAGTTGGTATTAATGAGAGATGCCATTCCTAGCAATTACAAAATAAAAACAGAAATCAACTTTGAAAAAAAATTGAAGATGCTCTGCATCTTGTGATATCAAATACCCATCAAAGATATAATTTTAGTGTGCAAATGCTTATATGAGGGTGTTTGTTTATGTGTGAGCATGAAGTGAGGCCAGTGGTCAACGCTGGGGTGTCTTTCTTATTACTCCTGAACTTATTTGTTCAGACAGTCATTTACTGAGCCCTGAGCTGCTGTTTCAGTGAAACTGACTGTCAAGGAAGTCCTTGGGATCAACCTGCCTTTACCCCAGGACACTGAGGTACAGGTATGTATCGTCCAGTTTTTATATGGGTACCAAAGATCTGAACTCAGATCGCATGCTCACACAACACACACTTTACACACTGACCAACCTCCCTGGCCAAATATTCAATTCTTTCTGTGAAAAAAAAAAAGCAAAATACTTTATCACCTATTTGCTTTTATCTTTAGAAAATGGTAAAATAATATGCACGCCAAATAAACTGTCTGAAAATAAATTTCTTTATGATTCTTTAGTATTAACTAGACTGGATTTGAAATCACACAGAAGGCATACACATGTCTATAAGGATGTTTCCTGCAAGGTTTAACTTAAATGTGGGTAACAGCATTCCATCCCAGACTCAAGAAAAAGAAGAGAGCTTTTAGAGTGCTATCATTCTCCTAACTCTGCTTCCAAACCATACACTGTTACCTGCTCCCTCATGCGCCTACCACGAGGTCCCAGCCAATATAAACAATAGACTCAAATTATGAGCTAAAATAAATCCTTTCTTCCTTTAGTTACTTTTTAAAAAACCAGGTATTTTGTCATTGAAACAAGAAAGTAACATTTGCTATCAATAAATACTAGTTTTTCTATAAACACCTAGGGTTGCAAAAAAAACTTTTCAGGCAAAAACAGTTTGTAAGTGGAATAAGTTTAAGAAGATCTACCTTACATACATTACAAAACCAAAAAAACAGATAAAAAGAAAATTAACAATTTATTTAAATTCAAAAGAGAATTAAGGTCTGAATACAGACAGAAGTCTAAATCTACAGATAAAAGGATGTTTGAAGAAAAAAAACAGGCCCAAATGTCTTTATACTGTACTTAAAGCACCATATGCCATATAATCTAGAATAGGACAACAATCAGAAATATTTAATAAATTTCTAATGGCGATTGGCAAGTGTGGAAGTGTGATGTCTCTGAGGGCATTCCAATACACTTAGCTGGATTCTATACTTGCATAGGCTTTGATTACATGCAAGCTACTAGGTCTCTGATAAAGACAAAAAAAATTCTGAAAGAGCTTTCTCCCTATTGCTGGTTGAATAAAAAAACAGCAAGGTAGAAAATCCTTATGGGTCCCATCACCACCTTTCTCCCAGTTCCTCCTATAAAGCAGGACTCTTGACATGAAGAAAAATGCTAAGCAGAAAGACAGCAACAAATAAATTTTAGAGTGAGTGGACTGGAAAAAGCCACCACAGTCAGAGTAAAGGAATTTAAACCAAATACAATATCCATCTAAAAAAATATATCATGTACTCTCTAAGTAAGTCTACACTAAAAAGCTAAAGCTGACAAAAATCAAAGGTTTGGGAATTGAAAAACAGACAAGGAAGCTAAGATAAAAGAACAGAAGAAAAAAGCAAACAACAAACAAAAAATAACTTCATTATCTTAAGTGAGACAAGAGCATTTGGTAATTGCATACATAAAGGAGCAAGAAAATTACAAAGGCCACATCAGGAAGAACTAAGTTCTAAGACAGGCTTAACCAAAACATCAGAAAGAGCACCAGTTTTCCTGACCATCCATAACCATAATGCTAACAGGATAAAGAAGACATAGACTATAGCACAAGTCTGTATCACAAGCCTAGCAGAACAAAACTGTATTGATCTTCAAGCATTTATAAAACAAAATGGTCAGGTTTTCAACAGTACAAATTCATGTCATGTAATAAGACAAAGATAAGAAAAACCAAATCAGAACCAGATTCAGATAAGAGATATTGATATTATCAAATAAGAATGGTAAAAGAACAGTGTCCTGTAAAAGGTTGTAATTACAAAATATAAGATAAGACGGATACTTCAGTATAAACATGGAAATCCTAAGTATGAATCAAAAAAGAATGATTAGAGGCTGGAAGATATCAGATTGTCAAGTCTAATGTAGGGGAGGAAAGCACGAAGTGAAAGAACTCCTTCCGAGGGACAGCTGGCAGCACTAGAGAGGTGGGTGGAATACTACTATAGGATCTTGAGGACCTAAGTTCAGGCCCCTAGAATCCATGTAATAGGTGGTGGCGCGCGCCTTTAATCCCAGCACTCGGGAGGCAGAGGCAGGCGGATCTCTGTGAGTTCGAGACCAGCCTGGTCTACAAGAGCTAGTTCCAGGACAGGCTCCAAAGCCACAGAGAAACCCTGTCTCGAAAAACCAAAAAAAAAAAAAAAAAAAAAAAAGAAATTAGCCACGTGTGACAGAAGCACGTGTCTATCCATAATCCTAGTGCTAAGGATGCAGACTGGGCCAGGGCCAGGGCCAGGGCTTATTGCCCATCCAATATAGTTAGAACTCCATATTCAGCAAAAGACCATGTTTTAAAAATACAAGATAGGGTGACAGAAAAAAAAAACACTATAAAGATGCCTCCTCCCTCCACAAGGGTACAAACACATAAGTGCATTCCCACATATACATGCAAAACACTTACCCCCCCCCCGCCGCACACGCAAAAGTTATGGTTTGTTTTACAAAATAGTGATTTGGAGTTCATCTACACTAAATGGAATACTAAGAGAAGGACTGGGGTACTAGAGCACTAATGAAATTGATACCAAACAGTAACCTAGATATCACATGAAGGAAGAGTACCAGAAGTTGAAGGTACAACATACTTAATGTACACGCTAGTGTGCTGTACATGTACATGTTTACTCCTTTATTTCATTTACTAGGTTAATGAAGCCAGGCATGAAGCAAACAAAGTGATGACTCCATTTATCTGATATTCATGAGGCAGCAGAAATAATCTTTTGTGACACAAAACAAACACTTGTCACCTGGGAATAGTGAACAAAGGAAAAGTCAACTGTAAAAGGTCAGAAAGAAAACTTTAGGGGATCAAAAAATTTCTGTTTTGATTGCATGTGTGAGTACATAGATATATATATCTGCTAAAACTCATCAAAAATACTTATCATGCTTATATTTAATGAAATTTATCTTATTAAATTTACCTCAGAAAACAAGCAAAAAATTATTAACTTAAAATATAAAGAAGAATTTATGTTCAAGGAGGAGAACTCTAAGTTCAGAGAGATTAAAAACAAAAAGGTAGATCTGCAATATTTTAAACAAACAAACAAGATACTAATCTAGACTAAACAAAAAATTACTTAAAACATCAAAAGACAGGAAACTCAACAGAAAGACTGAACAAAAGCTGCATATGTGAAAAGAAGTCTCACTCTATTAACGAATGAGACTTTGAAATTACTATTTTTAAACCCGAAATTAAGAAAGATAAAACTGATTTTAGAATACATAATGGCAAAATTAAACTGTGAAACTTCTAAAATATGGACTCAACAATCCAGCAAAAAATGCACAAAAAGTACTTGGTAAAATTGTATGTGCATATGGCCTACAAAATATTATAATACTAGGTGTCAATCATAGGAGATAACAGAATACAATAAATGCAGAATACAGAATTAATTCGGGTGGTGTGGGAGGTCCTTCCGTCTATGTGTTGCTTTATTGGTTAATGAATAAAGAACTGCTTTGTTCTTTATGGCAGGGAAGAACAGAACTAGGTACGGAAAGCTAGGCTGTATGCTGGGAGAAAGAAGGGCAGAGTCAGAGAGACGATATGTAGCCCTACCAGAGTTAGATGCCAGAATATTAGCCAGTAAGCCAGAGCCATGTGGTAATACACCGATTAATACAAATGGGTTAAATTCATATGTAATAGTTAGCCAATAAGAAGCTGGTGCTAATGGGCCAAGCAGTGATTAAATTAATACAGTTTCTGTCTGATTATTTCGGGGCTGAGTACCCAGGAACCAATAGGCAATCTTTCTCCAACATGCGGGAATCAAAAGAATAAAATTAAGTCCATGTAAAGCAAAACTAATAAACCATAAAAATCTTGAAACAGAAACTGATTAAGAATAACAAATAGGGGGCTCGAGAGATGGCTCAGTGGTTAAGAGCATTGCCTGCTCTTCCAAAAGTCCTGAGTTCAATTCCCGGCAACCACATGGTGGCTCACAACCATCTGTTATGAGGTCTAGTGCCCTCTTCTGGCCTGCAGACATACACACAGACAGAATATTGTATATATAATAAATAAATAAGTATTTAAAAAAAAGAATAACAAATAAACATGCTTTTTATAAATTACAAATGTTTGAGCATATACAAAGTAATATTAAGTAGTTTTCCAAGAAATATTTAACTGAAGGTCTCGTCTCTGAGTACTGGTAGAGAGGACTATCAATAGAGATGAGAAATTAATTTGAAAAAATACCGAAAGATTAAAGTGGGAGTAGTGTTGTGATGAGAAATATGATGAGATCAGCACATAAAATCCTGTTTAGCACGTTGATAAGCTTGTCAATATCCTATCCATGTAGCATCCATTCGAACCGAGGCTAGCATAACTCTCAGCATATGCTTCAGAATGCATCTCCTGCATATCAAATTGGGTTCAGCATTCCCTGTGGAACTTGAAAGCCTCATTGCATCATCACGTTTTACCCTCCAAAGAGAATTCCTTTTTCATGGTAAGTGTCGCACTGTCAAGATCCATCTTGTTTTAAATAGAAAAGTATGTCAAGAATCATGGTTCAGTTCAGTTGAATATAATGAAAAGATAATTTTCTTATTTCATAACCATCAGTTGTTGACCGTGATGTAATTACATCACATGCTGACTCAGAACAATCTACTTACAAAACTTCTGAAGATTTCATTTCTACTTCAGTTTTCACCCACTTTGACAAAACAAACTGATAAATTTCTTCCCATGTTCAATTTTTCCAATAAAATAGTGATAGTAATAATTATGTCATCATAAACCTCTTTGACTGAGACAAAAAAATAATACATTAATGGTTCTACAATGGAACAAGAAAAGATCATAATGAGTCAGGTAACCCAGAAAAGAAAAACATCATGGGTTCTCTCTCATTAGAGGCTTGTAGCTCCATATATTGAGATGTGGATACACCATGTATATTATGAAATAACTGCACAAGCTAGGAAAGTAAAAAGAGATGAGATCATTGCTAAAAGGTATAGGGCACAAAAGCCCCATAAAAAAGACAGTGGAATAGCAGGATACAAGAAATATGATAGGGACATGGTATAAATGGTTTAGGGATTCTAATAAGAAAGTGAAGAGATAGAAGGGCTAAAGTAACCATACAGACATCTTAAAAAGTCATGAGGAATCAAATTATTAACTATTTATCTAAAGTTACCTATAATACCCATATCAGTTGTAGCTTGAAAGAAAATGAACCCCATAGATCCATAGGGAGTGGCACTATTAGGAGGCATGGTCTTGTTGGAGTAGATATGGCCTTTTTAGTATGTCACTGGGGCTGGATTTTGAGGTTTCAGTGGCTCAAGCCAGTTCCAGTGGCTCACTCAGTCCTCCTTGTGCCTGTCAATCCAGATGTAGAGCTCTCGGCTCCTTCTCCAGCACCATTTCTGTCTCGTTCACACATGATGTTAAAGGACTAAACCTCTAAATAGTCAGATCTAATAACTCCTTTATAAGAGTTGCCATGGTCATGGTGTCTCTTCACAATAGAAACCCTAAGACAGTCAGTGTAAAAATAAATATACATAGTTTAAATGAAATTTTCCCATTTGGGCTGACAATGACGCCTCCAATAACTAAAGACAATATAACAAAAACAAAACCACACTGGGCATGAGAAGCCTTGTTTTGAATTGTTGCTCAAAGTTGTCCACGAGATCCCCAAAACACTGCAGGCTACTTAGTTGACCCCAGAGGTAAAAGGTTAAGTACCTATTGCTGAAGGCATCATACATTTTAAATACAGAGCCCAGGGCGCCCAAGCTGGAACTGACCTGAAAGTCTTCTCCTAGGTTTCAGGGTACCAGAAGGAGCAACAGTCCTACCCAGGTATCATGCCTAGAAAGCACAGAGATGACCACAGGACACGATAACTGTGAGAGCGCAGTGGTGACACAAACATGTCAGTGGGAACCAACAGCTCTCTACTTGGACTTAAGAGCTGCTCAACAAGAGGAAGAATGTGTGTGGTACTAGAAACCTAGAAATCTACCCAACGATAGTAAAGTCTTGGAAAAGCTACAATTGCCACCTTATTAAACCACCATAATCCCTAACTACATTCTAAGCATTTGTTCTTATATCCACAGCTAAGTGTAGTTCTCATCCATCATCAATGAAACTTTTTTTCAAATGGCAGAGACTATTACCAAAGGTTTATATCAATAAGAAATGCAGTGTTGTGGACCCAATACCAATGAATACATGTAAAACAACTCCTACAACTAAGAGTAAGGTATGTTGAAAGAGCACATCAATTGTTTCTCTAATATCAAATGACCAGCCCATTAAAAATCATATGAAAAACATTAGAGTAAGCATATTACACCTATGTAATTAGGTATAGGTGTGTGTGTGTGTGTGTGTGTGTGTGTGTGTGTGTGTGTGCAAAATATAAGGTCTGAGAGGGAAGAAAGGGAAAATGAAAATAATATTATTATATTGCAATTTCAAGAAGTGAAAGAAGTAATTCTTTTTTTTTTTGAAGTAATTCTTAAAAGCCCTAAGAAAAGTAATATATTATAAATGACATTTCATCAGAGAATGGAAAAACTATCATTAAAGAAGAGAAAGTCAGATATGATGGCACATGTCTTATTTTGTATTTCTATTGTTGTGATAAAAATCACCAAAGCAATTTGGGAAGGAAAGGACTTATTTCATCTTATGGCTGACAGACCATCATCTTGGGAAGTTAGGGCAGAACTCAAGAGAGGAACTGAGGCAGCACCATGGAGGAGAATGGGTTCTTACAGCATATAAAACCTCCTACCTAGAGGGGGCACTGCTCACAAAGATCTAGGTATTCCCAGATGGGAATTAAGAAAAGGTTTCAGTGCTTGTTTACAAGTCAATCTGGTGGTGGAATTTTCTCAACTGAGGTTCCCTCTTGTAAAGGCTCAGCTTGGGTTAAGCTGCCATTAAGCAAGACAACGCAGTGGCTGTAATTCTAGCATTTGAGAGGTAGGCAGGAAGTCTGCCTTCAGTTTGAGATGGGTCTGGTTTACATAGCAGGAATTCTTGGCCAACCAGGAACACATAGCAAGGTCCTGTTTCATAAAGTCAAATTAAATAAAACAATTTTAAAAGAATTAAGAATGGAGGAAGAGTAGAAGTAACACCAGAACTAAATTTAGCAAATTTGGACATTCTGAAATATAGAGATAAATATCAAAAACAAACACTAAACAAACAAAAAAAGAGGAAGACAGATGAAGAGTGGCAAATATTTCTATTTGTGTAATATTACAGCTAAAGAGTCTTATAAATAATGATGAAAATGAAATTGAAAGACAGATTATAGACTAAGAAGTTGAATATCATTATATAACATCTAAGTAAAAGTAATCATATATGACAACCAAGCTTGAACTATTAATCAGTAGGATGAGTTGAGTGTGAAGAAATGGAATTAAATAGAGAGACTGCTTAGAAATATATGACATAGGCTCTAGTGTAGAACCTGCTACTATTAACTTGCTAAATGGCCAAGCTATCAAACTGTCTTCTGCGTATGTTTATACTCTCAACCTTGGGCCAGGGAACTTTTTTGCTGTAGGCAGCACTCAACAAGCAGATGGATTGGTCTAATTGCTGAGAATGAAAAACTGAATGTTCAAACCTATGCAGGACATCTATATCAAACCTGTCCCCACCAAGATTCAGGGAGGCGGCATCATAAAAATGAGGGAAGAAAGAATGTAGGCGCTAGCAGATGGGAAGAAGAGTTGTAAAATGCTGTCTTCTGGACATGGCAGGGCTATCACACTCGTTAACTCATACAGCAGATAGGATGGCATATGTCCATTTGTGTGTTTTTGCTTTTCATTATAAAAATGGGCAATATGTGTGAAACATAGTTTAGAAAAAATGGAAATATAAATTATTCTAACATGAAAAAATTCACAGTGGTAATAAAATAAATCATGAGTATACTCAGGATGCCCTACATTTTCCAAACAGATTTGATAATGCACTGTAGTGATAAAGATAACATTAAAAAAATGGGCAATATTCTTCACTGCTGGTAGAAACATACTACTATATTCAAAATAAGGGACAACTTGCAAACTCTACCAGTATTACAGATACATATAGCTTTCACTGCCAGTATGCTAACACTGATGCAAAAAAGTATGCAGAAAGTTAAATTTATAATTTTGTTAAAAAATTAGTAAATTCAATATTTTGTAGTTTGTAATTTTGCCTATGATAATAACTGCTTCTAAAACCAACAACAAAAATTATAATAGCTGTGAGATTTAGTTAGTTCAGCAAAAAAAAACGTAGGACCAGGAGCTGAGAGGTGACTCAGCACTAAATGCAGGTACTGTTCTTGCAGAGGACATGAGCTTGACTACCTATCGGTCCATCTGTAGTGTATTTGATGATCTCCTCTGGTCTCTAGGGCACTAAACAACTCTCTCTCTCTCTCTCTCTCTCTCTCTCTCTCTCTCTCTCTCTCTCTCACACACACACACATACACACACCACAAACAAACAAGACAAATCTTAAGAAAAAGCAACTGAAGTGTCACACACAAACTCATAAACACACACAGTATTATAATGATTCAGTATATCTTTATTAGTTCATTTAAAATATAATGTAATCTAATACATTTCCATTAATATATGTAATACAAATATAATTTATATGAAGTTATTTCAGAAAAACCCAGTTAATTTCATCAAATGAAGAAAGTAACATCCTTTACTTATAATATTATCATTCAAATATGCTCATAAAACCAAAATACCTATTATCCTCTATCTCTCTGAATTTTCAGCAAGAAGGGTTTTGTACCACAAATGACTATCAGACCTTTGCACCCATGCATCAAAGCATAATTTAGTCCATTAATCTAGGTGGCATTCAAGTACAGACTATGTTGTGATTAATGCATATCTACATGTTTTATTGGTATTCACAGCTTCTTCCAATGCAAAGTTTTGATGTATACCAGGGACTTATTATTCAAACCTAAACCACTAGCAACTTTCCTCTTATTCATCTTCTGGTTATACCCAGGATGTCAGAAGAAATGATAATGTGCTTAATTTTTTTTTCTGCAGTTAACCACAAGTCCCCAAAATCCTAAACAGCAGGTAGCCCAACTCCAGAATGTCCTCTTGATATTGATTTTGCTTTTCCTGTGATTCTTTTGCAGTACAAAGTCTGCACTAAAGCAAACAACCAACAAACAATCATCTCAAGATCAAGAGCTGAAATCAATGCCAATGTCCCTGAACCTTCTTTTGAATTGGGTTCTTTGAGCACTGAATGTTGTTTTCAGCACACTGACACATTATAATTTGTATGTCTTGAGATCTTCAGTTCATTTTAGCTCCTTTGAACCTCTTTGGTTTTATAAATAGGGTCCTTATTATGGTCTGCATCTGGCTTCCCTCAAAGAGACTTTTCCAAAAGCCCTGGAGTAGAGCGGCCTATTTTTGTGCTCTCTTGAGGAGTCTTGTTCCCTAGTTCTCTCTCTCTCTGTAGTTTGTTCCGGGCTGTTGGCTGCCTGATGTTTTGATGCCTCTGTCCATTAACTAACTCTTGCCTTTCAACAACTGAGCTTCAGTGTCTTGTTTACTGCCTCCCTCCTTTCAGCTCTGGCTTACTGCTTCAATCTGTGTGTCAATAGAATGCCTGGCAACTTCCTGCGTCAGCTTTTGCCCCTTCTGCAGACTGCTCTTGCCAACTTGGCTTTCCAAAGACAGCCGATCCAACTGGGAATTTTATCTTTAGTTTCCTAGTCTGTGCTCATGTTCATGAGTATTAAGAGGCAGAAAGACTGTCACTTACAGACAAGTGACTACCTTCATGGTAGGTGACACATAAAGGCTCAACAAAGAGGTTCTGCCCCTAAGACTGATAGCTCACAGGATAGGCTCATTTCCCGGTTTTATAACGTATGTTCTTTTTTAGGGACTCCCAGGCCAAATGAATATATCCATGTCTGTTTATCTGTAGACTTCCTCCATGTGAATATCATGTGTGAGGCTATCGCACATTGCATATTGTGATTCATTTTATCTTTTTGTGTCCTCGTAAGACCAAAAGACATCTGCATAGCAGTGATATTTAAACCTAAGTGTCTAAAACAAGGTTGCCACAACAATAGGACCCAATATATGACTTGTGAATTTAAAAATATTTATATAAGGAGAGCAATTAAAACACATATACTCTTACATTATCATTTAGGGGACTATGGAACAGAAAACCCAGTAAACAAGGGTTTAAACCCAACACAACAATTTTACAAGGAAAAGCATTTACTGTTTTTAGCCTAGAAGTTCAAGAGCATCAGTGTTCAAGTCTGAACAAACCCTGGCCTTTCTTTCCCTCAGGGCCACAGGACAGCTGCTCTAGTTTGTCAACACCTGTACTTCCTAGGAACGAAGAAGGAACAAGAGGGCAGGATAAAGATGAGGGGAAATGTTATACAAACAAACTAGGATTTTCTAAGGAATCTATCGCATTTCTCAGATTATGTCTCACGGGACAAAAATGACAGAATGTCTCTCACAACAATAAAGAGGATGAGAGTTTGAGGGTTTGTGGATTTGTTTGTCGCATACAGTACTACAATCTAACTGTAACTGGAAGAGCTGATATAAATGGGCCAGGGTACATGAAGGCAACTGATGGCTGCTTAGGCCTCCAGCTGCAGCAGTTAGTGTGAGCAGGCCTTGCTCTACCAGCGTCAATCCTGACTGAAGGTGTGGTTTTTTTGAGCATCCTTACATAACACCTCTCTAATTTTTATTATTTTGAGGGGGAACTTACAAATACTGTTTTTCCTGAACACTTTCTATATTATCCCTGGCACTGAGATTCAATTGGTGACATAACACTTGTCTTTCAAGTTACACTTTGTGTCCTAGTTCAGAGTTTCTATTGCTGTGATAAACACTGTGACCGAAGGCTGGGAGGACAGGGCTGACGTGACTTCCCGCCACACCACTCATCATCAGAAAAGGAAGTCAGGGAAGGAGCAGGGAAAACATGGAGGAAGGAGCTGCTGAAACAGCCGTGCTTACTGGCTTGTTCCTCACGGCTTGCACAGCCTGCTTTCTTATAGAACCCGGGATCACCTGCCCACAGTGGCCCCATCCACAATGGGTCAGACCCTACCATATTAATCAATAAATAAGAAAATACACTACAAGTTCGTCAACATCCCAGTCTTATAAAGATATTTTTTCAACTAAGGTTCCCTTCTGTCTAGTGACTGTGACTTGTGTCAAGTTGACATAAAATTAGCTAGCACACTCTGTAAATGAAAATTACAAAATGAAATAAAAGTTCTTAAGTGGCCACTGAAGAGGTACTAAGTCTGGGCATGTCTGGAGAAGAATGTCATAGAAGGTGAAGGTGAAGATGAAAAGGACTCACCAAGAGAAGCTATATAAAATGGTATTTATATATGAAGGCATAGAGAAAGTGAGAGGAAAAACATTCTGGTATTTGTAAAAGTTTCAGTGAAAGACAACACTAAGTTTAAGAGTGAAGGCAACGGTAATGAGATGAGCTAGGGGCAAAATAAGCAAGAACAAAGGCGAAAGACACTGGCTCATTTTAAATGGTTATTAATTACATACCACAGGGAAATTAGCCTAGTTCCAGTGGGTACAATTTATTGAGAAGGGGTAAATCTAGAGACAGGGAATTCAATGAAGAAACTCTATTATACTTGTCTAACATAAAGGTATAAACTAAAACAGTACCAGAGGATTTGGAGATGCAAAGACTGATCTCAAAGATATTAAACAAGTTCAAAATTAAAAAGCTTATTAACCAAGTGCTCTTGAGCAGGAAACAAAGGGAGCCCGCACACAGCTGTGGGGCAGAAATGAGAAGAAACGTTTATCATAGCTCCTAGTTTTTTTATTCAGTCCTTTATACAACATAGTGCATATTGGGTAATGTGATGCCTTACCCCAATGCTGCAGAACATGCATAGCTACTTGTATGATGGCTTTTACTCTTCATTTATTCAGGTCCTGAAACATCTCAAACACAAAACCATCATCCTACCAAAGAGAAGCCAATGACCTGCATATACTAATCTTTAATGATTATCTGATGTACACTTATACGGATCTACAACTTGCCTATTGTGAAGAATGTCACACTAAACTTGCAGGAATCGTTTTGTTGCCAAATTTTAGTCCTTTGGATATGTGCCCCCAAATGAGATAGGAATCACAGTGGTATGGACAATGATTTAAAAAAAAATAGGAACACCTAAGCACAATAAACAAAAGCAAACAGAAAAAAAATGTAATTATAACGAACTACAAGGACTGTCCAGAGTGCAGAAAACAATCACCAATGTGCTTTTGAACTGTCATTGAAGAGCCACTTCCCAGAGCAAATCTAAAGGACAAAGGAAAAAACAGACAGCACTAGATTCTGGTGAACAAAGAACAGGCTTGTTCACATCCAGTCTCCATGGTGAGTTACTTGGTAACCTTCAAAACTATTATAAATGAAATAATAAAGTCATCATACTGGCTAATCTAACAATAAAAGGGTAATATATGCTGATAAAAAATCAGGAAATACCCCTTAAGAAATACGATAGGAGCTTCATGGTTGTATGCCCATTACCTGTTAGGAGGAGTTGAGTAGGATCTGAACTTCCCCACCCACGAGTTCTCTAATAATATCTACTTCAGAGAAGTGTGGAAAGAAATGCTCACTCCACCTAAACCTGAGATAGAGTGAGGCTGAATTATAAAGTGTAGGCTAAAAATGTCCAGGAAGAAGTGTTCTGTGTTTTTTCCTGAAGGATGAGATAAAGCCTGAGAGTAATGGTCTACCAAAACTTCGTAACTAGGAATCAAACACAGTTATTCAACAAAGCAGGGATTAATGTAACTGCTGTACCTGGCTGATGGCTTCAAAACTAGGAGACAGGAATCTGCAAAAGATGACAAAACACTGACAACTTCATAAAGTGTCCCCACAATCATCACAGTAAAGACATAAAATCTCTACAAAATTATTTAAATAATCAATAGCACTTAGTCTAGAAAAGAGAAAATAGGAGAAAGTAATTACCACTGTCAAATTTACAGACATGTATTTTTGGAATATTATATACAATTTAACCTCACACGGATGATTTAATTACTTTTTGTCTGTTTGTTTGTTTTTGAGACAGGGTTTCTCTGTGTAATAGTCCTAGTTGTCCTGGAACTAGCTCTTGTAGACCAGGCTGGCCTTGAACTCACAGAGATCCACCTGCCTCTTCCTCCCGAGAGCTAGGATTAAAGGCCATGCCACCACTGCCCTGCTGATTTAATTACTTTAAAAGATAAAAACAAAAGGAAAACTAGCAGTTAAAAAATAAGTACTCTGATGGTGATGACTGGAAGTATTTGGAAACACATTCTTACTAGGTAGCAGAGAAAAGCTAAGACCCCTGGACATGGTACAGAAATGAAGAATATTTATATTTCAAGTTCAGTAGTTGTAGGGGAATAGCAGGATTCTAATAAAATCTCAAGATTTGTGTTTTTTTCCACATGATGGACTATTGTTTTTTTAAGAAAAACAAATATAACTGAGTTTTCTTGTTTAATTATTAAAGTGTTCATGCGTTTACTAAGAAGGATTTATTCACAGCAATTTACTATAACAAGGTTATTACCACCAAAGCCATAGATACCTCTGCAATGATTAATATCTGTATGAATAATTGTATAACTGCACAATTATTAAATGACATATTAATATAAGATAATGAATTTTAGCAATAATATATTGTCATATTCTGCTTCCAAACTGATGCTAATATGAGCAGGGATAAGAATCGGAAAAACTCCACTGCCTGTTTGTGGAAAGTTACCCATCATATATATACTGATCAACCTAGCATAAAAAGAAGGTCCATCACTATCTAATAATAAAAGGAGAACTAAAAACCATGATTTCACATAAACTTATGATTATACAGTCACACCAGGGGGCGCTCTTAACACTAAAATGATGGATGACATATTCTAAAACTCTTGGTGGTCTCAGCTAGCCAACAGAAAAATGTAGTTTTCTAAGTATGTACTACTGACAACAAATGCTGATCTTCTTGTATGTGTTCGCTGACAACACACACATCTTCTTCAGCATTCTACTGTTTGTATGCTTAATGCTATGAAGTTAGTCTATCAAGGGAAACATTTTTTCCTGAAACATTACATTTTGAAAACATTTTATCAATTTAACTCACATCTGCTTCTTATTCTTCCTATAGCTGGACTGATTCCCATTAACATAAACATTGATAAGCACACACACTTAAAATATGACACCAGTGAGTTTTATTGTTTATCAAAATCTCTCAGGGGGGTTAATTCCTTCCAACTCCACCCCCATAAAAAAGGAAGTTTGATTTGGTGTGTGAGTGTAAATGACTGAGACGTGTGTGTGTGTGTGTGTGTGCGCGCGCGCACGCGCATGTGTGCAAGCATGCAGGTGCATGCACATTACTGCTAAGAAAACATTGTACAACTGTGCTTTACCCTCAGCCAATTTTTTACTTTTTATTCTAAGGAAAGCTCTGTGCAAGCAGCTCCAGCAGACTTGAATTCACACTGTAGCAAGGCTGACACAAAATTTATACAGTAGTCCAGGCAGTCTCTGAATTTGTGATCTTCCTACCCAATACTTGCCACAGAGGGGTTACAACCACTGCCAGACATGGCAGAAGCATGATTCTAAAGTTATTCAAAAATAGAAAATTGTAATGGAGTTCTAATCTTGGACATTGTAACCCACTCCCCTCATTTTCTCTTTACCTGCAGAGACACTCAACTGCAGATGCTCTCCTCCAAAGATCTGACTCAGCTTCCTACAAGCATAGTAGAAGAATCAATGTTAGTTTTCAGAGAAACAGAAAATGAGGAAAGATGATACTCTTCCAACAGAAGTAAAAGTTTGCATACACAGGGCACATAATTAAAATATATTTTATGAACGTACTCAAACTTGAAATGAAAATAAAGTATGGGAAAAGATGAAGTCATACCTGTCTGTCTATAGTTCAAGGAAACAGGCTTGTAAGCTTTGCTCAAGCCTAGCTGAGTACACTATCTTATGTATCAGCAACCTCCAGGAGTGGTATCTGTTGTATGAGGCCACTTGTTGGTTTCTCAGATGTCAAGACTTCCAAAATAATCAAACAGAAACTATATTATTTAAATCACTGCTTGGCCCAGTAGCTCTAGCTTCTTTTTTTTTTTTTTTTATTTTCATTAAAAATTTCCGCCTCGCCGGGCGGTGGTGGCGCACGCCTTTAATCCCAGCACTTGGGAGGCAGAGGCAGGTGGATCTTTGTGAGTTCGAGACCAGCCTGGTCTACAAGAGCTAGTTCCAGGACAGGCTCCAAAGCTACAGAGAAATCCTATCTCAAAAAGTAAAAAAAATAAAATAAAATAAAATAAAATAAATAAAAAAAATAAAAATTTCCGCCTCCTCCCCGCCTCCCATTTACCCCCTCCCCCTCCCACTCCCCCTCCCTCTCCTATCCAAAGAGCAGTAAGGGTTCCCTGCCCTGTGGGAAGTCCAAGTTCCTCCCCCCTCCATCCAGGTTAGCTCTAGCTTCTTACTTGGTAACTTTTACGTCTTAATTTAACCCATTTCTAGCATTTTGTATATCACCACGTGGCTATGGCATACTGGGTAAAGTTACAGCATCTATCTCCAGTGAGGCTACATGGCTTCTCCCTGACTCCACCTCCTTTTCTCCCAGCATTCAGTTTAGTTTTCCCACCTACCTATATTCTGCTCTGTACAGGCTTAAGACAGTTTCTTTATTAACCAATGGTATTCACAGCATTGTGAATGAGGGGAATCCCACATCAGACAACCATCTGCAGTCAGGCCGGCATGAAGAATTCTGGCTAAGGTCCACCCCTGCTATAGCATTGTGAATTTAGGAAACAGGGAGAGTCTTTCTTACTGTTTGTCCCTAAAACCAATTCATTGGTAAACTGACACCTCAAAGTAAAATTACAAGAAAGAAGAAAATGTATACATCTATTTAGTATTTTAGACAAGTATAAATAAATTATAGGAAGTCTTATCCCACAAGGCAGACATTAACATGGTTTTGGAGCATGCACAGAGACAAAAAGGGTAAAAAGAACAGAGGACAAATGGGAGACAGGCCACAGAGATGAAAACTCTGTAGGAAAGGTATGATGGCTGAGGAATTGGGAAACTGCCATTACTTTATGTCCTTCTTGGTTTGGGGATAAAGAAGTCTTGAGAGATTCAACCAAATACATGCAGCCTTGCTTGAAAAACAGCAACACCTAGAATATAATCTGACAGAGAAAAGCTGTGAGTTTCATGAAAAGCAAAAGCAAAGCAGTGATCCTGGAGTTCTCTGTGGCCAATCTTAGAAGCAGGTCTGGAGTTAGTTGAAGGAAAAAAAAGAAAGTAGTCAGTCCCATTTGGACTGAAATGGAGAGTCATGGGATAACGAGTAACTTGAGCTTACATTTCAGCTGATGACAGGGACACAAGCCAAGATTTAAGAAATATGAAGACATTTGAATAAATTCTAATTCTACAGGCACTTAAGATTCCAGGATTTAACCAAAAGGCTAAAAACCCAAAGA
Organism: Arvicola amphibius; assembly: GCF_903992535.2. Taxonomy (NCBI): domain Eukaryota; kingdom Metazoa; phylum Chordata; class Mammalia; order Rodentia; family Cricetidae; genus Arvicola; species Arvicola amphibius. The sequence goes on along the minus strand of NC_052047.1, from coordinate 31,756,854 downwards.
GAAGGGAATGACTACATTCATTCACTCACTCACACATTCACCCATTTAATAATATTAATGAAATAGCTATATATGTTCCAGGCATAGACTTAAAAGCGTAAAAGAACAAAACATAGAATGTTGCCTTCGTGAAATTCACATTCTTGCAAGAAATAAGGATCCTAAACAAGTGCTCACACAATATCTGATGCGATGGTTAAGGGCCATGACAGAGGAGAGCCAAGCACTGTGAGGGTAATTTGAAATAAACAACAGGAAAAGCAGACTAAGGACACTTTTATATCTCCATTACCACACAGAGAAAGAGGCCTCAAGTAACAGGAAATGGCCAATTAAGGACCCTAAAACTGAAAGTGCACCTCATCTATTGAAAGAATAGCAAGTAAGCCCAGTGTTTGGAATTTAATACAAAATTTTCAAGAAGAAAAAATAATAGAATTTGTAGTTTTTGGAGAATAAAATAGGAAGAATTTTGATAAAGAAGAAATAGCTTGGAAATAGGTAGGATAGGACTTTCTGATAAGTAAATCTAATGTGTAAGAGAATTAGAATATGGGATGACATGCATCTTTAATCAGAGCAACTGAAAGAACAGTTGACAATTAGTGGTCCTGAAAAATCAGGTGATTGGAAAACTGATTTGTGAAATATGAACTGTCTAGTAGCCCTAATTTTAAAACCATGAGATATAGGAGTGAATGGCAAGAAAGAAGGGTAAGGCAGAGAACCATCCCTAGACTGTGTAGGCTTCTGGAAGTCCCCTAGTCTTCAACTTCTGGTATTCACAACCCTCAAGATTCCCACCTCCTGGAGTGAAGGGGAAACCATCTAACTTGTTTAGCCCATGTGAGAAGTGACAAAATTCCTCCAAATTACAAACTCTAATTACATTACTTCATTATTACTGTAGCTTTAGTCTTACCTGGGTTTTTCTCTCTAGCCAAATTCTGCAAAGCAAATACACATCAAGGAACCTGCATGGCCAAGAACTGAGGGCAGCCTCTAGCTGTCACTCTGCAAAACCACCAAACTCAACTCAACCAACAAGCCCTCCCTTCTCATAGCCTGAAGGAAATAAATTCTCCCAGCAATCTGAGCAAGGGTGGAAATACATCTGTTATTCAGATAACATCCCAGTTGCAGACGACAGCCTGAGTGCGGTCATAGAAAGTGGATTCAGCTGAGTTATGACTAGACTTCTGCTCCATGGAAACTGAGATTATAAAATGGGTGTTATTTTAAAATACCAAGTTTATGGTAATTTGTTATGCACCAGTAGAAAGCAACAGAATTCCTGGGTGGCTGCAAAATTTAGAGGGCAGCGAGATATGTAAGGCAAAGAAAATGACGAAGAAAGGCCAATGAAGTCAGAGAGAAATAGGAGAATTTTTTTTTTTAAGGAACAGATCGCTTGCTCTTGCAAGAGGCAGATACAAAAAAGAAAGGGATAAGATGGGCCTGTGGGCCTGCTAGAAGCTGCTAAGTAATAAGCAATTAAAGATTCTGTGAGAAACCAGGTTCAGTCACGTACTTCTGGCCTGACAGTCCTCCTTCCCACCTCCTAACACAAAAGGCAGGAGGAATTGATGCTATGTGGGAACTGATAGAAGCCGGAAGTATTTGCATTCTTTCTGCTATAGGTGCTTGTGCATGAATAAGCCTAGTTCTTCCACTGAACGCTTTTGCGGCTGATTTTTTTCATCGATTATTTCTCATGCAAAAGTTTTGGGAAGTTGTGAGGCTTTGTGATCTAGTCAGCTGTTAACTGCTAACGTAAATGACATCCAGTCTTATTAAAAGCCTTGGAAGACCCAATTAGTGCCAAAGCTGTGCTACTTCACTGTTTATAAGGCTTTGAAGGTTGGTATTTCAAAACTGACTAACAACACCGATCACAGTTGGCTCATTTTAATTACTAAGTAGCTAACATAACCTATTTTTAAACTTTTCATTGTTGTACTACATGCTTAGATTGCCTTTTAATTTATTTTTCAAAAAAATCAATAGAAGTCAATCTAATAAATGTGTATTATATTCAAGGTCCTGAGCTAACTAGGTCTTTCTTGTTCAGAAAAAGGGCTCTCTGCTGCTTTTTGTACCATCCAGACTCTGTGCACAAACTTATACTATTTATAAAGTGCTGTCACACAAACAAAGACTGCTGGGCCCTAAAGTGATTAGTATTCAGCCTTTATCTAGATTTATCTATGTTGAACAACCCATTTTCCTATAATGCTTTGAAAGCAATTTCTCCTCCACCCATTCAATGAAGATTTATTGAGGACTTCCTCGGTTACATAAAGGCACAAGTTGGATAAAAAGCTCAGAAGTATTTAAGGTTGCTGTTTTAAAAGTACATCTCAAATGCAATCTTCTTTTACTTCTTCAATATCTATATAATTATAAGGAGTATTTATATATTTAAGATGCATACATTTTGGATTTTTGAGCCAGGGTTTCTGTGTGTAACAGTCCTGTCCTGGAACTAGCTCTTGTAGACCCTCATACTCAGAGATCCACCTGCCTTGGTCTTCTGACTGCGCGGATTAAAGGCATATGCCACCAATGTCTAGCTAACTTGCATACTTTAAAAAACATTTTTCATTTGGTAGTAATACAGATATGTCTGTTGCAACATGAGTTATACTCTACATCTCGCTCTATTTTTTGAGGCCTAAAAAAGTCAATCTGTTGCTCCTGTTTTACTTCAGTCCTCTTCATTATCTTAATTTTAATAGTATTTTTAAAACTTTTTAATTTTAAACATAACTTGACATGGAGGAAGAGCATGAAAAATGTTTAACCTTTCATTCATTTCTCCTAATATTAACATATTATATAAATAAAATATTCCTGATCTGATATTTAGTTATTCTCTGTAAATGGTCTTCTTCCATCCAAGATTTTTTCAGGTCCCCATGCTATACTTAGCTGTTAATTCTCTTTAGCATCCTCTGATTTTGACAGTCTCTGAGTCTTAATACTCCTTCTACAACCCAGACATATTTTTGGTTGTTTTCTGAGGCATGGTTTCATCATGTAGTACAGGCTAGACTCAAGTTCATCATTGCCCTTCTTGGCTTTCTAAGCTCTAGAGTTACAGGAATGTCTACCCAGTTTTGCTAGAGATCCTATTTTGGAAAAGTACTGTCTAGTTAGTCTTAGAACACATATATTAAGTTTCACCAGAGCTATTTTAAATTATGTAGAACACATATTTCATAAGAATATCACAAAAGCAGTATTATGAACTTCTCAGGAAATAAAACCAAGAGGCTAAAGATAATATTAATGTGTATTATTCCCAATGATATACACCTTGATTGTCTGATTAAGCTAGCTTCAGAATTTTCCAAAGATTTAGTAGATATTTAGTAGATATACTAGAAAGATACTTTAGTCCATCTACATTCTGTTCTTTCTTAATCTTTCTCCCACTAGTTTTAACACACTTATGAGACTGTCTTCCAAATACATTACAGTAGTATTTTGCATATCTTTTTTCTATGTTTATTAAATTAACCATCTTTTCTCTCATGTTTCTGTTACTTATTGAATAGTTTATTGATATCAGTAATGATTCAAACTTACTTTATTTTATTCTCAATGCTGTCATATAATATTATTGTTTTGTTGTTTAATTATTTCCAACCTTGGTTAGTAAAGGATTCTCAGGTTGTCTCTTTTATTCTTCTAACAAATGCTTTCATTCCTGCATTTGACTTCTCACACTATCAAGACACTGGAAAAACAGTCCATACTTTTCTTATACTAACCTTGAAATTGAATTTATCTGAAGATTTTTTTTGTCTAATTTTTTGACTGGGCAAACTCTTGGGAACCTACAATCTATGTACTGACTATAATCACTGTTAATGAAGTGACACTCCCTCCGAGATGCTCAGAGCAAATCTATAATATACATGCAAAAACATTCACATATGCATGCACATTTCATTTTCTTAACTTATTACTAAATTTAGCTATTTACTGACTAACATTGATCTGTAACCCCTACATCAATTCTTAAAGCATTTTTAGAGTTATTCATTATAAAGCAGAGCAACGCTGTAAGAGCTAAACAGTGAATACTCTGAGCCATCCAACCCAGTGTAAAGCAATTCTGTCTCCTTGTATTAAGTCTCACACTATACATATGTGTCTTTTTGGTAGTCTGTGTACTAGCAAACGTTTAGTGCCTTTCTGCTTTTTGTTAATGATTTTACTGTCTAATCTGCCTTCAAATATTTTGTTGAAACTGACTTAGTGTTCCTAAATACAAAGGGCTAATGTGTGCTTTATGAAGAAAATGTTTGTTTTATTCAGGAATCTAATGCACTATTGACAATAAATTCAATATTTTAAAAGTGTGTGTATTTAAGAGGAAACACATATAAATTTACTTAAAGTCATTGATAATTGACAAAAATGTTGGAAGGAAAAGCTCACACACACAAAAAAAATAGTAACCCTGTATTTGCTCTCATAGTAATAATTTAATTTTTGCTAGCTTGGTATCTTAATGGATCACTCTTAAAGGCAATGAACACTCACTGATACCACTAGTCAAAGTAATAGTGTAAGATTTTTTTGTATTGTGTTCTGATTTTGGTGTGAGAGGAGCCTTTGCAACAGGCAGGTTCATACTGTGGCAGATGGGTCCAAACCACAACAGGTGACAAAATATGCCACGCAGACAGAGTTTGAATGTGGAGTTTATTGAGCTAAAGGAAATGGGGAAGGAAAAAGAGAACAGAAGAAAAAAACAGAGAGAAAGGAGAGAGAGAGAAAGAGAGAGAGAGAGAGAGAGAGAGAGAGAGAGAGAGGAGCGGGAGAGAGGAAGAGAGAGAGAGAGAGGAGAGGAGCCTAGTTCTATAGAGTGTGGGGTACTGCATAGGTAACCGATCTAGAGAGAGAGAGCTCTCTCTCTCTCTCTCGCTCTCTCTCTCTCTCTCTCTCTCTGCTCTCTCGCCCCTCCCTAGCCCACCATGGGACACTCCAGTGTCCCAACTCATAGTATAATCATAACAGATTGCACTATATATTTCTATCTAAAATCTGAGAATCTCAGCTCTGCTTACTTAAATATGATTTATTCAATGCATTAAAAACATAGAAAATATGTGTATGTAAGATATACATTTGACTAGCCCATCCTTGATAGAAGCGGTTTCTCAAATTATGATTATAGCAGCAAGTTTACATTTTTTTACAGCTGAAGAAAGTTTCACTGTGCATATGCACCATATTTTCAGTAACTATTATCCAATGACAGGGATCTAGGCTCCGTTTCCTCACTACTGTGAGGAAAGTCACAATAAAGATGGAGGTGCAGCTATCTTTGCTGTAGGGTATAATATCCTTTGGGTATATTTAAAAGATTATATAAATATATATATTTGAGTCCTTCAGCAGTTCCTTTTTTGAGCTGTCTGAGGAATCTCCACACTGATTTCCACAGGTACTGCATCAGAACTGCCCCTGCTTGCAGCATTTGTCCTGTTTTGTTTTGTTTATAACAGCTATTCTAACGAGATGCAATCTCAAAATAAATTTAATTTTATTTCTCTGATGGCTGAAGATGTTAAACATTTATTAGCAATTCAGGCCAACACACACACACACACACACACACACACACACACAAAGATGTCTACATTAATTTAAACTGGTTGGCCTAGTAGCTCAGGCTTCTTATTAATTAATTCTTACATATTATATTAGTCCATTATTCATTGTTTCTTCTTTTGAAAAAATCTACTAGCTATACACAGAGACCATTTTTTAACTTATATTTTGATAAGTAGCTTGTTTGGCTCTCTCTATATCAACTCACTCCTGCTGTCAGATGCATAGCTAGGAAAGGTTTTGCTCCATTTTGTCTCCTCACTCAATTACAAGTTATCTTTACAGCACAAAAGCTTTTTAATTTTTACAGTCCATTTGTCAACTGCTGGCTATATTTCCTGAGCAACCGGAATCCTCTTCATAAAGTCATTAGCTATGCCTGTATTTTGAAGTATGCCTTGTTTAGAGAAGGACATAGGATCAGATGTGAAAGTGAAGGGTGTGGATACCAAAGGTAAGAAGTTGCTTTTATGCCAGTACCATAGCGTTCTCATAAATATAGCACTGAATATAACTTAAAATCAGAATGGCGATAATGCTATTAATTCTTTTATGTATCAACTGTTTTCTCCATCCTGTTTGTGTGTTTAAATGAAATTTAAGATTATTTTTTAAATTTCTTTGAAGAATTGAGTGGAATTGTGATATAGTGTTGAATATGTAGCTTGTATGTGGTAAAATAGCCATATTTCACAACAGTAATTCTACCAATTGATGAGCATGTAAGATCTTCCATCTTCTGCTATTTTCTTTCTTCAAATCTTATAGTTTTTATTACATAATTTAATTCCTTATATTTATTCTAAAGTATTTTAGGCTATGTGATTGTATCCCTATCTTTTTAATGTCTGTTATTTGTTTACTGCAAGACTATTGATTATTTATTTATTTATTTATTTGCGAGGGGCTTCACTGCTACTGGCTAGCATTCATAACGCTTGAAGGTACCAAGCACACTTAGAGAAGAAAAATAAACCTCACAATCACCCAGGTATAATCCTTGCAAGCTACACCAAAATTTTGCCCAAGAAGATATTGCCCACTGGTGCTACAGTGGTATGAATGTTATGGGAGTAACCAACCATTTCTGATTGGATCTAACACCCCTTCTATGAGAAGCAACAGATACTGCTAAAGGGACAAAGCAACTTTGACTTGATTGCTCATAGGCTCTACAACCTATGCAGGGGTCTCTACAACCTCCACAGAAACCACAGTGGTAATGATTCAAGAGAGACAAAAAGGCAGTTTGGCTCAACACAACTAAATAGCCAGTGTTGGTTCAAACTCAGGGAGTCTGACATCACACAGTTTATTTTAGGCATATTTAAGCACAGAACAATTTGGTGAAAATTTACCTAGCAATAATTAACTCAATCCTGTGTGCACAATAAAGTAACTCTTTTTAATGTACATGTGACACCATCCATAAAAATGAGCTTTTATATTGACTGATAAAAATAAACTCACAATTAAGAGACTAGGGGAGAATCCAGTGTGGGCAGATAACAGGTTATGCATCCCTGCCTTTGAAGGAAGGGGCAACCCTGTATTTAACAGTTAGGTTCCCTATTGATTATTTGTGAGCACTAGAACCTCCATACCTCCTACACGAGAGAAGAACCCAGTTTTATTTATGTATGTGTGAATGACTGTGTGTACCTTTTACTGATACTTTCTCTGCAATCAATTTTTTTTCTTTTTGTGATCTGTAAAATATTCCATATTAACAGTTGGATTTATACATTTGATATATTTTCATTCACCCAATTCTACATCATCTGCAAATTGTAAATTAATTTTTTCTTTTCCTACTCTAGAATCTAGGTTTGTTTCATGTAGCTATATGTAAATACGTTTCAATTCAGTAGCAAGATAACATTTCAAAACAAGAGTCTTACTTATAATAATAGAATATAAAGTAACACTGCATCAACAATTATCAAAACAGAACTTTTCAAGCTGTACCTATTGACTTGGATAACATTGGCCACATAATACAATGAGTATAAAAGACGGAATTACATACCCCTTGCACCTGTGGCTCAAGGAACATCATGAAAAGCAGTGTGCAAAGATTACAAGAGCCAGAATATCAACAAGTCTGCTATGAAACAGTCTCTCCTAGAAATGTCTGCATAAATGAGACTGAACAAAAAAGCAATAACAAATGGACATATTAATGCGGAAGAAGGATAATTTCATGGGCTCTTATCTATACAGGCAACTCTTGACTACTTAGAGACAGAAATTCAGCTTTTCCCAGGGATAATCTCCCTTACTGGTTGATAGCACAAGCCATATCAAAAGATGTCTATTGTAAGACCTTTATGAGACACTGGGAAGAAATCCAATAAACCTTACGTATTAAAATAAAAAGAATGTCTTAAAAGTCATAAGCAATCATACTATTTACTATGTGTCTAAAAGTAAACCATAACATACACAATTCTGTGTATAAATGTAGAAATATAGTTAAAATGATCTTTTCTCAACAGAGCTGACAGTGTACCCTCCAAGAGCCAAAGACCACCTAACAAAACCCCAATGCCAGACATGAGTAGCCCTTTTTTGAGTTGTTGATCAGAGCTATTCAAGAGAATCCCAAATAATTAAGCCTACCGCTATTGTTCTTGGGTTCCACCCAGTGGTGGAAGATAAGTCCCTCTTGCTAAAGGTACCATACTCTTTAGACATGGCCTGGAGGCCAATGAACTGGAACTGACTTGAATGCCACCTCCCTAAGGACTTGCTTTCATGATACCAGAAGTTGCCAAGCAAGTTTCCAAAGGAGGGGAGCAACCAACAGTCTTACCTGGCTATGTACCTATAAATAACATATTCAATCAGCATGGCACAATATCCCTAAAGGTCTAGTAGTGGCATGCATAGCTTGGTGGTAACAAGCTCTCTAATTGTACTTTAGACCTACTCAAAAAAGGGAATCCATGCCCGAATGCTAGAAACCTTGCCAACTACTCAGTGCTAGTGAAATCATGGAAATTGGAGTAGACCTTACAACCACCACTTTGCTAAAGCAGCATAATCCCTAACAACAATTTAAGCACTGTCCTTATGCTCACAGGTAAGTGTAGTCTTCACCCCTCATTAAGAAACCTCTCTTTGAAACAGACAAAAAACAATAAAGAAAACCACAACCTATAAAATTGCATAGTTGTGGAGCCCAGTACAAATGGATGCATCTGCAAAACACTCCTTTGTCCCTCCTGTACCCAAGGCTCAAAGAACACTTCAGGAGGAATAAAGAATCTAGCAATAATTATCAAGAAATGATGAACTATTATAAAATTTTTACAATACACTGAGATGAACTTATACATCTAATGACATATAATATATAATTTTTATTTGTATGTATTTATTTTTATTCATTTTACATACAACCACAGTTCTCTCTCCCTCCCTTCCTCCTTCCCTCCCTCCCTCTCTCTCTCCCTCCTTTCCTTCTTCCCTTTATCCTTCTCCCCAACTACCTCCAGACACTCCTCAAAAAGGGTAAGGCCTCCCAAGGGGAGTCAACAAGGTCTGGCACATTCAGCTGAGGCAGATCCAAGCCCACCCACCCTTGTTCCTCACCACCAGATCAAGATACTAGATGTAAAGCAAAGGATAATCAGATCACAATCCACATCTCCAGAAAAGCTAGGTGACAAGGAGGACCATGACAGGGACACATGGATCGCCCTGGGAAGGAAAAATAGATGAGAGCTTCTGAAAAGTATGTTTTTAGGAAATTTGGACTTTCATTACCAAGACCCATTTATATAAAAAAAAGAAAAGAAAAGAAATGGCATGAAATAAAACCATTCTTAAATTTAGTTTTATCTATTTTCATGCAGATAGGTATTTAGGTAGTTAAACACATAAAACCAGAGAAACTAATAAATAGCTGTTTATAATGAGGTAAAATAACATATTTTTTTCACAATTACAAAAATAGTCACAGTTAAGTATGACTGACTTTCTTTTAAAGACTGTAAACAAACAGTTACATTAAAAAAAACAGTAAAGCTAAAAATAAAATATTTAAGATCTGGATCATCTGCCTTTTCTGAGTTCCTACAAATCAGTGTGTATTAAAACCCAAGAACAGGGTAGGATGATGCACCCATAATTTTCCTTTAAATCCCTTGTCTAACACCACCTAGCTCTGCCATGCTTGATTTCACACACCTCAAACCAGTACTGAAAGCCTAGGACTTCAATCTTTAGTGCTCAGCATTGTGATACACTGACTTAAGTATTTGTTACAGCATTTCTAAGTTGTCTTTCCCAACTGTAAATCGAGTTCCTCCTTCTTTGTCCCCTTCCAGTGTTCCTCACTTAAAGGACAGCTCACCCATTGACACGGTAGGACAGATCTAACGGGAGACCACCAAGTCCAATTGGAATGGGACTGATGGAACAGGGGACCAAACCAGACTCTCTGAATGTGGCTGACGGTGGAGGAGGACTGAGAAACCAAGGACAACGGCGATGAGCTTGAACTCTATAGCATGGATGGGCTCACTGTGAGCCTGGTCAGTTTGGTTGCTCACCTTCCTGGACTTAGGGGGAGTTGGGAGGACCTTGGACTTAACCTAGTGAAGGGAACCCTGATGGCTCTTTGGCTTGGAGAGGGAGGAAGTGGGGGTATGGGTGGAAGGGAGGGGAGGGAAGGGGGAGGAGGAGGGGAGGAGATGGAAATTTTTAATAAAAAAAATTTGTATCAATAAAAAAACTGTATTACATATTGGAATAGAAAACAAAACAATAGATAAATCCAAAGCAAAACATATATAGACCCACCTGGAAATTGGAAACAGACAAGATAGCCTGACAAAATTGAGAGCATAGCAGTGGGGGAGAAGGAAAAGTAGAAGGGGAAGAGGAAGGAAGAAGGGGAGGGGTAAGGAGAACTTGAGGGAATAGGATAGTCAAGATGGAGGAAGGGCAGAAATGAGAGTAAGGAGAAAGATAACTTGATTGAAGGAGCCATTACAGGGTTAGCATAAACCTGGCTCTAGAGAAATTCCCAGGAATCCACAAGGATGACCCTGCCTAAGACCCTAAGCAATAGAGGAGAGGGGGCCCAATCTTGACTCGCCCCATAGTCAGACTGATGATTATCTTAAATATCACCATAGAACCTTCATCCAACAACAGATGGAAACAGAGGCAGAGACCCACACTGGAGCACTGGACTGAGCTCCCAAGGTCCAGTTGAAGAGTGGAAGGAGTGAGAATATGAGCAAAGAGGTCAAGACAATGAAGGGTTGGTTCATCTACTGAAACAGTCTACCTGAGCTAATGGGAGCTCACCAACTCCAGCCTGACTGAGAAGGAGCAAGCATAGGACCAAACTAGTCCCTCTGAATGTGGTTGACAGTTGCATGGGTAGGGCAGACTGAGGGGCCACTGGTAGTGGCACAAGGATTTATCTCTACTGCATGTACTGGCTTTTTGGGATTCTATCTTCTTTGGATGTATACCTTGCTCAGCCTAGATACAGTAGGGAGGGCCTTGGACCTTCCAAAAAGCAATGTGCCTTACCTGCTCTTAGGATTAGATAGGGGTGGGATGGGAGGGTGTGCGGTGGGAATGGGAGGAGGGGAGAGAGTGGAAATTTGGGTTGGCATTTTTTTTAAAAATATAATAAATTTTAAAAAAATTAAAAAAGAAAAAAATAACCTGCTTTGTTAACAAGACAAAATAGCACCCAACAGAACTGGAAAAGATATTCACCAACCCCACATCAGACAGAGGTCTGATCTCCAAAATATACAAAGAACTCAAGAAACCAGTCATCAAAAGAACAAATAATCCAATAAAAAAGTCGAGTACAGATCTAAACAGAGAACTCTCAACAGAGGAATCTAAAATGGCTGAAAGGCACTTAAAGAAATGCTCAACATCCTTAGTCATCAGAGAAATGCAAATCAAAACAACTCTAAGGTTTCATCTTAGACCTGTAAGAATGGCCAAGATTGATAACACCTATGACAGCTTATGCTGGAGAGGTTGTGGGGTAAAAGAAACATGCCTGCATTGCAGGTGGGAGTGCAAGCTGGTACAGTCCCATTGGATATGAGTATGGCAATTTCTCAGAAAATTAGGAAACAACCTTCCTCAAGATCCAACAATACTACTTTTCGGTATATACTCAAAGGATGCTTAATTGTACCACAAGGACATATGCTCAACTATGTTCATAGCAGCATTGTTTGTCATAGCCAGAACCTGGAAAAAACCTAAATGCCCCTCGACCAAAGAATGGATAAGGAAATTTGTTGCATTTACACAATGGAGTACTACACAGCTGAAAAAATGACATCTTGAAATTTGCAGGCAAATGGATGGAACTAGAAGACATGATACTGAGTGAGGTAACCTAAACCCAGAAAGACAATTATCATATGTACTCACTCATAAGTGATTTTTTAAACATAAAACAAAGAAAACCAGCCTACAAATCACAATCCCAGAGAACCTAGACAACAATGAGGACCCTAAGAGAGACGTACATGGATCTAATCTACATGAATCTACATGGGAAGTAGAAAAAGATAAAATCTCTTGAGTAAATTGGGACCATTGGAATCATGGAAGAGTGTTGAAGAGGAGGGGAAAGGAAGGGAGGGGACCAGAGAAAAAATATATAGCTCAATAAAATCAATTTTAAAAAAAGAAAAAGCAAACAAAACAATCAAAACTACATTTATTACTCTATCACCTTTTTCACTGAAATGGTGAAATGAGTAGTTTTAGGCCAAAAATTACTCTTAAAAGAAAAGAATACAATTAATATGTCTCAAAGAAAATAGGACAATTTTATATTCATCCAAAGCTAAAGATTTTGTTGGTTTTGAGAGGCACACATTAGTAAGATACATTTTCACTAGAAGAAAGTCACAGCTACAATTAAGTTCAGAATATCAGATATGTATAATAGTCAACAGAAATAGAAAAAGTTGGAACAATAGAAATATGCTACAATAGAAATGTATAATAAAGGAGGAATCATTTAAGATTAAAAGTAAAACCTTCATGAATCACAGGTACAAAAGCAAAAACCCTGTCTGCTTTATACACTTATTACAAATGGCTATGAGACATGCATTAGACAACAGAGAATGTATCAGATGATGACAAGTCAGAGTCTCTAGGGATTAAGGTCAGAAAACTGGAGCATGAGAGCAAGATTTAAACTCTCACCTGGCAGGTTTCTTCACTTTTCTGTTACTAAAATGTCACGATTATAATTGAAAAATAGTAACTACAGTTAACATATGTTTATTGTGAGAAAAAAATTAAGCCACACAATGAGCTAATAACACATACTCATACTAATTCATTTGGATTTTTAAGTGGAAAACATAACTATTAGTGGAATCTGCTTTACTTAGTTTACCAAAAACATTAAATTAATGAATTTCTATTTAATATGTGAACATGAGTTCAAATTAGAATCATGAGGTCTGAGTTCAAGTTGGAGGCCCGTATTTTCATTTTTAGACCTCAGTGGTCTCATGAAATTGTGTCAGGACAAGATTTACATTCCCTTGAGGCTTCCAAATTCCTATGACCTTGAGAGCTTGGAGGGTGAAGTAGTTAATACTCCTCCTTCTTACAACATATTTTCACAGTAGAAACTGAAATAGTAGAGCACTTCAACATATTTATGGAAGAACTGAGTTAAACGAAACAGGCAGAATTTCCCAGGGAAAGCGGCAGAAGGAAGACTGATCAGAACAGCTTCTGATTAGGCAGCACTGAGGTTTCAGTGAATGGAAGGAAAAGCCTGAAAAAGCAAGTGGTGTAATAGGAAGAGTGGCTACTATGAGGAACACTCTTCCCCTTCTGCGCATGTCTCTGCTGCAGTGGAGCCGGTAATCTACTGAGGACTTCCTGTGCTCACTTCATATCAGCTTTATAGTTTTGAGCTCAAGATTCTGCTTCAGTGAGTTTTACATATGATACAGGATAAATGTTTATTAAGGTATGTATGAACATTATATTTTTATATAGTATAAAATAAGATACACATAGTTAAGTACAATTTTGAAAGAGTATTGTTTCATATAGGAAATGAGCTGTTACTTTTACAAGTTTCATGTCACAAGTACAGTAGGGGAAGAAATGAGCCAAAGTAAGCCATGCCTGGAACTGTTGCCAAGAGAGAGTGCAGGCCCAGGGCTCCTGTATTTAGCCTTACAACCATAAAGGAACATATAGATGTTCATACAATATTTTTGTTTTTAAATGCTGGGACATCATTTAAGTCAGACAGACATGTCTCTGGAGAATGTGTGTTTTATAGGCTGACAGAATAACAGAGAACCTCTGGTGCATTAAAAGCTATAGCAACATATTTGTTGGAGATACAATTTTGAATGTTTAAGGTGAAATAGCAGTTTTCCTCATAAAAACACGAATTACTATGCAACTCATAATTTTATAGGGAAACCAAGGCTCAGGGGAGCTGAACATCTGTACTCAGAATCACTAAGATTTCATTTCTAACTCAGGTTTGTTCAATTCTAGCAGTTTTTCTCTCACAGAGAAACCGGGAAAGATGAATGGAGAGAACAGGACTTCATGCTAGACCTGCAAGGTCAGAAGGATTTTGAAAACTGTGAGAAAATGAATCAGAAGGAACGAGCTTGAAAACTGTTCTGGTAACAGTGTATGTCTCACAACGGGAAAGAGGTAGGCAATATAAAACACAGCAATGACCCTCAATTTAACATTCACCATACAACAAATAGTACAACTTAATAACTTAATAAATGGCCACTATCCATTCATTTTAATTTCTAGTGTCAATTAATGATGACCTGAATCCCTTTTTGTCTTTATGACTTGCTTAAAGACAAAGTTTAATTGATGACAATGAGATCACAAATGTATACAGAGAATGTTGTCAAAGCATCTGACAACATTTGAGAAGAATTGTTCAAAAAAGCACATTGCTTAATTTCACCTGAAGATTCTATGATGCTGTGAGAGTCTCTTTCTCAGACACCCTACAGAATAGCATATGCACAGTGTATGCTTCTTAAGGCAACTAGAAACAAAGCCTCTGTGAGACCGCTGTTAAGAATCCAGTCTGAGCTCAGCACATAAAGCTCTTTCTGCCAAGTGTGATGCACCCAGGTCAATCCACAGGCCAACACTGTAAACTGAAACAGCTGACTCCTGCAAGATGTCTTCTAGCTTTCTATACATGTGTTGTGGTACATATATGCACACACACACACACACACACACACACACACACACACAATTTTTTAAATTAAAGCAATTGTTTTACAAAGCTAAACAAGCAGTTGTTTAGATGTAAGCTCACATAAGTACTGCCTTCTTTAAACCAAATCTACTACCAATATTAAGAGTCTCATGGAGAAAATAAATCATACAAAGTCTACATTTAATTGCCTTGAAACTATCCTTACAAAGTTGAACTATTATAATTTCTCAGATTTCCCTTCAAAATAAACTAGATAACTTTTTTATTTTATAGAGTGCTTATTTCTTAATGTCAAAACATCATACAAGGCAGGAGCACACCAGGAGCAATTTCACATGCAGCATCAATACTAAGTATTAAAGTTGCAACTTATGGTGCAAAAACAAAAAACTGGGCCAGGTGGTGGTGGCACACGCCTTTAATCCCAGCACTCGGGAGGCAGAGGCAAGCGGATCTCTGAGTTCGAGGCCAGCCTGGTCTACAAGAGCTAGTTCCAGGACAGGCTCTAGAAACTACAGGGAAACCCTGTCTCGAAAAAAAAAAAAAAAAAAAAAAAAAAAAAAAAAACAAAAAAAAAAGAAAAAACAAAAAAAAACAAAAAAAAAGCCCAAAAAAAAACAAAAAAAAAAACAAAGGACTGGTAGGGTCTTCTCTTTCACATAAAGACGGAAGACAACACAACTGCACAGAGAAGGAGTGGAAGGTGACACACAGCTACAGAGAAATGACCTAAGAACAACACGTCAGCAGACTTCAAATCTTCACTCCTCACTTCACCACTGCCCTCCCAACAAAATGAACTTGTTATAATATCACATTTTAAAATCCTTTTCCTAACATATTCAGATAGCATGTGTTTCAACCACTGCTTCATGAAGAAATGAGATCAATATTTAGTACATTTTAAACATTAAAGGACAAAAATACACACACACACACACACACACACACACACACATGATTGTATAACTGGTACGTCTCCAAGTTAGGTTAGAGCAAATCTACTTACTTTGTTTGGAATAGCGCAGAACATCTTAGTAATCAAGCATTTTCTATAAACCAGAGGGTTTTATAAATATATAGCTCTGCCCCTACCCCCAATTCCTGAATTCTGATAATGCCATGTGCATGTGGCATAAGCACATGCACATGTTCACATGTCTGGGTTATAAATTTGAGAGAATTTAAAATCAGAGCCTTAGCATACAAGAATTGACATAAAAGTGTCTTATTCCTTTGAAATATAAGGCAGAGTTAGAAGTCAAGGTATATGTTCATAGCAACCAAAATATAAGACAAAAACAATAAGGCACATCACAAATATGAGGTGAGTTTCATTTTATTGCTGTGCTGAAAACACCTGTAACAAACAGCATTTTGGGAAGAGTTTATTTTAGCTCACAAGTTTCAGTGACAGTCCATCACTGCAGGGATGTCAGCACAGAAACTTAAATCTAGTCACACCACATCCAGTCAGTGGCAAAGACATGAAAGCAACTCAGCTCACTTTCTCCACTCTTTCAAAGCCCAGGACCTAAACCCAGGGAATGACGTTCCTAACAACAGACTTTGTCCTCCCATATCAACCAATGTATTTTAACCAAGACAATCCCCACAGAACCGGCAATAGGCCAATCTGACCTAGGTATTCTCCAGTTGAGACTCTCTTCCCTGGAGAAACTAGACAGTGTCAAGTAAACAAGCAAAATCATTACATAGGTCGTCCCACAGTCTTCTGAGATAAGTGCTGCTTACTTCTCAAAAACAAAAAGTCACCTTCATGTTTATTCCTCCAGTAACTTGCAGACCCAGAACCTCACGTAGATCCATTTGGCTTAGAGGCAAAATACATTCTTTCTTGAACAGTGTACTACCCTTATTCCATGTGTCTGAGTGTGATGAATTTGATAATCATTCATAATTAGATCATCATTTACCCATGGGCTTTGTTAATAGTGTGAGCTTGGAGAACACTTCTGTGTTTCACCTGGCATGTGATCATCTCTTCCCACTCTTTCCTTTCCACAAAAGCTGTGGAGCCCTGCCCTACCAACCTTCTTCCTTTCACCTATGCCTTAGCCCCAAGCATAACTACTTTATTTTACTAAGCTTGATTCAGCTACTCCCACACGTATGCACATGGAGACTGGAGTACAATAATGTGTGTCTTTCTCCACGGCTTTCCACCTCAGCTAACAGGGTCTGAGACTGAACCGGGAGCTCACTGATGCCGCTAGACTGGATGGAAAGAAGCCCCAAGGATCCTCCTGTCTATCTGGCTGCAGTACTGGGACTACAGGTGCACACTCATCTTGTAGATGGGTGCTGGGAATCTAAACTCAGGTCCTTGTGCTTGAACAGCAAGCATTTTTATCAAGCTAGCTATTTCTCTGGCCCCTCCTCTCCTTATTTGACTCCAAAATTCTTATCAAGAGTCCCAGATGCTAGGGGTCAGTAATCTGTATGAATTTGGCATTTATGATCTCTATGAATTTGGCATTTATGAGCTCTCTGACCCTCCAAAAAAGACATTTTCAGATCTTTGAACTCTCCTTTCCTTGTCTGAAAGTGGTACTAGAAAAGAACAATGATGAACTCTCAAGTAAGCAGGAAAAAGGTCCTGTCTGGTTCTATTCCATGCATGAATTTAATCACACTTTTACCACTATATACTTTTATCTAGTTTCTAGGAATATGTAACTTTGACTTTTATTTCTATAACCAGAAGTAACTTATCCAAAATGTCACTAAAGTCATTTTACAGCAGAAAGTGAAGGGAATAAATTCAGAAGTCAGGATGTTTGAGTCCACGTCTATATCATCACATCCTTGTTGTGTATCTTGGAGATTTTACAGATACTAATTTCTCATGTGTGTAAAATGAGAATATCAGTGAGTCCTCAACTCACAAGGCTTTGTGTTAGTGAAGCAGAAAAAAAAACAGAATACCAAAAATATGGTAAAAGATTAATGGATTCTATTATTTTAGTAAACATTATTTTGTCATTTATTTAACCCATTTAAATTCTATTACTCAAGTTACTATGATATTCAATTTGCTTTCCAGTGGGTAAATGGGTACAACAGAATAACTGTCAAAGGCAAATATATACTTGCTTCCAGGTTCCATACCATTTTACGCAATGGTTTAAATGAAGGAATATGTAGATATCCATCTCTTGCTTCTTATTAAAGGCTACTGTATTTGGCTCGAATTCTTGAAAAGCAATTTAAATGGATAATATAAGACAGAAAGCCAAAGTACACTGTATATTTTATTCCTCTGAGTAAAAGAAACATAACTAAGAGGAGAGAAACATCAAGATTTGCTTCTTTGTGATATATTTAAGCTCCACAAAATATGTTCCAGGCAAAGCTGAGGCATTTTCGTTGTCATGAAGATAATGGAAGATCCCAAAAGAAGGACAGAAGGAGAGGTTTTCACTCATGAAAGCTTTACTAGAACTAAATTTTTCAATTGTATCATGTACTGCAATAAAAATAATAAAAAGAGCTGGGCGGTGGTGGCGCACGCCTTTAATCCCAGCACTCGGGAGGCAGAGGCAGGCGGATCTCTGTGAGTTTGAGACCAGCCTGGTCTACAAGAGCTAGCTAGCTCCAGCACAGGCTCTAAAAAAGCTGCAGAGAAACCCTGTCTCGAAAAACCATTAATAATAATAATAATAATAATAATAATAATAATAATAAAACAAAAAGATGAGACCTATGAGCTCTTCAATGTATATTCTGTCTTAAGTTACTTTTATCTTGCTGTCAAGGGATACAGCCCATCTAAGACCACTTATAAAAAGAATTTAATTGAAGGCTTGCTTACAGTTTCAGAAGGCTGGTCAGTTTCCATAATGGTGGAAAGTATGTCAGCAGGCAAGGAGGCCCAGTGCTAGAATAGTAGCTGAGAGCTTACATTTTAACCACACAAGATGGAGGCAAGGAGACAGGGACACTAGGCCTGAAATGGACTTTTGAAACCTTAAAGCTCACCCCAGTAACATACCTTTTCCAACAAGGCCATACCTCCTAAACCTTCCTAAACAGTCTCACCAAATGGAAACCAAATATTCAAATATATGAGCCTTCAAACCATCAAACCATCACATATTTCACTGCTGTAATAACCAAACAGAAAGTGGTCCATCTTGTTGAACTCTTGTTGAGTCTTACTGCTGTTTCTCCAAGAGCAGAAGGCATTCTCACCTACATTCATCACACTGAAAATCAACTTCATGTTTGATAGCTATGCTTTATATGGTCTCTGATAAATTCTGAAAGCACACAGTATTTCTGGCTAATGAAGTGTACATATTAATAGATGAATGTAAATTTGAAGAGACTCAGGATGTCCACACCGGCTTTAATCTTCCTATGTGTCAAAGGATTATTTAGAGCAAGATATTATGTAAGCCAAGATATTGGCCTCTCATTTGGCCCAATATCTTCTGAAGCTTATTTTAACCCTCCTTTTTCTACATGTCATTATTTCATGTTCCTGAAAAGAACTCAGACTTACACCACAATTAGAGGCCCTGAACAATTTCATCAGCTCATTTAAACATCAGATGGTAAATTCTGCACTTCAGTGTGCACCATAAACACCATCTAGATTCCATTTTTTAATCATCACTTTCATCATGTCCCAGTCTTGATCAGGACCCTAGTGTCAGTCTAGTGGTTATGAGTAAAGGCACTCACTGTTCACAAGAACAAGGTTCCAACTCTCAGGAATAGCATTCTATTTCAGTTATCAACCTGATAACCTAAGACTTCCCACTTAATCTTCCATAAGAACAAATTCCTTTCCCTTTCCCATTATCCAAGCTCATTCTTTCAACCACTCCAGTGAGCTGGTAATGTTTTCCTCTGAATTTACACTGTATTTATCATCTGACCATGTAATTTAGCAGACTTTATTTGCTGTTCTTCATTCTCTCCCCAACCCTATGTACGTGGTGTGTACGTGTGTGCGCGTGTGCCTGCATTTGGCTGAAGGAATGAAGACATGAATATTCGCTATTTAATTTTACTCTATTTCTCACTGCACTTTTTTCTCTACTAGAAATACACTGCATTTCCAAAGATGTAAGTGTGCTTGAGATGATAGGCTTTAAAGATAAATTTAAGTTTGTATATTCTAATAGCACTAACTATATTCGTAGCAAGATAATTACTATTGAGATACGAATGGCCAAGTCCACATTTATGCAAATCTAGAAACACATTTCTATTTAAATACTACTTCATTAAAAGTAAGACATGAAAAGCTGTTAAAGTGACCAGAAAGGGAACTGGCTAGATGGCTCAACTGATAAATTCTCTACTTTTGTAGTATGGCTTAAGCATAGCTTAAACAAGAGTTCTCTGAGTTTTTTTCCCACAATAATATACAGGTCTACAAAAGTCCAAACAATACTGCATCCACTACTATTAATGTCATACAAAATAGAGTCCTGCAACAGTCTTATCATTTTCCTGACACTACGCGAAGTCATGATTAACCCTTTTTCTATAGATATCACATCAGTATTACTATACCATTCTTTCCTTACTTGTGAAGAACAGTAAAGTGGAAAGTGACTTTATTTCTGACACATTTAGAACATATGTTTCAGTACGGCAACTTGATCTTAAGGCTCTAGTTTTATATAAAATAGTTAATTAAATTACTTCTTATTGTTGCTAAAAGGTAAATATATCAGTATTAATAATCTGAAGCAAAATCATCAAAGTCAATTTCATACCCAGAACTGTATTATAGGTAAGGGCAGTAATAACTGAGAAGAATTAAACTGGTCTTCTATAGTAGTGGGGTTTTTTTATTCTAGAAAGACATATTTAACCATAGAAAAGGCAATCATCAATTACTTTCAATTATTTTGTCAACTATTATTATTTACATCATGCTTTCCCCCAAATTGTATTTTAGATTTGATATCTTACTTTATATATTGATCATGTCTTAATTTACCTAAATAACGTATTCTCTAATTTGCAACCTTCAGGAATCTTTATCTTTTTGCATTCATTTTTGCAGTTTTCTGTTATAACTTGTACCTATCTACCTATGCTTGCATGCAATATATGTGTATATATGTGTACATATATAAGTATATAAATCAATTACTTCACTTAAATTGAATTCTTCACAGTACCCTATCTCAGAATTGCAGTGTGCCTGCAGAAAGAAACCTGTACCTGTCCTCTCTGAGTCACTCTAGTTTATTCAGGGACAGACATTTACAGTCAATTAATAAGATATGTTTATTCTCATTGGATGTCAGAACACACCCATAGAACCCAATCTGGTCACTGTACCCTGAATCTGGACATGGCCTTCTGCCTTGTTATTGGGCTTTCTCAGTTACAATTTATTGTACATGCCAGACAATTGTGTTAAAGTTCTGGGTAAGAGCTGCTCCCATAATGTTTAGTAGGAGCCTAATGATGTTTATTTACATGTTTTCCTGACGATGTTTGTCTGAACTCAACCTTCCTTGGGTCATTGCTTTCTCTGTTCTATTTGTATATAAAAGAACACTGAAGCTGAAGCAAGGTTCTCTACAGCATAAAACTATCGTCTTCCCCATTCCTTCAGGTCCGCGGATCCTAAGGCCAACAGACAAGATCCGCACAGGTCAGCTGAAAAGTTACAAACTTTCGAACAGATATATAATTATGTACTTATCTATATTTAAGTTTAAAATCATAGAATTTTTAAGAGTTTTAGTCTAATGAAAGATAGTCAAGAAAAAGAACTCATTTAATCATAGCCACAATAAATAAATTAAAACGTTCAAATAAAAATTTCCATAAAAAGTAATTATGCATGCAATTACTTCTCAAAGTAGAGAGAAATCTGCAATCTACTTCCAGCATTTTAGATAATGAGAAACCAGAAATTCAATGTGAGGAAAGGTTGCATATAGACCAGCAACAGTTGGTTAAAGGAAGAAGAAAGGCCTGTGTACAAGGCCACCTACTGAAAGAACTGCTAATTGTGGGAAAGCTCACAGATGTGAATTTCATACTCCAGGTGGCAGTCTTCCCAACAACACCATAACGTCTCCTTTGGTTTTTCAATTAGCACCATTAATTCTAATAAAAAGCAAGCACCACTATGTGTGCTTCACACCGAGATGTACTTAATAAAAAAAAAAATAATAATAACTGAATGAAACTGGAAACAAAGAAAAGAATGCAGAAATTGAAAAAAAAAGGGGGGGGGCCTGAGCCCTCAGCTTCTTCACAAATCTACTTCCTTGTTTGTCTTTCTGGGAAGGATCTGGGGTGATGCAATTTTTATGTGCATTTTTCACTTGTGTCCTCCCAGCCTAAGGGCAAACAGAAAAAAAAAATGAATGCAGACCTAAGGAGCAGAATTTTGTTCTTGTCCCAGTGGATTTTGGTCTGTAAAAAGCAGAAAAAGGTTGCTTCATATCCTTCATATGAACTCACCTACCAATCAACATTTAAGTTTTATACGATTCCTTCAATATTTAAAAAAAAAAAGTCTCATGCTGATATGTGACTATCAAATCAATTCAAACATAAGAGACAAACCATTTACACCAGACTCTTCCTTAGTTCCCTGATGCCATTAGTTAGCCTCTGTGTGCTACTGCAAACCGGCAGAGGAATGAAAACAAAGGAGAAAGGGGTCTGGCCAAAGATTCCTCTGTCACCTCCTGGAAATGCCTCATTCCTATTTGGAACCATTAATCAGCAAAGAAGCAGTAGGCTGCCAGCCCCTGCTGAAGGTGTAGATGCCCCAAACGGCTTGCCTGCTTGCTGTGCTGACACTACTCTTAATGATTCAAACATCTGGAAAACAGCATTTCACAGTGACAATCTGAACTTTACTGATAAGCAATAACTCCCATGCTGTGTACTGTGCATTAGAAGCACAACAGGAATAGCAAACTGGCACCCCTTAGTATGTGCATGAGAGCTCAGTTGATTTCCATTGAGACAAAGACTTTTTGTATCTTGACAGGGCACCTACATTCTACTAAAACCTTAAGTGAGTTCCTAAGGAAAATAAGTCACATTTAAATATTGGCCTTTTAAATTTTCTATTTCTAGTTTGTTCATGCTAGCTTAAATTGTGGATGTTCTTTACATATAATGTTTCTTTTCTAATCATTCAAGTATATATAACAGTTTAGATAACAATGACAAATGGGGAGATTGATATAATTTTTCTTAAGCATTTTATATTACATTGATTTTTTTCTAGATATCTCTTTTTATATTTCAACCAATTCCAAATTTATCTTTCCCTAATACTCTGTCTTCACCTCACCAAATGCTGTAAGTATCAAAGGATACTTTAAGATAAGCATAATAGCAGCTGGGCATAATGGTACACATGTTTAATCCCAGTGTTTGGGAAGCTGAGGCCTGTGTGAGCTCAACAACTTGGTCTCACTGCAGGAAACCAGAGCTACACAGTGAAAACAACAAAGAAAAAGATAATCATAGCAATATTTTTCTGTACTTTCTGTCATTCTATAATGATCATGTTACAGTTAATAAACCAAGGCAAGGAAGAAAGATCCACTTGGTGCAGCTAGTTAGACTATTCTTAGAGTCTCATTCCCTCTTATCACTGGGCACATCAGCACATTCCCTCTAAACTGAACTTTTAACATCTCCCTTACATCTTCAAGTATGTTTCATTATGTATTTGTCAGTTTCCTTGAGGTTTAGGTTTTGTCACAAGCAGTGCTAGAATTCAACTCTCCCTCTGACTACTAAACCTGGCACCACGATATTATTTATTCTAGTGTTCTTGAAGTTCGAGATACTCTGCTAGTTCCAACTTTGACTTAACTCATTAAATTCCACTTGCAACGCTTCACTGCCTTGTCTCACTAACATACTTGCAAGATGGAAAAGAAGGTACGTATACAAGATGCCTGAGCCATTATTTCAAACACTGCTGAATGGCTGGAAAGGATGAAAAGAAGAAATTTGTTATAGTGTAAACAAGCGCCCTGTAACGGCAATGTGGATTAAATACATTACAATTCTCATAAAAGCAATACCTTAAAGAGCAGCTTATGTGATGAGAAAGCTAAATTCCTTCAGCAATTTTATCAAGCTTATTGAAGCTACAAACAAGGAGCTCTAAAAACAAATGTTGCCCATAACTGTTTGTAGAAGGCACAGGTCCTGGTGCTCACAGATAAACACTAGGAAAACAAGAAATGCTAAACACACAGGGTTGTCTCTTCAGTGTTTCTTCAATGTTTTCTACCCAGAAGGCTGAGAGTGTACACAGTTAATAGCTTAGTGACCTGTGCTATCTGTGGGGTTAAGCCATACCTGAATCTCCCTGACTATTATGCAAATACCAGACTCTCTAGATCTTTATCCTGAACATTGTTTCTCAGTCAGTAGAACTCATCCTTAGGGGAGATGTCACATGTACTTCATAGCTTAGTGACTTCTATGTTATCTATATGACTGAGACAACACAACAGATCCTCCCCTAGGCCCTTAAGCTATAGAACCTTTCTTTATGGAAGAGGTCACATATACTATGCAAAGGAGTTTTGATGTAGCCATGAATTAAGCTCTATTGTGCACAGGGGATTGAGATAATTGTGACCAAGAATTTTTTTCCAAAATTGTACTGTATTTAAATATGTCTAAAATAAACTGCCTGGTATTAGACTCTAGAAGTTTGAACCAACACCAGTTACTGAGTCATGCTGAACCAGATTTCTCTTGCCTCCTGTGTATTATTACCCTGCAAGCCCTGGTATTTGCAGAGACCTCCACAACTGTTATTTCAACCACACTGTCAAGCAGATGCCCATCTTAAACTGAAATATATAAGATATATATATATCAAATGTTAACAATGGTCATTTCTTTAAAGTAACTTCTTTCTGTTTTTCTATAATTACTCAGTAATTCCTCATTTATTTACCCTGTCTTACTCTTATAAAGAAAATGATTTGCAAACAACAAAATGGTATTACCACAGTCAGCAGAGAAGTCCCCTAAGTACCCACACCTCACAGCCAGTGAGCCCAGTTACAGGAGTACCAGACCCAGACATAATCCCTCAGAAAGTAGAATCTGCAGTAAGTATGGAAGATTTATGCTACGGTGGTACATCTGACCAAAAAACTAAGCCAAGGCCTTCCTCGATACTTGTCATATTTTCATAATCCCAAACTTCTAGCTTCTGTTCCACCATTCTACCAGAGCTTAGCTGCTAAATGCTAGATTTGGCCAACTGGCTGACAATTTTAATAGATATGACTATTGTCATAATCCTACTGCCTAGTACAACAGGAAAGATGCTGTGCTAAGCAACTGAAGCCTAGAGAATATACCTGATGCTTTGTTTACTCATTTCTTAACTATATTGCAGCATGCCCATGTGTACAATTCCTATGCCAGACCACTTTAGATCTTGATTTTACAAAAGAAGAAAATGAAGACAGTGTCTTTTCTCACAGATCCTAGATATTAGATGTAGGCAACAGATGAAAATAAAAAGAAAACACAATGAATGCTATTTTCCCCAGGATAATCTGTGAAGTCTGACAAATCTGTATTCAAACAAGCTAAGAGATCAAAACCAGAAATAAAACAGTGATCAGATTCCAGAACAATTTCTAAAGTTGTGGGCAAACATTTTTGCTTATATGGGGTTTGAGACTAAGAATGACAATATGTATCATACCAATTATTTATTTTAATTTGGGCTACTAAATGTTGGCAGTTACTATGATAGAACACTGTAGGGAAACATTTAATGGGAATAACCAAGAACTTGAGTTTAAATGTAAGTTGACAAGAAAACCAGCCCACAAATCACAATCGCAGAGAACCTAAACAACAATGAGGACCCTAAGAGAGACAGACATATGTAAATCTAATCTACATGGGAAGTAGAAAAACAGAAGATCCCCTGAGTAAATTGGGAGCATGGGGACCTTGGGAGAGGGTTGAAGGGAAGGGGAGGGGCAGGGAGGAGAGCAGAGAAAAATGTAGAGCTCAATAAAAATCAATTTAAAAAAAGAGAAAAAGGAATACGGAAAAAAAATAAATGTAGGTTGACAACTAAACATGAGTCTGAAGATCAAGAGTAAGATTCAGGTCAGGTACAGGGCCTCAGAAGGCTTCAGAATACAGATAGTAACAAAAAAGAGCACAAGGTGAGTTTAACAGAAAGAAGAGGTCAAATGATAGTTCTAAGATCTCCACAGTTTTTAGTTTAGAAGACAATCCAACAGAAAGGACTAAAAAAGAGGAGCAAAAAGACTAAGAGAAGAAACCTCGTGTCTTAATTAGAGTTTCTATTGCTGCAGCAAAACACCATAACCACAGGTAAATTGGGGAGGAAACTCCAGCACTGCTGTTATCACGTAAGGAAGTCAGGATAAGAACTCAAACAGGGCAGGATCCTGGAGGCAGGAGCTGATGCAGAGACCATGGAGGAGAGCTCCTCACGAGCTTGCTTCCCCATCACTTGCTCAGCCCACCTTCTTACAGAACCCAGGACCAGCAGCCTAGGGACAGCACCACTCACCATGGGCTGAGCCCCCCCACATTGGTCACTAAATAAAAACATGTCTTACAACTCGATCTCAAGAAAGCATTTCCTCAACTGAGGTTCCTTCCCTTGATGTCTCTATAGCTTAGGTCAAAGTGACACAAAAAAACACCCAGTAGACTAAGTCACTTGAAGAAACTGTACTTTTAATAATAAATAATAAGCTAAATGAAGCACACTTTTATATCACATGTCTCAAGTCATCATGTCCTGGCTGACTTCAGACCCTGGCCAAAGGATACAATCGTAGATTCAATTTAATAACCCTTTGAAATATGGAGCTGACATGGAACACAATGCAATGCTATTACCGGTTAGTCTGTTTAGCCTTTAACCCAGTCTTGCTTCTTTAACTTTTCTTTCAGGCGGAATCACTGGTGAATGACAGATATAAAGTAGAGGCTGAAAAACCACAGACTTTTCAGGCTTGAAGCTCTTGCAAGCTGAGCTTCATTGTAAACAATGTATAACAAAATCAAATTGGAAGCATGCTATTGTGATGCAGTGAAGAGAAAGTGAGTCTCTTATGTAAGTACATTTCTGTTGTTATCAGTCTGTATAAAGGACATCTTACATATGTTCATTTCCTTACTCTTTTACCCTTTTCAGTTGAAGGTATTTTTAGTGATCATGAAGTGTCTTTTGGGGGAAAAGTAAATTCAAAGAACCATGATCGAGTAGAACCCACAAACTCTAATGAACAGCTACTTAACATAGCAGTACCAAAGGGAGAGATCATCTTTCCCCAGAGAAGTCAAGTGCAGCAGCCTGAACATCTTCCTGACTCTGATAATAACTCCATGGTCTGTAAAGGATTTAACAACGAGGTGTTTATTGCCTTGGCCTCAATACAGAAATTGAAGTCCATGTAGACATGCACTATTGCCTGCTGTGGGGAGCCGCTATCAGCTCTGGATATTTGGAAAGGTGATCTACTAAATATTTGACTCTTTAAGCCCAACTAGTTTTTTTTTTATCTCAATATAAGTGTCAAATAGGAAAAGTTTCCTTATACTGAGAGCAAATTAAAGAAACCCAGCATGGAAAATCAAGTTTGTAAAAGGTCCGATGACACAACCATTACTGGAGTGTTTGTTATAAAAACAATTTTGAACACAAATAAATCTAGGTGACATCTACATAATTTAACAGTTTTCTTGGGAAAAGGTACTCTTAGATACTTACCTTGCTAAGAGCACAGTGAGGGTCTCTTAAGAGGAACATAGACTACTTTATGTTTCATGCTTACAGGCTATAAAAACCCTCTTATAGGATGAATGTTTCCTGGAAAATACTTGAACAAAAGTAAGACAAGTACTCTCCATTATTCTTGCCGTCTGAATAGGACAATGTCTACAGTCTCTGTTTAAGCTTTGCTGTACAACTTTTTCTATTATAAAATATTCACTTGTATTAAAAACTCAAATTTCTCCTTTAAATTGCTCTGTTCTTCACCTGGATCCAGGTACAAGACCAGGAAAAACAAACATACAAAATATTAGATAAATGCATTAAAGCCCATGTGCTGAATTCATGATTAAATTAACAATGGTTTTGTTAATATGGTTCATTATTTTCAGAGAGGTAAGAGCTTAGCCAAGCAAGACTGGCTACTGTGGCAGCTTTAGCATGGATGATGGAATGAAATAAAGTCTCAGAATGCTGAGATCTGCTTGAGTTTATATGTGGACAAGAAGGAATCTGAGCAAGAACTTTTGAATAAAGTCGAAGATGTGGAATTTCACAGAAGGAGTGGTGACACAGAACAAAGGTGCAAAACAACCAAAAATGCTAGTTATGCTTTTAGAAGTACAAATAAAGCCAAGCACAGGACTCATGCCTGTAATCCCAGGATGTTAGAGCTGCTGACAGAAGGATTACAAAAATCAGGCACAAATGGATTACAGAACAAAATAAAAATCAGAGCTCTCTTTTCCCTACAGAATGGAGGAATCAAGAAATATTTAGCTAAAAATATGGGATATGATAGCCAATAGAGGGTTGGAGCAACTCCTCTTCAGTCTACACCAAAGATATTTGTTACCCTCCAGAACATGACAATAAGACCCTATTATTGAAGACACCAGATACTTATGTTATAGAACATGGAAAAATCTGGCTGATATTCAAACAGAAGCTTTATGTCTACAGGCTAGGATTCTTAGTGCTATAAGGTACTATACATGAAACAGCTATGAACACTGTAAGGTGCACGAGCAGCCTACCTAGTAAGACATGTCTACTAGTGCACTGGTGCAATAATGGTATGAATGTTTTGGGAACAACCAACTGGCTTTTTCTTTTATTTTAATTTAAGGCCAGCTTCATGAGATGGAATCCATACTTAACACTGTCAATGAGGCCAAGAACTTGAGGCTAGGTTATGGGTCCCCAGAAAACACCTACTATTATTACTTTGCTAAAAGAACATAGTAACAGAATGATACCTACTGACATATTGCTATACCCAATTATGAGTTCACTGTTCAACTCTCATTAGGAAAGCTTCTTTTTCTAGTACATGGCAATTAGCACAGAAACCAACAACTGCAGAGAATTGGAGACTTTGGAACATTCAGCCCTAAATGGGATCTCTTTATCACAACACTCCCCTCAAGGCTCAATACATGCAGAAGAGAACATGAACAGATTTTAAGAGCAAAAGGTGTAAATGACGTTAAGGAAACGATATTTCCTTTGCACAACGAATACACATAAAAAAGCACAAAGACTGTAACATGAGAATAACCTGCAAAACTAAAGCTAAAATCCTAGGATAGAGAAGGGATATACATTCCCATCACTAGACAGGGATCTATTGCCATTAGATTGCTGTTGGGTTGTCTTCAATAAAATGACACCAGATATATACTACACATACAGAGCAGGCCCCATACTGACAAACTGGACTCCTTAATTTTCTTTGTTGGGGAAAAAGAACATGAAATTAAGAGGGTATTAAAGTGGAGGAATGTATGAAAGGAGTTGAGGGAAGGGAACAAGTTGAATCAAAATATACTATATGAGATTTTTAAAATGTAGATAAGGAATTACTGAGATATTAATAAGTTAATGTAAATGCTTCTGCATTTCACTGTAACAATTTTAACACATATCTATATTCACTGTAAATCTACGAGAGTATATATATATATATATATATATATATATATTATTTCTTATTTTAAGGTTTTTCAAATTCTATTAGCTTCAGGCTGCATGAAATGCTGATTTCAATGAAGGAAACACTATTAATTAAAATTCACTTAACTAGAAAATAATTACATTTCAACTTGAAATAGAGCTGGTTCTTCTCAAAGCATTTTTTCCCAACCATAACTACCAATTAAAACTCAGTGACAATTAGTTTCATCTCCAAAGAATAAATTTAGAGGAAAAAGATAAAGCACAATAAGGTCTCTAGAGAAAGCATGCCAAAAAGCAGCTAGACTAGTCTAAAAATAAAATACTCAAACTTCTCATTTGCCTAAAACCTGTGCCACTGGCTTTCTATTACAGGCTTGACAAAAGACTTATTTATTAAGTTCCTATGAAAACAAAATTTTACATTGTCCTTATCTTTTCTTTTCTTTAAATTTAACTATGGTTTCCAAATTGGCATGGCTATGAAACAATCTTCGGAGAAAAAGAAAAATTTAGTATATACTGTGCTATTTACCAAACTTAATATCCAAGGCAACAACCTACTTTTATTTTTAGGTGTTTTCTGTGATGGTTGTACTATGAGTAAAGGTACCCAGTGGTCATTTCATAGCTAACATACTCGACAAATACAATAAATAAGTAAAGCTAGAGTTGTGCATTCTACTAAGTCAACTGAACTACTTACCAAAGCAATTTGTAGAATGGCTGCAGCAGGAAGACAGGCAAGACAATCACACTTGAGATCAATTCTTGAAAGATTCAAAGTTTCTAAGTTATCAAAGCTAGAGGGAAAATGTTCTTCTAAATGTTATATTCCTGGTCCATTTTGTACCATCTAGCACTCAAAAACATAAATTAACAAAAAAAGATAGAAAGAAAACAAAAAGAAAAAGAAAGAAAGAAAAGAAAAAGAAAAAAAAATACAAGAAGAAAGAAACCTAAAAGCACAGGGTTCCACAGAGTTCCACAAGAGGAGTAAACCTCCACAAACTTCATATAGTCTGGGGCAAGCAAATGTAATATTTGCCATGACTAGCAACAGGCAGTCTTTGCTATTATTAATGCAGTCCAGCTGATAGGAACAGACAAAATTGAAAAAGGAGGAGAATGTGCTTTATCATCTGTAGCAGAATTTCAATTTTCTCTTTCATGTACAGTTGAATGCATTTTCTTTGCAAGCCAAAGACAGAAGATCTTGATTACTGTTGCAAGAATAATCTTAGCCTTTGTGTGAAGAAGATAGAGAAAATAAATAGTTTTTCTGGATGATGTGTCAGCTTGTGAACTTAGAAAACAAGATATATTCTTGGAGGTAAGGAAATTAAATTAGGGTAAATGGTAGACCCATTAAAATGACAATTGAAGGCTTATTTTGTAGTCCATGGCTGGCTTTCCAATTGTCCTCTATTTTGCTTCACCTCAGGGGCACAGACAACTGAACCAGAAACAAACAGGGTCAAGACAGGGGCAACTGTCTGGGAATACAGGTCACCCAGGCTGTAGGCCTTGTCATGAATTGTTAGCTATGCTGTAAAATTAAGGTTCTGAATCTGCTCTCTCCAGCTACCACCTTGTTTCAGATCTTTTCACACATGAAGAGACAGACACACATACACAGACACACAGACACACACACACACACACACACACACAGACACACAAAGGGGGAATGAAGGAAGGAGGTGAGGGTGATGAAGATGGAGAGAGAGAAAGTAACATTACATCTCCAGATTGTTTCTCACTTTTATCAACATTCTATTTTACCAACAATTCTGCACAATGTCTCAGTTGTACTCTTTCTCTGTAACAGAACACTCACCGTATGTGGGGTGTATTAGTTCTTTGAGTAACCTTAATTTACCTACATTCAACAAAGGCTTTTGTTTAAAAAAAATGGCAGATCACTGAACTTAGCAGAATCAGGAGACAAAGGACACACCCATCCACATGCTCTCATGTATCCCTCAAATAATATCTATAAATACCAACTCAACAAAACTCTCTCATCAGCTCTCCTGCTCAAATTAAGTGGCTCAGTCCCAAAATATTCGACAAAATCATGTGTAGAAGGTGAGCATGTTAAAAGGGGGTATTCGCATTGACAACAGGCTCAGGTTATGCCCAGTACGCACCTCACCTTTCTCTGGGAACACTATAAAGCAGATTAACAAAGATTTCCTAGATTTCATTTTCTTTCAACTCACATAAAAAAAATTAATACAGATAAGAACATTAATTTTACAACACTATTTCTTCAGGTTCCTTAACTGTGCTCCCAAGTTTGTGCCACCTTTTATTCTCTTAACCCTGTGTGTCTTTCTCAAAACTCTATCCTCTCTGACCTAGCTTAAAAGCCATTCTCATCTCAAGACTACTGAAGTGGTGAACTCTAAAACTTTACCTGTGCCCAACATTGCAATACCTTAGGTTCACTGTCTAGAAGAATTTCTGTTCCAAATATAGTCACTGGCCTATAGCCAAATAAATAATTTTCCCATTTCCCTTCTATTTGTATTGTTTTCTCTCTAATCAACAAGCTATTTCTAAATTACCTCATTCCCTCTACTCATAAATTGTCTATAAAAATTGTACTTCTTTAAATTCTCTGTTCTAAAAATACAAATTACATTAGACGTTCTTATCATTTCTTGTTTATATTATTCCAGTATTTTCCTAATTGGTCTT
This sequence comes from Arvicola amphibius, assembly GCF_903992535.2. Classification (NCBI taxonomy): domain Eukaryota; kingdom Metazoa; phylum Chordata; class Mammalia; order Rodentia; family Cricetidae; genus Arvicola; species Arvicola amphibius. The sequence continues at coordinate 31,724,536 of NC_052047.1, read as the reverse complement.
CCTGACTCTTATCTCTCCATATTCAATTTACCGTTGACTTATTTTCCTAAAGTACTTTTTCTTTTACTTTCCTGTTTAAAACCTGTGCTGATCTCACACTGCTAACAGCAACAAGTTTTGGTCTAACCAAGTACATTTGTTTAACTGGCATATATATATCCTATGCTCCGTGCTTATAGATTTAATCATTGAACCCGTGTTTCATATACTTAAGCTACTCAAAATCATATGTTTTTATTATATTACTTCATAAACATTGATGAATTATTCCTCTATCGATGGGGAAGAGTTAACCAGCACATGTTCAAGAAATGGAACCATCAAATCAGGTATTTATCAAAGGGAACTATTCAAATATACCAAGACATATTCACATCACAAAATATATAGCTATAAAAAAGCATGGGAAAATATCTACACAAACATGAATGCACATAGTTATATTACCATAAAGTTAATATGTAGCTAACTTTTAAAAGGGGGCACAGAGAATAGTAAAAGGTATTTCCTTAAATAAAAAGAAAAAGGAATTAGGACTATATGCCCATATTTGCATATATCTGTGTTTAAAAACATGACCAAGACAGAAAGTAAAGCCTCCTGGGCACCTGACCTATATAGCTCTGACTCAGAAGCCCAGACCGCTTTGGTCTGTGCCTGTCACTCGCAAATTAAACCATAAGCCTGTATTTAAAATAACTGCAAGAATTCTTACTGCAGAAGGTTGAAATGATATGAATTAACATTAATCAAATGGCATATATAGGACAGAATTAGGCATTTAATTATTATAAGGTTTTGGTTTTGGTTTTTGTTTGTTTGTTTGTTTGTTTTTAAGAAAAAGGGGGTGGGTCTAAATGAAGGCTACAGTGGCTGGTAGAGACACAAAGAGAAGACTTACCAAAATATACATTTTAGATCACTAGAGTTTGAAACACTTATATTCATGGTTCAAGATAAATAAATAATACATAAGTTTACAACTCTCTACCCATGGAATTAAATATAAAACATTCCTTAATCCTCAAACAGTATTCCATAAAGATTAGAAGCAAAAGATAAATGTTAACTACAGAAATGACATGTAGCCGGGCGGTGGTGGCGCACGCCTTTAATCCCAGCACTCGGGAGGCAGAGGCAGGCGGATCTCTGTGAGTTCGAGGCCAGCCTGGTCTACAAGAGCTAGTTCCAGGATAGGCTCAAAAAAAAAAAACTTCTGTCTCGAAAAAAAAAAAAAAAAAAAAACAGAAATGACATGTAAGTACTTTCGTTCCGAGTCTCACCAGGACGCAAGTCAGTTTCTATGTGCAATCACACAATCCAGGGCACGCCTGTCGGTGTGCTAATTTTTCGGTCGTGTTTTCATAACATCTAAGAGGAAAACGGATTCAGCACACTGCGGCCAGTAGGGATGAAATCTGAGCTTTGCCAGTCTTTCAGAAAAGTTTAAGTTTATCCTCAAATCACCTGATTTAAACTAAAGTACTTTTTTGGTCCTTAGAATTCCTTTTTAAAATGTCTTCATTTCCTCCCAGTTTCTGGTATTGTGTGGGTGCTACTGGTAGAAGACTCCCTGAAGCCCAGCAGCTGATCTCTAGTAGGCAGGCATTGCTACCCTGCACTTTCCTCTGAATAGAGGATCCCTCTGCTGAGGAAGTCAGCCTCGCAGGGAAGGTCTGACTTTCCTGCAAAACCTCTGGACAGACTCATGATGGGAGGCACAGCTGACGCTTCTGAAGCGGGTCCCCTATGTTCCCAAGGAGCATGAGCTCCTCTTTCATGTGTCCCTTCAGGCACTGACATTCAGCACTGAACTGCTCACACCACACGCTGAACTACTGCATTTTATGTAACAGGTCAGGACCGTGTCTGTAATTTTCAGTTTGTTCTGCCTTTCACCCACCCACCTTAATTTTCTAACTGCTTAATATTTAAGAAGCTGAGTACTATTAATGTGGTAGTAGCAAGGCTCTTGCCTAGCATTGCTGCAGTTTTCAGCTGCTTAGCTTATGGATTTCTTCCCCATCACATGACAAATTCATGCTTTGGTGAAAATGAATATTTCCTTCTGTGCCTTTTTCTAACTAGGACTTTTTGGTAACATACTATCTATATTCTTAAAGTCTAGTCTGCTCCATTATTAACAATAAAATAGCTTTATTTTGAGTTTACTAATCAAATACTCCCCACTGGAATGCATAATTACAAGGTATTTTCTCCTGCTAGATGACTAGTCCATCCAACATTTAACTTATAGCACAGCCTGGCCTCTTATATTAACTTTTGTAGCTAAGTCTCATCTTGACTCCTATGAAAATAATTTATCAAAACACAAAATGCATTTATATTCAGACTCTACAGTAACAACATACTTTGAAAATAACCTACTACTTTGTATACTCACAATTCTGCCTAGTCTTCCCTTTTGTATTTTTAGCTTTCTATTAGCTTACAAAGATCAGGTTTCTTTATGGCATTTTAATATAAACTTAGTTTTGATTGACAGTACTTTCTTCATTCCCCACCTCTGCCCTCTTTCCCACCTCTGTGCCCTTCAACCCTAAGTACCCCAATGCCCCCTTATGCTTTCATTCATTTTTGATTTACTACTCTCCTTGCCACCTCTCTTAAAGCCTTTTTTAAAAAAATAATCAGATTGGCCACTTTCTAGTTTCCTAGTCTTTAGCACAGTTTACTCCTGTGCTTATCTGAGTAAGAATGGCCCCCACAGACTCAACACATTTAAATGCTTAGTCATCAGAGAGTAGCACCATTTGAGAAAGATTAGAGGTGTGGCCATGTTGGAGTAGGTGTGGCCTTGTTAGAGGAAGTGTGTTACTGGGACTGGGCTTCGAGGCTTCCAAAGTCCATGCTAGGCCCAGTCTCACTCATTCTCTCTGCCTGTGGATCAAAAAGTAATTCTCAACTACTTTTCCAGCACTAGGCCTGCCTGCATGTTGCCATGTTCCCTGCCATGATGATAACGGCTAAACCTCTAAAACTGTAAGCAAGCCTCCATTTAAATGCTTTCTCTTATATGGCCACAGTGTTTCTTCACGGCAATAGAACAGTGGCTAAGACAATGTCCAACAAGATACACATATTTAGCAATTAGGAGGCAGAATCTGCATGTGAGAGAGAACATGCAGTATTTATCTTTCTGAGCCTGGTTTTCCTCATTTAATATAATGTCTTACAGTTCAATCCATCTTCCTGCAAATGCCATGATTTTATTTTCCTTCATGGTTGAATAAAGGTCTATTGTCTGTATGTTCCATGTTTTCATTATCCATTCATCTTTTGACAGATAACAAGGCTGATTCTACTTATACTGGATTATGAAAAGAGCATCAATGAACATAGATAACAAAGTATTTTTATGGCTGCTTATATATATGTCAGGATAAAGCTTAGCTGGGTCATACGGAGTTCTACTTTTACAACTCTGAGGAGCTTCCCCACTAATTTAGATAGTGGCTGTACTAATTTACACTCTCAACTCAATGACTAAGATCGCTCAGAAAAATAAAAACTGCTTTGAAATCAAATCCCACTAGTTGGAAAGGCTGTCATCAAGAAAACAAATGACAATGGAACCTGGGGAGAATGAGGACAAGGGAACCTTTATTTTGCTCTCTTTAAGAGGTAGATCTAATAGCTTCTAACTTCAGTCCCTACCTGTGACCTCGTATGGCCTTTCTGGTTTTACAGAAAGTGCTTTTGTTTTGTGAAATTTTATAGAAATTTAACTGGCATATCCCAATCATTTTACTTTTGCTGGATGGTTTTTACTTTTTGGCTCTTCATGGGGTCCACCACCCAGCTACAAAATAAATCATACATAAAAATCTATTCTTACTTATAAATGCCCAGCCTTAGTTTGCCTTATTTCTAGCCAGCTTTTCTTAAATTATCCCGTCTATCTTTGGTCTCTGGGCTTTTTCCTTTTCTTCTGTAAGCTTACTTAGACTCTTACTCTGAGGTAGCTGTGTGGCTGGAATCTAGTCCCGGCATCCTCCCCTCCTTGTTCTCTTGCTCCTCCCAGATTTTTTCCTCCAATTTATTCTCTCTGCCTGCCACCCCGCCTATCCTTTCTTCTGCCTGTCTATTGGCCGTTCAGCCCTTTATTAGGCCAATCAGGTGTTTTAGACAGGAAAAGTAACACAGTTAAACAAATGCAACATATCTTTGCATCATTAAATGTTTCATAGCACAAAGGCAATATATCTTAAAATAATATTTGACAAAATTTTACAAAGAAACATTTGGTTTTCATTTTGCAATGAAAAAAATATTTTTAAAATAAAAATTATCATAAAATATGTGGAAGCATTAATGTTTCCTTAGAGAACTTTCTGAATTTTCTTGTATATAAATACCTCCAACATGGGCTGATTTGAGATCAGTCTTCTGTTTCAACCAAACAGCCACTGAGCACCGCCCTTTCCCAACACTCGTTACATAGCGACACCAAAACTCATTCTTGGGTCATCTCTATTACTTTTATTTTTTCCCTAAAAGAAGCAATGTTCAGGGGCTAGAGAGATGGCTCAGAGATTAAGAGCATTGCCTGCTCTTCCAAAGGTCCTGAGTTCAATTCCCAGCAACCACATGGTGGCTCACAACCGTCTGGATTGGGGTCTGGCGCCCTCTTCTGGCCTGCAGACATACACACAGACAGAATATTGTATAAATAATAAATAAATAAATAAATAGATAAATAAATAGATAAATATTTAAAAAAGCAATGTTCCTCTAGTTCACATATGCATTGCTTATGTTCTTCCATTGCTGTATATCAATACTGAAGAACATTTTAAACTATTTGAGTGTGTCCAAATCCTATGAAAAACTCAGTATCAGAACCATTCGAATAGCTTTTTACTTGCTTGCCCAGTTACAAGTTTTGTGATAATTTTCACCAGCTATTATCATCAATTTGCTAATGTGTATTATATTCTTTTCACATGACTGCTCCTTAGTCCTTATAAAACTAACATCAGATAACTAGTTTGATATCTCAATGCACCGCCTGTGCTAGAGTAAGTATGGATTTCAATAATCATAATTAAAGTTGGAGTTCATGGAATTATCAAATGCAAAGCCAATTTAAGGTTAAGAGCTTGGGGCAACCTTAAAACCTATACAAACAAGTCCTATATGTTCAAGGTTTTTCGACTATACTTCTCTCTTTTTGCTGAATAATAGACAAAATAATAGAAAAGTAAAGCAGAATATGAGTCTGTTTTCTAGACTACCTGCTTATGCTTGACACTTAAGTAGTTCAGACAGATACTCCTGATGTAGCAAAAAAGAAAAAGAAAACAGAAAACAAAAACAACTTTGCATTCTAAAATGCATTCATACAAAAATAAATCTGTCATCACGTCTTTGTCTCATACAAAGCTACTTTAAAAAATAACTGGGCCGGGCAGTGGTGGCGCATGCCTTTAATCCCAGCACTCGCGAGGCAGAGGCAGGCGGATCTCTGTGAGTTCGAGGCCAGCCTGGTTTACAAGAGCTAGTTCCAGGACAGGCTCCAAAGCCACAGAGAAACCCTGTCTCGAAAAAACCAAAATAAATAAATGAATGAATGAATGAATGAATAAATAAATAAATGAAACTGGTACCGATTTCTTGGTCAGGCCCAGGAGCTGAAGAAGTTTAGGACCCATTTAATATGGTTGTCTGTCGCGCCTCAGTGGACGGCGCTAGCTGCGCTCTCAAAGCTCACTAGCTCTAGCCCTTTTTCCAGACCAAGACCCCCAAGCTTGACTTTACAGAATAGCAGCTTCTATTAAAACAGCCACTCCTCGGCGGACACATCACCCTGTGCAGAACACAATTCCTAACTAAGTTGTTAACGCGCCACCTCCCGCGGAAACTGCGGCAGGGTATAGCAGGTCCAGCCTCCACCAGTGTTCAGAAGTCGCTCTCTGCGGCCGAAGCTAGCCTGGGCTAGCAATGGAAGAAACAGACAGACCGTTTCCACAAACAAAATAAAGTGACTGTCATGACTCTGCAACAGCGAATTTTCCTTCCGTCCTCACTCTACGTCCTAAGATGCTGGACGGTGAAGGAAATCCAACACAAACCGTCTCTTTTCTCTCTGGGAAAAAAAGCCAAGCAGTTACCCAAGAAAGCTCCCAGCAGCGGTCTGCAGCCAGTTATTCACGAGTAGAGATGACCTCTGCGAACTACAGATAAAACCGAACCCCGAACAGGACTCACCAGCTACGCCACAGGCACAATCCAGAAGAAAATGTCGCTGAGGCGAAAGCAGTAACCGTCAATATCGCACTTCCTGTGGCAGCTCGGGCCCTCGAGGACAGGAAGGGGCGTACACCATGAGGCACTTCCTGTGGCAGCTCCGCCCTCGAGGACAGGAAGGGGCGTACACCATGAAGCGGCACCTTCCAAACTGACCAATCAAATGACCTCATTACATCCACAGGCAGTGCTGTGGCATCAAATTCCCCATATGATGAAGCACATTGCTTTTCTTGTTGGCATTCTTCTCTTCCAAGCCATGATATTCTCTAGCATGCCCAGAATCTTTCTCTCAATTATATATTTATGCCAATTAGCTATGAGGGAACATTGAGATTTCCTCCAAAGTTCCTTATAGCTATCTGACCTCACTGATTTCAATATGCTGATAATGGTTGATAAAATAATCTTATGATCGAGATGGTACTTTTGAAAGGCAAAGTGGCAAAATCATTATTTAAAATTCTAGGGGTGCTGGGCAGTGGTGGCGCACGCCTTTAATCCCAGCACTCGGGAGGCAGAGGCAGACGGATCTCTGTGAGTTCGAGGCCAGCCTGGTCTACAGGACAGGCTCCAAAGCCACAGAGAAACTCTGTCTCGAAAAAAAAAAAAAAAAAAAAAAAAAAAATTCTAGGGGTATAAGGTTTGAGGATGAGACCACAACAAACCCAATAAAAAGTATAACGAGCCGGGCGGTGGTGGCGCACGCCTTTAATCCCAGCACTCAGGAGGCAGAGGCAGGCGGATCTCTGTGAGTTCGAGGCCAGCCTGGTCGACAAGAGCTAGTTCCAGGACAGGCTCTAAAAAAGCTGCAGAGAAACCCTGTCTCGAAAAACCAAAAAAAAAAAAAAAAAAAAAAAAAAAGAGTATAACGAACTCAGTGACTTTGCAAACAAAATTATTTCTAAATACTAAAATACTATAATAATATTAATGGAAAAATCTTAAAATTCCTATGTTAATAAGTTTAAAATATTAGCAATTATTGGCATGTATCACTGCATTTTAGCTAATATGTTAGCTTTAAAGTCTCTAATATTGTCACTAATACTTTCTGGAAAGCATATTTTGATATTGTGTTATGTATTTTGAAATTCTTTTTTTTTTTTTCTTTTTACGTTTTTGAGACAGGGGTTCTCTGCAGGTTTGGAGTCTGTCCTGGAACTAACTTTTGTAGACCAAGCTGGCCTCAGAGTCACAGAGATCCGCCTGCCTCTCCACTCTGAGTGATGGGATTAAAGGCCTACGCCACCAACGCCCCAGAGTTTTGAAATTCTTAAAATTATCTCTAGTGATGGTTTGGATGATAATGGTCCCCATAGGCTAATAGATTTGAAGACTTGGTCCTCAGTTGGTAGAACTGTTTGTAAAGCCTTAGGAGTTGTGCTGTGGCCTGGTTGAAGGACGTGAGGCTTTTATTTGAGGAGGTTTGTCGAGAGGGGTTTTAAGGTTTCAAATCCCACCTATTCCCTCCATTCCCCAACAGCATTCCCTTGCTCCTACTTGCAGGTTAAAATGTAAGCTCTATTATTAGGTAAATTTTGAGGTTTCCATTTGATGTGCAAGGAGCTTAGAAATTGGCAATACATTTTATAACATAAAAAGTTGGATAAATTGATAAATCAAAAATCCCTAGATCTCTGAGAGCAGTGATATCAAACAGCTGTCAATCAAATTGGAGAGACAGACTGATGCAGAGAATCTGAGTTTACTGGAGCAGAAATCCCATGGGAACCATGTCCAGGGTAGCAAACACAGCACGATAGTGATGAATTACTTAAACCTCAATGGGGACAAGTACGAGTGTTAAAAAGTTCAAGCTGAAAGTCATACGGAGACTGACATTTCTATTGAGTTTTACTTCTTTCTTTTATTTTAATTTTTTAAAGAAAATAAACTATCTTCCTTTGTTATACACACCAATCCAAGTTTCCACTCCCTCTTCTCCTCCCATCCCCTCCACCTACTCCTGCACACATTATCCACTCCACAGAGGGGATAAGGCACATTGCTTTGGGGAGGGTTCAAGGCCCCATTATATCAAATCTGAACAATGTATCCATCCAAAGAGAATTGGTTCCCCAAAAGACAGTACAAGCAGTAGGGATAAATCCTGGTGCCACTGCCAGTGGCCCCTCAGAGTGTCCCAGCCATGCAACTGCCAACCACATTCAGAGGGACCAGTCTGGACCCAAACCTGTTCCTTCCCTGTCTGGCTGGAGTTGGTGAGTTCCCATCAGCTCAGGTAAACTGTTTTCAGTGGGTGTTCCCATCATGGTTTTGAGCTCTTTGCTCATATTCTCATTCCTCCCATTCTTCACCTGGACTCGGGGAGGGAGCTTTGTCCAGTGCTCCGATGTGGATCTCTGCCTCTGTTTCCATCAGTTGCTGGATGTAGGTCCCATAGTGATATTTAAGATATTTATCAGTATGATTACAGGGCAAGGCCATTTCGGGCACCCTCTCCTCCACTGCCTAGGGTTTTAGCTGGGGTCGTCCCTGTGGACTCCTGGGAACCTTTCTAGAGCCGGTTTCTTGCTAGCCCCAAAATGGCTCCCTCAATCAAGATATCTCTTTCCTTGCTCTCATATCTATCCTTCCTCCATCTTTTTATCAGCTAAGTCGTCCATTTGTTTGGAAATGTAATGAACTATTAATTTTGAGGAACTGTGGTCCATACATGGTTTTTAAAACTTCAGAAAGGGTGTCATAATGACAAGTCTGGCCTTCAGTTCACTATACTGGCCAAAGTCAGGATTGCACTTACTCTCCTGCCTCTGTCTTCCAAATGCAGATATTACAGGTGTGCAGAACCATAATAAATGGCTTTATAAATACTCCTAGCAAGAAAATTATTGTTACCTTTGGACTCGTGAGAAATATAGCATAAAATATGTAGTTATTATATTTGTTTATGTTTCCTTTTTATTTGCATAACTAAAATTATTGTATATTATAAACATATTTAAAGACAAATATATCATACATATTAGCCACAAATACTATATATTAAGTATTTTTTTAAAAAATATGTAAGCTTTCAGCTACTACTCCAGCCCCATTCCTGTCTGCTGCTATGGTCCATGTCTTGATAATTATGAACTCTAATCCTCTGAAACTGTATGCCCAAAATAAAAGGTTTTCTTCTTTGAGTTGCAATTGCCATGGTATTTTATCACAATAATAAAAAAATAACTGAAAAACCATCAATCTTCTTAAATTGTTATGGTTCTGGTGTCATTCAGAAATTCATTAATCTTACTCAAAATTTAATTTTATTTTTTAAAAAAAGGCATTTAAAAAAATGGCCAGGACCAAACCAGAGAGTTTTGTAAGTAAGGTCTCAGCTATTGTTAGTCCAAAGATTTTAAAGGCAAAAAACCCCGACAAGATTACATAGATGTTGCCTACCTGTAGGCAATGTCTAATTTTAACATATGTGTCTCATGGTTGTCTTATTCATCTTTTTAAGCAGAGAAAACAAGTTTGATTACAAACACACAAATAGCAGTTAGTCTTATGATCTATTTTGGAGAATAGCAGATTTTACAAGATCAGTCAATTTAAGAACAGTCTTCAACATCTGGAACAAAGGGGAGTAGGCTGCTGGGGTAAAACCTGTACTAATTAGGGGCTTCCACACTAAAGGCATTTTTTTCTGCCTTATGGTCTCTTAAGAATAGTAAGTCTAAACTTTAAGTGTAGTGTTAACCATCACAAAATGTGTACTTTGTGGTTGATATATATGAACTTATTTAAATCGTCAATTTAATTTTCATTGTAAATGACATTTTACTCTCTAAAGTATGTTAATTTTTAGCCCTGTATCCTCATAACTTTGCCTCTATTGGGAGTATTTATCTTCAGACATATTTATAAACTTTGTATTATTTACAATGCACTTGAAGACAGTCTTCAGTTTTCTTCCCATAAATTGGACAAAATTATGTGGTAAACCATTAATATACATAGTTCTATAGTTTTTTGTGCATTGGTTTAGTAAGAAAAGAGTAAGAAAAAGGAGGAGGATTCTCACAGCTGCTAGCAACACAAAAAGCAAGATTGAGGTCTCACAACATCTATCCAGATAATGAAGATTAGGACACAGTTGAAGACTGGAGTGCTTTCCTACTGTTATAAGTCACTGGGACTGATTCCTAGTACAAGGGAATCACATACAATTCTGTAGGATGAGGTGGCTCATAACTGTAACCCCAGTACTCAAGAGGCTAAGGCAGAAGGATTATCCTCCAAGTTTTTCCACAAGCTTGGGCTATTCAGTGAGATTCAGATGAGCCTGAGCTGGGATACAAAGTAAGCCTCTGTCTCAAAGGGGGAAGAGGGAGAAAGGAAAAACTAAGTGAAATATGGGGCAGACTGGGAAGCCAATGATAATAATACTGGGACTTGTCTCTACTGCATGCACTGGCTTTTTGGGATCCTATTCTATTTAGATACATACCTTCCTAAGCCTGGATGGAGGAGGGAGGGCCTTGGACTTCCCACAGGATAGGGTAACCTGCCCTCTCTTAGGACTGGAGGGAAAGGGGGGACAGCTAGAGGGAGGTGGGAGGAGGAGAGGAAGTGGAAATTTTGAATGGTATTATTTATAAAGTAATAAAAAAAGAAAAAAGGAAATAAAATTGAAATGTCACTACAAATGAGAGCAATCTCAGGTGGATATTTGATTTTAAATATTGGAATTTATAAGTAAGTGAAATGTTCTATTGGTCATATTCTTGATCAAATCTTGGTGTTTTTTAGCTAAGTCTCTTTTGTTTTATTTTATCAATAAAGATTTAAGAACCGAGAAAAAAAGAAAAAAAAAGAAATCTACATCGTCTGCCAGGGATGGTGGCACACACATATAAAAACAGTACTCAAAATGAATATGCAAATATTTCCGCAACTTTTACTGCTACCTGGGTCTACATAGCAATAGGCTAGCCAGAGACGCATGGGATGCTCTGTCTCAAAAACACAAAGGAAAAGAAAAAGAAAATATGTGTAGACTCTAGCTTGAAGAAAAAATCCAAATTTAAAAGCACCTTTCATTCCATTTTCCTAGATTTTTTTTTTGTTTTCTAGTATCGTCTTCCAAAACAAAAACAAAAATCAACAAACAAAAACAAGAACAAGAAACTCAACTATTTTGCTGCTTCTTTTGCACATTGTCCTGTGGTTTTGAATACTTATTGCCAGTCAACAATGCACCAAACAAAAGGGAGCAATAATCTGGGATATGTTTCTGAGGCTTTAATTATGTACTGATTATAATGTTAACTATACAAAGATCATTTTACTACCTTGGAGTAAAATATAGAGTAATAGATTCTAAACTTAATAGAAATATTTCAACTGTCAAAAAGATGTGAAAATACAGCATTCAATACATGAGCTGCTGAATTAAAGATATCCATATATATATATAGTGATTAAAGATATCCATAATCCTTTGATTTTCTTTCCATTGCAGTGAGATCTATATCTCTTTTCTTTGAATGAATTTCACCAACAGAAAACGACAGAAGTTAGTAACCATGTATGTGCTAGTCACTGAATTCTAGCTATATCTGTTGCTTTTCCTTGAATCAAAAGGTTGCCCTTACTTGGGGGAGGCGAGGGGCAGCTGCCAAGGAAGAAGACTGATTTCTGAGACTGCCATGTCATGAGAAATGCAGACTCGAAGAACCTTCCAGATGAGCTGTAGACCAACAATGAAAATACCATTCTGTTCAAAACGTTAAATTGCAGGGAAGTTTATTAAATGGCAGAAGATACACAGAATAAGGATCAACATTTACTGGGCACATCTTTGTGCACATCCCTTGACAAACAAACTCCTAGAAAGTTACACAGTAAGCATCAAAATCACCTGAGTGATAACCATTTTTGATTTATGGAAAGATTAATCAGGAGCAAGATTAAAGGATATACCAAAAACCACACAATGATAAGTATAATGAATCTCAAGCCCTGGATCAGCAGTATAACAATCTACCTCTTTATAGAAACTACATTGCTATCTTACAAAGCCAAATGATAATACTCACAATATTATGTTTGTTTCTGAGTATGTTTTACTAATAATTTATGCTAACTTGAGTCAAATTATTGGATATAATTGCGTGTGTGTACATAACATGAATGCATTGTAAATATCCAAAACTAAAATTGGTATTATCAATATAAAAACCACTTGATTTGTAATTATGTGACTATGTATCGGAAATGTTCAAATGCAATTAGGTGCAAGCAGTGATATCTAACATTGGCATCACATGTGTATGATCAGTTGCTTACACGGCTCAGACTTGTCATTTCTCTCAAGAGAGAAACTCAAAATCTTCTGATAAAATGAGTCACGTGTCTATCGCTGCATCCTCATACCATATTATAAGCATAGACAATGGTGTCTGAAACCACAATGTTGGGAGATTGAAAGTAAAATAAAATACAAAATTTGCTTTTATTCTGCTCTTGGAATGTTCATAACCAAGAATTGTTAGGAAATCATCCAAAGGAAGGCATGCTAATACAAGAAATGCAACAAATCATGATGAAAAATTGAAATGTTAACTTTGCTTTTTATGCCTTTTAACCTCAGAGTGGATTTGTCCTTTATTTTTGTTTCCACTCATTCAATTATTGTCTTTTAAGTTCTTTTCATACAATAGTAAAAGCTCCACTTATATTCTCAGAAAATTATTTCTTACCAATCATATATCAAGTAGATTAAGTGGATGATTGAGTTTTATGTTTATACCTATTAGTCTAACACCACCAAATAAAATTATCTCAATCAACAATAATTTAATAAAGTCCTCAGGAGCACTATAATAAATGTCTATACATGTAACTACTCATCAAATTTTATTTCAAAATTATCTATACTATCCAAGTGCAGAATGCTTCTAAGTCAATGCATGATCACTGTTACAGGTTTGCAAATTTATCAGCACATTTACCTGACAAATGTAAATTCTTACATGGTATTAAGGACTGGAATCTTCCCCGAGATGCTAATATGTAATAAGTTTATTTTATTTTCTGAATCCTCTCACCAAGGGACAGGTAAATAAAACTGCCAAAAATAGAAAATGTGTATTATTTATCTTCTCAAAGCTGTAAATGCCTATATCTGTAGTGGCATTTCATTTGTATTTTAATAAATAATAATAAATAATAAAGCTTGTCTGAAGATCAGAGAGCAAAGCAGCCCCAGTGGTCAGCCTTACAGACCAGGCAGTGGTAACGCACACATTTAATCCCAGTAGCCACACTAGTTGCCATAGAAACCAGGCTCTGTATGCCTTTAATCCCAGTGATGCATACCTTTAATCCCAGCCCTAAACGGGATTATAAAATGGGAGGAGTTAGACCTCAGACACAGTCTCATTCTGAGATTCCTGAAGACAGGATCACCAATTTGGACTGAGGTAGGGGTAAGAGCCAGTGACTGGCTGCTTTACTCTTCAGATTTTCAAGTTGAATCCCAACTTCGCTCTCTGAGTTTTTATTAATCATACATCATACCTCAGTTTTTATTATGCATATTTCAATATCTGCCAAAATTTCCAATAAATCCTATAACTTGGATTATAGATAAATTATAAATTATTAAGGCAAAACATAAAAATATTGATTAGACATAGTATACACTTTCAAATTGGAAATATAAAATTAGACTTTTTGTTTCTTTTACAGAATTAAGTATAATTCTTAAAATGTATCTATAAAATGAATGATAATGCTTACATAATACAGGTCAGTTTTAGAATTTATCAGAAATTTCATCAAAATTTTACATTAAAACATGCTGGATGATATTGGTGAGTCTATTAATTAAAATTTTTAAATACTTTGGTTACATACCCTGGCAAATAATTAAAATATTGGTGATTTGATTCTGTGAAGTCATTTGTCCCATTTAGCAATCAACTCACCTCAAATTGTAATTATTCAGCTCAAATGGTCACTATGCTAGAATCCTTTTTGTCATCAGACAAATTGGTATATTGATATTAATCTTATTAAATCTCTGAAATAAAGATGTGATGTTGAAGAAAATGTTTACTTATCATTCGTTGAAATATAGAACTTTATGAATTTTAGGAGAAAGTATAGTAACAATCATGAAAGTTCGCACAAGAATATATAGCCAGAAAAAAAAATCAAACTGAACTCCCCTAGATATAATCACATATATTCTCAGCAAGTGGAGACACTACAGATATCCAAGAAGCTTCCAGCAACAGTAGAGAAGGAGAGAAGCAATCGAAGCAAAGCATTTTTCTTGACAAGTCACAAAGTAAGGTTGCACAGGTTATATCCAGAGAAATTTCATGTAGCCTGATGGGTAAATCATTGAATAGATGAAGTGATAGCTCAAAGATGACCAAATGATCTCGAGATGGATTGTGTTGTCACTGAATGTCACAGTGAGTGATTCATGTTTTATCTCATTTGATGGAGAACTGCCAGCAATTCTAAGGCAAGTGTGAAATGAGCAGAAAAGTGCTTTAAATATAGTATGACATCATTCTGTAGAATGGGTAAGTCGAGAACAATGAGATCAAGAAGACTGTAAGAAGGTCAACTCTTGAGCAGAAATGCAGGAAGGAACTGAGTAATGGAAAATAGATTGAATATCACTCAACTTTTATGACGAACGCTAGCATTTTAGGTCTGTTCTTTGAGGGAGGTATTTGAATAATTCAGTTAGCACAGTCCCTAAAGGGCATTTTCAATTCTATGTATAGTTTATTCTTAGAGTGACCAGGAGGCATAATTCTATTCACAATTCAATCTTTTCCAAAATAAAGGGTAATAGCTTTTCTCCCTCACAGTTGCCTTTTTATTTTCTTTTGGAATGGAAGAAACATTAAACCTATTCTTATTTATGATTAAAGAATGTATTTTTCTCATTTAGGGAGAAGCATTATCTATTATACAATGTAGTAAGTGGTTTTAAAAGTATACATTTGAAAATACACAAAAATAGAATGTATTCACCTTTTCCTTTTAACAAGCAGGAGAAACACGGGTTTTTTTGTATTTTTTTCTCTGTGACAGTAAAACCACAGACTAAGAAGGAAATAATTTTAGCGTCAATCTTTGTTTAGTCTTTGTTTAAATTAAGGGGGCAGTGGGAAAAACAGGAAACATAAATAAGAAATGTTGCAGTAGAATGCCAATAGATACATTCTTTTTTTAAAATTATGCATCTATCGCTCTTCTCAACTGAAACATGCTTGTGGGACTTTTCACAATACTATTATTAGGTAAAATACTCCTAATAATAAGCCTTACTTAGTAAAGAGTACAACTGATTAGCTTTTATCTAAGCACTAATGATAAAAATTTGATGGAGGAGTGAGGAAGCAGTTTGGAGAGAAATAACTGCACCCATATTCCCAAATATTGTTTATAAATGTTCTTTTACATTTAAAGGGGGTATGATATAGATATGAATAATTTGCATTGGTATGGATTTTAAGGTCAATTTTGTTATACATATATGTATTTCTGATCTTGATTTAGCTATTGTGATTGTGTAGTTCATTTTAAAATGTAATATATAATTAGGAAATATAGGATGTTAATTGATAATCATCAGTAATAGTCAAGCTTATAGTCATGTTAGTAAGATTTTCTAGATATATAGAGATATATTTCAGTTAGATAGGCATTCTTCATATCTTTCAAAGGCTACAGAACATGGCATTTAAGATGTTTTAATAACTTAAGGCTTTTCATGACAATGAGACACATCTGCTCCTGGCAGCACCAATCTACTTCAAGAGGAAGATGGGCATCAAAGAGGCTCCTTATGGAGTTTGATAGCCATTTGGGCAAGAAACTGCTTTTGCCTGGACTGTTGCATAAACTGGACACAAAGAACCCACAGAGAGAGGACTACTGAACTTGCCTAAAGGTGAGATGGTCTTTCGGGGTTCCTGATTCGTGAAAGAGTCTGCTAGACGTTCTGCAGGACACAGCAGAAAGTGACTGAACTGTTTTTGGAATTTCCTGCTTCATGGAAATGTCTGCTGGACACTATGGGCCTGAAGGCCGAAGATGGATGCCCCAACGGTACAGAGGAACTTTCGGTGACTGTCCAGGTAGTAGATGTCTCTGTCATTTCTAGAGTTTGGAAGTTGCTTATTTCTTGTTTACTTAGGTAATATTATATCCTTCTGGAGTCTTTGATGGAGTTGAAGAATGGTTCAATAGTTATAGTTTTCCTTAGTTATGATAAAAGATAAAGTAGATCTAAATATTGTAACTATAATTCTTGCTTGATAACTGTTTTTGTTATATGTAATTTTACTATGTTAAAGTGAAAGCCTTTCTTTTTTGTTTTAACAGAAAAAGGGGAAATGATGGAGGATTTTCATTGGTTAATAAAGAAACTACCTTGGCCCTTTAACAGAACAGAAAATTAGGTAGGCGGAGTAGACAGAACAGAATTCTGGGAGAGAGAAGGCAGACGCTTCAGGCAGTCTCTATAGTCAGTCGCCATGCTTCTCCTCTCCAAGACAGACACAGGTTAAGATCTCTTCTGGTAAGCGACTACCTCGTGGTGCTACACAGATTACTAAATATGGGTTAAAACAAGATTAGAGAATTAACCAATAAGATACTAAAACTAATGAGCCAGACAGTGTTTAAATGAATACAGTTTCTGTGTAATTATTTAGGGTGTAAAGCTAGTCGGGTGGTGGGACGCAGCCCCACTGCTCCATCTACAGAAAATTCATAAATTGGTTTGCCTAGAATGCCAAAATGATTGAAAATTATTATGGGTGATATTATTTTACATTATTTTACATTCACCAGAATAAGATGAAAGGGATAACATTTAAGGATTCATAAAGTGAGATGTATATTTGACATCAGTAAAATATGCCATAATTTAATATCAAGAAGTTGGTGTAATTTTCTTCTGTGAGATATTAATTTTGAAAAATACAAAGGATTAAGTAACATTGTAAATACATTCACAATTATCAAACCACCCAGGGCTTATGTTCAGAATCAAGAGACAGGCAATAAACTTAAGCATCCAATTAGTCGGGAATAAGATTGACCTTTGACAGTTACACTGCTCTAAGCATGAACTGTGTATAAACTACACAGCTGTGAAACTATGGAAGACTAAAATAAATATGCACATAGTATAATTTAAGCAATGGAAAGGTCATTATCCTAATATATCTTCTATAATTTTTTCTCACATTTCTACTTATGCTTGAATATGTGGATAGGGGAAGAATGTAAATTTTTGGTTTCCAAATACTGCATCATCATTTACTTACCTGTTTATATTTGTGCATATATATATATATATATATACATATACATACATACACACACACACACACACATACACACACACACACATATATATATGTTTAAGTGCATGTATGCAATTTTGCATGTAGATGCCTACAAAAGGATCAGATGCCTTAGCACTGTGGTTCTTGATGTGCGCTCATACTGTGACCCTTTAACATAGTTCCTCATGTTGTGGTTATAAAATTATTTCATTGCTACTCCATAATTGTAATTCTACTACTATTATGATTTTTTTTTTTTTTTTTGGTTTTTCTAGACAAGGTTTCTCTGTAGCTTTGGAGCCTGTCCTGACTGGAACCAGCTCGTGTAGACCAGGCTGGCATTGAACTCACAGAGACGGGCCTGCCTCCCCAGTGCTGTGATTAAAGGCATGTGCCACCACCGCCTGGCCTGTTAGGAATTGAAATGTAAATATGTGGTGTGCACGATATCAGATATGTGATTCCCAAAACGGTTGTGATCCACAGATTGAGAGCCACTGCCATAGAATTAGAGATACAGGCAGTTGTGAGTTGCCCAACACACACAGTTGCTAAATATTGAACTCTGGCTGGGCAGTGGTGGCATGTACCTTTAATTCCAGCACTCAAGAGGCAGGTGGGTCTCTGTGAGTTTGACACCAGCCTGATCTACAAAGCAAGTTACAGGACAGCCTGTTACATAGAAAAACCCTGTCTCAAGACAAACAAATAAACAAACCAAAACTGAGCTCTGGTCCTCTGCAAGAGCAACAAATTCTTTTCACCTAGAAGCCATTTCTCCAGTGATTACCTGTGCTTTTCTACTATAAACATTAAAAATAAGAAGCAGGCATTTTCTAAGGAGTATTCAAGTCCATTGGAAATAGTGTTTTATAAGCAATATTTCCTCAGAAATTAAATACTTGTATAGGTATAAATCATATAATAAAATGGATATACATTTTAAGTATGAAAGCTTTAAGTAAAATTGTCTTACTAAGGTAGAATGCCATACAGAACTACTTAATACAAAAATTACAGAAGGGTTTATTATATATTGTCATTTAAGTTTACAAAGCAATGATAATGCTCATGCAAGCATATGCTTTATTAATTTCTATTTGTATATAGAAAACTCTGTGTGTGTGCGCGCGCGTGTGTGTGTGTATTATAGACAGCCTATGTCAAATATTCTTTCAAGTCACATATCTTGCTTAAAATGTAAAATAAAAAATTCCTGAGTGATGTTTTCTTTAAGAAATAATTGTATCAGCCCATTGCATCTAAAACATTTATATACTATGAGATGTTTAAAAAAAAGTAGATGTGTTGTTCCAAGTGGTTCAGTTCACAAAATAATTGATAATAAATATGAAAAATCATAATTTTATACAATTAAAAATTGATATTATTCAAGTCTCATAAATTGACTATGTTCTTCGGAGTTAAGTTTAAATTATAGGTTGATCACTTTATTTTAGTCATTTTGAATCTTTCCCTTGGTTTAAGCCAGTCAGCAATAAACACACCCTGAGAGTGAGGGAGAGAGGAAGAGAGAGGGGGAAGTGGGAGTGAGGAGTGAGAGAGAGACAGAGAGAGTGAGGGAGGAAGAGAGAGAGAGAGAGAGAGAGAGAGAGAGAGAGGAGAAAGGGGGAGAGAGAGAACAGATTACAATAGTAATCAAAACCACAGAATAAGAAATTGTTTACTTTTTAATTTCAGAGTAGCTATAATAGATTCTTAAATTCTTCTTTCTTGTCATATTTCCAACAGTTAAAGCTTGTCAGATCTGAAATCTCCCAGATATTATTGATCATGTAGGCAATTACAGGCCAGTAAAAAAGTAGAGCTGTACTGACGGCAGTGGCTCACATGTGAAGTATTGTATCAGACATACGACTATGACCAATTTAGTAGAAGGAAAGTCATAGCCATAATAAATTGTTAAGATAAAAAATCTCCAAGTTATACATTTGATGTTTTAAATTAAATAGAAAAAATGATTTAGAATACAATGTTTTATATTTTAGTGATTTTGGAGTTTAGTTTCTAGCATTTATCTTAAAATATAAATATATGTGATTACATTTTACTGAATTTATATCCTTACTATTGCTTTAAGAGACACATTTTCAGTGAGATATTGAGGCCTGAGTTATTTTTATGGAAGGAAGCTTTTACTTTTCAAGTTCTCCACAGTTTTGTCATTAAAGTAATTATCAGTGCATATCTACCATTAGGAGCATATCAGTAGATCTAAATTCTGTTTTAGGATACAAAAAAAGATTTTTATAATAAGTAATAAGTTTATCTTTGAGAAACTAGCTGCTTTAGGATATGACAAATAAAAGCCATTTCTATCAAACATTTAAAAAATTAACACATGATGATATCCCTTCTCTCGTAAGAAACTCACACAAACAAAATGATTGCACTGCATTGAACTACCAAAAAAAACCAAAAAAACCAAAAAACAAACAAACAACAAAAAAAAAAAACACAAGTGGTGTCTTACCAGGAAAGATTCAGCATGTCCGACCTGGCAGCTGGCTCCATGGCGTCTCACCCAGAGAGGAGAGGCAGGGCAATTGCCTGAGGCATTTGCCTCACTCCCAGCATCCTGTTCTGTCTACTCCACCCACTATGTTCTGACCTATCAGGCCAAGCAGTTTCTTTATTAATTAATCAATAAAATCATCAGATAGATAGAAGACACACCTACATCAGGTATTCAAAACCGAAGACCCTGGGAGACAGTATCTCATTTGGCAAGAAGTGGACTTTGGGACAGAATACACTACACTGAGGCCACCCAGCTTCTTGCTCTCTTCTCTCTCATAATATTGATGGTTCTTTTCGCGGTTTTTAATGTTACTTTGTCAGTCACACATGGACCAGATGCAATCATTCCTGGAAACCCCATTTTTTTCTTCAATATTTTTCCCTAAAATTCTTTGGGAACTGATGCTTCTCAGGTCTTACTTGGAAATACAAGCTGTCACCCCAGACCCTGGGTCCTTTTCTGATTCAGTGCTGACAAGATCAGAAGCAATAAAAGCTAATGGGCACAAGTGAGGAAGTAACTCAGGGGAAGTTAACTAAGTCTCCTAGCTCTGGAAAAAAAAAAAACCCAAAGCATTAAGATGGAAAAAGAGTGCCTTATACAAGTATGCCCTTTATAGAACAGCTTAGACTGCAGAACCCTTTTGTAGGTCAAGGGAACATTTGGAGAAGCAAACTGTATGCATGCAATTTCTAGCAAATCACACCTATTTTTGAAAATATGCATTGTTAAGTTTTGAATGATACTGTTCTTGAAAATATGTATTTATGTCAATCATCTTTTATCTTTGTAAGGACAAGATGTGGCTGGCTTGATATTGAGACAAGCAAACAAAATGCTGAGCCTTACTTCTGTTTAAAAGAGTGGGGAACCCTGATGGCTCCTTGGCCTTGAGAGGGAGGGAGGGGAGGTATGGGTGGAGGGGAGGGGAGGGAAGGGGGAGAAGGAGGGGAGAGAAAGGGGAGAAGGAGGGGAGGGAGGGGGGAGGAGGAGGGAAGGAGATGGAAATTTTTAAATATAAAAAAAAAATAAACCATGAGAAAAAAAAAAAAGTTGTTTTGATGTAAAAGTTGGGGGTAAGTTTTTCTTAATCCGAAGGTGAATCCTGAGGGTGGTAAAAACATGCTTACTTTTCAAATGTAATTAAAGACAGCTCAAGCTGTTTGTAATTCGCCACTTATGTCAAACTCATCTGGTAGTTGGATACTTACTTCTTTTGCGGATGCTCCTTCCCAATCTCAGAACTTAAACCCAGCTGAGGAAGGATCATAGAACCTGTTTCATATTCTATCTACTCCGTGTCATATTGCACAAATATGACTTTACATGAAAACTGAATTCTTGTGCATTATACAATTCAAAGTCTCATGAAAAATAATGCCTTACCTTATCAACCAATAACAATGTGTCTGTCTTTTGATAAATAAGAGCTCAGCCTATTGTATAGTACTATGTACTGCACACTAAACTAGGAAACAATGTAAATAATCAGTGAACGTGACAATCCAACATTTTATCAGAAATAAAAAGAGAGAATACAGACTGCAGCCAACAAACAACGTCTGAACAAAAGAGTTGTTGTCCAAAGATTAAGTCCATTAGTATACACCTATGGAAAAATGAAACAAATCAATTCAGAAAATTGCTGCCATCAAACAGATTACATGGCATGCATTGAAATCTTCCTAATTCTAATTCTAATTTGCATATATGAAAGTATGTAATGCACAAGAAAAATTTATAGGTACAAATTTTCATCATTTCTTGATGCTACCTAGAATTTTTTGACATATATTTATTATCTTGCAGGATGTCTGGCATTCTGTATTATCATTGTCTGCCTTCTTCTCTTGAGAAAGGATCTCCTAATGAAGCTGGAATTAGGCTGGGGCCAGCAAGCTAGAGTGATCCTCCTTGCTCCTTATTCCATTACTCTCAGTGCTTAGGTTATGAGCACACATTAAACCAAGTCTGGTTTTTGTATGTCAATGTTGGGATCTGAAATCTGGTCATCATCATTACATAGCAAATTCTTTTGCCTGCTGAGCCATCTTTTCTGCCCCTCCTCTCTATTTTAAAGGAAGAAACTGGTGGTAGAAAAAGCATACTATAAAGAAAGTACAAATATTTCTAAATCTCCATTAAATTGGTTATGTTAAAAAACGTTAAAAACGTCTTGTCCTCTTGACTACAAGAATTGTCATTCCACAATAATTTGATGAACTGGAGAACAGTAAAATATAAACAACGAACTAAATGTAGCAGAAAATACAAATCTAATGCTGAAAAGTGAAGCCTAGGAAAGAAAGGTTTGAAAAGAGGTCTCAGAAGAATGTGTCTCAGTTTCTCTAAACAAAACTAAAGATACTTGCTGAAGCACTTCCCAGAAAAACATAGGTTTCCATGATCTCCGTTCTTTCTGTCAGTTTCTAGTCCTTTCCAGTACTCATGGGAGCAATATGACTGATTTAACACAGATGCAGTTCAAGCTTAACACCCAGTTTCACTGGTAACTGATACTTGGAAAGCAGGAATCATCAGGCTCTGGTTACCATAGCAATGAAGTATACACTCAGTTCAATCCCAGGTCTAGTGGAAAGCTACACCATAGAAAGTCATTCTATTGGAATGATGTAATAGGCATGTTTGAATCTGTCTTCCCTCGAACAAGCTCTTAAAAGCACAGATACTGAAAATTAGAAGGAAAAACTCAAAGCCATATCTTTAATTAAATTAGTAAATAATTGATGACACACCATGACAAGTGATTTCCAGTAGGAAGAAATTGGTTCTAATAAAACTAAGGAAACCGACTGGCATCTATCTTGGGCATGGTACAGATTCCACTGAGTATCATGGATCTGAGATGTCCTACAAGTTGATTTGTTTGAAACTGCCATGATAGAACATGTACAGACAAAAGTAAAATAAAACCTCTTTTTAAACAATTTCCATTACGTATTCCAAACTGGCAGTAGGTGCAGGCACAGGGGGAAATGCTGATAATTTTCATCTGAGACTTTTGAAAATGTCTGCTGGGTACCACTCCAAATACTAAAATACAGGGAAGAGAGTGGGAGAAAGAGGGAACTGTATTCACTAATAATAACAGGGCAAGTACATTGAGAAGTTTGAGTTACGAACAACACAGACTAGTAAGCCATGACAAATAGAGGACAAGTATGGTCTCTTGGCAGAAAACTAAAACAGATTTGGGGAGGTGGGCTAGCCTTTGATTTAAATAGTTTCTGTAGGCCGATCTGACTAACACGCCCACCACTTCCCACACTCTAGTTCAGTAAACAGTTAGCTTAATTCAGTGATTAATAGAACAAACTGGAACAGAAAAGATGCAAAAGCATTAAAAAGTACAAGGAAAAAATCAGATAAAAAATGTGTCTTCCCAAAAAGAGAAAGCTAATATGAATAGCTCTCTGCAGTTTACAAAAATAAAAAAAACTGTAAATATCTTATTAATATAATAGATTGAAAATCTCAGGCGACACATTATGCTTCAATAACGAAGAAAAGCACAAAGATTAAAAAGGAAATTGTGGGGAAAACACAACGAAGGCAGTAAAACCATTATTGAGTTGGAAATTACAAGTTACAAAACTAAATGAATACAACTGAAAACCCATTTGCATATAGTTGAAAAGGTCTGATACATGAAAAAATACAAAATAAATTTAGAAAATACTACAGGAAGAAATTTCATGCTAGTAGTAATATTTTAAAAATGTTTATTTAGACATACAAAAGAGAAGAGTTTTTGCAAAATCAGAATCTTGTATCAAAGGAACAGCATTGATGAAACTTGTTGCTTTGAAGAAACCTATCTAAATATCAACACTTGTTTTACCTGCTCTTAAACTGAAAAGGAAATTAATTTCAGAAGCTACATATAATCCAGGTTCTTAAAAGGCTAAGTCAGGAGATCACAATTTCAAAGAAATCCCTTATGCAGAGACACTATACCTCAAAAGAAAAAAATTCCTTCACACATAAACAGAAAAAAAAATCAACAGGAAGCTAAGGCAGGAGAACTGAAGTTTGAGGCTTGCCTAACACCTCAGAGAGATGTCAAGGCCACACTGGATAATAAAATGATAGTATGCTTACCTATCATATGATGAAACTTCGGTTCCTTCTCCAGTGCAATAGGAGAAAAAGATAAATTTCACTTTTTATTATTTGATAATTGCATACTTGACTTCCCATGTGTGAAATGTTGTCTTTTAATCAGTCTAGTCTTCTTTACAAATCTTATGTCTTACTTATCATGCCTAAGAAATGTAAATCCCACCTTGGAAGGATTTCATACCAAAGATAGTAACACCAAGGGAATTACAAAAGCAATGGAAGTCGAAGATTAATTGCTGCTCAGTGCCTCTGGGTTCTTCTCCAGCCCACAGTTCAACAGCAGTCAGTGGGTTTCCTTCAAGCAGGAGCAGAGTCTTAGTCATTCCTTACTATCCTGTAAGATTTAAAACCCATCACCACTAATCTGAGTAAAACTCAATTTTTTCAGCAATTTCCACAAAATTCTCCGTTATCTATCTCTACCACTTCCTGCAACTACCTATAATTTATACTTCCCTGGGTCCAACTCTTCCTAGATTTCAAATCTTTCATGTTCCAGGTAATGATAAAAGGCAAAATGTACTCAAATGTGGGAGTTGGTTGGTTGGGTTGGGCTAGAAGAACTGCAGATCATGAGTTTCAGTTCTGTCAAAGGTTTGATCTGTCAAAACCTTCATCGCCAAAGTCACAAGAGTCCTTTCTCTATCATCTACGTTAGCACCATGGTTGGAGAAACTGAAACTGGACAAAAAGGGAACATTACTAGCATGAGTCCATTTACTTATAGGGTGTATTTGGTTTGTCACCAATTTCTGCATGGATTTTTAGTTTTAAGACACTTACTTTTAATACTTACCTTCATGATTGCACCTTTGATAGTCCTGATTTTGGTCCTGCTCTATAGTCAACACATTTGTTATCCTCAATAGTGATAACAGGTAGATCCTCTAATCTACCTGTGCCGTCAGTGGTAGACTATGAGCTCCTTCAAGGAAAGGCCAGTGAGTAGGAGCTCACTGAGCAATGATTTTAAAAAGAGACAAGAAAAATATCAATATTCTTTCATCTTTAAATGGCATAGTCCTTTAGGGGGAAGAAAATACCTAATACATGAGAAAGGGAGTTTTGTTTTGCCTTGTTTTATTGACAAGGACATCTTACTTGGAAGTAAACCACAGCTTGAAGTAATAATGTATAATGTCTCAATAATGACAAAAATGTATTTGTGACTTAAACTATATCATGTATCTATTGTAAGTATATGCTTATATTTATAATGATATTCATATAATATTGAAATTTAAGCAAACCATAGAGATAACATTATTCAGCTCCATGTTTTTAGCACAGGAGTAGTTACAGGACTCATTTTAAACAACAATGTGGTCAAAACATAAAACCAAGATGATCCTCTTTTCTGTTTCCTACTGAAGATTATCAAGTCTAGAAGATCAGACCAGTTGACTTCGGGTACTGCTGAATGGAGAGCTTTTCTATCCCCTCTCCTGGAGCTGAAGCAATTGTCGGGCTTAAGATAAAATAAAATACACACATTTTTATGGATGACTTGAAATAAGGTCCCTGGTAAGGTGAGTGATTGAAAAATGACCTTTTAGAAGTCCATTCCAGACTACTGCATTTATCTTCATCATTAGCTGACTTGTGACTCATCTCTAATATGAAGGACAGTGATGTTGTACTGTCCTTTAAGATTTGTGAGGCTCAGTTTGAAGTGTCTATTACAGGAAGTACTAGGTCTAGGCACAAAGGCAAATCATTTTGTTCAGCATGGATTCGTCATGCAAATGTATTTTATAACTAGTCATGGCTGGGGAAATTAGAGGTGATTACACAGCTGTAACCAGCCAACTTAGAGTTGGGAAAGTGAAAGTAACATATGCAGTAGTAAAATATAAAAGAATTCTGAATTTAAATGTTAAAGAGGTTACACAAAAGCCTACATTCTCAGACAGAAGGTGGTGTTTGTTGCTTGTTCCACCACTGGCTAGGACTTTGGGATCCCATAATGAATCTTATGCATAATGGTGAAAAATGACAAGACCTTCACACAAGAATAGCCAATGTTCCTCTGAGTTATGAGGAAGACATAAGTGATGACCAAAGGAAAAGATAAGGAAGAGTTTCAGCGAAACAAAGCATGTATTGTTATTATTAATAATGTTGTGTGCAACTGAGAGAAAGCCTGTATACTAGCAAAAAATATTTTGGTCAATTTAGTCTTAAAATGAGCAATGGTGACTCCTTGAATTGCTTAGTCCTTTCTGGTGATGGGGCTACACACATACAAATCAATTGTCTGGGCAACAGAAAAATGAAACTCGGGTTTGAGATTAGCCTGGTCTACACAGCAACTTGAAGGCTTCCCTTGGGAGCATACAAAGACCCCTTTTTATTACCTGATCCCATCACAGAGATATTCGCTTTGATTTTGTTTTTAAAATTATTATTGTTTTTTCACCTGGGTTATTTTTCTGTTTGAAAACTGTGTTACACTCTTTCCTAGAATGTCCTATAACTCACTCTGTAGCCTCAAAACTTAGGACATTTCTCTTCATCAACCTCCCCAAAACTAGGGTCACAGGTTTGAACTATCAAGACAGAGTGAGTCAGTTATTTTTCAATCCATTTAAAACCTATAAGATTTTTTTAAAAGTATATTTTAGAAAGGCCAATAAAGCATTTAAAGTTTAGAAGGAGCAAATATAATTTTTTTAGAAAAGGATAACAGGGAAGAAAACAGACAAATAAGAATAAACGAAAGAAAAAATAGAAAGTGTTAATCTCCAAAGCAACAGATCTTCGCATTGGTATAAAAAGTGATGATGTTTCCCCATCATAGTTCTAAGCACTGGCCTGAGAGCCAAAAGCATTTCACACTCATGAAATAATTTTAGTATAAGCTTTTATGTACAATTACTCTTTATTAAATGTATAAACATATTTACAGATGTTCCTGGGCCTTATTTTGCTGGAGTCAATTTATAAGTGAAGATTTCTTCCACATTTTTAACCTTAAAGTGTTTTAATTTTATAAAATAGTTAGAAATAAAAAAGAATGAATTCTCGGATGGACATCAATTAAAATTTGACGCTTTCAAATTTTATAAGTTTCATGGGCAGCCATTACAAAGCAAGGTAGTAACTCAAAAGTTCATATTAATCAGTATAATTGTCCCAGAAAATAAGAAGTTCTGCCTATAGGATGTTCATTTCTATCAAATATTGCCCCCCCTCAACCCAGAACATAATCATTTACACATACCAAGAACAAATAGAAATACAGGGGGAAAAATCAGGAAGTGAAACATCACGAAGACCAACCAAGACTGAGCTTTTGAGGAAGCTGCAAGAGACTCAATTAGGCTCTTGGGCCTACAGAATGAAAAGGCAAAGTCAGTCCTTGAAAAACCAGATACACTTTCTCACAGTCACTGATACCCCATCCAAGGCTAGGATATTTTTATTTCTTTTTTTCCTCTAACTGCTTCTTTAATTTTTAAAGTTCCTTGGTTATAAAACCTTATCAAACTCCCAGAAAACAAATACAAAACATGCCAGACATACAGACATTATGAGCACAAAAGCTTGCAAGAACGTTAGCATTTTGGCAGCAAATATTGCTCTCTACTGGAAAAGCATACAGACGGCCTCTGCGGACTTTTGATTTGGATGATTCTGGTCCGGTGGGAAAACTGTGTTATGTAACCTGAAGCGAATTTGACACAGGTAATCGGTTAGGTTTTCCAGCGCCTAGATGATTTTTATGCTTCATGTATATGATGCTTTTTCACCTATAGAACAATCTCTATCATTATTTCATTATAGTTTGAGACCCAATCATCAAGATTGTACTAACATGTACTTATCTCAAAGTGGCTATAGGAACAAATGTATTTGATTTCCTCTGTCAGTGCAGGAGAAACAAATATATTGGCTATGTTGTCAGAGTCTAACTAAATTGCCTTCATTAAAGAACACAATGTGCTAGGTTAAATTACGGTTCTTCAACATGCACTGACTGTCCTACTAATGAAGTAACTCTGTAAAGGTGAAAGAACCTCCCTCCCTAGAAAACTGTTGCTAAGCCGCCTAGAGCACACACGCTCCAGGCTCTGAGGAACTATGTAGTAAATGTATACAGTACATAACTGAATGAGATACTATGAAAAAGAATTTATACAATGAATTTAACTTTGGCTCAAAGCACAACATTTCAAGTCAACTGTTAAGTTTTTTTTTTTTTTTTGGACCAATATGTGCCAGAAAACACATTTGCCCTAGTTGGTGTCTATTATTGATGATGTCGAGGCTTCACTGTATTGATCCATGTTGGTTTGGTTCTATTTTCCTCTTCCCGGTGTTCTGTTTAGGAGAGAAACGCTTTTCTTGCAAAGGACTTCCAGGACACAATTGTGGTGAAGGGCAGTGCCAATGGGAAATTTTCTGTGACTGGTTGATTTCATGGGGTGTATTTAAAAATATCACAGTTTTTTTTTTCTTTCAAATTTCAATGCAAAAATATGCATCACATATCTCTTCTGGCCCTATTTCTCTTGTTCCAACTTTCCATAATAGTCTGTATTCCATCCAATTTGAACACTGAATAGATTCTTTTAAAATCATCTTTCTGTAAGAAACATGGTTTACTTTCTGGCCACTGAAGATTTAACTCTCTTGATATCTACCTGATTTATATTTTTAAATTCAAAAAAATGACATAGAATTTTTATTTTAGTAAAGAATACTTATCTTTAAAAACATTTAAAAAGACAGTCTGGATTTCCATCATCTTTTATGAAATTACTATAGCAACAAAATTACATTAGACTTTCTGATTTCTCCATGGTGTCCTTAGATAAATAAACAACCCAGTAGACCATGTTAAATGCCCCAAATGTCACTGGGAAGAGAATACGAGCGTATTTGTCTATTTTACTTGTGCCAGATCCGGAAGGTGGTGGAGCAGGGGGAGGAGGTGTGGCCGACCCAGTCCCTGCGGCCCCTGTTGTGTTAATTGTGGTCTTAATTCGCCCAAGTCTGGACCCAAACGCAGGGCGAGTGGAAGTTGACCCCAAGGAAGCTGGCCTTGATGTGCCACAAGGGCTGGGAGAGGGCGCAGAGGAAAGACCTTTGGCTGCAGAAATCGTCTCAGCCGCATTTGCCCTGCTGAATGGGTTTGGACTGGAAGCTAAGTATTCCTTAGGGGTGGCTTCAGAAGACTCGTGGACTGTGGTGGTCTTGCTGGAATGGTTTCCCACCTCAGTTCTGCTGTTGCTATCAGTTTCTGAGTGGACCAAGGCATTTGTTCTTTTCCTCATGTTCAAATTGCCATGTATATTCTGAAAAGATACATCAAAATTTACATTTATTATGTAATTTTATGTAGCTCTGTATAGAATTCAAAGATACAAATGTATGCTTACTTGGAGTCTATAAAATGACCATGTAAAAATCCATTGCGACCATTTAACTAGATATAATTGCTTATTTCTACCCATATTAATAGTAAGTAAAGAGATGGAGTAGTAAAGAGAATTGAGAAGAAGCTTACAAATGGGTGACCGAAATAAACAGGCCTCAGAGGCCATCAATGAAAATATGTAATTGAGAGTTCAGTTTGGAGAGATGGGCATTTTCTATGACTATATACCTGGACACTACAATCAGACATTTTTTAAAGGTTCACTCCGTAGCTTATGCGCTTGTGAATTATGGCTTCAAGGTCAATGAGTAGAGTTTGAAAACAGAAAAAAAGAAGAAAGCAGTAACACAAAATAGAGCCAAAACAGACTCTAAGGGGCTTAGAACGAATTCCTCATGTCAGCTTGGAGTATTCTCCTAAGCTGTCGCAGCTGAACTAATGAGAATTGTGGCCTAACATATCACAACAAATTTTAGTGGAGACAACTGAAATCAAAGTCAACAGCCGCGTAGAAGCTGAAGACACCATTGCAGATGCTGCATTTTTTCTCTACAATTCTTAAACCCCATTTAACATAAAAGAATAATCAACTTTAATTTATTCTAAAATATTACATACATAGTAAAGAATATAAAAGTGTTTAAAGCGTTTATTCTATTGCTGGAGAGAAATTATGTATACTTACATATCATGAAATGAAAAGAATATAAGAAAAGTAAATCTATTAGAGGTAAACTAGTAAGTAGGGGCAGAGAGAAGGCTCAACTAGTAAAGGCATTTGCTGGCAAGATTGGTAATTGGGGTTCCTTCCCCAGGACCCTTATAGTAGAAGGAGAGAACCGACTCCAACGAGTTGTTCTCTGATATCCACACTCACACTGCTGCTTTTACATTCTCGTGTGTGTGCACCCACACATGCAAACCTATATATACACACAACATAAGTACATATAAAGGAAAAATAACTTAAAGTACATGGAGAAGGGAAGGGGGAAGGGATGAGGGATTGAAGAAGAATTATTACTTGCATACACACAGAGAGAGAGAGAGAGGAGAGAGAGGGAGGGAGAGAGAGAGAGAGAGAGAGAGAGAGAGAGAGAGAGAGAGAGAGAGATTATTTCTGCTTACAGTTTGATTACAGGTTCACTAATAATTATCCTAATGATGGATGACTTCTAACTCCATCCATAGTAGAATAACAGAGATTGAATTTTCTTCCCTGATTGAATAGAAAGACCTATATAAAAGACGCATAACAACTCATTATCTGAAGATACTGAGTATCTAACAACATAGGAGAATCACTGAGAGAGAAGAAATAAACCTGAGAGTTTCCATACTGTGGAGCAGAGCCAGCCTCCTGAACTGAAGAGATGATTTGAGAATGTGTGGAGAGCAAGGTGACTAGTATTTTCAGGACAACAAACTAAAGAGGAAAATGTTGACCAATGACCTCTAAATGTCTGGATAGAGTTATGTTCAGTCAAGTGTAGTTTATGCGTGAGAAGTACTCATGCAAGATTGAAAAACAGAATCACCAGAAGGCGTGGAAGAGAACGGTACTTGATACCCTCCCAAAGAAGAGTACAATGAATGAATGGTCCCATTCGTCAGATTTCAAAGTGTCAATATAAACTCAGAAAGTCTTTACTTCAGAAGTTTGGAATGAATAGTTCTAAACAGTGACAATAAATCTAATAGTCCTACTGCTGATTCATGAATTTTAATAGCAAGATCAGAAGATGAAGCCGACTTCAAGAATGTATCTGTTCTCTAGAACAAAGTGCAAAAATATTTAAGAGTCTCTTTGGGATTCCCTCTGGATTAGCATTCTAGAATTTTCTGAAATCCTGCGAAACATACTCTGTATAGTGGGACTGGTAACAAAACTGATTCTAATAAGCATTTATCTTTATAGTCATGCCCCATGTCATGTGCACACTCCTCCCTGATCAAGAGCTAGAGCCCGGGAATGGAGAGACAGCTCAGTGGTTAAGATCACCAGGTGCAATTCCAGAGGTCCTGAGTTCAATTCCTAGCAACAACACAGGGGCTCACAACTATATATAATGGGATCTGATGCCCTCTTCTGACATACAGGCATACAGGCAGACAGAGCACTCATATATTAAAATAATAACAATAATAGTAAAATTCAAAAGGAGATAGATTTCATTTGCCCATAATCTAAATTATTAATTTCTTTGGCTAATAATGTACTGTGGTAATGATAATATGTCATTTCCAAATCTACCTCAAGAGTTCTAATTTGATTTCATCTTCCTTAAGGTGTTGTAACTGAAACGACAAACACTCCCAAGTTAATTTGCAGGGTAGGAAACCATTGGAACACAATCACTTATCCCAATGAGACCAAACAACAAACTGATGGGTCTGTTCCAGCTAAGAAAATATAAATAGCTTAGGCAAGCTAAATCAACACAAGCAGAAATTTCACACTGACCTGTAGAATTAAAAGCCAAAGTAAATATTTATTGTATGTGCAGAAGTGTTGTCATGACTTCTTAGGTAATAGCATTGTTCTTTCAACAATTTAATGTCTATAGACCAATAAAATCAAGCATTCAGGAAGGAGGACTTTCTAAACCTCCCTTGTGAGGGAAGTTCCTTCGACCATGTGTGCTAATGAAAAGGCTGCGTTGCCCAGAGCTCAAAGAGGACCTTCAGGGGGTGCTGTTGCCTAATGTCACACAATAGCTAAATGACCAAGGCTTGTCCTTCTTCAGAATTCCATTTTCCAGCCACTACAATATTTTTAAACTGGGAGAAATTTTAGTGTTATCTTGCTGTGTTGAGGAGGAAAATAAGAACTCACAGCAAGTATTACTAAGATTTGCTGTACTGAATAGCTTTTCTACTCAGACAAGTGACAGAGGCATTCAAAAACTTACTGTTCAGAAGTTTATTCAAGACTTGGAAATCAGAAGTATGGCATATTCTTTTAATGTCATAGAGGCGTATGGATCAGCAGGCCACCCAAGAGATGTGAATATTTTATAATAATTTACCTGAGTGTGATTCTGCTATTTATTATTTGATTTGTGACCAGATACTGTAAAGTTTCCATGGGTCATTGAAGTTTCGTGCCTAGCAGGAAATATCAGTAGTGCTTAGGTTTTCTTCCTCTACATGGAGTGAAACAGTTCGATATCACAACTAGTCATCATAGTCTAGAATTCCTTCCTTATAAAAATGTGTTAGAGGGGCTCGGGGCATGCTCTGGCATGGAAACCCTGCTGAGAATCTCTCCATGAGGGGGCTGGGGCAAGTAAACAAGCTCATGATTCAATGATATAAAGGCTTGCTTTTGAATTCCTGAAATAGTATAAACCCAAGGAGCAGTTGGACCCATCTATAACCCCAGTGCTATGAAGACAGGATATAAGCTACAGGCAGGAGGATGTCTCAAAGCTTGTGCACCAGACTGCCTGGTGTACACAGTGGAGAGTCTGTCTCAAGACAAGGTGGAAAGCAGAGACCAAAACCTGAAGCTTTCCTCTGACCCCCACATGCATCCCATGTCACATGTACTTCTCCCTTCACGCACAAACACACAGGTATACAGATTGCCCTTTCGCCAAAAGATTTTGAATTAGTTTTCCACCTGAGTAATTGACTAATGAATTGAAAAAAATCTTGACATATGTACATCTGACATTTGTAGGGGTAAATTTTTAATTGTTTGAAAACTATATTCTGATGTATATTCTCTATATAGTTCAAGGTATTTAGAAGTAGGCATCAATAAAGCAAGAAGCCACGGGAAGGAAGAAAACAGAATAAAGGATGACATTAGGATTGCTGTAAGGAAACAAAAACCAGATCTGTGTATGTCTAGTTTAAATGTGATAATGAGTTTCTAGAACATAATGAGTGCCTTATTAATCACTGTACTTTAAATTACTCGGTAGGAGCCTACTTCATAACTGATCTTTGCACCAAGATGGGAATATTATAGAAAGTCAAGATCTTTCAAAGTGTTTTTATTAAAAAACATTACATCCAGGGCCAAGTTTACTCTTTCTTTGTGGAGCCAGCTTTTGTGCTATTGTAGGTAATGCAAAAATAAATAAATTATCTGGATTTTATTCTAAATCTAACTGAGAAGGCCTAAGAAGTCTCAATAGCATTTATCATTCCTACACAAAGGAAAAAGTAATTTGATGAATTTTAGACATAAATCTTTGTTCTTTGCTAAGCAACCAAATGCTATTTTAATTATCTTCTTTTTTTTTTTTGTCTGAAGGTAGACTGTGTAAAGAGTAGTCATCATTTCCCATGATGACAAACCACCAAAGGACTGAGGAATCCATTCCTAGCCAGAATAGGAATCACTAGGAAAAATACTGGCATAGAAGTCAAGTCTTGGAGCAAACAAATTGTCAGTCAGTGTGATGTTGATTCATTTAGATTTCAGAGTCTTCTATTAGTATTCCATAAACACATAGTCGTTTTCAAAAGGACATAAGTATCAACTGGATTTTTAAAAGATAAATCAATTTTAAAACATTTCGTCACTAGTCACAATAGCCTAAAGGGGAAAAACTGTAGTGGGATAGAGATGGTAGGTGGCAGATTCAAACATTGCCAACAGTTTAAAGCAGCAACCAGCAAACAGGTTTAGATCCAAGCAACTCATCAATCATGACTGTGATCTGGCACAATTTCTAAAGAAGTATTGTAACTAAAAAAAATTAAAATTCATCTCAACTTATTATTCTAGCAGTGAATAGATAACGTAACTAAGATTAGGTTTGCAGAATGCAAGCAGCTATGTTTATATTCTTTGCACAAGAAGTTAATGAAGTTTAATAAAATGTAATTTAACACTCTTAAATTAAAAACTAACAAGGCTAATAATGAACAGGTTTATCTTCCAGAATATCAATGAGTCAGATACACACAAAATAAAAATCAAATAATGTAAAGACATTAATTCAAGGCTACTTGAGCAAGTTTCAGGGCAGTCAAATATCTTTTTTTAAAAAAAGGAAATAAATGTTGTAGAGCAGCTACAAATATGCCCAGAAGTAATGCTTTACTGAGATCTATCAATAGTGATTTTAGAAAGTTCTCTCATATAGAAATGAAAAACATTACCTCCAAATAAACATGCTAAATATTTCATAAATAGTATCCAAGGAATTCTATCATATATTGAGCTCCAGAATGCAGAAATGAAAACACTCAAGTTCCCAATTTATTATATTTAATTTCCTCCTAGTGTTAGCATTTAATCCAATATTCACATTTCCATCAGCTATAGAAATATTATTTTCAATGCTAGGGACTGAAACAAACGTCTATCTTCTATTTGGATTACCCAAACCCTTCCAAGAGATTTTTAAAAATTCATTTTTAAATTCATTTTCTGTTTTATATTTGAAGGTTTGACACACTAGGATTTCTTTGAGATAAGTAGTTTTGTGGTCAATTTTGTTTCAGAGCAATTCCTGGTATTTCTTTTTATTCCTAAGACTTTTATATATTACGTATGTTCCCAGTGGCAAAAGCTTCTTTATTGGCAATCCATCAGAGCAGAAGTTCTCAGCTATGCCAAGTGGACATCTCTAGAATGCTATCTGAAGTGGCTTTTACCAGTTCTAGCAACTTATCCCAGAGACAAAGAGGGCAAAGCAGAGAAAGTTCACTTTCTCAAAACCCAGACACTGAGGTGGACTGGTCCTTTTCTATTCAATGAGGGACTGTAGTACTGTAGTCATCTAACGTATTTATAAGAATACTCTCACCAGCCGGGCGGTGGTGGCACACGCCTTTAATCCCAGCACTCGGGAGGCAGAGGCAGGCGGATCTCTGTGAGTTCGAGGCCAGCCTGGTCTACAAGAGCTAGTTCCAGGACAGGCTCTAAAAAAAAGCTGCAGAGAAACCCTGTCTCGAAAAAAAAAAAAAAAAAAAAAAAACAGAAAAAAAAAAAAAAAAAAAAAAAAAAAAAAAAAAAAAAAACAGAAAAAAAAAAAACCCCAAAAAAGAATACTCTCACCAATGGAACCGAATTGAAGACCAGGATATCAATCCACACACCTTTGAACACCTAATTTTTGACAAAGAAGCAAAAAATATCAAAAGAAAAAAAAAGCATATTTAACAAATGGTGCTGCCATAACTGGATATCAACATGTAGATGAATGAAAATAGATCTGTCTATCACCATGCACAAAACTCAACTCAAAATGGATCAAAGACTTCAACATAAAGCCTGCCATACTGAACCTTACAGAAGACAAAATGGGAAGTACACTTGAATGCATTGGCACAGGAGACTACTTCCTAAATATAACCCCAGCAGCACACACACTGAGAGAAACAATTAATAAATGGGAACTCTTGAATCTGAAAAGCTTCTGTAAAGCAAAGGACATGGTCAAGAAGACAAAACAACAGACTATAGAATGGGGAAAGATCTTCACTAACCCCACATAAAACAGAGGTCTGATCTCTAAAATATATAAAGAACTCACGAAATTGGTCATCAAAAGAACAAATAATCCAATAAAAATGGTGTACAGACCTAAACAGAGAACTTCTAACAGAGGAATCTAAAATGTCTGAAAGATACTTAAGGAAATGTTCAACATCTTTAGTCATCAGAAAAAATACAAATCAAAGCAACTCTCAGTTTCTATTTTACACCTGTAAGAAAGGCCAAGATCAAAAACACTGATGACAACTTATGCTGGAGGTTGTGGGGTAAAGGGAACACTTCTGCATTGCTGGTGGAAATGAAAACTGGTATAACCCCTTTGGATGTCAGTGTAGCTATTTCTCAGAAAATTAGAAAACAACCTTCCTCAAGACCAAGTAATACCACTTTTGGGTATATATCCAAAGGATGTTCAATTGTGCCACAAGGACATGTGCTCAACTATGTTCATAAAAGCATTGTTTGTCATAGCCAGAACCTAGAAACAACCTAAATACCCCTCAACTGAAGAATAAATAAGGAAAATGTGGTACATTTACACAATGGAGTACTGCACAGCAGAAAAAATAGACACCTTGAATTTTGCAGGCAAATTGATGGAGCTAGTAAACATCATTTTGAGTGAGGTAACCCAGACCCAGCAAGACAATTATCACATGTACTCATTCATAAGTGGTTTTAAAACATAAAGCAAAGAAAACCAGCCCACAAATCACAATCCCAGAGAATTTAGACAACAATGAGAACCATAAGAGAGATATATGTAGATCTAATCTACATGAGAAGTAGAAGAAGACAAGATCTCCTGAGTAAATTGGGAACAAGGGTTGACAGGGTGGGGAGAGGCAGGGAGCGGAGCAGAGAAAAATGTAGAGCTCAATAAAAATCAGTAAGTAACAATACTCTTAAAGGCAGTAAAATGTTCAAACTCTTAGACTAAATTTGTAAAAAGTTCACGTATTAGTTATGTTTTTTCTAACACTGGGTAATTGATTAGGATATCTGATTCCCAAACCAGACATAGTTGAATTCCAATACTGAATATGTTATTTGTAGTTATGGGGTATACAACCACTTATTTAACCTCTAAAAATCTCAGACTCCTTCATGCAACTAGATTGCTCATATGTCTTCTGTTTAATGAACACCCAGCATACAGTAGGCATCAATTAATTAGTGTACAAAAGTTGAACCTAGCTGAGGTCAACTAAAAAGGAATATGTGTGCAAAATAAAAAGCACTCAGAAATGAATAAGTATAAGAAATAAAATCTTAGAAGACATTTTAATGAATCTATAGTATAGATTATGAACAAAGTTACTGTTATAAAAATAAAATCTTAGAAGACATTGTAACGTATCTATAGATTATGAACCAAGTTTCCAATAATCAGAAAAGTAGCTAAGTAGTTGGTCCATAAAACAAGAAAGAAGCTCTGGTGAAGTCAGACAAAGAAAATCTGTTGCTCACTGAATAAGGAATAAACACAAATAAATTTAAAATTGTGTTGATAGTAAAAATGAGAAATTAACACATGCACAAAAAAAGTACAAAATGCAATTGGGAAAAACTAGAAGAAAGCTACTAGTACTGCTGCTGCTGCTAGACTGACTTCAGTGGAATAGTTCTTTCACAGCTGATATGCTCACAGGCTTTGAATAAATCAGGCACCACCAGCAATGCCATGCTCCATAGAGAAAAAAGCATTTCAACAAATAGTTCAATGTCTAAGCTTTAGATGGCTTCCTTACTCTATCAGATCTTTGTCTCTTTAGTGTTTTATCAGTTATTGGTAACACCTTAATTCTAGTCATCAGGAAACAGCGGTGGCTGGGAAACAGCTATAACAAACTCTCCATCTCATGATGCTATGATAAGGCACGGTATTAGTCCACCATTCCAGAATAGCTAGCTCGCTCTATAAATATAACTGAATATTAAAAAGAATTGAATCTCAGAACGTAGTGCCTTAGTAGTCCATGGTTAACTTTTTTGTTTATTTCTTCTTTCAATTATAGTGGTCCAGAAATGAGGTCATGTGGTCACCAGAGAAGCGGTGGTAAGAGGCAACAAGCATCAAAGAAATTCATAAATGCAAACATTAACAGTTTAATCGCTGCTATTTGATTTAAACTCTTCCATTCTCAAATTCCTAAGACTCAGTATATTAGGTAGGGGTATCTAGTGGAAGAATATCTTCATAGAAGATGAGAAGACACAGGAAGACAGCTCTCTCTTAAGTGTAAAGACACAATAGCAAGGGGAAGAGAGGCATCATGAGAATTTGAAGCCTACCAGCCCATGGTCTTAAATTTTCTAGTCTCTAAAATTGGAAGGAATTAATATCTGTTGTTAAGTCCATACAGTCTCTGCTATTTTGTTATGCCTGCCTGAGCAGACTAAGAGGATCATCTAATGTCAAAAATTAAATCCATATCATAGATTTTTTTAAATGCTGAATCAATCTTTTCCTGTGGAAAAATAAGCAGCATCTAAACAACCTTGTAGTTCTCCCTCTTTCAACTATTCCCTTTGGAGGTAACCTTTGTGGAAACTCAAAAATCCTAGGTAAAGTCAACATAAAAGCAACCCTGAGAAACTGTCAAAAATTAAACATTAATTCTCTCCACTCACTGTTACCTGTGCTGGAAAAAAGACTTTCAAGTGCAGTTGTGTGCATATTCTGTATAAGAGGTTCATATTATCCAGATACTTGATGACCTCAAATATCTCTTGGTAGTTTTTAGCTACTTCTCCTCTATATCAGAGGGATACAGTTAACTGCCATGTTTAACCTTCTACTTTGGAGTTAATTCCAATTCTTTCTTCACTCACCCAAAAATTTCCCTAACTATTTCCACCGCTTTTCAATTATGACTTATGTATTGCTGAGCATGTGATGAGTTTTAGAACATGTGTTTATTTAAATATTAAAAATAATATTTGACAAAATGATTTGCAATTTTCCTCTTTCACAGTTTATGTTTTTAATCCTTAAACTGGAGCTAGCAAATAGATAATAGCTGAAAAATTGCAAAAGAAACATGACTACTATAGATACAGTAGGGCAATAGACCGCATATTAAAAACAATAACCTAAAATACTGATGCTGAATCTTTTGACCACACAGAAGTGACTAATATTTGAAAATACAGATATGTCTTCCCATGGTTTGATAATTAAACAATGTATACAACAAATAGTCTTAAAATGTATATAATTGTGTGGTTGTGGAGGGGTGTGGAATAAGCACACATGTGTGCATTTGGAAGTCAGAGAAGAATGTTTTGGAATCTTCTATAGTTCTCAACCTTGTTGGGGTGGGAATCAGGGTCTCTCACTGAACCTGAAGTCTGACATTTAGGGCAGACTGGCCAGTGAGTTTCCAGGATCTCTCTGTCTTTATACTATAATCTTGGGGTTACAGGCAAGTCTGACCATATCTAGACTTTATGGAGGTACTAAGAATTTCAACTTGGATCCTCTTGTTTGAACACGAAGTGTTCTTACATCCAGTCATCTCAACTCATAAATATATGTACCTTTATATATCAATTAAGTATTTAATCTGAAAAAGTGAAATTTTAGTTTCTAAACACAAACTTGGAAGGTAAGATAAACTCACTCTTTCAACTCAGCATCACCTTAGGAAAATGTTTTATTGTCGCCTCAGGATATTTGCAAAATTACATTCATAGCTGAGAAGTATTTGCACAAGTTTTATTATTATTGTATAGCTGATATAGCATGATCATAATGAAATTTTGCCATAATAAATAGTTATCCAGAAAGGTTCAGGGATTATACCAATCCTATAGGAAGCTGTCATTGCAATAGTCTAAATCACAATTTTATCTGCATCCGCAGACACCAGAGCATTGTATACAAAACAGTCATTCTTCAAAACTGGATCCACAGCACACAAAGAAAAAAAAAACAAATAAATGCCATTG
The DNA here is from genome assembly GCF_903992535.2 of Arvicola amphibius. Taxonomy (NCBI): domain Eukaryota; kingdom Metazoa; phylum Chordata; class Mammalia; order Rodentia; family Cricetidae; genus Arvicola; species Arvicola amphibius. The sequence goes on along the minus strand of NC_052047.1, from coordinate 31,684,439 downwards.
TTCAATAAAACAGAATAGTCATGTGACATAAAGATGTCTTTGATTAGTCAAGCTACATATTAAATTCCTTTTGAATTCTGGTATTTTTGCTTTTTAGTTTATTTTTAGTAGAAAAATCACAAACTTCATGTTTAATCTACCAGTGGAGATTACTATCAAGAAAAAATATAAAATATCTATTCTAAATATCTCATTGAAGACATTTATTCAGCCCATTTATTTATTAATCCAACAAGTTTTTGCTGAAAGTATAATTTTTCTTCAAGTGTTTTTTACTAGGTGTTGTGGAATATTTGCTTAACTATGTAAAGATGAATTGTATTTTTTAAACTATGTAAGAATGTGCTGCCTTTGTTTACTTATGTAAAGATGTACTGCTATTTTACTTTGCCTGCTTAAAGCACTTGATTGGTCTAATAAAAAGCTGACCAGCCAATAAAGTAAGGATGTATAGGTGGGACTTCTAAGCAGAAAGAGTAAGTAGAAGGGATTTAGGCTGGGGAAAGAAAGAAAAAAATGGCAGGGAGAAGTCAGGGGCCAGCCAGAGACTCACAGAGGAAGCAGGAAAATAGGACATGTTGAATGAAAGAAAGGTAAAATGCCCCAAGTCAAAACATAAATAATTAGAAAAAGGTTAAATTAAATTAAAAGACCTGATGGGACAAAGTGAAGCTAAATCTGAGCATTTATAATTAATAATAAGTCTCTATATACTTATTTGGAAGCTCGTTGGCAGCCCAAAGAAAATTCCAACCACAACTGGGCATTGGAGAAAAAAATGGGCAGAATTATTTCAGTCCTTGAAATTTCTCCCAGGAAATATTAATCATTATGATAGTAAATAAGTACCATCAATCAATACCAATGTACCAACTGGAGGTATATTGCTTCACCTTTGAGCTAAAAAAGCATCTAGATCAAAGTGACACTTATGCTAAGATATTAAAGATGAAAGTTGAAAGGGGGCTCAAAGACAATGGAAGAAGGCACCGGAACAGGATAGAAACTATTTTTGAAGACTTTTCTCAGTAATAAGGAGAAGAATGAATCTTTCCCTTGAGACTAAAACTTCAGCTTTATAGAGAAGTTTCTAAAACATCCCCTTTCTCTTTTTAGTCTTGTTTTCTCTTGAATTAATCAGTATTTCAAGGGAAATTTCAAGATTTTCTCTTGAAATCAGGCAGTAGTGTATATTCTACTCATTTAATATCTAACAGCACTTTTCAGATAGAAATATTGAATTATTATCAACATCTATCTCCATGATGTACTAAACATGTACTATGGGCCAAGCTGTACTAAATGCATTGTATACGTAGTATTAGCTTGTTGCTACAACTCATGAATTGTACCCATGCTCTCACTCTCCAAGTGAGGATAATGGAGCCTAGAGAAGTTGAGCATATCCTCCAAAGTCACTCAGTTAAAATATTTCAGAGTCATAATTTGAATTCCAAATGATACTCTTAACCACTTTGGGAATCTGCTAGAAACTGTAAATACATATGCCGAGGAGACTTTTTTTAAGCACAAGAGCATTTTTCTGAAGTATATCTACAACAACCCAGCTAAATCAGTGATGTTAGTAAACAGCATGTTTTATCAGATCTGAATTCGACTGTATATAGCTTTGACTATGCACTAAACACTGATCCTAAGTTTTTGTTTCCAAGATAAGTCCCTCCTAATGTTGATAATACATCTTTTCAATGTGCATGAAATCATTTTTTTAACACTTGCTTTCTGGTCCTATTCCCACTCAAAATACTCTGGTATTTTTGTTTTGTTGTTGTCGTTTTTGTTTTTCTGGTTTTTGCTTATTTTGTTTTGTTTTTGCTACTTTAATGTCATGAAATGCTTATAGGTTCTGTAGAACAATACTCCTTTTGATCTTGCCTAAATATTTATAAATAGGCCTACATTCAGATAACTTATTCTGCACAAAGTTTCATTTTAACAACAAATGTAGCTTAGCTAAGTTTTTCTTTCCTTTTTCTTGCATCTCTTTTTGTATTCTTGAAAAAGATTTTGCAGTATAGCTCCAGCTGACATCTAACTCAAAATCCTAGTCTCCTCGTGTCAGGATTGGAGGCAAGAGTCACCATAAATAGCTAGGAAATTTTGTTTAATTGAAGAAATTTTCTATTTGTTCAAGAGATGAATCAATATTTCCACTCAAAATCTACGTTTTTTTCTATATCAGATAAAAACACTTGCAAGATACTCCTAAGAGAAACTTTTCCTAAATTTGTTTTCACAGACTAAGTTTGAACACAGTACTTAAAAAAACTGTTTAGAAATTTACTATTCCAAATGTGATAAAGCTGGTGTGGAAGACAGTGCAGATTCAACTCTGAATGTATTCCACAGGAAGTTTCAGTCAGTAATCTCTACTTTCAGACTTGAGAATGAGTCTCAAAACATGTTAGTTCTAGATATGAAGCTAATGGAATTCAGCAACATACATAACAAATTAGAAATAAGGTTAAGTCCATGTACACGGGCATATGCAGCAGAAGATGAATTAGAAATCATTGATCGTGGAAATATCTCTTTTTTTTCAAAACACCATCTTACCATATAACCAGGCTGGCCTCAAGCTCACTATGTTGCTGAGGCTAGCCTTGAACTTAGACACTCCTGACTCGCCTTTCCCAGTGATGGTGTTACAAGCAGGTATCACAATATAATGTGCACACAGTCTCCTAAACTTTTGAAATACAATCTGTATTACCATTTATACACTGAAGCCCAGGAAGTTTATCAGGAAGCAGAGGTTGAATTATCATACTACCAAAATGTGATCCACATCTACTATATTTACAGTTAAGAAGCATATTAAGTAGACAGAACAAATTCACATGGCTCCATGACACCTCTCAGCGCTTACAATATCAAGTACATAACCCTTCAAACATCTTAAATCATTTGGGTCTCTTCCAGGAAATAATTTTATTTTTCCTATGGGGCAAGCCCCATGGTATCAGCTGTAATTTGCATTGGGGCATTATCAAAATCATTCAGAACTTAACAAGCCTCTCATGCTGGAACAGCTGTTCATCTGAAAGAAAATTTAAAAAAAAAAAAAAACTTTCTATGCTCCTAAGCTAATCTCACTTGAGCTAGAAAATAAGGTATTAGACTATTTTGCATGTTCTGCCACTTTGTGACAAGAAAGCCAATTTTGCACTTCAGTAAAGGCAGATTGTAAATTTAGAATGAATTGAACCAGTAGCTGAGTCGCAATTTCTGGCAAATGGCTCATCAGCACATTAATGTATGCCACCAGCAAGATACTCACTTCAGCCCGGCAAGCAGGAAAACAGAAGGTGCAAACATTTGGTAGGCAGCACGGGAAATATCCTCTCCATCAACATCTACAAAACAAACCCTAAAACACAAAGCTCTCAGGCGCCATCGTCATCTTTGCCTGGCAGTATATTAGCTGATAAGAGTCAATATTAGAGCCATGGATTTTAAAACCAGGGAGACACACTTTGACCTACTAGATACAAGCTGTATGTTTTGGGAGAACGTAGTCTCTATGTGATTAGCACATCTCTTGCATATACTAAAGAAACTAGTATGTATGACTCAGAGTTATTAGTGGGACAATGTTAGTTAAGTGCTCAAGTCCTTAGCCATTGACAAAGTCTAAATGTTATTCTTATATCGTTAACATTTCATATTACCAAACATAGATCATTCCTATGGGATAAAATTTTGGTAAAAAAAAAAGTTTTCATTTTTTTCCGTGCTTATTCTTTCTATTTTTCTCAACAGAACTGGATGTTCAAATAAAGACTGTTGTGGAAACACGATCCAAGAATGGAGTCATGATAGAATTCTGAGTGTGGGAAAACTCCAAGAAAATCGGACACGCGTGTTGCGTCCTCAGTTTCTTCAGAAACGGGGAATTGCTCTTGGACTGTGCATTCACGCTCCTCCCGGGTGCAGTGACTAGGAGTGAGCTTACTTCAGCTGTTATCATTCACATTCCTCTACAGAAAAACGGGTTTGGGCCATCTGCAGATTGTCCTGGTGACTGTATAATCTGCTCAGGTGACGACGCTTCTTAACTCTCCGAGTGTAACTTTTCTGATTCTCTGAATTAATTTGGCTACTGCATGAGAATTCAGTCTGCCTCACTTTTAGGCACCATTCTCCCAGGTTCATGCTGCCAATTTGAGCGATAAATGTGGCACCCAGACAGAGACCTGAAGTGGGCTATGGGATAAGAAAGTGGAAATGAAGAGCACAAGTATTAAAACCACAATTATGAGATTGCTTGTAATTTGTTTATAATTATAATCTCTGGTTTCCAGAAGAAGGAACTTTAGATGAAGTATGGAACAGAGTCCAAAAGAATATGGACGAGGCAATAATACCAAGAGAAAAATGTTCTTGTTCAATTTTGGGTCACTCGGGTGTTAATTCAAACTGTTATCAAAATACTTAAGGAAGATAAGGAGGATATTAATCATGAGGAGGAGAGTGCTGATTATTTGAATGAATACAGACTGGATGAGCAAATCTTAAAATTGGTAAAAGAGACAAAGAAGGAGGTTTTCCCTGTTCAGACAAAAACCAAAAGTCAAAACAAGCACTGCCTATGCCAACGATGGTTTCCTCAGCTTCCTTAGTGGTGCCTCCTTTATATACAGATCCTTCATTTGCCTGAAACGTTCCTGAAGCATAGGGCGAGGAATTTGATAATCAATCTAATCTTGAATTTTCTCCACTGTTTGATAAGGAATTAGGAGAGCCTATGAAATACTAACTTTACAACCTAGGCAAGCTATGGCACATCAGGGAAACAGAATTTGTTTAGCAATTTCTCCCCTGGCATCATGAGGGATGCATGGTATTTTCAGTGCAATTTAAGAAAAATCAAAATGTTTATATGCACTACCCAACCTGTTTAAAAATCTAGAAGAAAAGATGGCACTGGACGTTCCTCACATATTATCTCAAGAGGAGAGAAAAGAGCTACAGCTATTTGAATCTAGACTAAAAAAAAATTTGTGTATTGTGTGGCTCCTTCACATAATAAATTGTCTCCTACAGGTAACAGAAGAGAATAAACCTTTAGAATGGATTTATTTACACCATAAGAGCCAGGAAATATTAACTACTTACCCTAGTCTCCTTGTTCAATTAGTAAATCGGGAGGAGCTGATGCCAACAATTAGATTTATCTACATCTCAAATCAAAATCATTCTGAATTTCCTGATATTCAAAAATACAAAAACTGGGGAGATACAGTCCAAGAATGGAGTCAGCTTCTTCAAAAACAAGGAATTGTTCTTGGAATGTTTTTGTGCTCCTCCCACCAAATGCTTATGTATGAGCGTGTGAGGTGGCTAGCCGTAGAGTTTTCGTCAGCTGTTGCTAGTCGTATGCATCTAAGGAAAACCACGTTTTTGCCACGTGTGGATTGTCCTTTCAATTGTATCCTTTACTCAGGTGGCTCTTCGTAACCCTCAGAGTTGAAATTGTTTGATTCTCTGGATAAAGTGGTCTATGGCATGAGACTTTAGTCTGACTCATTTTGTGATCCCGCTCACCCTGGTTCACCTTGCCTATTAGAGTACTAAACATTTCTTAATGTCTCGCCTCTGAAAATTTTGATAGACTACCTCCTGTTCAGAATTCATTTTAGTCTCCATTCCTGTGTGGACACATTCAACTTTCACTCCTTGGGACAACGCTAAGAACTAGTTAACACCAAACTCGCCCCAGTTTGACAGTTGACGGAATAAACAATGAAGGTTTCCTGTTTAAAAGTGTCCATTGGACTGGTAGATGCTGCAAGACAGGCATAAAATTAAGACTTCTAGGGACTCATTCTACGTAATAGGGTTAGCATTTTTAAAATACTCTTTTCAATATGGAGTATGCTAAAACTGCGCCCTCACCACATATCAGCAAGGCAAATGTCAGCTTAGAAGACTTCTCAACTTTTTGACCCTTTCTACCAACTACTCTTTGTGACTGCCAGGATGGAGACCATTATCTACAATTACTGCTTTCACTGATCCGTCTCTTTTTAATTCTGAACCCCATCATTATATGACTCTTCTCTCGTGTTCATTTGAAATTTTCAGCTTATCACAGTAGACGCTTTTAAGAAATCTGCATCACAAACTGTCTCAGTTATATTTAACACTGTTGATCTCTCTTTGTGTCTTTAATCTTTCCTGTAACTCTATATTCCAGTCAAGTAGAGAATTCTACTTACATCTTACTTCTTATATCTCTTGGTCTCCAGTTCAGGATTCTCTTCATCTAATTTTAAAATCGGGTTTCTCTGCTTTCAACTCTTGAGTATGAGTTTGCCCAAAATTCAGTGAATGAGTCTGTCTGAGGGTTTTGGTTAATATATATATATATATAATAACACAAAATTAATATCTACTACCCCAAATTTCCTCCAGCTTCCAAACCTAAATTTAAAGAAATATACCACCTATATATCTTAGATGCACTGTAAACTTTTAGCTTATTCACCTATATAGCCACTTAATTTAATTATGTAATAAATATTTATGGGTCTTGCAGTGGTGAAGTATAATTCACCGCTAATACCTGCTTTCATGGAATCTGCATTCTTGTTCATTTCTAAAGTCATATATATATATATATATATATATATATATATATATATATACTCACATACATATATGTGTGTGTGTGTGTGTGTGTGTGTGTGTAGGATTATTAACACCAAATGAACAAAATATTTGTTCAAGTGAGTGCATCCCCACTACTGTGTTCTAGATTCTATGTATTATCTGCCACTTTTCCAGGTGACAAAACTGCTATTCTTCTCTGAATTCCACCGAACTTCCTCAGTATCTTTTCAAACGGTCCATCTACAGCCATTATACAGGTCATCATCATTTCTCACCTGGCTGTTACATGGGCAATTAACATTCCCAGAGCTAGCACCCTATGTTCTTCTTTCTCTTCACGCTCCACTAAGATGGCCGTTTCACTGCCTAACATCTTTTTGGTGGCACCATTTTTTTTCAAGGGGAAAACTTATAGGGCATAATGTTCAATGTGATCTGGACCCCAGAAATGATGCATCACCTTTTCCACCAAGCCATCTCTCAGCTGCTCTAGGTATTGTGATATAAAATATTCTGTCAGTGACTTGTACACCTGTACTTGGCCTACCCTGGAGGTTACTACAGACAGACTGATGGATTGCTGTCTTTCTTGCTAAAGGGTACTCTGGGACTGGGGTAGGAAAAATGCTCTGACAGAAATGTGAGAAAGAAAACCAGTGTGTGATCTCATACACATGTGATTCATTTTTTAAAAATGTATTTGTGTGTGCTTATCTGTAAGTGACCACAGAGACTAGAAAATGGTGTCAGAGCTGCGATGGTTGTGAACCACTCAGCGTCAGTAATGGGAACTGAACCCAGATCTTCTACAAGAGAAGCAAGCACTCTTAACTGCTGACTAATCTCTCTAGTTTCTTATGGATTCTTAAAAAAGTTGAATTAATAGAGGGAGATAGCCAAGTCAAGGCTACCAAGGTAGAAAGAACGACTTTATTAGAAATCACCATACGGATATCCAGAGCCGCTATACCCGTTTGCACTCCCACCAGCAATGAAGGGGCAAATATTATATGGTTAACTTCAGGTGACACTTTTACACAAACCTGGAACCACACTGGAAAGGAAAACTTCAACTGAAGAACAACCTTGATCAGACCAGACTTTGTTCATGTTGATGATACATTTCCTTAATTGCCAATTGATGCAGCAGGGCCAAGCCCATCATAGGTAATACCATCCCTAGGCTGGTGGGGCTGAGTTACCGAAGAAAAGTACTCAAACCAGTTTGGGGAAGCAAGCCAGAAAGAAGCATTCCTCTGCACCAAAGAGCCTATAGTCTCCTCTTCCATTCTGGAATCCCTTGATGATGGACTACTGATGGAGGACTCTCATTGGTTAATAAAGAAACTGCCTTGGCTTTTTGATAGGGCAGGATTTAGATAGGTAGAGTAGACAGAATAGAATGCTGGGAAGAAGGGAAGTGAGGCAGATGCCTCAAGCAATCGCCATGATTTTCTGACCCGAGACAGATGCCATGGAGCCAGCCGCCAGGTCAGACATACTGAATCTTTCACAGTAAGCTACGATCTCATGGTGGCATACAGATTATTAGATATGGGTTAGTCAAGCTGTGAGAGTTAGCCAATAAGAGGCTGAAACTAATGGGCCAGGCAGTGTTTAAATGAATACAGTTTGTATGTTGTTATTTCTGGTGTAAAGCTAGCCATGCGGGAGCAGGGTGGGACGAAAAGCAGGCCTGCTCACTTCATCACTACAGACTACAGCCTGTGGCCAAGCAACTCCTCTTCCCCAAGTTGTTTTGGTCAATGTTTATCACAGCATCAGAGAAGCAAGCTAGTACAGGATCACTTTACAAGAGTTACCTTACAGAGTAACTCAAATGTAGACATCTGAAGTCTAAGTACTATGCCCTAGTTAAATTCTAGCAGCATGGGCCCTGGTCCCTTGATTCTGGATCTTTGCACACTCTCCCCTATCTTCCTTGCTTTGGCCCCAGGACAGAATCTGTTTCCCTGACAATTTTAATGTGGCATTTTGACCACCTTCACTGGAAGCTTTCGTCATAGAAATTTCAACCAAAACTGTGATACCTTTACATAGCATCAAATGTTTATGCTAGACTAGTATTTGTCATGTCTGTGTAAACATTCTTCCCCATTGAGTTTCTTAGGACTACATGGCACCTTACTACTTTCCTTCCCTCATCAACCAGCAGTACAATGTACTATAAATTCCTCTATAGGAATATATTGAGTAGGTATTAAATAAATGATGAGTAAATTGTACTAAAATAATTCAGCAACAAAATCAACCTCTGTACATTCAAAACAGGAAAATTAGTTTCACACAAGTCTCAGGAGATACATAGTTAGCAACACACACAGCCAAAACCAACACACTTAAGTCTACTTGAAACCCATATGACAGTCAGTTTTTCTATACAGATTACACTTCCTGGGATACTATAGAAGTTAATGAACTAGTTAATGACTCAATCCTGGATATTAGCTGATAACCAGAGCAAAATGCATTTGCTCTCTTGTTTTGTACATCTGCCTATGACTAAGTGATTACCACTAAACATGAAAGAATCATCTCTGGATTGACCTCCCCATGCTCTTGCCATTTGATGTCCCTCCAGAAAGGCATGGGCACTACTAACCTGCCTCTCCAGTAGCAAAACAGAGAGGTGTATGAGCCTCTTTTCCAAGATGCTTTGAGACATGTAGCCAGTGGCTGCAATAGCTTGTTTAACAAGACTCCCTTCCCCTCCCCTCCTCTCAATCATCTGAAGCTATCGTTTATTGAAAAGCTGACTTTCAAAGCACACACTAGAACAGCTTTTCTGTACAGCTGCAATGCTATTTAAAACTCCCATGAATATCTCCACAAAACCAAGAAAAATTTAAGCTGAAATCCTGCTCTTAGAAAGGACATAGTAAAATATGACCCTGTGGGAGAAAAATTTCAGAAACAAAATCTAGTTGTTAATTTAAGGCGGAAATCAGAAAACCAGACATAAGACTTTTTTTCTTCAAGAGAACACCTGGAGTTACTATTAAGAAAGTAAACCATCGGGCAATTTCATGAGACTCTGGTAGACATTTGCAGACTCTCTCCAAGCCACTTCTTAATAGGCTTCACAAATGTGAACAAATGCCTCACTTTCTGCTATGATAATGTTGAAAATGGATGGAGATTAAGCACTAAAAGCAATTCTCTAGACACCAGGCAGATAGAGAGACAGAGCGTCATCACTGGGAAGAACTAAATATTGAACCCTAGTGGCTATACTAGTCAACCTCAAACCCTTATTTCCCATACAATTTCAGGGCAAGGGAACATCCCAGCAACCCACTGATGATTTTTTTTTTCTTTTTTGGTTTTTCGAGACAGGGTTTCTCTGCAGCTTTAGAGCCTGTCCTGGAGGTAGCTCTTGTAGACCAGGCTGATCTCGAACTCACAGAGATCCGCCTGCCTCTGCCTCCCGAGTGCTGGGATTAAAGGCATGCGCCACCACCGCCCGGCTCCCACTGATGATTCTTGTAACAATTATGAGATGCTTTAATTTCATGCAAAGAATGGTATCATCTTCCCACTGTGATCAAGCCATCCCACTTCAAGGTCCTTTTGCTTCACTGTATAATGTTGATACAGTTTTTGCATCTCATCAAAGTGAAAACTTTTAGAATGTGGCCTTCTGCATTGCAACCCACATTTCCCTTGTTTAAAATATTCTATTTCAGTCCAGAAAAATGACCTGACAAATGAAATTATATTGGATACCAGTCACTATTATTTTGTATTTTGGAGCTATTCAGTTTGAAGCTATTGACAAAAACTAGCTGATTACACCTTTGGAAGACTCAGAAATCAGAAAAAGCAGTATGAGAACTGTTTCGTATTCTGCTGAGTGTTATGCAGTCCTACAGCTCATTTTTGGCTAAATTTTAGCTTGTTATATAATAGGGTCTCAGAGCTAAGACTAAGTGGATGCTTGGTAAAGTGTTGATTCACTTCAAATAAAGAAATGACAAAAAAAATCCCTTGTGTATGACAGGAAGACTGTAATATAAACAAGAGGTCCATGCAGTCTGATACCTTGCATGGCCCCTGACACAAATGAGGCATTTAACAAACATTTCTTGAAAAAATAGATAAATAAATGTGCAAAAGCTAGAGACCCTGGTGCTTTTGAAAACACTGAAAGGTCCACACAACCGTCTTAACCCATCATTTCATCACAGAGCATGCTTAAAAACCTCATCAGATGAAACCAAATTTAATCACATTATAAAGCATTGTGGAATCAATAAATGAAAATGCAATGCCAGTTTGGAGCTGCTGGTCCCTTGGTTTAAAAATACCTTCCTAGCAGACTGAAATCAGGAGTCTTTCTCTCGTGTTGTTCTTTCCTTTGTTTCTGTAGGAAACAGTGACTTCCAGGGATCCAAGATGACACAACACAGATTGCCAAATTGCATGCCACCCTGCAGTTGCCAAGGAGATAATGTATGTCATTCCTACAAATAACATGTTGCTCATGCCTTCATTTTCTTTATCTAGCTTTTTAAGATATTTTTTTCGCCTGAGCTGAATGCAGATAGGGTTCAATGTGAACTGATGGAAACACTCCTTTTAAAAAATGTTGTTTACCCCATTCCCCCAAGGCACTTGATCGCTTTACATACTCAGCTTCTGGAAGGTCTGAACACATTTTATGCCAATTTTGGATCTAGTGATTCAGCAGTTTTCACGGTGTGTGTGTGTGTGAGGGGGGTGGGCATCCTGAATACTGTCTGTCTGTGTTCTAAGTAAAGGCCAATTAAATCCACACCTGGCACTAACAGTCTAGCTCGAAGTGGCTTACCACCAAAGCAGCTGTGCACAATTGGACGTCAGTGGGGAAGAAGGGAAACAAAGGGAGAGGAAGGAAAGGAAGAAGATGTAGAAGGAGAGGATAAAAAGTCAGGATAAGAGGAAGGGAAATGAGAGGGATGCTTTTGGAGCAACTGATGTGGTACAGACTGAACATGTATAAGGTAACTAAAAAAGAATTCATAAAATTTAAGGTATGGGGTGACATGCAAATTAGCAAAGGCAGAGCCGGTATTTTACTCTGGGTATAGTTGAATTGAAAGGAGGTATTTCTTTGTGCTCTAGTGCAGAATACCCAGTCACCTGAGACCAGTGGGCAAAAGCAGCAGCCACTCCCTGGTATCATTGGACTTGACTATAATGCTGTTGAGGTGTTTCACGTGGTTGCAATAAATGTGGCTGGGGTCAAAACCACCCTAAAGACATCTTCAGCCCCATGCCCCACAACTTTTTCCTGGTGTGACAGTATACTGGCAATAATACCACTAAGTGATGGTTCTTAAAAGGGGTGATTGCATAGCCATTTGAGCCTGTATTCTTATCATCTTATTCTATTATCTTTTCTCAACATTCCCAGAGAACTTTGCCTTTAAAAAGGTTCTCAGAATTCTAAAATATTCTCCTTATGAATCTAGATAGGCCTGAGCTGTGAATCCATCCAGTCATAAGACTCATACTGAACATCCAGTAAGTACTTTAACCATTAACACATCCACAGCTTTTATCCTTTGCAAATCTATCAAACGATTATCACGAACACAGAGACCCTCGCTAGAAAACTAGGATCTGAATGACACGAAGAGAGAACGCTGAGGAGGAAACACTCATCAGGCTGCGGAGTACATGCAAACCAGGAAGGAACTTGATGGTGAGCTGGTGCAAAAGAGGCTTAGAATTACACCTCATTGCTTGCCTTGTTGTTCCTATGTGACTTGTCATCACTCTCCGGTGCGGGCAGACTGGCCCAGAGTAAACCTCCATATGCTTTATTTCATGTAGCAATTTCTGAGATGGGGCTGTACAGTAAATCTGGCCGCACAATGCAGTGCTAAATCAGGTTTATCAAGTATAACCACAATCCAAACAAGAGTGTTCATCCCAGAGTGGACTGCTTGGGCTCACACTGCTTTTTGCTAATGTGAGCCCAGTGTATGCTCTTATGCAGGCCAACCAATAGGATTAAACCTTTTAGGATCTCTCCTTGCTCCAGGAGACATTCCTAAACAGAAAAGCACTTAGACAGTAAACAAGGCATCTCTCAGCAGGATAGAGACCAGACTTGTGCCTCAGGATTCCTCTCCTCAAGTTTGTAGATTTTTATTTCACTGTACTTGTCTTGCCTCAAAAAGTAAAAACAACCCATTCTGAAATTTGTCTTAAATGAGGAAAACAACCCCATGATATTTCCTTTCTTACATTATAAAACAATTTGCCAGTACCTTATATAATCATAATAAAGCTGTTGCAAGTGATCTCTCTCTCTCTCTCTCTCTCTCTCTCTCTCTCTCTCTCTCTCTCTCTCTCTCTCTCTCTCTCTCTCCTCTCTCTCTCTATCTCTCTCTCTATGCGTGTATCTGTCTGCCTATGCCTCTTTCTCTTTCTCCTTCTCCTTCTCTGGAACTTAAAAACTATTACAAGTTCTAAGATTATGACTGACTATGCAAACTTAACGACTACAAAATGACTGGCTAGGCACCAGAAAATTAGTTGTGGAACACGGAACATAATTATCCTAAATTGTCTCATGCGTTTTTGGAATCCTCTATTAATTGCATTTTTTTGCCATTAACTCTATTATAGCTTAACAATCAGTTACATTGATCTATATAACTATTTGGAGTTAAATATTTTTATAAATTTAAGTGGTCAACACAGTGCACTTCTGCCATAACAAATGTTAAACTGGGTTGAGTATAAGTCAAAAGTCATAGGACAAAAGTTATAAATCTGAACACTTGCTGAACACACATGAAAAAGGTTGGCATATTCATTAAATGGTAATTGAAAAACGTTTTTCTGGGAAAAACTTTTTTCCTTTTTTCTCTGATTCTGAGAATCATGTAGAAAAACCACTTTGATCAATATAAATGAGGATAGAATATGCCTATTCATATTTGATCTCAGTGATGAATTGATAAACTTCTTTACACATATTTATGGCAATGTATTAGATTAAAAATTCAGCTGTACTTCAACATAAAACACTGAATGATTAATGATATTTTGAAATATAAATGTAATTCACAAAGAAGTAGTGGGAAAATAAATATAGATAATAAAACTGAAATACTAAAAGTTACTAAAGAATTTGTTTTTGATGAACTGAAAACAAATAGGAAACCCTATATAAAAGTCTCATTCTATATTTTATGAATTGCTGGAGGATACTAAAATAACTCTGTCAGCAGATCAGGTCCCCATTGACTATAATCTATTTGATTCCCAAAATATATTCTTGTTCTGTGGATAATAGGTAACCTCCTTGGTGCCATTTTTAGAACAGCCCCATTAGCAAACATTAGGCAGACAGCATGTGAACATTTTTCAGGATCTGCTGTAGCCAAGTGGGTTTCTTGCAGAAGCAGTAATCATGAGCTGAGCACATGGGAGAGTAACTATTGAAGCTCGAAATTTATACAAACCTCTGCTGCTTCAAGTCAAACTAAAATAAAGCAACTCACAAATGGTCCTGTGGAGAACAGTAAGATTCCCACAAAGATTTGCTTTTCTCAGCCCAGGGCACACTTAGTGAAGCTCCAAATTTATACCATTTTCGGTTATAAAAGCAGGCAACAAAAACAAAGCAGCAAACTTATGTATTAATAATAATAATCACCGAACAACCTTTTATTAAATAATTAGTTTGTTGTAACTATTAGGCATTGAGAAAAATAATTATCAGTCATCTGTCTCATCTTTACTACAAAAGACTGTTGCCCATCTATTGCTTTTTTTTTTTAAATCATTTGACCAGCAAATCAAGGGAAATCCATATAGCTTCCAACTATAAACTCAGACTTTTCTCAGAAATAAATTCCCATAAGCTAATTTTACATGGAAGAACCAACCACTGAAGGTTAGCGGCACAGCTGTTCACTGCCCTCCCTACTTTTTAGTTAAAGACCTGCTCGAAGAAAGTATCTCTCAGGTTACTCAGTGGTTGCCAGGTCCCTGCTTACAGAAACTTGAGAAAAGAACATTTAATGTCCACAAAGGCTTCCACTGGTTACCTTGCAATTGGGATGTCCATATGACCAAGTCCTTTCTTCGTATGCACCAGAGAGCATGTCTGTGTGTTCTAGGGATACCTTGACCAAAATATTTCAAAGTGACTCTCACAGTGCTTCTAGACAGAACCATTCTGTGGTGGAAAGTAGAGATTACCCATACCCTCAAATTAAAGCTTAAAGCTATCAGCAATAGGAAGGCAAGGATAGCACTTGCTTCATATGAGAACGTTCAAAGAAACCAGGTGGACTGACGTTTTAAAAAAAAAAAAGTCGTTTATATTTCCTTCAGTTATTCCAAATGTTTATATAGTGCTCATGAAAACAAACGAAACAAAGTTGGAATAGGCTTACTATCCTCTGTGATACTGCTTTGACCTAAGACTTCCGTTACTCTTAGTATTTTGAAGAGAATATAGTTGATTCACTCATCTTTTTCATCCATTGATTTAGTCAATAAATATCGAAGTGTCAGGCTCTATGCTACAAATTACTCTTAATGGTAGCAGTCTTTTAAAAATGTGTTCCATAGACTAACTCCCTTTATTCACATGGACTCGCAGTTATGAAACTAGAGATAATAGCATACCTATTTTGTATGTAAAATGTTGGCTTTCTGCTCCTTGGACACACAGATCCCCACAAGCCTTTGGCAATTTGTAAATGTATATTCTCAAACATAAAGGATCCAGACACAAAGAAAATGCAAATGTGGCCAAATGTGAAGAGTGGGCATTCGAGGTCACCAAAACGGACAGTAAAAGACACTTTGAGGATGCCTATGATGTACTAGCCCAGGAATAAACCAGGGTGGGGCAGATGCCTTATGGAATCAGCTACAAGAAAATACTAAATAAGCATCTCATGCACAAGTTAGGGAAGAAGTTTCGCCTTCTTAAAACTCTTTGGAAATTGACCAAATACATAACAATTGCCTTTTACCATAGACATTTTTCTTACATAATATGCCCTAATTCATTTAAGTGAAATGAAATAAGTCACATCCAAACTGATGCATCTTGAAACTGCTAAATCATCTGAGGCTGAGCAAAACGCTGGAAATTTAGAGATGTATATTATGTTGTGGGAAAATTATCTCCTCAAAATAGCAAGGAGAAAATTGGCAGCTTAGTCAAATAAACCAGAAGGAATGAATAATTTTACTCAGAAGCTTACAGACTAGAACTTGCCGCAAAATAGACTGGAACATTGAGAGAAGTTTGTTTCAAGCATTGTGTACTTTGAGGCTGCTTCTTTCTCTATCCTGTAAAGACCTACTGGTCCTGCCATATAGTGACACATCGGGGGAAAGATCAAATAATCTGTTAATGATACAGATTTTCCAGTAAGAATGTGTGGCTCGTCCATGTACTGCCATCCATAGGATCTATACTTTCATTCATTACATAAACAATGAAGTCAATCAGTAGGTATTTCTTGAGCACCTGATAAAATCTCAAGTAGCTGTGCAATAATAACTCAAAAAGTAGTGGAGTATTAAACTGAGAAATAAAACCCTAGCAACATACTAATAGTTTATAAATTATATTGTTCATATTATCCCTTCTCCCTCTCTTCAACTGGACCATGATGAGAAAACCCACATGACATGAACTGGTGGGAGCTCATTGAGCCTGGACTGACCCCTGGGAACCTGAATAGGACAGAACTAGAGCGTCTGTGTGGGTGACAGTTGTGTGGCTGGGGCAGTCTTTGGGGCCACTGACAGTGGGACTAGTATTTAACTCTAGTGCATGAACTGGAGTTTTAGAGCCCACTCCCTGTGGAGGGATACCTTGCTCAGCCTAGAAAAGAGAGGAGGGCCTCTGAACTTCCTCACTGGTCCTGCTTCAATGGTCCTGCCTCAGGGTGATTTTGTTGACTCACCATGGGAGGCCTCACCCACTCTGAGGAGTGGATAGGAGTGGGGTGGGTGGAAGGTGGGGGAAGCAGGAGGAGGGGAGGGAAAGGGAACTGGGATTGGTATGCAAAATTTTTAAAGAAGATTGTTTTAAAAAATAAAAAAAAACCATATTGTTGCTCTAAAATGATCCTCCCTCTTCTTTAATATCATAAGCCAACTAATGATACATACACTAATGAGCTGGCTTGATTCTGGGTTGTTCTTTTTCATCTGCTGAGTATCACAAGACTCACCACCTGAATCCTCTCCACCATAATCTCAAAAAGTTCATTGCACTTCTCACAGGGTGTTTTGTTCCCTATATAATAATTGTTTTTCTACATTATCTCTATATTCCTATATTTTTCACCCAATATAGCATAAATTCTGTAAGAGCAAAGTAATTCTTTAAATATTTTCCCACAACATTCACCTGATCATATGTTAGAAATAAATATTGCTTATTAGATATATGAATGTGGATAAAGCAGCTTATTTCAAGTCAAAGTTCAGAAGAATATTTACTTGAGTTTGTTTTTTAACATTTAAAATTTCAAAAATAACAAATTGTTGGTAACTTAATCTACTATCATTCTAATTGATTTGGGCTTTGACAAATGTATTTCATATCATGCAAGAATTTTGGAAGGTGCATTACTTTTCTGTGGCTTTGATAAACTCAAGGTTAAGCAAAATCATGTTTATAGGTCAGATAGAATTTCAGTGGAATATTTAATGTTGAGCTATGTGAACACTGAGATAACTTTCAGAAAAATCAGAAATGAGGTGGACTGGGTATGTGAGAGGAGACAGGATGGAGGCCATCATGGGGTTATAACTGAAGGGCAAAAATCTCTACTAGTTTCTGAACATATATTTGGATGCAGTGTATTTGGCTTTAAATCTTGGCTCTGTTACATAGCAGCTGTGTGACTTTGGGCAAATCACTTAGACCTGTTGGTGCTTCAATTTTCTCATCTATAAAAAGGATTGCTGTGAAGATTATAGGAGAATATATATTATATATAATGCTTAAAATACTCTATGGTACACAAAAAATACAATGCAAATGATGTTTTTATTGCTGGTGGAACAGTATGAATTCTTTGTGTATGGGTGAATATAAAATAACCTGAATATTTGATTGTATCCATCTCAGTGATGCCAGGAAAACTACCCTCAGACTAATCGGGTCTTGATACGTTGTATGCAATAAATTGTATCCATGTTAAAGAAAAGAGCAGATAGTGCCTTAATTGAGACACTGTATCAGCATGCAGTGACACAGACATCTTAATTTTAACAGGTTGAGGTATATTCTAGTTTACTTTCACAAGTTAACAGATGAAGAGAAATCTAAATACTGGGTTGTGTGTTCAAACTAACACTAGAGAGCTTGAAGTAGGGACAAAATGCTATCTTCTTTGGTTATGCTTAGGTAGAGGCAGAAAATGCATCTAGCTTTATGATGCCAGAAAGACAGGGCTCGAATCCAAGTCAACTGTTTACTACACATACTGTTTACTACAGCTACCAGGTTGGCTTATGAAAGACACCTTCACCAACCACAAAAGTATGTGTATAATAACACAACTCATCTAGCTGTTTGTTGTCCAAATGAGACACGTTATTTATATGTATGGCAACTCACAGACGGTGTTACATACAGCAAACAAACTAGGCAATGACCATAGGGGCCAGAGAGATGGCTGCATGGTTAAAAGGACTTGCTGCTTTTTCAGAGGACCCAGGTTCAGTCCCAGCACTCACACAATGGTGCAGAGCCTATATCTAAGTCCAGGCAGGGGATCTAATGCCTTCATCCGACCTCCTCGGGCACCAGGCACACATGGGGCACACATATATAAATGTAGGCCAAAGACTCATACACATAAAATCCATCTTTTATAAAAAAAATAACATGGATAATTATCACCATCGTGGTGCTAATGCTGTTTTCTAAAATTGTATAGCTACATTTCGCTACTTCCTCATTTATCATGTTATCGGTGAAAAGAATATATGAGAAAACAAACAAATTTGATGTTAATCTAATCATCTATATTTATAGCTCTAACACACACTGCTCACTGTGTTACAATGGTGCATTCCCTTTCTTCTTCCTTAAACATTATCTAAAATATTCAGTTTCCTGCTGCACTGCTCCATTTACGGTATATTCATTTCTGAAGAAGGAAATAGCCTATCTTCAGTTAGGACGCTAATGCTGGTAGTTTTTCTCCTCATGACACTACCAACAATTACCTAAATACTATTGTATTTGTATATATTGTATTGCATACTATTGTTCTAATAAGCTGCAAAGACTGACTGCTTTCTTCCCATCGTCATCTAGATGCTGTCCCTTAATTCACAACTTTTTGCCTTTCAAGGATTAAGTTGCCGTCTCAGTTTAACTTTCTCTTATATAATTCTTTTTTTTTTTTTTGCCTGTTATTTTAGTTTATTCATTTGGGGCAAATCGTGTAAGTTCTCTAAAACACAGTTTCCTTAATGACAATGACACTGTGTGGAACACCAAGAATAGATGCATAAAAGTTAAATCAGTTTAGAGTAGATAACCTGCTACCTCTGTTGCTGATGCAGTGACCAGTCTACACACAGCTGCTATTGAGTTGGACAAAGATAAAGGACGTGGAATATATAATTCTTCATTACCCTTTCTGCCTTTATTTGGTCAATTTTCATTCTAAATTCCCTGTTCAGTATCTAGTCTCTTCAGTATCTTCATACCTATGGAGGGAAAAAGAAACACATTCCCAACATAACGATGCTGAAAATTTGTTCTATAAACATATACGTAATTATAGCAGGTTCACAGTATGTAATTGAATACAGAATTTCTGCAGTATTTCTCCAGTGTTTCTGCAGTTCTGAGGTAATAATAGAAACCTGAGAGTAAGTTTGCACTACTATCAGTGTGCTTGATTTATTGCGAATGTCATAACATAGTTTATATTAATTACAAGTCATTCTCAAAACAAACAGCCCGACTCTCTCCCTGAACTAACACTGTGCATTTTAGTCTTTGAAGCCTCAGTGACTGACTGTAATAGGTGCCTGATAACTCATTAGCTGAGATTCACATTCAGACATTAGGAAGTCATGCCTGCATTAGAATAAAATAACAAAATTAACACAGGAAACAAGGCATAACATGAAAAATTATTCTGGTTTTCTTGCTATATAAGTTTAATGCATGTGCAATTAAACAATCACTCACGACCTTAAGAGTATTACCGATTCCAGAGCATTTTGTACTAAAGATGCTATGAGTTTGGGGAGGTACTGAGCTAAATAAGATCTGAAGAATGTCATTAAGCTCCTGTCACAAACATGCCTAGATGTCAAATGAAAAGACAGTACTAAACTAGGTCCTTTCCAGGCTGCCAAGGTAAAAGATTTTAAAAGAAGTTAAGATATGGAAGAAGAAAGAACAAAAGGGAAGAAGGGTGCTCTATTTTATGGCATTAAGTCTAACTATTTAAAGAACAGCATTTCTAAGAGGGGCTTTTGAACAGTATTTCT
This sequence comes from Arvicola amphibius, assembly GCF_903992535.2. NCBI lineage: Eukaryota > Metazoa > Chordata > Mammalia > Rodentia > Cricetidae > Arvicola > Arvicola amphibius. The sequence goes on along the minus strand of NC_052047.1, from coordinate 31,664,285 downwards.
TTGAAGATGACTGAAGTTAAAATTTGAAACTGACCCATTTCTGCGCCCTTTAGGAATTGAATGAAGCTTGCTTGTTATCGACCACCAGAAAATCTTATGTTTATGTTTAGCACATCATAAGACTCTGATATCGGTGGAAGTGAAATGAATAAAACGATCAAAAGTCACTTGGTTCTTCCTCTCCTTGTCCGGAACGGTTGTTATTTATTTAGCTTCTTTTCTAAGTGTCCTTTTCAGTCCTCTATTGCTGTCCGTTGGCTGACCCCAATGGCTGACAAATGTATCTCAGTTTTGGTCATTACACAGTATAAACATGAACCGGCGTGTCACAGTGTGGTACACAAATATATACAATCATATGGGTAGTCCCAAGGACAGGGATAAAGAGATAGCTCAGAACTTTGGAGCACATACTGTTCTTGCAGAGTACACAAGTTGAGATCCCAGCACCAAAGTCAGGCAGCTCACAATCATGCATAATTACAGCTCCAGTAGGACCAGTAGCCTCCAACCTCTGCAGTCACCCTCAGTCACATGCATATTCTCACACACAAATACACGCAATTTAAAAAATAATAGGAAAATAAATCTTAAAGAAATAGATGTTTAAAAAACTAAGAAGGACAAAAGGAAGGTGAAGAATAAGTTTCTATTGTCTTGGAAGCTTTCAGTGGTAATGCTGAAACTCACTTTTGCCTTATGGTCACATTTATTCCTAGTAAAACAAATTTTATATCAAAGATACAGGTTGAAAATCCGTGGTGAATACATTGTTTTCTTTTCTTAGAAACACCAATTCATACGGTTGGTTCACAACCAAATAATAAACAACTAGAACTTTTAAAATCTATGCTATCAACTACTTTGGAAAATACAGTAAAACCATACTCTATTTCATAAATGAGTTTATATCTACCAATGTAAACAACAATTATATAGGAACCAAATGAAGAAAAGTTCCACAGACTACTATAAAGTGATAAATGAGATCCTTGGGCCTTTAAACATTGAAAGTGCCTATGAAATTTAAGGAGAAATTGATCATAGGTGTGGTCTGCTAGGCTGAGAACCACATTGTATATTTTGCCTGCATGATACAATGTAATCCTCAGCATTTGCCTTTCTAGTAAGCCTTTTATTGCCCCCATTTTATAGGTCAAGACAATTGAGACAATGTCTTTGAGATTCAGCAGTTGACTTAGAATGGATTTCCATATGGAAAATAAGATTAGAGCTTGATTCTCAAGAACGAGTATTAACCGGAGAGTCTCATAAAGGTACACAAGGTCCATCTTGGATTATTTATGTAGTCTTTTGATGTCACATTTTTACTTAGGACTCTAAGCAGAGAAAATAGTTCTTTGGTTTTCCAAACAGCTTTGCTGGAATCTATGCATACTTTAAAACTGAAAAACACATACAGTATACAGGAAAAGTCAAATGAAAATAAAGAAAAATTAATTAGGTGGATGGAAAGCATATGTTTGTAGGGGAGAGGTACGGAATAATGACATAAAACTCATCACTGCTGTGGTAAAGGATGATGTGCTGCTGCGGAAACCTGAACTAATTAGTCTGTTCATCAAACGTGCTTCATTCCTAGTAGGTGATGCCAGCACTGTCCCTCTCATCCTCAGTGTCCCTTATCCGACACATCCAATAAGTCACTTCGGCTCATGACCTCAGCCTTGCTGCCTGCTAGATAGAAGACTGTGGCAGAGTACCTGCGTCTTAGGAAATAACTTCCTTTATGGTAAAACAGGGATAAAATTAGGGAGTCTTTTATGAATTATTAGACGTTATAATCTAATAGGTTATATAGAAGAGTTTCTTTTATTATCACAAGAAATAATTCACAATACTATACAATTATCAAGTGTTCATAAAAATATGAGGGAAACAAGACTATTGCAGGCGTGAAGTGACTTCTGCTGTGATTACTAGTATAAGGCCTGCGTAAGATGATGTCATCAACATTCCACTGTCATGGTGGGCTGTCATTTCTTCAGGGGTGATAAGTTACCCATGCTCTAATAGATAAAGCCCCATCCATGCTCCTGCAAGACACGCTTATTGATTCCAGTGGATCACAAATACATGAAGACAAAACGATTTTAAATAGTCATAAAATTGAGAGGAATTTGTTGGAAGGAAGAACAGGTTCTGTATGAGTAGGAAGATGATGAGAGATGGTATAGGAGAAAAAAAATCAAAATACATTAAATAGATTGTAAAAGTATCAAAGAATGATGAGCATTTTAAAATTATGAACAAAAGATTTATATAACATGGGCTTATCAGTATGCCTTTTCCTGTATGTACATGTTCTCTCTATATAAAAGTATTTGTTTAAAAACACTTATGAGTTAGTACATGTGATAATTGTCTCCCTGTATCTGGGTTACCACACTCAAAATGATGTTTTATAACTCCATCCATTTGCCTGCAAAATTCAAGATGTCATTTTTTTTTCTGCTGTGTAGCACTCTATTGTGTAAATGTACCACATTTTCCTTACAGCCCACAAATCACAATCCCAGAGAACCTAGACAACAATGAGAACACTAAGAGAGACTTACATAGATCTAATCTACATGGGAAGTAGAAAAAGACAAGATCTCCTGAGTAAATTGGGAATATGGGGACCTTGGGAGAAGGTTGAAGCAGAGGGGAATGGCAGGGAGGGGAGCAAAATAAAATGTAGAGCTCAATAAAAAAAATCAATAAAAATATTTGTATATATGTATATATATGTACATACCTACATTGTGATGCCTATATTTTTTTTTTTGGTTTTTTTTTTTTTGAGACAGGGTTTCTCTGCAGCTTTAGAGCCTGTCCTGGAGCTAGCTCTTGTAGACCAGGCTGGTCTCGAACTCACAGAGATCGTGATGCCTATATTTTACTTAATAAATGCCACAGAGAGACTTTACAAATCAAGGACTCACAAAAGCGCATTTGAAGTAATTTCAATACTGGGTTTACCATATTGGCTATGCCTTATGCTGACCATATAACTTAGTTCCCGAAAATCTCTTTCTCTTTTTGTAAAATAGCTCATGTGAGTTTTCACTGATGTAGCACATGTCAAGCACATCACATAAGACTTGAATGAAAAGCTTAGTGTTAGCTATTGCTATTACATCGCTGGTTAGTTTTTCAGAAGACATAGCGTGTCTACGTTAGTACATCATTTCTGGATGAAAATGACTAAAGAATATAGTCAAATAACTTTTAAGAAAACACATGCATACATGTGTCTATGTGTATATGTATGTCCATGTGAGTCCAGATGCCCAAAGGAGTGAGATGAGGGAATAGATTCCCGGATCTGGAGTCACAGGCAAATACACACTGCCTGGTGTGGATGCTAGGAACTGACCTGAGATGTTCTGTAGGAGTAGTGCATGCCTTTAAGCTCTAGGTCATGTGTCCACCCCCTGATTTTAACATGTATATATAACATTGTTTAAAAGTTTTTCTGGTTTTAACTCTGTACTTACTTATCTTTTAAATCATTATATTCACCAAAATTGTCTGCATCCACGAGAACGTGGATATGGTAAAAAGAAGCAATAAGAACAAAATTATAAGGATGGTGTCCCGCTCACTTATTAGAATAGAGTCAAGGGCAAAATTAAGATAATGATGCGCCGAAACAGAACAGAAGTTTTGTGCCCCTTAAAATATCCAAAGGTATACTTGAGCTACTGACAGCCACTCTCACATTCCAGCAATTGGCTTTTTCATGAATATTCCATTAAGCCATAATCTTTTCTATTCTCAGAGAACAGAAATAGTCACCATAAGCCTCCACCTAGCCACTAACAGTCTATAGGTCAAATAAATCAAATCACAAGTGAACTCCTAAAAGACCTTTGAACTAAATTCCATTAAGCTCCAAGGTACTTTACAAATGAAGTGCTCAAACACATTTTAATCTAAGTCAGTATCACTCAAAATAATAATTGGTGGTATATTTTAGGACACATATTTGAATAAGCAAGTTTTGGTTGTCTGATTAAAATCTCTACTGACACTCCAAACCATGGATACTTAGAATATTTCATTTCAGGAGTAAGAAACAAAATTTGTTGTTAGTACATTCTCTCTGTTTTTGTACTTTCTCCTCCCTATTTATCTGTCTCCCAATTTATTTCCCCTTTAATGTATTCCCAACCTATGAAGCTGTACTTGTCACTGAGGCCACACAGGAAGCTGAACTCAAACTTGCACTAAATCACTTGTCACTGTCTTTAGAAAATGGGTAGTTGGAAGTAAATTGCCAGGAAAATTTAAGTCATTGACCAGGCTCTTGTTATAGAGGACATAAAGCACATGATGAATTCTTGGATTAGTTTTATTTTAAAATCATCCTTAAGGCTGAAAGGGTAGGGCTCTTTGTCATTTTGGAAATACATTTCTTCTCACTTCCTAGATAAATCGCAAACACACCACATGTGTACTGTACTGTGGAGAAGTTTCTGAATCACAGTGTGGCCTAAAAGATGAGTTCAGCCAAGCTTTACGGGCAATTACAACTTCTGTGGTCAAGAGAATATTTCAGAGAGCAAATGGTAGATTATCAGTTATCTGCTCATCCTTGGAAATTCAATAATTTTATTTCTAGTATGTTGTTCCTTAACATATTTATAATATTTCATCATTATATCGATTGGTACAAGAAATCTCATTAGGACAAAGAAAAAAGAATAGAATCAATTAATTGTAAGTGGAATTTTTTGATATAAAATCTTATAATACAGCCCATGTTCACCTGAGACTTATGATTTTGGGTGAATTCTCAAGATACATTAATTGTAGGTATATAGCATTAAATCTGGTTTGCATGAGATACATTTCAGAAGCTAGAACCTTTAGAATAAAGCCATTTTGGAGTTAGGGTGAACTAATGCTTATATCAGACATTTATTGTACTTTATAATTTCAACATTATTAAAATATGTTAAAATAAATTGTTGGAAGCCTTAAAAACATGACATAGCTTCCAGAGTGATACACCATGCTTTGTTGAAGTTCATGGAATGTCTGCCTAATTCTGAATGGAGACAGAGGAGGAGTGGATGGGGAAGGGGGCAATAGGAGTGGGGAGGGAACAGAAGGAGAGTAAGGAGGGAAAACTGTGGTTAGTATGTAAAATAAATGAAAATGTTAATTAAATAAAATAAAGTTAAAAAAGAAGACAAGGATGATTTTTACCAACTGAAAGCTTTAAGAAAGTTAATATTGATAGAAAAAAATACAATTTGAAGTTTCTAAAAGAGGCCTATGAGTCTAGTTCAGTAATAGTACTTACCTAGTAAACAGAAGCCCAGATTCAATACTCAGATCAGGGGAAAGAAGGAAGGAAAGGAGATAGGAGAAGGAGGGAGGAATGAAGTGAAAGGGAGGAAGGGAGGAAGGGAAGGGAGAGGGCAGTTGGAATTAAAAGCATTGACTCTAATGTGCAAAAAATGTCAAATTAAAAGAAAAATTACTGCAATATGTCAATATTTATGAAACAAGTTTGTACGTATTTCAAAAATTGTGAGGACTATAGGGATCTTTTAAAACGTTAAATAATAGTAATATAACTCAGGAGGCAGCGGGCAGGCAAATCTCTGTGAGTTTGAGGCCAGCCTGGGCTACAGAGTGAGTTTCAGGTCTGTCTCCATAGCTACTGAGAAACCCTGTCTAGAAAAACCATAAAAACAAAACAAACAAAACACAAAAAACTTTGTTGCTAAAGATAATAACTTTAAATATAAAATTATAATTTAGTTATAGATTAATTATAAATCATAAATCAGGTGACAATGAAATATCACTCAAATCAATATTTCTGAAGACTTGCAATAAAATAATTAGCAGGGTTAAACTAAAAAAATCTTATCTAGAAATTTTAATATTATCTCTATATTCTTATCTCAGTGTTACTCCAGAATACATACAAATTCTGATATATTTTCTTAAATTATGAATCATAGAATTCTCTATACAGAAGAGATCTGAATTCAGTAGGAGAAATTTTATTCTTAAATAAAAAAGCAAAAGAAACTTTAAAAAAGCATGAAAGTAAACTAATATGAAGTATACTCAAGTATCTTGAAAAATGTAACAAATTTAACATGCAGAAAGACATAAATAATTTAATGCCTAAATCAATCACCATACCTTAATAAATGGTAAAATAGACCCAAGATTCAGTGACGTAATAGTTGCAGGAAACAGATCATATAGTTTCAATGTGGCAAAGCAAAATAACAGAACAACAACAAAAGGCAGTAAGTTTACCCATGGGAAGTGGCAGAGAGTAAAGATTGAGCAGTAACTTTTAAAAATGAAAACAGTGTGAAAACGTTTCAAAAAAACATTTTGAAAATCTTGATGAATTCACTTAGAAGAAAATTTTAACTATTTAAACTACTTGATGAAAAGCATTCACTTCCTTAGCTACTCTTGTCGCATCTGGAGACTGGGAGCAGAACCAAGACTGAAGGCATGGAAAGGGTTAACCCTTTCAAGGTAGACTTCCAATCTCTAAAGGCTTCCTGACCCTTCATGGCAGCCCCATTTAACATACCAGGTGTGTCATTACTTACATTGAAAGAAAACTGTCTGCCTCCACTCCCTTTCCGTATAGAAATAGATACAGTTTCTACAGTGTAAGATATTTGCTGACTTTTAAAAATATACATTATTGATTCTTAGCTTCTCTGCAATGTCTGGCCCATAATTGTTATTAAATATATATTCATTGAATGAAAACGTGAATAAAGGAAGGATGAGATACAAGTAGAAGAAGGAAAACAAGTTGATGATTTCTATTACATTTGGTTTGGGTAAATGCAGACTAAGCATTTTTATAGAGTCATTCATGGAAATTACAGTTGGTTAGGGTACAAAACCAGAGGGATCTGTCTATATATACAAAAAAGATGAGCAAAAGGAAATGAAAGAGTCAGAGGGACACAGCAGAAGTGTGGAAGAGGAAGATGAATCAAGGGGTTGAGAATGCCTGCCTGCTTGGTTATCCATGTTCTTGTCCATTCCACTGCTTTTACACAAGAACAATCCATGTGGAAAAGGGGCTTAATTTTTTTAAAGCATCTTTGATATGTTATATAAAAAACAGTTGTTTTATTATGTTTTGTACATTCTTTTACATTTGTCCTTTAAAGAATGAATTATTCGTTTGGATGTACACCAGTTATAATTACAGATTGTTTTGCCTCTAAGATTATTTTCTTCTTTACTACAAGGGAGCCGTCCCATAGGAAACGCAGGGCTATGTTAAGAACTATCACTTCATTTTAGTCAATGAACTCTATAAAAGTGGCCTTTGCAGCTCTCTCAACACCATTAGCAGCTGCCTCTTATCAGTATATGTTCCATTATAATCATTTCTGTGAAAAAAAAATACCCTTAATACTGAAAGGAAGTTTCAAACAAAAAAAATAGCCTTATGTCATGTATCAAGGTCATGTATAGATCATTTAGCTTTTAAGTCAATATACAACGCTTTAAAATATCAATATGTTAGGAAGAAGGGTTATAGTTTAGGGTAGTGGCTGGTAGGCATGGGAATATGAAGAAAGATAACCGATACTAAAGGCCTTTCCAAAAAAAGTCAGATAGAAGCCTACCATTGTAGAAGATTCCTAAAATACGTACAGATAACATATGTAAAAAGAATTTAAATAGAGTTACTCTATAATGGGTTGACAAAGCTTCCACAAGACACCACAAGTTAACAATTGAAAGAGTTTATTGTCATAAAGGTTATCTCTTACAGAGTTCCTGACCAATGAGGTCTCATAGACTCTCAAACATTATGATAACTAAGAAAAAAATGTTCATCAGATTTCCCACCTATGAACTCTTACGATGATGACTGGCATGGCAAAATATGCCAATTTCCTCAACAGTGACTTAATATCATGTGAATAACCAACAACTTTCTTTTTTTTGTTTTTTGTTTTGTTTTGTTTTGTTTTGTTTTTTTGAGACAGGGTTTCCCTGTAGTTTCTAGAGCCTGTCCTGGAACTAGCTCTTGTAGACCAGGCTGGCCTCGAACTCAGAGATCCGCCTGCCTCTGCCTCCTGAGTGCTGGGATTAAAGGCGTGTGCCACCATCGCCCAGCTAACCAACAACTTTCTTATTAGCTTTAAGACCCAGTCACAAGATGAAAAGCATCCATACTTGGCACAAGAACATGTAACTAGATAGGTAATAAAACCTATATTCTGCTAAATGCCTACAGTGTTAGACTCCTTATGACTTGTTAAATCCACAGTGCATCTTTCAACCTTCATCAGACAGATGGTGATTAACACTGAGAGACACAACTAACCAAGGTGCAGAGGATAAGGGAACGCTCAGCCCTAAATGAACTTCTATATCAACACCCCTTCTTCCAAAGACCCAGGGACCATTTTGCCTAAGGAAATGGAAAGAGTGTAAAAGCCCGAGGTGATGAATGACTACCAAGAAACACTCTCTCCTGGCTGCAGCAGTACAAGTTTTACATATAAACTCCCCAGGCCTCTACAAGTTCAAACTGGGCCAAATACCAGCATGGGAGAGGGTACTGGCAACTGAAAGTCTCTGGGAGAGGAAGAGTTGGTTTTGTTTTTTAAATGTATGCCCTGGTAAGTAGACCAAGTTCCAAGGCTACACTTCAAAGAATACATAAGCAACCCAAATTGTACAGGATATTATTTTTTTTTAAAAAAAAAAAGAAAAGGATTCAAAGTTGGGTGGGTACGGAAAGTCAGTTGTACCTGGGAGAAGTTAGAATGGGGGTAAATATCAAGACACATTATATTATACTGTCAAATAACTAAAAAAGTACAAAACTAAAATATCAATGCACATTTTATTATTTTATATTTTCCTATATTTCTGCCATTCTTACAAAATGTCGTTGATAAATTCAAATTCTCTGTTTTCCACTTACAGCCAAAATTTGACTAAGGAGCTAAAACCTAGAAGGAAGGAGATAAAGTCAAATACCTGGAGAGACGTTTCTGGGTGATTTTCTCTCAACACTGGGGCAGGTGGAATTTCTGGAGGAGGCTTCGATGTTTTCTTTTTGGCTTTCTGCATTTGAATGTTGGTGAAATAGTTGACAGCAGCAAACTCAATAAGAGCCGAAAACACAAAAGCAAAGCAGACAGCTATGAACCAATCCATGGCAGTCGCATAGGATACTTTGGGCAACGAATGTCGGGCACTGATGCTTAGTGTGGTCATCGTGAGGACTGTGGTTATCCCTTCAGTGCAAAAGAGCAAAAAGATACAGCATTTTACTGCTATTTCTATAAAAGGACAACTAACCCAAAAAGAAAAGGTGCAATGACGTTTACAAAGTTACTACTGTGTGAAACCCACCACCTTTGATAGAGGATTTGATCCTTCTGCTTCAGTGAAATTAACACAGGTTTTGAAGTAAGAAACAATATGCTCAGTTCCTGGCTCCTGTAATCAACAGCTCAGTGTGACTTGGCTCAAGATTGGAAAGCTCACTGGGACTTCTCTGTACATTCTAAGATTACTATAAAATTACAAATATGTAAAGCATATAGAATATATTGATTCTCTATTGGAAGCTGAAACAATAACCCGAGGAATCAATATACAGACCTCCCAAAAAGGAAGATTCTTTGAAACAGTGACTCTCAGACAGGAATGGGAAGTCGGGCACATCAGCCTTCTAAATGAAAGCATGAATACTAGGTAAGCAAGGCCCATTACCAATGATACTTATTGTCTGAAAAATCACAAGTCATATATAAGTTCTTATCATTAAATGACTATAAGATACTGCATAAAATTAATACATTCATTGTTTATCAAAACTACAAATACATTCTGGCTAAAGGTACTTCTGGAACAATTTGGCCCTTGAAATGTGGGCATCTGGCACACATCATTGTACAACTTGAAGCAGAATACTTGGTACAACAATAGGGCCCTTCTTCCATCAATCCTTTTCTGAAATAACACTTCTAGGAAAAGTGCCTTTTTAACCTAGAGGAAAAGTTGGCCTCCGTTCTTTGAAAAATGCTACTTGTCACTAGAACTACAGAACAATGCAATATTTGAAGGTATTAACATTTGCACAATTTTCTCTACTTCCATTTATGTATATTTATCTGGTCAGTATTATCTAGGTTATCTTAGCAATTGCTGGGGGATTTACTATGCCCATTTGTACTCATTCAACATAACTCCCAGGATAGGTCCTGAAGCCGATACGCCCAGGTATCTGTGGATGATGGTGATGGTGGTACCATAACTGTTGCTGATGAGGACAATGATGAAGGTATCTTAACTGTATATGTCAATCAGTGCCAGTCCCCAGCTTAAAAGCAATTCATCCCTGCTCAATGGAAAATATAGGAAAATTCGCAGCACTAAAGGAATAATCATACTTTTATTTGAAGAAACAATAGTACTGTATCTTCAACTTAGACTCTGATTATATTCTAGGTTGTACTATCCCTTTACTGTTCCACATATGTGAATGTAGAAAGGAATGTAAGAGTAGCCTAAGATCATTCCTAAGACCAAAAGCAATGATTTCAATATGCAAGCTGATGTCTATTCATGTTTAAGGTTTAGGAATATTCAAATAATTAGCAAACTTAGAATTAGAGAAATTTCAAGATAGAAGGCCTTTGGAAAAAAATCAGACATCCTGCTTCCAGTTTGATAAGAGTCACCATGTACCATGTTAAATATTGCTTCAGGGATCACCAGTCATGTAGTGCCAGATGCATCATAAATGTCCAATAAAAAAACAGTTTGGTTGTGTCCAACCTTTGTTCTCCAGTTCTAGTCCCTCCCTAAGCTATCAGTTCCTAGAAGATAAAAATTTGTAGTATCTGTGTACCATATGAGCTATAAACTTTTAGAGAAAATTCTAAAACTATGTATCAATATATATTACATAAGTTGCTTAATAATTTTAGCCATTTTCTTAGTTTAAAGTAAAGTTTCAAGATTTTATTGTGTGTGTGTGTGTGTGTGTGTGTTGTCAGGGTTTCTATTTTGCCCGGTCCCCACAATCGTTAAGGCCCAAATAAATCACACAGAGGTCTACATTACTTATAAACTGATTGGCCCATTAGCTCAGGCTTCTTATTAACTCTTATAACTTATATTAGCCCATTATTCTTGTCTATGTTAGCCATGTGGCTTTGTACCTTTTTTCAGTGAGGCAGTCACATCTTGCTTCTTTTGTGGATGGGACAGGACTGCAGAACGCAGAATCCTCTTCCCAGAATTCCCCTGTTCTTGTTGTCCTGCCTCTACTTCCTGCCTGGTTGTCCTGCCTATACTTCCTACCCGACTATTGGCCAATCAGCATTTATTTAAGATATAACTGACAGAATACAGACCATTGTCCCACATCATGTATGGATATGTATACGCATATGTATATGAATATATGATGTGTTGTAGGTGGCTCAAGACCAGAAAGCTCACTGGATCCCCTGGAGCTTGAATGGAAAGCCACTATAAGCCTATTTTTGTGGATGCTGGAACTATGTGGGTCCACTAGCAGAGCAGAAAGTAACCCCAAGCCATCTTTTCAAAACCCTGAAGTAGATTTTTACAAACCTTATTCCATTAAATAGGTATATTATTTGCATGTCTACACCAATGGCACATTGGCCCGTATCAGGCTTTCTCCTGAAAGAGACCTTCAAACTTTAGGCCTCATTTTAATTATAATTAAATTAATTTAATTGTGAAAAGACACAATTCTTCCAAAGACTATGAAACAAACAAACAAATAAATACTAAGGTAAATTCAGAAACTTTAGCTACAAAGTTTGAAGATGAATTACATTTCCTCTTGCTCATAACAATTTATCTATAATAGACTATTAAGAATTCGAAATATTTCACAAGTTCTACAATGCTTAAGCAGTGGGCTTCTTCTAATGCCACAGAAATGATTCTGGAAGCACTAGCAGTAAAAAGCTAAGAGTGGGCTCTAAATGAGAATACTAGTCAGTGCTCAGAAAAGTCTCCAGAGACCATACTGTGCTAACAAAAAAAAAAAAAAAAAAAAAAAAGGAAACTCAAATTCGAAAAAGGAGCTTATGAGTCCCCTTACTACTGTAAACTTTGTTTTTGTTTCGGGTGGTTGAATAATTTTTGCTGCCAATAAATTTTTCCTGTCTTCATCTAGCTATTGTCATGTGAAAAAATAATTCCTAGGTGATATTCAACAAACAAAATACTAAAGTCATTACTGAATCATACATTGAGTAATTAAATTCAGTTGTTCAGAATCAGGTTGATGGCTTACCTTAAATCGCACTGCTTATACCAACATAAAAGAATGGTACATATGGCTGGTTTAAAATTTGCCATCTCTTTAGGCATTAAAAGTTCTCTGTCTTGTGTTCAAATTTGAAGAAAGCAATAGGAATGGAGGCATGTACTTATTCCCTTTGATTTCAGGTATATCACTTTGCAGAATAAACACTGATTGAACAGAAAACAGAAGCTATCTCTTTCTATAAGAATCTTACCCTGAAAACATTTCAAAGAGTTAATTATTTTTGTGTGTTCAAGTATTGTTGCCAGTCCGTGCATTTAGACTGCTGAATATGCACCATATTAGCTGGCCCAGGAGTGGAGAGAGGAAATGAAAGAGCAGGCTAAGACTGTACACAAGAGTGAATTTTTGGCTGGCCATTCCTAGAAAATGAAATAGCAATGATTTCAGTATGCCAGCTGGCATCCACTTGCGTTTAATGTTTAACCATACTGGAATAATTTTTAAAAAACCTTAGAGTCAGACAAATTTCAAGATAGAAGGCCTTTGGAAAGAATTCCACATATCCTGCTTCTCAGACTTGAGTTGCTTCAGGGTTTTGCTCACGCTGGTGTTATCTGTGACCCAGCATACTGTGCCTCCGTAAGTGGAAGGGGAGGGGGTTGAGAGCTGAGGAAGAGTAATATTAGCCTAGAGTTCAAATTCACCTAAATCTCAAATGGAGTAAATAACCAATGATCCCAACCATCTAGGGATTTGCTTCCCTAAGGAAAATGATGTTCTAGACCCTTGATGATCAGTCTAAAAATTACAATTGTGAAATACCCTTCGTTTTTTGAAGATTTAATTATAGCTGTGATTTCCCTCAATGATCAAAACTAATATTGATCTAGGCATACATAGGCAGACAGATCTCATATTCCAGATGAAAAAAAATCCTACTGATAAATTGTTCCCAATCAAAGCTCGGGAATTCTTTGCAAACCCTTCCCAGCTCCTACATATAGCTTCTGTGAGGATAGCAGAACTAAATTCTCAACGTTATAAATACTGTCTTGGGCATACCACTTATAATTACATGGCTTGATAAAAGTTTTTAATATCTCTGTACTGTTTCCCTTATCTATAAAAATTGAGAATGCCTATGTTGCTGAACTGTTGTGAATGTTAAGGGACAGGACTGCACAGTGTTCATCTACTCACTGCTGGAATTAGGAATTCTAGCATTTTGCTAAACTACTTGATTTCCTTGCACCGTCTTGTTTGTATAAGAACCGTTAGTGGAAATCAGCTGGGATGGATGTTACACCTTCCCACACTATTGAATATTTATCTTATCCATGGACAAGTAAGTTCATCAACAATAATAAAATTATGTGCTAAGAATTTTTTCAACCATTTAACTCAGATTAATGCATTCAATCCTCCTAACAATCCTAAGAGATAAAGCAATTCAACTTGTTTTCACATGTGGGCTAACAGATAAGTATCTCACTGAACACTATATATATGGTAAGTATGTGTATATCTATACTATAAATACATATATATTATATATATACAGAGACAGAGAGACAGAGAGACAGAGAGAGACACAGAGAGAGTGCGTAAGTGTACTAGGTCAAAACCAATATCTGTACTTGTAATACCATCTTTTCTTCATAGATATCTGTATTAGGCCACTATTTACTAGTAAACTTATCAAGGACAGAAAAGTGTGATACATATTCAAGTGAATTTATTACTAAATATTAATAAAAATACAAGATTCAAACTATTTTAATGATCTCAGATCCAGAAATCTCAAGATTTGTGTGTGAATATGGTGTGATGTGTGTCTGTGCAAGTGCCCATGTGCATGTCCTCATGTGTGCTTTCTCATGGATGCCAAGGAAAATTCCAGGCCTCTTCCCAACCACCTTAATTTCTGTGACAGGGTCTGCCACTGAGCCTGGACCTCACCATTTTGGCTACTCCATCTTGCCAGTGAGCTCCAAGGATCTGGTTTTCTACTCAACCATCCTCGTCACCGCAGGGGTTACAGACACTTTCCACTGTACATAACTTTTACATGGCTGCTAAGGATCCAAGCTCAGGGACCCATGCTTACATGGCAAGCAGTTCACCAACACAACCATTTCCCCTCATTCTTGATCATGCTAGACAAGCTAAAAGCCTTGTGTATCACTCTCAGCCTCAGCAGCTCCCTCTTGTCTTGTCAGGCTGCCTCTGAACACAATGTGGTAAGACTCCAAAATTATTATGAGTGCTCTATAAGACAAGGAATGCCAAGTACTTCAAGCTATATGGGGGTACACACCAGAAAAAACATTTTCTCTGAAACTAAGGAAACCAAGAATAAAATTAATCTCTTTGCTAGGTATGTATGGGAAGGATTGTAGACTGTACAATCAGTTTCCTGTATTAATCACTCTTTAAACCCTCATGAGGTTTAGGATATTTCAGCCCCTACTTTTGTGCAGGTCCCTGAATGAGAACTTCACCTATATTTATTTTCTGCATGCTGATAGATAGTGAGTTTCTACTTTGTCCATTCTACCAAGTAATCACTCTGATGAGGTGTGAGAGCTGCACTCATCCATGGAGCTGGAAGTACAAATTTAGAGGCAGTTTAACTTGGTGTGATAACAGTGGTAGTAGATTCACTTCTGGGATTTTTTTTTCCCTGTGGAGCAGGCCTCAAATGCAATCAGAAAGTGTTTTGTTGCCCCCACAACACTCATGCCAGTATTATACCCATGGGAATATGTTGCCATGCTGGTCAGTTTTGTAGTTCACATGGTGCACAGCTGGATAAGACTACCGATGACTTTACAAAGCACCCTGCAGTACTGGGAAAGCTAGCCAGCAGGGAGGCAACCTCCTGGTCAGTACCAACTTGATTTCTCCATGTCTCTTGACTAAAGTATGCTCTGCCTTTAGGAATAGGGTCTTACTATCAGGTTTTGGTTGGCAACTAGTAGCTTGTATTATTTGGGGTAAGGGGTCTCTGAAACATACCTAACCCACAACTTGAATAGTGGCATCTCACATCTGGCAGAGAAGTTTTAATTTGACAACCAATGGCTTCTGCCTTTTGGAGGAGCATTAACCTTTGTGTAGGTTAATGCCTATTAAATGGAATTATATGAAGATAGATAGATGATAGATAGAGAGATAGATAGATAGATAGATAGATAGATAGATAGATAGATGAATACATGATCGATAGGAAGGAAATATAAAGTAGTAGGTTAAGTGCTTGAGTACTGATCTAAAATGCTATCTCTAGACATGAGGGCTGATACACTCAAGAACTCAGAGAAATTGTGGTTAATTGCATGGGACATGTACAAGATCAAGGTAGATAACTTTCTAGTGGGAACAGGAATGATAAAGAGCCCACTTTCTAACTGATGTTCATTAAGAGTTGATGGGTCCTTGGGGAGGGAGAGTCAGTTTTCTTCAAGGGTATGGCCCCTTTTAGGTCTGCCATACTCCAGTGGACACCCCACATGCATAAGGATATCCACAGCTTGGACTGTGTAGATTATTAGTCATAAAAAGAGAGTGAACATAGATTTGAGAGAGAAAAGAAGTTGGAGAATAGACCTGGGAGGAGTCAGATGGAAGATTGGGGGATGGTGAATAGTATCTTTTGATACTATTCTGTTTTAAAAAATAATAAGATGCTTTTAAAATCTTCACGAGTTTTGAAGGGTAAGTATATAAACTCAATTAATGGAGAAAATAAATGACATATTTGAATTTTAAATCCTAACCTTTCAATATTAGTATCTAATCTGTAGATATATTTTCCATATTTCATTTTCACATATATATTTAGCAGATAACATTTGTTCCACCGTTTCAATGTGCCGTTATTTAATTAAACTTTCATAACTTTATGAAATAGCTTGAACCATCATTCCTGCTCATTCTCTGCCTTAGATCAAACCCTACCTCTAATACTAGCTCTCTGTATGAGTTTTGGCTATGATTCAAATACCTTTATAATTACAGAGACACTGGTTATATGTGGAAAAAATACCTTTGTAGGAGTATTTCCTATTTGTTGAAGACACCAAGACACTCTTATCTCTGAAGATGGGGAGTGCTGTGGTTTGAATCTGCAATGTTCTCAGAGGGTTATGTTTTAAATTCTCTATCTGCAGCTCATGAACTACAGTGAAGGTTATGAAACCATTCAGAGGTAGGACCTGCCTGACAGATGTATCTCATTGGATGGCCTCTGGAGGTTACTCCGGTCCTGGCAACAGCTTATGCTCTCTACTTCCTCCCCACAACCGTGACAGCAGGTGTCTGATGCTCCTTCCAGGGCCAGTGCTGCTACTGTCTGCTTTGGAATCTGTCTGAAGTCATGAGCCATAATAAACCTTGACTCCCTGAGCTGCTTTTGTTAGGGGTTGCAGTTATAGCAAAGTAAGATGAAAGGCTCCCATGAATTCCTCACCAGCCTTCCTGCAGCTGTTGTATGACACAAAATGTTGTAGCCACAGTTAAATCCAACCAAACTGAAAGGCAAAAAGGAGAAACCGGCAAACTTCAGGAGGCCTATGCCTCCATCCTGTAAGAAGTCTCATCTCTTTCTTTCTTTTCCCAACACTTAATAATGTTGATAAAGTTGAAAAGGAATAAAGAATAAAGAACTATATTACAATAAATAAATTTAACTATAAGTAGTATGATGATATAGAAGCATCCCTGATGTATAAAAGACTTATTTAATGTAAAAATGTTAAACCTATACATCCTAAAAGGTTTATCATTTAGAACATTACAGAGGAAACATATTAAGAAAAGAAGAAAAAAATACTAGTTTAGAAAGTAAAACCGGAAGTTAGGCACGTAGGATACAATAATGAGCTGAGAGACTGTGCACAGAATACCTTCCCATTCAATGCCTTTAAGCCATTTGCATTTGTTCATTTTCTCTAAAAACCAGGTTATTCTAAAGCTTTCCTGTGCAGTCAGCCACAACTTTTATTTGTTTTATTTTAATCTGTCTATGCGCTTCATTTTTAACACCTAGACTTAATGTTAATTCAATTACACAGCATTAGGCTAGCAGACCAAGAATGTCACTGACAGTGAAATTATATCCACATTTCCAATTGGTTTTCACATGACTGGGTCTCAAAAAGGGAAATCTGACAAGATGTAAGAAGTGACAGGTTGCCCTTATCTCCCCAAGCAGCAGCATGTTATAGTGACCAGTTGGAAATGAAAACTTAAACAGTTCCTTATTCAGTGTGGTTTGGTATACGAGTCTGTAATATTTTCTAAGAAATCTCAAAGGGTTCTTACCATGAGTCACCACCAGAAATGTAATGTGAACAAAAGTATCCAAGAAATAAATTGAAATTACCAAACACAGTTCTAGCTGGAACAGACTCCTTATTTATCCAGAAAGAAACTTGAGAAAGGATCACTGTCATAATACATGGGATATACGTCTGAATCATAAAGTAGCCCATCTTCCGTCTGAGGTGGAAGTAAACTGTCATAACAATGTATTCACCTGCCAGGAAAATGAAGAAAATACATTATTAGTCCTGTAGGAAATTATTCATTTGCTTCATGCTCATATGTTAGACTAACGATCAGCATTCCTAGCAAATCTATTGTCAATTATCTCTGCATATTTCAATGAGAAGTGCATATTTCCCTACTGTGGGCAAGATATCAAAAGAGAAGATGACATTGAATATTATTATTCAGAAAATTATATTTTCTATTTATAGATTAAGCAATTTAATAATGGGCTTTGACTTCAAAAGATGACAGTGTTTTCTATTTTAAAGGTCTAATATGCTAAAGCAATTAGCTTTCATTTTCAGTATTTGTGTGTATGTGTGGTACATGAAAATGTACATATTTATGTGTGTGCATATGTGCACACATTGTATATTCATTTTCATGTGGAAGCCAGAAGTCAATGCTGGACATTTTGTGACTTATTCTGTAGCTGTCCTATTTATTTATGCATCTACTTATTTATTTTTTTTTTGTTTATTTGACTCCCAGTCTGTCAGTGAATCTCAAGCTAAACAGTTCTTAAAGCTGGTTGACCAACAAACAGGATCTTTCTTACACAGTGCTAAGATTGCTGGCACAAGCCATCACAACCGGCTCTTCACATGAGTCCTACGGATCTGAACTTGAGTTTTTATGCTTCTCCAGTGAGCACATTATCCACTGAGCAATCTATCCAATCACAATATTCAGCATTTTGAAAAGCAGAATTTAGGCTTGGTATTTATAGAAAAGCAAATGAAAAATGTAAACACACAAACATACATACACACAAAATGAAAAGCTTAATTTTGGAAAGACATGAAACAAATTTCTATAAAAGTTATATAAATACAAATATATTTTACTCAAACGTATTTTATACCAGTACATGTACACACATGTAGGGAGAAGCTGTATTAATTATATTTCTACATGCATCATACATAAGCAAAGATACAAAGATATCACAGAAATACAACTTTATAAATTCAGTGAGTAAATAAACAATTTACGACCAGCTGACAACCAGTTTTACTAAAAGAAATATATACAGACTATTATTTAAGATCCAGTGAACATTTACTGTTTAAGCTAAAGATTTATAAATTTCTACTCCCAGACATATTTTCAAACCCACAGATAGGAAAATCAACAAATTCAGAATGTCATGAGAAACAGAGGTACCCTGTTAGGAGGCCATTACATTGCTTCATAATTAATGTAAAGAGGATATGCCAAAAATGTTGATGCACATGACAGGTACTGGAAAGACACAAGACACTGGAATTTGCAAGCATTGTGGCTGAGGTAGCAGAAAGACTGTAAAAGCCAGAGGATTGGGAGGTTTGCTGCAAGACTGTGTGTTTTCTAATTTGTGTCTCCTAGTGTAATCCCGAAGCTACACCCATAATGTCTCGTCATTATGACTACTTAAATGTGAATTGAACAATGGCAGTACCAATGGACATGTCAAAGTGGAGGGAGAAAACCCCACTTTGTGTAAGGCTTCAACCCTACACAAGAATTATAGGGAACCCAAGAAAGCTAAGCGAGGAAAAAGTGGTCTTCCCCATGGGAGAGCACGCCAATTGATTGTCCAGTGCAAGCATGCTTTTGATTTTGGTTTTACTTTGGAACAAAGGGCAAAAATGGCACCATACAATTGAGTAATATTAAAAAAAATGAAAAGCACCACAAAATCAGAGCCAGACTTTTTCCTCATATGTTGTTAACATGGTTTTAACATATTTAATTATTGGCTTTTGAGTCTATGTAAGAAAAAGCTATTCATTTCTCCTGTCTCACAAACTCAAAATTTATTTTAAACTGAATTAAGAGTATAAATATATCAGCTTGACTTCTGGGGAAGAAAATTCCCCTGAAAACACTGAAGATGTCATTGAAAGAAGCCAGACAAAACTCCATTGCTTATGCCAAGTAGCACATTGACTTTTGCCATTAAAAATTTCACTAGGAGGGAGCAGGGAAATTATCTTAGTTGGCAAAATTCTTGTCATAAAAGCATAAAGCCATAAGTTGAGGCCACATAAAAAAGCATGGTGAGGTAACCCAGGATTATAATCTCAGAATGGGGGAAGCAGAGACTGGAGGATCCTGGAACTCACAGAACTGAGTGTCTAGCTTTCTCAGCGAGCTCAAGGACGGTGAAAGATCAAAAACTAAGGTAGATGGACCCTGAGGACTGACCCCCGATGGGGGAGGGTCATCTGTATATCTGTTGTTTCATTGGTTACTTAATAAAAAAAACTGCTTGGCCTGATAGGTCAGAACATAGGTAGGCGGAGTAGACAGAACAGAATTGTGGGAGAAAGAAAGCAGATTCAGATCGACGCTTCAGGCAGTCACTATAGGCAGTCTCTATGCCTCTCCTCTCTGAGTTGGATGCAGGTTAAGATCTCTTCTGGTAAGCCACCACCTCGTGGTGCTACACAGATTACTAAATATGGGTTAGTCAAGATGTGAGAATTAGCCAATTAGAGGCTGAAACTAATGGGCCAAGCAGTGTTTAAATGAATACAGTTTCCGTGTAATTATTTCGGGTGTAAAGCTAGCTGGGTGGCGGGACGCAGCCCAGCCGCTCCATCTACAGACCCCCTTTGACTGGTCACATATAAACACTCATATCCCCCCCCACATGCCTACATAAACATATGCATACACACATGTATGAACAAAAACGACACAGAGATGGAGATGAAGATGGAGGGGGGGAGAATATGTGCATGCAATCTCACCTGTAATAGATTTGATAGTTTCACTTGATACAGTCTGCCCAATTAGGTCATATTGAACTAAGCTGGAAGACTCCTTTGGCACCTCCACTGATTTCTCAGGACCTTTGGTCCAGGTATAGATCATCTCACTCTTGGGATACGCATCTGAACAAGAGCAGAGAGTGTGCTTACAGTCCGGACTCCTCCTTCATCCATCTTAAAAATCAACACTTAACGTGGTAAATGCTCAACAAAAAAGGTAAAACAATACTCACTATGCTGTTTTCAAACCCGTTCATAAGTTAGGAAAATAGAGAGATAAAACAAATTATCGGTTTCATTGTTTTTATGTCAAAACATGGAATGGGGTAGAGAATAAAACTGAAACAACCATAAAGCTACATTTGTGTCAGTGCAAGTGGTCATATTGCCATTCCAATAAGGCAGGTAGGTGGAAAAGCAGATAGTCCAAACCTCCTACACAGGTGTTAGATTCCTAATTCTTCACTTCTTATCTGTCCTTACTTGAACAATTCCATACAGCTCTGCCATCTAGAAATGTCCCAGATGCCGCCCCTGGTAACACAAACAAAACCAAAACAAATTCTCCTTGTGAGGGAGCTCTCCAGGGGTCACCTGCCCTAGACTTTGCCTCTAGCCAATGTCCAGGCCATTTGGAAACCATTCTTCAGGGTTCTGACTATGCTGGCTGCAAAGCTCTGCAGGGAATTGCACAGCCAGTCCCAGTACCTTCAGAAGCTTGCAATTAGGACACTTTCCCTTCTAACTTCAAAGACTCCTCCCCAGTGGCAATTTGAGTACATTTTCTGTTATTCCTTGCTCAGTGCAAATGGAGACCAGCTGCTTGCTTACCACTCTACCCAGAACAGATAGCTTGGCTCACGCACAAATAAGTTCAAAAGAACCGGAATGAATTATGTGTCATCCTCCCCTACAAACATCCCTAAAAAGGCTGAAATGCAGGAGGTCCCTGGTAAACTTGTTTAATCCTACTAAAGGACTCCACACTCAGAGAGGTTTTCCTTACAGATGACCTTGGAAAATACACTGTGAGGCTTGAGTTATCATCCAACATTACAGAGCTTCATGTCAGCATTTATCGCTGGAAGTGTATTCACAGTGTTATATATTTAAACTCATGCATACTTTCTTCTTATATATGACTTTTTTACATTGGGAATCATCTCTTGGATAACTTAAATTAATAGTGTAATCTTTTTCTTGCATTGTCTTTCATATTCCTCTTATTGTAAGCATAATTAAATAGAGGTTTTCTCCTTCAAAAATTATTAAGAATTAATTTACTCAGCAAAACAACAACAACAAAAATGGCTTACTGGTATGGTAATCCAAAATACTTTCCAAAAAATGATTCCTTAATCACATATAAAGCCTGAGATAGCATCAACTTTGCTTTAGTCACTGAAGAGTGCTTCAAATGAGACCCAGAGAGGTCTTGTGAGGAGAAGACTTTCTCAGATGAGAACTATCTTTTATAAAATTCAAATTATTACAGTAAAAATGTAATTTTATTTCTGGCCCAGTAAGATCACCCTTTCTGTCTGCATATTTTTTTTTTTTTTTTGCTTTTATCTTGTCTTATTAAATCATTGGTCAGGGAGCAAATGGCTTTCTCTAGTCTCAAGTTAGCCCACTGAGTATTGTGATTACGAGGGTTATAAAAAGCATGGCGACTGCCGATTCTCATTAAGTCAAGCAATGAGCAATGAGAACAGCAGGCACCGGTTTCACAATCAGTGAAACGAAGAGTCTGAAGCAATAGTAAAAGCCAACATCTATTTTTGGGAGATTCTGATCGAATCGAATGTTGGAAGCAGACCTTACAAGAGCAATCCCATGTTGTTGCCATCTCAAAGAAAGGAGCTTTCATATTCTTTACTACCCACTCATGTGTACCTCTTGCCTTCATTGCTACTACATTTTCCAACACGTCTCTTCCACTTTTGCTCCTTTTGTGCCAATGCTAGTCTAACCGACTGCCATCTTTGATCGCAGGAAAACAGCAGGCACCAGCTCTCCCATGCTTCCATTCCACTCCAGTCCATTTCCCAAACAGGGTGTCAAAAGAGGCCAGCCATGTCCCTCGGTTAAATCTTTCAACACCTTCCCTAGCTTTCAGATGGAATCACAATCCTTAATGTAGTCAACAGTGTATCAGGGAGTAAATTCTCTCACAGCTCAGCTAGACATTTGTGTCAGGTCAGTGCTGTCACTAACAGTGCTACCTATGATGTTTTAACTCAGGTTATTTCAGAAAAATACAAAACTTTTTTTTTTTTTTTTACTTTTCCCCAAGTCACCTTTAAGGGATTTTATTTGCTGCTGAAACTATTAAATCATACCCCACACAATGCCCTTTCTATGCTACACCTTGGACACATACAAACTGCTCCCAATTCCCTAAGTTTCACAAGTGTCCACCGGCTTATTAGTTATGACTCAGTCCTCAATAGCCATCTGTAAAAAGTAGGACTTTGTTTATAAGGTATCACTTTATATTTTAAAAATTCATAATTTCCTAAACCTTGCATGATTTTTCTCACAAATAAGGATTTAAATGCTGGGTAATTAAAATTGCACAAATACATGATTATGAGCTTGAAGAAGACAACCAGAATTTTGAGCAATATTTTTAGTGTCACTTACAACTCCCGAATTTCAAAGGGCAGGCATGACCATCCATAGGGAAATCCACCAGTCTCATGGGACACTCCGCACTTATGGTGAGTCTATCATGGAAAAATGCAAGTAAGTCAAGTCAACCCTTCTTTGAAATTAATACTAGAGATTCCTAAAATTGAGAGATAGAAAGCAAGAAGGAGGGGGAGGAGAAGGGTATTGGGGAAGAGGGGTGTTGTGGATAACGAATGTTAAAACAAGAAAGAAAAATCTGTTACCTCATTGTGTATAAAATAGTGCCATTTCTCATAATTCTAAACAGTTTATTTGGAGCTGTCATGTTGTGCGAGACAGATTTTTTCCCATTCCTGAAGAAAGTATCAGGGGTCCACACTTTGGTGACCATCATGTTGTTCAGCCTCAGAATTTCCATAGGACCATCATATTTTAGTCTCTTGTCCATCCACGTCTGCCTGAAGAACACATCCATTGTATATTCCTAGAGAAGTTGGTTTGCGACAAAGTCAAGTCACAGGTGATTACATACATACATAGGCAAAACAGAATAAATTCTAACCTCTTCCAGTCATTAGAGACTGCATCAGTGGAAATTAATAGAAGCAGAGATGATCTTAAATCAACAGAACAAAAAGATTCAGAGTTAAATATTCACGCAATATCCGTCTTGACCCCTTCAGCTTCTGCATTTATAACAAGTAAATCACCATACACAGTAGCCACTGAGGACTACTTACTGTAATTAAATAAAAGCTGCCAACGCCAGGTAATTTTAGGTGTACGTTACTTTATATAAGAGGGCAAAATCAGTTATTATGTAGAATATGTAGCAGGCATCACTACATAGTTGATCATAAAATTATAGGCATTTCCTTAAGACGAAGTCAACTTTTTTTAAAAAAAGATTAATTTTGTTTTCAAAAGTGTATTAAAAATGCTTAAAGAATCCAGGACTTCAAACCATTAGGAGCCTCAGGTCAAGAAAACTATAATGTAGACTCATTTGCCATTCTGTTTACTAAGTATATTTAATATACAAGAGCACAGCTGAAGGGATGTGGACTTCCTGACAAATGCTGGCCCTCTTGACCTCCTTAAGCATGAGAGGGAAGGATAGAAATCAAGGCTGGGAGGCCAATAACCGAGGCAATGCGGAAACAAAAAGGCTAATAGAAATGTAATATTGTGCACACAATTAATCCATATCTAAACTACTGACGATCTCCCATTTTCTTCTCCTTGGTATCTTCCATAGAAGGGATTGGTGTGGATGTAGTACAAGGAAAGATCCTTCTGTTGAGAAAGATTTCAAGTCAATACATACTAAAAATGATAACTTTGGGATGCAGATGAAATATCTTGCTCTCTAGAGAATTTTAAGTTTAATTAAGCATTGGCTTTGTGTGATTCACAATATAATAAATATTAGTTGACTCTTTTCTGACTTATCTTTTTTCAAACCTCCAAAGTTTCTCAGATACCTACCATTTCAACATCAGAAACGGGTCCAAAGCTGGTGACATATATGTCAGTTTTCACTTCTGTAACAGGACCTAATAAGTATGAAGTAAATATGTGTGAAAAAATAATTACCAACATTACAGTCTTGGAGGACTAGATAATTAATAATGGAATATTGACACGAAATGTCATGTTTCTACATGCATCTTGAATTTTCAGTAAGATAAAGAATCTCTCAAAAAAAGTGTAAAGTTCAGTTTAGAGTGCACATCAAAGCAAGCCAAAAGTAACAATAGAGAAAGAAAAATGGTGCTTGCTCAAAAGGCAAATAGACATCCCACCTACTTACCAAGAACCTGTTTCTACAATGATACATCATTCCTGGGCACTGGGATAAGAGGCAGTGCAGATACACACAAGCTTTTAGCCTTAGTAATTTTTTTAAGAGTTCATCATCTGATTGGCTTCTAGCAAGAAGTGAGCTGTTCAGAGGAAGAAACAGCAGGGTGTGGGAGTGAAGAGGACCAAAGCTGTAAAGAGTGAGTCTTTGGGGAGTTGAGGATACTTAGAAATAACTTCCAACATGATTACTGTCACCTCTAACAATAGAAGCACTGTCCATGGTGATTGGGATCCAAGACAAGGTCTTCGGTCAGTTACAACCATTCAGGCTGCACCGCCTGTTGGCTGTGTGATCTTCAGCGAGTTACTTAACTGCTTGATTGCAGCACCCACACCTGTCTCACAGATTTTTTTTATAGCAGTCAAATGGAATGCTGAGCACAGAGCTTCCTCATCCAAAAGCGCATTCGATATTAGTTTCCCTCTGTTGCTACCTAGATTCTCCACTATCTAAATAAATCTTTATCATGAGCAAGTATGTGCATGTTTAGCCCAGAGGGAAACATGGTAAGGGCATGATGGGCATGATGTTGATACTGCTGACATAGAAAGCAGACAAAAAAAAAAAAAAAAAAAAAAAAAAAAAACCACTCTCCGGGTTTAGCGATATGCTTTAAACCTAGGAACTTTTGTAGTTCAGATTATAACTCATAACCCTTCCTAGTTGTACAGCTTTAGTCCAGTAATATATCATCAAATCAAATGCAAAGATTTTAACAAGTATTAAACATATTAGCTGCAAATCAATTTCCAAAGACATATGTTCATAATGTGTTCAGCTGTAACAGTAGTTATTATAGATAATTCAGCATTTTACCACCCATGAAAATATAAAAATTGCTATCCTCCTGAACACTGTTTCCTTAAATAATGGTTTATAAAGCTGCATGGCCAGAGGATACATACTCTATAACTGGATACTATAGCATTTGCTATTAAAATAGAATATCACTTGGATACAGGTTGGGAAATTGGTTTTATGCCAAAAACGGGAAAGCACAATTGGTGTCACTTAAGGCTCTAAGTCTGAATTCAGTCTCCAGAAAGTGAATCTAAATATTTCTCCCTCTACAGGCTGACAATGAGGCCACATGAAGACAGAGAGAATGAGGAAGAATGAGATATTATTTATGGAATATGTATCCTAAGAAACTTAGGTTTTGGAATTATAATAAGAGGCAAATTATAGCACATGCTATTATTTTTACGCCACATAAAATGCACCTCTTTCAAGCAGTAGAAGTTAATTAAGTTTTGATTTGAATGAGAAACTAGAATCAACATCCAAATGGTAATAATAAGCTCATTACAGCCAAATTAGTCCAAAAATAAGTAATCCAGGAAGCAAGTAATTCCTAACTTTTTGAACACTAGGAGATAGCAATTTTACTCAAATTGGCTCAGAACCTCTGTCATTTTCTTAGCGACAATTACAAAGGTATCAGAAAGCAGAAATGCTGCAGTAACAAGTGAGGGCTCCAAAAGTCAAGTTCACATACAACTAAGATTGACAGTGTCCGTAAGCATGAGCTATTTTACCAGACTCTTGGTAAAGCAACAGTTATTTTGAAATAGATGATATTGAAGAATATCCTGAACAGACTGGATCAGTGGACGTTGTTGGATACACCTTCAGATCTGCTGACTTAGTAGGAACAAGGTTGGACCTGATGATTTGCAATTCTAAAATAGTTCCAAAAGGAGATGGTCCAGTTTACTGTTGTTTACAAACATCCAGTCAAGCTGTTTCTATACTGTGTTTACAATAGTTTCCTATGAAATACTGGCATTATATGTGTGCCAAGAGAGTACGTGTGGCAGGAGGTATGCAGGAGAAAAATGGGAACAATATTTTTCTTTATTAATGTGAGCCTATTTTAATTCTATGGATGTAATCATCCCATGATAATAAAAGATATTTCTAAATTCTTATCTAAGTTCTACTATTTTTGAATAGTTACAAAATACTGTTTTATGTTCAGAATTAGTCTTTGTGTGTGACATTATCTGGCATTTGCTTATAAGATTATACTGCACTTTAAGACCGAGTGAGATTCTAAATGTACCTGACTAGCAGAGGGATTATTTTTAGGGCATCCATTCAATAAATATTTGCATAAGCACCAGCTACATGGACAGGCTATAGAGGAGTTCCCTGCCTCAAGAAGATACCATGCTACTGGGAGAATCAGGGGAAAGCAGAAAAGAAACAGATGAAATAAAATGAATGCCAGCTATTATTTCAGGAAGGACACAGGCAAATGGGAAAAGAAGAGCCTGTGAAAGCAATTCCAGGTCTATATTCAGAATCACCTTTTAAAGCATTCACTTTTAAACTAGTCTGGAGCATATGCATGACCTGGAAGAGTTAGAACAACAGCAAGTGGCAAAGGATGACAGTGGGTCTAGGACTTCCTATTTTCAAGAAAAAGAAGAGACCAGTTGGAACAAAGCAAAGGCTACTGATAAGAAACTGAAGTCACAAAGAGAAATGAAACCAGGGTATTATGGACAGAACATCCACCTACTCTGAGCCCCCCCCCCCCTTTTTAAAGTGGCATCTTTTAAGTAACACACTTATAACACATCCTGCAGTGAATACTGTTTAAACTACAAGCAACAGAACTTTCAGAGTGACAGGGAATGACCCAGAGATGGAAAACTCTGTGGACTAAGTTATATTTCCCACATTCACATGTTGAAATACTAATTCTCAGTAACTTCTAATGACTATTTTTAGAGGTAATGCTCTAAAAATGTAATTGTATTAAAATGAGATTTTTTAATGGTACTTAATCCAATATGAGTGATTGATGGCTTTATGAAAAAAAGAGATTAGAACACAGACATACACTGAGAGAGAACTATATAAAGACAAAGAGGAGACACCTTTGCCATTCCAACAAACCAAGCTTACGGATGTCTTGATACCTCCAGAGTTGAAAAAAAAAAGTAAGTTCTGCTCTTTAAGCTACTAGTCTGCATACTTTGTTAAAGAAGCCCTGCGAAGATGAGCCTATAAGAGAGCTCTATTTCCTTCTATTCCACTCCTGGGTTTTTCTTTGATATCAGGTTTAGCTCTGACATGAATTTAGGCTGCCCTAAGGAGTTTGACTTGTACCCCATAAATACTGACAGACCATCAAAGGCTTGAAACAAGGAAGGAATTGAAATATACAATTTTTTTAAAAAAATCACAGAGGCTTTTGTATGTGAATAAGTTACAGGAGGCAAATAGCAGATAGTGTCTTCTAAGAGGCCATAAAGCTACTTAAGCTGATGGGACCAGAGTACGGACTGGGAATAGAAGTGGATAAATCAAGTGGCATGTAATGCATACAATGAGAAATAAAAATAATTATTATGTAGTTAAGCTTTAGTTTTATGCCAGAGAAGATGCCACGTTCATTTCGTATGACATTTCATCTTTATCACACCCTTAGAAGGTGCTATTACCACTATCATGAGAATTTTATATATCTGGAAACGGGGTTCAGAGAGGCTAAGGCAGAATTCTAACTCTTCCTTGGGGCTGCCAATGTGCACTCTAGTTCCACTACATTATACTATGCCATAAAATATTTAACCAGTTGTCATTTAGCTAAACATGGAAGTTTATTACACAATCTCAGTTGTGCATCCAGCTATCCCTACATTCTCTTTGTTCAACAATAGGTTCTAAATTATATTCTTGTGGCCCTTTGTGTCTTCCTTCAGTCTCCTTGAATCTGTGTTTTCAGAATTAGCAGTTGAGACGAAATTTCAGTCTCTTTCAATGTCCCAATCTAGAACAATGCTTTGTAAATATGAGGTGCTAATAATTGTTTCATTGTGTTTCTAATATCATTAATAATGATTTTTAATGCTTCTCACAAATTTCAAATGTGAGACTTATATGGTACATGAGTTAAGCTAAAAATAGTTCCCAATTAAAGCAGAAACTGATTTTTTATTTGTATTATTTCATACAGGCAAACTGCCATGTAAAATGCAATAGGTCTCTGATAAATCAGTTGTCAATGAATAATGGTAGCTAAGCAATTAAGAATAATTAGAGACACTTCCTCTAATGCTACTCTTTAGGATGTTCAAATCAACCTTGCAAAGTGCACAATTGCATAGAAACTAGACAATATGAGCTTGGAAAGATTTCTTCCCCATAACTGTAGATATATTTGGGGAACATCAAAGACACTTTTTTTTTTCACAAAAAAATCCTACTTCTTCGGTAGTGGGAAAATTTTAAAAATTAATTTTTAAAATCTTTTTGTGGGGAGACACTTTTGACCCTGAGAGTTTGTTAGGCAAAGAAAGAAATCTTCATCAAGAGTCAGTCACACTGGGCTGTTAATATTAAGCTCAAGGAAATAAATGGTCCTATCAAATTGACTTGCTGGAAGGCAATTAAGAAAGTATCAGATAATCCTCCACTGTTTATTCAACAGTCAAAGAGCTAAAGAACACCAATACCTAATATTGTCTCCAATAATGAATATACAATTTACTGTCATATCATAAAATAAAATCCTGTTTGACTGATTTGAGGACTAGTTAATCTTAGTTCTCCATATTGTCTCCCCAGCTATTCTCCTTAAGAAACATTCCTGCTTTTCAGCCCTTCACATTATACACACACACCTTCATCTTACGAAGTGCCAGTGCTGTCTGAAACTAAAGAGATTTTAAGAACTAAGTTGGCTCCCAATGGGAAGCCTTACCCTCTCTGAGAAGCTGATGGGGGATGGAGTGGGTGGAGGGTGGGGGGACAGGAGGAGGGGAGGATGAGAGAACTGAAATTGATATGCAAAAGGAGAAAAGACTGTTCTAAATAAATAAATAAAATACCCCCCCCCCAAAAAAGAATTTAGGCATAGCACCACAGCAACAACATGTAATACTCAGGGAAATTGTAAAGACATTTCTAATTTTGCTTGCTATTAGCAAGATGTAAAACTATTACATTTACTGGATATTACACAAAAACAGATACCCACTGATTTCATCAACAAAGCAGGAAATAGCTCAGAGTTCTAGAAGCTTTGTCTTAGAAGACATTAAAAATTAATGCCTTCTACATTTTATGATTCTTCTATCAACATTCTCTTATTTTATATACAACAAAACTCTTCAATAACAGGAACAAAATGCTCAATACAGTAAAAATAAAACATGAAAATAAGAAATTTGTAAAATAAATATCCTGCAGTCAATAAAGGTTTTAAAAGATTTTCAGTGATATTAGAACTTGATAAAAATAGTGAATATTAAAATTCCTTCATAAAATACCATTTAAAACACTTCTATTCACACACACACACACACACACACACACACACACACACACACTTTCCTACTGCTGAAGTATATGTGGATCCAGAATTTATTTTTATTATAAAAGGGAGTTTAATTTTGTAAACTCACCATGGAAAAACAGTTTGGCATTATCTCTTCAAGCTGAACTCCTACTTACACTAAGATCCAGAAAAATCCACTCCTTGATATATATGCAAAAGAAACTCTTGCACATTTACAGCAGAAAATTTGGGCCAGAATATTCACAGCAATACAATCTGGGAAACAAGCAAAAAACCTACTGCCAACAGAGCAGACAAATGAAACAGTTCTTATGCAATGCGAACATCACATAACAAGAAAAGGGAGGATCAATAGCACAATGCAACAGAAAGAATGCATCTTAACGTAGCAAAAGTTAAAGCAAGTAAAACAGCATGTTAAAGACACTTAAATGCTTTAAATATACCTTAAAAATAAGGATAACCTAAAAAACTGTGGAATAAAACAATGGAATAATAAGGAGGAGAGAAGATAAATAGGAGGATAGGACTGAAGAAATGTATAGCAAACTGCAAGTTTATAGTAGTGCCTGCTTTTGGGGATGCACAGTGGTCAATTGCTATGGTTATTATATTTTAGTAAATAAGCAAATGCATAAATGAAAAGAAGGTTATGTGTCAGTTATAATGGAAATGTATTATTAAACAAACTTCATCATGTGTACCCAAGGAGCCTTAAAATATATTTTAAAAGACCTAAAATATAAAGCAGCAATATGTAATGACAAATGTTTTCTTATAAAATCTGAAGTCCTGCTGAAACGTTACCTAAAACGACAATTCACTAATATCCTATTACCTGTTTGACATGGCTTATAGCATGATATACCAAGTGCATCTGTGTCTTCTTATTCCACAGAAACTTTAAATATCTGACAGCACTAGCATATTTCTTTCCTTATAAACTTGTATAATGTGATATTTCTTCCATGTATCTCTTCTCTCTTTTCCAATATGTCTATATTGCACTCTCATTACCAATAGCAGACGAACAATCTTAAAAATATTTATTTCCATATATTCCAAATAAGTATTTCTACATTACTTAAAAATATCCTTTCCATATATAAATTTGTGAAAAAAATCAGTACACACTGCTCCAAATCTTCCTTCCTGTCCCCTCCATCCTCTGCCGTATTCTGAGTCACTGAAATTTGTGTCTGCACCATGAGTGTCCCCCTAGCAATTCCATTGTTTTCACTAACATTCAAAACCATGTTTTCTCTCCCATTTCTAAAACAAAGTTCTGTTTCATGAAGCACAGTAATATCTTATGTTCAATATTTAGCCTGCATTCTCAAAGTGACAACCAGTAAGTATGTCTTTTGCCAACAATAACTATAAAAAGGATGATTTCAAAAAATGGTCATTTGATTCTACCAGCTCCGTTTCTCTATCCATTCGTACAAATGCCTCCAGGTAAACTTCTCTATCTCTCTCTGTCTCTCTCTGTCTGTCTCGTCTCTGTCTCAGTCTCTGTCTCTCTCTGTCTCTCTCTCTCTCTCTCTCTTGCTCTCTCTCTCTCTCCCTTATGCTACAAAGTTGTTTTGGTCAACATTCTCTGAGTTATGCATACTACTGAATATAGTGGTCAATTTAAGCCCATGTCTATTATTGATCTGTTTGTTGGAAACTATCATTTTTCCCAAAGTACACAAGCCCTCTTATTCTCCTTCTATTATGTCACAGAATACTCTTGCTCAGACTTATCTGGGAGAAATTACTCTTCCCTTCCATGACTGTTAACATTGGAGGCATCAGAGATCAGTATTTATGCCTTTTCTTTGCCATCTTTAATTTCTTGGAATTTCTTTGGTCTTAAGACTTCAAATACCATGTGCGTTGACATACCCACTACCTCTAAAATGCAAGTTTCTCTCTACGTGATATCTAGAAACACGAATTTATCATATACATATGCATATCATTCTTCCATGTCTCTACAGGGCTTCTACTATCATCCTAACAACTGTGTTACATATGTTACATATATATGTCAAACTTTACTCGGCCACATTTCTTGCATTTTCTCACAAACTTTGCATTACAACTCTCATCCTTCATCTTAGCAAAATAGAGACAGAAGACAACTGAGAGATTACTTAGAAATTGAGAGATTACTCTGTCACCTGCTTGTACAAAGTGTTAATCATCTCTTGCCTGATTGAGTGTGAAAACTCCAACCATCTCTGCTTCTTTCCGTTCTTAACACAACATTCCTAGTGAGCCTTTAAAAGTTTGCCAATCCAGGATATGCCCCTGATATAATCCTCTCTAGTCTTGTCTGGTCTGACTCAGAATAAAAGCAAAATCTACAAGCATACTTACAAAACTTTATAGAACCTCTTCTTTGTTATTGCCCCCTCTTCTTCAACACTTTCACCTACACTGTACCAGCCCTGACTTCCAGCCTTCACAAAATTGCACCTAGATTTCCTGCTCACCAGAAGACCCTACCCCAAACAAGCTTCCTGGTCTTATCCATCTATGTTCAATGCTCAGGTATCACTTTATCCACAAACCCTTCCTAACAGTGTAGTTAAAATCATGCCCCCATATTTTATGTTCACTGACGCCAGACACACTGCACACTGAATAGTTCACTTGTTTTATGACTTGATTTCCTGCCTCTTCTACTAGCAAGTGAGCCTGGAAGCAGAACTTGGACAGTCCCCATAGCTTTAAACACTACACTTGCTCCGTCTCTTAGAATAGAAATCATGGAGCTATTTTTGCTTTCCTTGATCATTCATATTAAATATTCCATCACTTTTGTTGAATTAAAAATCCCAAAATATCTTCACTGTCCATTTATGTCCATCCTTCCTACATCTGCATCATTCCATGCAGCCATCTACATAATGAATAGGAATTACAACAACAACAACAACAACAAGCAAGCAAGCAAGCAAACTCTGAAACACAAAATCGTTTGTCTCGTGTTTCCTCTGTTTCTAAACCTTTCTTTACATATCAACCAGATGGGTCCTTCCACAGACTAAATTGTGTTAAGCCAATGCCTTACCTAAAGAACTTCAGTGACATCCAAGTTTATTAAGAGAATCATTCAGGCCACTTAATAGGAAGACCTTTTATAAGCTGCTTCTGCTTACTATCCCAACCCAATACTCAAATATTCCTGGCCCTACTTTCAAACAAGAAGTGTACCAGAAACCCTTTACTCTCAAAATCATATCAATCTATTGTCCACTTTCTCCGCTTTTATTTGTTCTGTTTGTTTGCTTGTTAAGTTGGTTTGGTTTTATTGGTGGTTTGGTTGCCCAACAATAACTATTCTCTTACCCCGTCCCTCCTGGCATGATTTTCTGCCAACTTGACTTTCTTGGCCATCATTTCTATGCAGACTAGATTCCTCTCCCATCTTATTTTCTACTTTGGTGCTGCTTAATTATCCTGCAGCATTATCATTTACTTATTTTATCTTTCCTCCTTTTATCTCTTTATTTTGACTAGAGGTAAGACAATGAGAACCAATTTTGGTTTTAAAACCTGTCTTTAAGAACTATATAGTACTTCTTTTACATAATACTGTATTTGCACACTGGTATAACAAATGGATCAATAAATGACTCTGGAAATGATGGTTTATCTTTCTGTTCCTTTACTTGAAATGTTCATTTGACCTAGGATTATTAATTACAGTTTGCATTCAACTAATAGAGCTAGCACATGACAAGGGAACTTTCAGACTGAGATACAGACCATCTGAAAACATCACTGTCAGGGACACTTACCAGGCTCATCTAAATGAACATGAGCTTCCATGTTTTCTTCTCCATTTTAAATATTATTAAAGTTGTGATACAACGTTCTTACTTTTTTCTCTGTTGGTTAAGGATATTGCTTATTTATTCTTAGCTAAGTAACAAGGCATATTCAGGACAACTTGACTTTTAATTCACAGTATTCTGCAAGGGACCCTGAGAAATAGACATACCCATCAGCTGTCTGACTAAGCATTTAAAGATGTGGTATGATTTGGGACTTTGTCAATTACTAGTTTTCATTATTTTGGACAGTTAAATCGAACCTCTCTCAGCCTCTTTTCTAGCAGAGGGATGATGCCTGCCCTGAACATCTCTGCTTCTGTAATAATCTTCTTAAGATTATATATGAAAATATTTTTAAGACTACAAAGAACTCCAGTAATATGAAGTCCTACTTCATATTACTACACTAGTGAGCAGCCTCATAAAATTGATGACAGTCTTCTGTTTCCATATCAGAAAGGTTATGGAAGAGGATCTAAAACAACCACCTCTATTGAAGTGTTGATTATTTAAGATTATGTGCCCCCCCAAGACTATTATGTGTCCCTTAGATAAGTGAAAAATGGGGAGAGACAGGATCCCTAAACTGTCCTCCTGTGGCCAGCTATTTAGTCTTATAAAGCCATACAACTGTGTTCAAAGTGGACAAGGGACAGAAGGAATGACTTTCTACTTCCTTTGTGACAAAGTCAACTTGGTGGCACTTCTAAGCAGGAACAACTACGTCAGCATGATGGGAACTGACTCATCAGAAGCTGAAAGACTTCCGCCCTTCAGAAGTCCATCCCAGTTTCTCTCAACTGACCTGCTCTTCTCACCTTTCTTCCCCAACAGGGGAATGTGGAGACAAGAGAGAGCAGCTCCTGGGGGGATGAAGAGAGAGAACCATTTCAGTTCCCTTTATCTCCCCACAGCAAGCTGTGCTGCTGAGTTAAAAATACATAATTTGGTTTCCAAATCTATTTCAACCTCTGCCTGGCCTACTGAGTAGTCACAAACCATCCAATTTCAATTCACATCTTTGCTTTTATTTTAAGTGGAACAGAGCTAAGTTGTATAAACAGATAAAAAGTAAATGCCCCACAAAGAGAAGAAATGGGATTAAAGGAAGCAGGAAGTCAATCCATATTCACAGTGTACTTTGACCAAAATCTGAATGGTTTTCATCTTATTTTTAAAATGCCAAACTTTCCATAAACCATAAAATGTCATGTCATATAAGAGATGATAGTTGTGGAATATATAGTTGTGTGATAACAATAATGTTTTCTTTTTTTAAGTAGTTCACAATTAAAATCTTATATAAACAGATAATTCACATACTGCAGGTGATAATTATCACCCTTCTGTCACATTTGGAATACTACATGTTTACAGAGACTGTCCCACTTCTGAAAAGTCAGTCATCTGACCACAAATACTCACGAGCAGAGTGAAAAAAATCCCTAATTTTGTGCTTTGTGGTAATTTCATTAGCAATTAATCACCTGCTAGCACTCAAAGTAAGGTAACTGCAACCCTGCCCCACAAAGGTTTAAAAAGATGGCCAGGTGAGTAGAGATGTAGATCACACAGTAATGTCAAGTAGGATGAGTGACAATGGCCTTGAGACACTTAGCAGCACTGAGGTTGACCCGAATCCAGCACTCACGTTGTGGTCTACACAGTACTATAGGAAAGAGGACATGGTAAAAAAATGCTCCTGTATGGAAGATTCCTGTCTTTTTTTAAGTTGTCTTACAGCCAAGAGAACATATTTTTACTTTCAACACTTACTAATAAAGTCATATAGATCCAGCTATAAATTGTGCTTTCATTTATGAATATTTAAACTACATGAGTTATATTTTTCATACTTTTATATTTGAAATGTGAAGTTTAAAACCCTTCTGGGAAGATAAAGCCTCTTTTATTGACATAATATAGTTTCAAGTGGTATCACATCATCTAGAGAATTCTCCACAAAACTATTTTTGACCTCAAATGATAATTTCCTCGTCACTTATGAGAGCTCGCACATTGACAAATGATTCATTTCCCTAATGAAGTCTCTTTTCAAATTTTCATGAAGGCAGATGTGATGCGGGCAACCTATACCTGGAGAGACAATAAGGGGAAAAAAGCAGGAGAAACTTCCATGTGTCCCATCCACCTATAACACTGTCAATATACAGACACCCAAGGAATCTGTTCACTCCTTTACAAAACGTTTGTCATCAAATCCAGAAAAGAAATGGGTTAGGGCAGGAGACCAGATGGCAGCCCATCACTAATGTGCTATGTGCCCCATCACATTCTCCCTTGTCTGTAGTGCCTTCGTTTGTCTTGTCTTCCAGAGAGCCACCTCCCGATTCTCCCCAAGTCTACTCGGTCCCATCATTGCTTCTCACTCTGTCCTTCTTCCTCAGATCCCATGTGTTCTCCACTCCAGGATCCTATTTTATCTCCTCTCCCACTCTCTCCCTCCTCTGCAACCTCAATGGAAGGCAGAGAGCACCGCCCCCCCGCCAAGCTCTAAGTTCACCTTTTACTCATCCCAGCAGAGTGTGGAACATCAACCCAATCTACTGGCTTTCTCCTGTCCAGGCAAAAGGCCACCTGTGCACAAATCCATAAACTCTACTTGAATCAGCCCTAACTTTTCAAATCTGTCAATGGGGAAAGCCACGGCTTCTTCTTGGAGTTGCTGTGAGAGTTGACAATAATGTCTACAAAATGTTCATCTAGTTGAAATTAATTAAATAAGCAATAACAATGATCGTTATTGTTACCATTCCTATCATTACAAGAATTTTGACGACTTTAAGTCTGAGGCCTTCTTGAACTCATTTACAGTAGAAAGGACAGGGACTTGGCATTCAGAAAAGCGAGCCAAGCCAAGCAATATCTTAGCAAGTCACTTTTCCCTGATGAACTGGCCTGCTGGAATGTCTGGGGTAAATCCTATCTGATTTCGGTGCACTCAATGCCTAGACCCAAACTTTCCCTGTAGCCAACTATTGAATATACAAAGGGAATAGGGTAAGAGAAAAACGTGCTGTGAATGCGTCTCTGTTGAGCGCTTTACAGATACTGATTGGAGGAGGACATAAAGCTAAACACTCCTGAAGCATTAGAGAAGAAACATGAGCGACCAGCACCCCAAAGAAAGTGAGAAGATAGTAGGAAAGGACTGGGTTCCCCAGCAGAGCGGCCAGCTTCAGCTTCGTGCCCCAGATTCCTGTCCTAGGTGGAACACAGGGTGAACCTTTGGCAGAGGGAGGGACACGTGGGAGGAGAGAAGACCTGAAGCCAGCTACCTCCAGTGCAACAATGTACCTGCGCAAAGTGGACAGATTCAAGGAAGCAAACCCCATGCTGTGGCTAGGAGAAGACAGGCAGCCACAGTGCAGCGGCTGCGAGTTCATTTTTGACTTCCCAGTCTCCCCCATCCTGCAGTCAGGTCTCAGGAGGTAATTAGTGTGGGGGAGGCCAAGCTCCTGAGGGGGCGGGGAGATGGGAAAGTACGGGTGGAGGCGGTCTTCTTGTCATAGGTCTCACTGAGAAGAGGAAGAGAGAAAGGGGGGAGGCGCTCGAGAGAATGACTGGTTTTCATTTTCGCACGTGAGGCGCACCTAATGATATTTCCACAAATAGACAAGCAGACCAGAGACGGACACACAGAGCACACTTGCGTGTTTTGAAACAATCCGTACCCCCAAATCCAGGACGCAGCCTGTTGTCATAACCATCCAGCAAACTGTCCAGGATACGGGTAAAATTTTCCGGGCACAATTTCTCGTCCTTTGAGTTCTGTCCTGGGGATTCGTTTAAACTGCAAGTGGAAAAATAACGGGGGTGGGAAAGACTATTTTAAGAATGAATCTGAGAACAGGTGGAAAAGGGGTTGCCTTCTAGGGAAAGAGTCGCTGGCCTTAAGCTAAGGGAGGGTTGGGGGTTGGGATATGAAGAACCAAAATGGTCAGGAAAAGCATATCCCTGGGCAGCACGCACCCCCAGAGTGCAAGTATCCTCAGGCAGCCTGTACCCCAGCACCCTCGCTTCCTGCGCCCAACTGCCCACTGCTCTCGGTCAACGAAAAGCTTGGCTTTAGCCCATATGATACTGAAGACAGGAAGATCTGGTTCGCTCAGGGAAGGATGAGTGGTCAAAGGGGTGCTGTGGCTCTGGACACTTGACCACCTTTCCCGTGCACCCTTACCCTATGACACCTTCCCACCCCACCACTCCCGGAACTCACCAAGCCGCCAGGCACAGGAAGTGCAGAAGGGCAAGGCTGACCCCGGAGCACAGCGCGATCGCGGGTACCTTCTGGACAGAAACCATCTTCGCAACATGCCATACTTTAAGCCTGTTCACGTTTCCAGGCTCTCGAGATGCCCTGTGCAGGGTGCGAGGAGAGGGCAGAGTGGCTCCCGCGGCGTGCGCACACTCGCGCTCACACTCGCCCGCGCTCACACTCGCCCGCGCTCCGCCAGCCCAGCCGCGGTGGGCGTGTGTGTGCACGCGGCCAGGGGAGGCGGGACCTGCGCGCCCGCCCCCTCCCTCGCCGCTCGCGCCCAGTTCGAGCGGAGCCTGGGCTCAACTCCGCACCTTGTCGCTCCTGCACGCGCTGCTCACCAGTGAACTTGGGAGCTCCTGCCACGCGAAGCTAGGCAAGTTTGATCCAACCTGTAACTCAGGGGACACGACCCACGGTCGTTCGTCCCTGCTCTGGGTCACACAACCCCAAGTGAGTCCCCTGCCACAGGACGGGGCGGACTTCTCTCTCCGATCACACTGGGTTCACCGGGGTTTTGGCTGGAAACAAAGAAGCGCCTGTCTCTCGGGTTGTATGAGGACTTGTCTGTGCCCTCTGAAGAGGATGTAGGTGGAGAAAGGGCAGGATGACAGGGTTTGCGGGGCGTGGCGGTGGGAGGTAGCAAGGAAGAGAAGTGAACCTGTGTGGGGTACAACAGCCTTTTGACTTCTCTTTCAGAGGCCAGGACGCTGAGCTGCCTGGTGACTAAGGGAAGGAGAGAGTCTTCCTAGTAACCTGGGTGGACTTCTGCCAAACTGTTGGGAAGTTACTGGAGAACACAGCCAAGGCATCTGTCAAGATAATGCTTTAACAGATTTTCTTACCTTGCCCCACCGCACTCTACACACACTGGTGCCCTCCCTTGCCACTCCACCCAGGAGCCATGGGGATAGAGACCTGAGAACTCTTGAAACCTTCTCTTTCAGAATGGATTGGATTGGATTCCAGAAGTTGATAGCTTTAAGAAGTAGGCAAAGGTGGCTAGGTAGGCAGGAAAAAAAAGGAGAGAGAGGAAAGGAGGGAGGTGGAAAAAAAGATGGAGGGAAATAGGGTAGAAGGGATGGAGGGAGAGAGATAGGCAGAGGCAAGAAGACAATACAGATAGACAGACAGAG
This sequence comes from Arvicola amphibius, assembly GCF_903992535.2. Classification (NCBI taxonomy): domain Eukaryota; kingdom Metazoa; phylum Chordata; class Mammalia; order Rodentia; family Cricetidae; genus Arvicola; species Arvicola amphibius. The sequence continues at coordinate 31,624,612 of NC_052047.1, read as the reverse complement.
AGACAGAGAGTTGTTTCTTCAATACTTGAGAGAATACCCTAAGCAAAATACCTTTAACGTTTTATGCAATAAAGACAAATACTTCAAACAAGCCTATGTAAAAAACATTATTAGTTGAGGGGGTGGCTTTTGCATTAATACTATGCACTCGAGTGTTCCATATGATGGGTGTCAATAGCATAATATTGGGTTCCTGGAACCAGACACTGTTGTGTTCTGTTTAGAGCACTAATGACTTATTCACATTTTTATGACTAATGGGCCGCTAGCATATGGAAAAATTAGAAAAGACTTTTGGGTGGTTTGTTTTATTTTTTGCTTAATTCAATCTCCTAATAATTTTTTACCTTCCAAAGGAAGGCAGATAGTGTAGAGTGAAGAGCTATGAACTCCCATGGCAGTCTCTATTCTGAACTGGTGCCTTGTGGAATTTGTTAGACTCCCTTCATTCCGTCTCCTGTGGACTCTGATCTTCTGGAGTCTCTTACTGGGTGTTTGTCGTTTCTCTGTCGTTTTTCTGTGTTTATCTCTTGTCACAGTGCAGGATGCACAGCTTATCAGTAAATATGATTGGACAAATAAATCAGTGACTTCCTTAGTCAGATATCTGTCTTTCCAATTCTGGTGAAATTTAACCTCTTTTAGGAAAATAATCAAAAACTCCCTGTATACTGCAAGCATGCCCTGAAAGCATTATACATACATACACAATGTAAATAACACAATGCTCACAGGATACTGTGCTATATTACTATAGCAACTATTGACCAGCTGTGTGATTGCTATATCATGTGGTAGTTCAGTTCCTAGTGATTTATAAGTGGTTGTATCAACATACAGTCTTATGTATCAACATACAGTGTATTATCTTCCCCTAATCCATGGATATAAACAGACTCTTCACCGACCCATAAGAATTTCCTATCAAAGTATACTATTGCCCAAGCAACTATTTGTGTTATATATTTGCAAAAACTTAATTGCTTTAGTGTAAATATTTGAAAAAAATAAAATTTGGGCAATGTTTGCATCTTATCTGAATAACATCTGTATGTGAAATTTACAAAGTCAACATTTTTAGGGATTTTAAATTGTTAAATATATTGTATATGTATCTATAATAGGGTTTGGCACTGATACATTGCTTTTGTCCTTAATGGCCTCTAAAATTTCACATTAATTTGATAGAAAATGCTCTATTTCCTATACAATTTTTTTATTTATTTTTAAACCAATGTTTTCTGGGGAATAAAAGAATGCATTTTAAAGGCCCAGGGAACTCAGTAGCAGAATCATCTAATTGTCTGCTACCTAGTAAATTGGCTAATAACAGAGAACAATTACTGTATTAGATCTTGAGTAATTAAATGGGTTTGCAGCAAGTTTAGAAGTTGTACTGATTGCTTTCCTAAAACCACGGCAAGTTACAAAAGATTGAGTTTATTTACACTATGATTCCAGGGGCTTAGAGTTAGTGATGACAAACAAGAGACTTGGCAAGTAGAGCTGGAAGTTGACAGCTCACATACTGCACCTCAAGTAGGAAGCAGAGAGAGGCTTAAAAAAACCTGAAAATGGCAATGTCTTTAGACCCAGCTCTGGTGGCATACTTCCTCCTAAACATCCCAGACACCACCAGCTGTGAGCCAAATGCTCAAATGCTAGTCTATGGAGGACATTCTAATTAAAACCACTATAGAAGTACTCCAAAAAGTCATAATTTTTGTGTGTGTTCCATAAAGTTCACAGAGTAGTAACTGTTAGAATAAATAGTCTCCTAATTTGTGTCAGTAAATTCATGTGGTATAGATGTATATGTCCAAGTTTCTCAAGACATCAATAATTAAGTTACTTATAACTCAGTGTCAAGTGGCAGTAGCTAATGGGGAAAAGTTTTAAGCATCATTGAAAAAAGTTAAAATTGTTTCCAAGTGGCTATATAATAAATACAATGCTGTGACTTATATTAAGAAATGTCAAGTCTATTTTACAGACCATTAAAATGTCCCAGTTTCTTCATAAGGAAGAATGTAGTGTTTTTAATTGTTAATAGTAGAAAATTATAAACCAATCAGGATTAATGGAGGAATGAATGAGGAATTGTTGTATGTTATAGGAGACATGGAGTGCTATGATATAACACTGTTTCTTTAATTATTAATAGAAAATTATAAACAAATCAGGATTTAATGGAGGAATGAATGAGGAATTATGTTGTAGTAGATTGGAGTGCCATGATATAACACGTTTTCAATTATAATGTAGCTATACCAAAATACCTGAGGCTGGGTTATGTAGCTCATAGTTTTGGAGGCTTAAAATCCAGGGAGTATCGCCTTAGCTCTGGTAAGGATCCTGCTAGCTACATCCCAGCTTCGTGAATGGCATCCTGGAAGGCACTTATGAGAGGGGAGGTCATGTGTTGAGACAGGAAGTCAAAGCAAACTAAAGACAAGCCAGATTTACTCTATATTCACCACCCTTTCATAATAACTAAGCAGGCTCCTAAAAGAGCAAGCTGAATGTCCTTGAAAGATGATGCCTCAAATTACCTGTGCCTTAGACTCCCACCTTTGAAAAGATTCTGCCACTCTCACAACAGTGGGGACCACATTTTGGACATACATTTTGGATTATACTTATGCAGCAATTAAAATGAAAAAAATAAGATCCATCTACTTATCCATCTATCCATCTACGTAGAGATATTTGCATAACATATGTAAAAATAAAAGACCGAAAAAATAGTTTTAGCAAAATATTCATTTCAAAATAATAAAGTAAAAAATATCATCATAAATTGTTCATAAGCACAAATCTAGCCACTTGAGCAAATTTTCATGGAAAGAAAAAAAAAACAAAATTTTAGGTAGTAAATATCTGGGAAAAGAAAGAAGAATGAATATAGTAAATGAGACGATCATTGCTTTGTTTCAGTGAAGGAAATACGGAAAATGCTAGCCCTTTCCAAATGCAATAGTAAGGACTCAAATGCTCATTATTTTCTGTTTTTATTATTATTGTTGCTGCCTATGATGATGACACTGTTTTAAGCAAGTACTGGTGTGCAACAAAACAATATAAAACTCGCTGTGTTAAAGCAATAATTTACAATGCTTTCCCACAGAATTTTATTATGCGGTCATGGCAATTCTCCAAGGAGGTCCACAATACTACTATAGGTAAACACTGGCACACTTATCTATGCCTGACACTGCTTTAGATTCAGAAGGTGGACACCTGGCTGGGCTACATAGAGCAGTTGGGAATGGGTGGCTACTACTTGCGTCTCTTCCCCCATCTCTCTGCCCTCTCTTAGACTGGACTTCCATAAAAGGTGATGTTCTAAAGGTAGTGAAACTCCAAAGATACTAAGTCCTAAGGAACAGTCCTAAGGAAGCTAAGGACTTCTAAACAAAACCTTCAAAATACAGTGCATATTTCTATTGGTCAAAGCAAGGTATAATAGATTTGTGCAAAGATGATTCACAAAGACACAATTATTGAAGGATATTAGAACGCCGTCTTTGGAGAGTAACTATAACTCTACACATGTTATAGATGCCCATATAATTCCATAGGAAAATAAAAAACAAAGCATAAATACCATTTAATGAGTTAATTATGGGTCGGTTGGCGGAAATCGCAGTTCACTTATATTTGGTTAAGTACTCTAGATGTTTCTACATAAATTTTACTATGAGTAAAATTAAAATTACTCTACAGCCATCCCACCTTGAAAGAGCCCACTCTCATCTGATAATATTAAAACTAAAGTCATTAGACACTAAATAAGGCAGATTGCCTTCTATGCTGAGGTTGTGCCTCACCCAATGGGTTGGAGACCTTGGTAGACAGTGACTAATGGCAGGGGATCACATTGTGGTCTTCAGTTGCATTATTACTTTTTTGTTGTTGGTGGTGGTGATACCCAAGCAGCCAGTAGACAGTATCTCAGGATTAGTCCAGCTCTTGAGTTAGTTATGGTGTTGCTGAGGCAGGATGTCCCTATGTAACCTTTGCTGGCCTGGAACTCAATGTATAAACCAGACTAACCTTGGATTCTTAGAGACCCATAGGCTTCTGTCTCCTGAGTGCTGAAACTAAAGATGTATAGCACCATGTCCGACATGAGTCAGTTCTTTAAAGTGTGGAGGCATGGGGCTGGATAGATGGTTCTATAGTTAGGAGCACTTATTGGTTTTGCAGAGAACCTGGGATCTGTTGCCAGGACCCACTCTGGGTGGTTCACAGCTCCTTGCAACTCCAAAACTAGGGTTCCAAACTCTCTTCTGGTCCATCTGGGCTCTGCATACTCTGGCACACACATATTCATATAAAATATGTGTGTGTGTAGAAATGGAAGTGATAGACAATAGGGAGATTATCCGTATATTATTGCTTCTATTTTAGTGGCATAAATAATACACGATTAATAGATTAATAGGATCTTTTATGTTTTGCTAAAACTTGATGTTTTAATTAAATTTTATTTTTCTTGCTTTTTGATTGCGAATGATTTGCTTCAAAGATGATACTAAATTTCTATAGAAACTTGAAACTTATAACACCTTATTCTCTTATTGGTCTTAAAATGATGAATTTTGTGAAATAGACAAACTCTCATGATATAGAAGCAAGTATAATATGAAGCATACATAAACTAAAGTGTAGATTCTAAATGAGTCGCCATATTTTAATTTAGTCCGCTTAACATTTTTGTCTAATCCTGTACCTGTATTATAAAATCTTGTCAAATAAAATCTCCTAGCAAATAGAATCAAATCGTTTTAACATAAATAGCTAATGCAAATTTTAAAATGTGGCCGGGCGGTGGTTGCGCACGCCTTTAATCCCAGCACTCGGGAGGCAGAGGCAGGTGGATCTCTGAGTTCAAGGCCGGCCTGGTCTACAAGAGCTAGTTCCAGGACAGGCTCTAGAAACTACAGGGAAACCCTGTCTCGAAAAACCAAAAAAAAAAAAAAAAAATTTAAAATGTGTATTTTAGGTATAACAAATGGTCTAACACTTTGCAAAATAATGAGGGAAGGAAAAAGAAAAAAATACTACCTTAGGTACTAGAGATATGGCTCAGTGACTGAGTGCTTGCTATTCTTGCAGAAGACCCAAGTTTGGTCCCCAGTACCTACACAGGTAGCTCACAGTCATCTGCAACTCCAAATAAATGAGGTTGGTGGACACCTGATGGAGGAGAGTTATCTGTCTATGTTTCTTTCATTGGTTAATTAATAAAGAAAACTGCCTTGGCCCTTTAAGAACAGAAAATTAGGTAGGTGGAGTAGACAGAACAGAATTGTGGGAACAAGGAAGTAGAGTAGGGGAGACGCTTCAGGCAGTCGCCATAGTGAGTCTCCATGCTGCTCCTCTCCGAGATGGACGCAGGTTAAGATCTCTCCTGGTAAGCCACATCTCGTGGTGCTACCCAGATTACTAAATATGGGTTAAAGGAAGATGTGAGAATTAACCAATAAGAGGCTGAAACTATGGGCCAGGCAGTGTTTTAAAAGAATACAGTTTCCGTGTAATTATTTCGGGTGTAAAGCTAGCTGGCGGCCGGGTGGCACGGGACGCAGCCCCGCCGCTTCACACTACAGACACCCAAATTCACACATACACATTTAACATGTAGATATGCATGCAAATTTTAAAACCCTACTTTGGAAACTTTAGGAAAACAATAGTGATTGAGTATATTTGGCAGTTAAATAGATCCAAAAATCAAAAACATAGAACTTGATCTATATTTTCTGCAACTGTATTGTAATTATTTGCATAGGCTATGCTTATTCTATCAACTTAAAGAGTGGCATGAGGGATCAATATTTCAGAAATGTTCAGGATTGGAATGAGACAGCAAATCAGTCTGAAGTTTGCATGTATATTCACTCATTATTCTATACACAAATATTTTGTCATTACAAATGTTTAAACAGCAATGAGAAAAGGCATAGTTATATGTACTTTTATGCCTTTTTCTCTATTTTTACCTTTTGTGTTGGTGGCAGGGGCAGGGAATACAGATCTTGTCCCAAAGATCTGATGAGAGGCATATAACTAAGTATCGTCATAGGGATGCCTTACCCTGCCATCAATTGAAAAGAGTTATCAGAACTAATTTTCTACAAAAACCCATAACGCCAGAACACAACCCCACGGTAATGTGTGCAGCCAGGCTGCTCTTCATTACCATCTGGTGGCTACAGCATGGAGTGGCATTACCATGATTTTCAAGCAGAGTTAAAGATTGGCTGTCGTGCTTAGGAGCAGAAAGAACTTCAGCACAATGACAATATTAAAAATAAGAGCATAAAAGAAGGGTTGGGAGACTTTCCTTACCCTAAAAATTCAGTGCAGGAAAATCTTATTTACTGGAAGCAATACATAATGGGTAAAAGTTTAATGTCTGATAAATAGGATGCACGAAGAGCATAAAACTGGATATCACTTTTATTTGTTTTATAACAGAAAAAAATGAGGAGACTAGTTTTTTTCATTAGTGACAATGTTCAGAATCTACCAAATCTTTTAGTTATCCATATAGCCTCATGTGTCATTTGTCCCAGAGATATCCTTCTGTTATACGTATCCATAAAATACTATCTATCTTTAAAATTTAGCTTAAAAAGTACTTCTCGTGAGAGTCTGACCACCAGGTAAGGGTTCTGTGTTCAGTGTCTGTTGACAGCTGTTGAACATCTGTCAATCATTTACATAATAGTTTCCTGTCGTGGCCGAGATATCCAACAGTGGCTAGGGTGCTTTCTTTATTCTTCCAGGACTCAGGTCCTAAATATCTAACATCTCTTTATGTAAGGAACGGATACAGAGAATTTAAACAAAAGGAAACATGTGGCTGGCTTCACAGATACTAAAGCAACTATACAATTTGATTTGAGAAAGGAAAATCATCCATATTGATCTTACATATGTCATATCCACCGACATCTTACAACTTCAAAGTCAAATGTAACCATAGAATCCCTACCATTGTACCACATCTATTAAAGGGGGAGGTTGAAGCTGTGATGGAAGACCCAACTTCCCCCAGTCTCTATAATTAAAAAACATTGAGGCTTTGAATCCCAGTTCTAAACTTTTTACACATTTTTTTTTTTTTATTTTCAGAGAGGGTATTAACAGCAATTCTCCTGCTTCATCTACTTGGGTTCTGGGATTACAGGTGTATGCCTCCATAATCAGCTTTAAGATTTTTATTCTGGGGACCAGCAAAATGAATGGCAAGTAAAGGTGCTTGCTACCACACCTGAAGAGACCCGAATTTCATCCCACATCGTGGAAGTAAAGAATTGAATAATCCCACATGTTGCCTTTTGTTCTCTACATACACACAGTGACATGAGCTCACACACATAAACACAGACCCACAACCACCAAAATAAATGTAAAATTAATTTTAGAGGTTTTATTCTGCTGTTTTGATCCCTGATGTAAAGAATGAATTTAGTTCTCAAGATAAGTTTGCACTTAAAATTGTGTGTCCAATTAAAAAAAGATTTTAATTCAGCAATAAAGTTTTCCCATAAAGTTCTAGACCCTACTCCTAGAGACACTGTACACGCTGGCCATAAGACACAGATAGTCAAGGTGGGAAATGAACTAAACCCTCCTCCTAATGGCTAATATATAGTACCAGAAATCCTGTGCAGGATGATGGGATGGAAAGGTTAGAAACAGTTTGACCCATTGAAAATCCTTTGAGCTATAATAATGACCTACAGGGGAAGAAGTGCCCACTAGCACAACATGGAGATATCAATAGCCTTTTAATGGGAATCATGGCCCACCACACAATCAGGAGCCCAGGGTGGGGAACGCATAACCAAAAGCAGAGAATCTTTGTTTCCCTCTGCTAAGTCTCAATTAAGAACCATTGCTTCTACAATCACTCACAAATCCCTGTAACTAAATCTTAGAGTAGGTGAGTGGCAAGTTATGAAGCCTAACCATGTCATCATTTAATTTGAATTCCCATCTGTTCTGATTTGTGGACATACAACTTCCAGTACTTTCATTCTTTCCTATGAATGCAGATGCCTGTAGGCAGAGAATGCTCTTTCATTCCCAGCCTCCCAGACCCAAATAATCACACAGAAACTATATTAATTACAACACTGTTTGGCCTATTAGCTCAGGCTTCTTATTAATTAACTCTTATATCTTAAACTAACCCATTTCTCCTAATCAATGTATTGAGATTGTGGCCTACCAGTAGGTCCCAGCTTCCTTCTCCTTTAGAAGCTGTATGGTGTCTCCCTGACTCTGTCTACAATATATCTATATCTCTTCCAGCCTGGCTATATTCTGCCCTGCCATTGGCCAGAGAAGTTTCTTTATTAACCAATGGTAGTAAAACATAACCACAGCATACACAGGGCAATTCTATATCATCTCTCCTTTTCTGTCTAAATAACAAGGAAGGCTTTAACTTTAACATAGTAAAACTACATACACAAAATAGTTATCAAGCAAGAATTATAGTTAAAATATTAATTTGTGATTCTAAAGTTTTATACCTAATCTACCTTTTTTCATAACTAAGGAAAACTATAACTATCTATTCTTCAACTCTATCAAAGACTCCAGAAAGATATAATGTTACCTAAGTAAACAGGAAGTACATTGAAGCAACTCCAAAACTCTAGAATTGACAGAGACATTTTGCTGCCTGGACAGTCACCCAAAGTTCTTCTGTAACGTAGGGAACATTGGAGTATCCATTTTCAGCCTACACACCCTTAGTATCTGGCAGACATTTTTATGAAGCAGGAAATTTGAAAGGCTGTTTTGCCTATATTGTCAGATTGCCAGTCCTGCAGAGTGTCTGATGTTTTCTTCTATGAAGGAGGAACCCTGAAGGATCATTCTGTCTTTTGGAAAGTTCAACAGTCACTTTTTACAGGTTCTTCATGTCCACTCCATGTCCAGATCAGTTTCTTGCTCAAATGACTAACAAACTCTGTAAGGAGCCTCTTTGATGCCCATCTTTCTCTTGAAGTAGATTTGTTGCTGCCAGAAGCAGATATATCTCACTGTCAAGAAAAGTCTAAGTTCTTAAAATATTTTAAATGTTATATTCTGTAGGTCTTTCAGGTGATAAAGATTGCCTGTCTAACTGAAATATATCTCTGAATATCTAGAAAACCTAACTAACATAATAAAAAGCTTGATTATTATAGATGACTATTAGTCTATATTTATTAACCATCCATTACATTTTAAATGCACTGCACAAACACAATATCTTAAACAAGAACAGAAATACATATACACAGTATAACAAAATTGACCTTAAATTTGTATCAATAAACCAAAATCCATACCAATGCAAAGTATTCATCTTGATAGCATATTGCCCTTTAAATATAAGCAAACATTTTTAAACAATATTTGGAGATTTGGGCATAGTTTTCTTCAAGCTGCTTCTTGTTGTTTGTTGGGTAATAATTTTTAGGGTTTACAGAGACCATTGGGGGAGTCTTTTTTTTTTTTCAAAGATTTTATTTATTTATTATGTATACAACATTCTGCCTCCATGTATGCCTGCAGGCCAGAAGAGGGCGCCAGATCTCATTACAGATGGTTGTGAGCCATCATGTGGTTGCTGGGAATTGAACTCAGGTCCTCTGGAAGAACAGTTAACGCTCTTAACCTCTGAGCCATCTCTCCAGCCCATGGGGGAGTCTTTTTTAATCAAACCACCTTAGCCTGGAAGGAATCCATAGGTTCTCATTTTCTGTGGAAACAAGAGCAGAACCTCCTTTCCAAAGCAACATATCCTTAGACTCAAATTTCGAAGTCAAGATACCTTTAAAATATATATGTTGGTTTAGCTTAGCAGTCCCCAGAATCAAATATCTCTCTGCAGTCAAGAAATTCAAAGAAAACACAATAATATACACAATCCAGACTCTCTGTGTATTTTCCATCTTTATGTAGCTTTTTATTACTCTATTACTTTTAATATTTATTTTATTATATTTACTCCTTTAATCTGTGACTGTATTCTTTCTTCTCTCTCTCTCTTAAGCCCATGTACATTTATCCAACACTGTTTGGCCTATCAGCCCAGGCTTTTTATTAACTAACTCTTCCATCTTAAATTAATTAACCCATTTCTATTAATCTATATATCACCATGAGGCTGTGGCCTACCAGTAAGTTCCAGCACCCTTCTCCTTCAGCAGTTACATGGCATCACCCTGACTCTGCCTGAAGTAGGCTCAGGGATCTCTTTAGAGGGAAAAAAAGAGGGAGAGAATGGATGGGATGGGATAATATGTAGATTATTACTTATAAGTTATTATTTATAGACAATTTACCTTGGTATAGATTCTTGTATATTGATACAAATTCAAATAATATTTGTTATATTGAATATGCTCCTATTTCTGTTTACAATATTGGTGCACCTATGCAAAGTTACTTTGCAATATTTTATACATGCATATTTCTACCTCTGCTTAAGATATTTTGTATATGGATCTAATTTTAGAGTATATTTATCATATTGCACTATACATTTCTACCTCTGATCAAGATACTTATATTTATATTGTTTACATTTTGAGGTCATTGTCCTCATATGCTATGCATTTGTTTAAAGATTTTAATTTTTAATATGAAGCCTTAATCTTTAAACTATATAGTTATTAAGAATTTCAGTTCACTAGTAATCCATGTTTGTCATACTTTCAGTTAGACTACTCAGGTTCTTTAGATGCATGGAGATTGTATTCTACATAGATACGCAATCTTCAAACACTTCAAAGAACTGTAGAATATGGCATTTAAATAATTTAAGATTCTGATATGAGACATTATTGCTCTTGGCAGCACTGTTCTATTCCTAAGAGAATGTTGGGCACTGAAGACACTCCAGTTGGAGCTTATTTTCTTCTTGGCCAAATTGCCATGACTGACAAAATGCATGGTGTCCAAACTGGACAAACAGGATACAAGAAAAAAACTGCCAAACCTTCCCAAGACAGGGTAAGACAGTTTTTCAAATTTTCCTGCCTTGAAAATGGCCTTAACCAAAGTTGGTTGCTCCAACATTGCAAATGAGACTTTGGTTGATTGCCCAGGTAGCCGGTTGTCTCTGTCATTTCTTGCACCTTTTGGCAGTTGCTTTATTGCACTTCCTGTTTACTCAAGTAATATTATTTCCCTTCTAAGGTCTTTAATGGGGTTGAAGACTAGATAAGTAATCATAGTTACTTTCCTCTCATGAGTTAGCCAAACTTTTTCTAATATTAGGCTTAGACTCTTTAGGATAGGATAAGTATTAAAACATTTAGCATATGTTTCTTGTTTGATGTTGTTTATGCTGATCATTATTCTAAATTTTATATATGTTTTTGCCTCTTCCTTTCCCTGAACAATACATTATATTTGTTCTTATTGTGTATACTTTTGGATTAGGCTTGAAACTCTCTTATTTAGATAAAAGGAAGAGATGCTGTAGAAACTCCTTCAGCCAATAACCTTTAAGATACTATCCCACTTTGGGCATGGTTTCATGTACTGTAGGTACAGACAAAAAGCATGTGTATCCTTCTTGCTGCTGCTTTCGTTTCCAGTTCCCAGCACATGCAGAGGACTGCAGACCACTACCTTTACTGTGAGTTAATCCCCAAATAAATTAACCTTTGTTATACTCCACTTCAGGCTATTGTGGAACTCTAAGACCATTTATCTATTCTTCAACCCCATTAAAGACCTGAGAAGGGGAATAGTACTACCTGAGTAAACAGGAAGTGCAATCAGGCAATGTTTCTTTTATTCCTTCATTTTAAGTAATGTATTTGAAAACTGCACATTTCTGATTTGAAGTGTTATCGTGTGTTTTCAAATTTACCAATGAAAGAATAACATCTTTTAGTTTTGCTTAGATTAGTAAGATGAAATGCCATTTTCCCAACTTGTTTCAATATCTTATAAGAATAGAATGCCTTCAGTTGGATTATTTACAAGATGCTTGCAATGAAGAGTGTTTTTCCTTTTTTTCTGGCATGCCAAATTAGTACCATAGATATTTGATTTTCAGTTGAGATCATTCTGGAGAGGTATTGTGAGGCTGTTGTTCTGGCTCTTGGGGAAGGTATTTGACATATTATATTGCCATTTAATTTTTGCTAGACTGAATAACCCTACAAAATCACAGTAATAAATATTGAAAATGTGCTATATTTTCCATCTAAAATGATAAAGCTAGAACTTTTGTGAACCCAATAATATGTCTTGGGCCATGAATATAAAAGCACTACAAAATCAGATTGCTTCACTCATTTTTAATGCATTGATTTGAGCTATGAAAGGCATTGTCCAATAGTCTTTCCTTTAAATTTAGAATTATAGTGACAATCATTCACAAAGCATTAAATATAGCTTGGCAAAAAGTTCTACAAAAGCATGCTGTTTGCACTTTTTGGTTCTGCTTGAAAAATATCAAAATATTACATTGCACAAACCTAAATAAGAAAGTAGAACAAGTGGAGTAGCTAAGAATTTTATCAAAATCATGATTTAACCCAAATACGTCAACGTTTGTATTGAATAAAAACATAAATAATGTAATTGAAAAAAACAATATATGATTGCATTGAGTAATAAAACAAAACTCGAGTATATGTCGTTAAAAAGGGACTCACTTTAAATGTAAAGACAGAGCACTTAAAAGTAAAGCACCTACCATGTTGTTCCTATATTAGTATTAGGGAGTACTTCATCTGTAAGAAATAAATATAAAGAGGAATGTTTCATATTGATAAAGACATACATTTATCAGAAGAATTTTTTAAATTTTTTAAAATATTGTACTTAGGGTTTTATGGATATTTTTTGTTTGTTTAAGGTAGAGATACATTTGTTAGACTTGTTCTTGGTCAAACTCCCTGGCAGAACAGCCAAGATTGGAGAAAGATACACTTTAGTTCATGGTCTCAGGGCTTTCAGGCCAGCATGGCAGAAAGTGAATGGCAGAACCTCTTAGCTCATGATGTCAGGAACAAAAGAGAGGATGTCCATTTTAGCAAATGTTCTCCTTTTCCTTTTTAATTTTATTTGGGCACCAGTATGTGGGATGGCACCTCCCATATTCAATATGGTTATTTTTGAATGGCATTTACTGAGTAGACATGTAGAAAAATGTCTACTCCCTCCAGATAGATGACCTGGAACAACCAAAGTAATAATTCCCTCCATACTGCAGTTTGAAGAATGAATTGGTTTGCTAGGGTTACTTATACTGGTGTACGATACAAAGGGTTGCAGCACCGTAAAGTCCAGCTGGTCTGGGTAGCACTCTAGAGTTACATGCAAGACTCTCAGAAAGTTGTCTGGTGGAATATCCTCCTCTACTAAGCAGCTGATTGCTGATTGAGGAACCTTGAGGATAGCTCTTGTGAGTCTTTCAAGTTTCAACTTTGCAGAAACTTGTGGATCCCACTTATGGCTTGAGCCTAATGAGCTGCCTTCCTCCCTTCAATAGGTAATGTTTCAAGTTGGAAGAAACTGCTACACAGCTCTATTCCCACCCTGCTATCCCTGAGAGCACACTCACATACATATTGGGATGTTTACTTAATATCTCCAGTTGGCAATAAAGAAGAATAATCACAGAAGGAATTGACGGTATAAGATTTTTGTTACTTAATTAAAATATAATTGCATCATTACTTCTGTTCCTCTTCTCCCTCCCACTTCTCCCATGCCCATCAGCTCCTACATGTACTAAGAACCTCCCATAAGGTTTCTCCTCTAAACTATCTGCACAGTTTCTACAAAGCCAAATGGAGGACAGACTTCCTAGCACATGCATCTCTGTGTGTGACAGCCATAATCATGTCATAGTGCTGACAAACCTAAGGCCCTTAATCACAGTGGGAGATTCCAACATTTGACTCTCAGCATCTAATTAACAAATAGATAAAAAAAAACTGTTGTGAACATATAGAAAATAATCAGCAGCTCTGGTAACAAGCTTGAGGTTACAGATACAGAAGGATGCTGATTTTAATAACTATGTGACACATAATGTTCTCATATAAAGTTCTCAAATGATAGGAAACATTACCAAGCTTATGACAATCTAGGATACAAAACAAACCAAAGCAACATCAAGAGCTTGAGATAATACTAAGCCTGTTCTTTTACCACTGAAATTAAGCTTGAAGTCAATAGTAAGCAAATCAGAACAAAACTTCTTGGGAATGGAGAAAATTTTGAGCAAGAGACCAGTAAGATAGGTGTGATCCAAGTCTCTAGAGGCTTAAGACTTAAGACATTTACACTTTAACAAAATTAGATATCATTCATATGTATATATATATATATATATTCATTTAACAAAATTAGATATCATTCATATATATATATCCTATTTAACTATATATAATATCTATATCAGTGTGTGTTTCTTATATATCACGTAAATCAAATGTACAATTTTAAGCTGTTGCAGCTATGATAATGAAGGCAAGAATGGGGAAACTGGGTCAAGAATGTTTCTTTAGGTGAGGAGCCATGACAACCAAGACACCCACTAGTCCTTGTTGATAGTAATGGCTGACTACGGTACAAGGTGACAATAGGGGCAGATGTCAGTGGAAAACTTAGAAGAATATTTATGCAACGTGACAGGAAAGACTGGGATTTAGTGACAACAAAATGACTACGTGGTTTTTTAATTTTACTTTAGTCAAATGCTGGTAGCAGGGAGGGGCACAGGTTCTCATTCAAATGATCAGAATTTGGGGAGTGAACGAACACAGGAATATATACTCCTCTGGGATACATAGTCAATTTGCGGTCAGCCGGCCATACATGAAGTTTTGTCTCAAAAAACAAAGCAAGAACAAATAAAAGTTAAAAAATGGCTGAGAATGTAGCTCTGTGATTGAGAACTTATCTGGCATATGTAGGATCCTAGTCCAGTCCCCATAGTGCATACATGTTCACATGCATACACACATACATACACACACACACACACACACACACACACACACATGAGGGGGGAGGAGGAAGAGGGAGAGAGAGGAAGAGAGGGAAGGAGAATGCCTTATAAGCCTTATAATTTGAGGAAAATAATTTTTTCCCTTATTTCTTTATAATTGGACTTTTTTGGCCAGTTGTCTAAGAGTTTTATTGTTTAAAGTGTTGCTCTTAGTAGTTTTGGTAGCATGGTGACTGCCCCACTAGATACAGAGGAATTTTTGGAAGGGGTGCTTTTTCTTATTCTTTTGAGATTATAATAAAATTACATAATTTGCCCCTTCCCTTTCCTCCCTTCAAATCTTCCCACATAGCCTTGCTTCTTATCTTTCAAAACTTGGCCTTTTTTTCTTCATTAATTGTTGCACACACATATATGTTTATATAAACCTATATTTTCCTCATATAACCTGCTCAGTCTGTGTAATATTACCTGTATTTTTAAAAGTACCACCATTATGACATGTTTTCGCTACACTTTAATCCATACAATTTAAATGAACACAGTACTAATGCCTTAAATATGTATCGCAAATAGCATCTAACATGTCTATAAAAGCTGCATTAATTTTATTTTTATTTTTTATTTTTTGGAGAAGAAATGTCAGGTGATGTAAAATTCCCTTCTATATGCTGTGAATATCATTGGTTAATGAACTGTCTTGGGCCTGCACAGGGCAGAATAGTGGTAGGCGGGGAAAAGTAAACTAAATGCTGGGAAAGAAAAGGCAGAATGAAAAGATGCCATGGAGCCGCCAGAGGAGAAAAATGCAAGCAGCGAGCTGGAACCTTGCTGGTAGGCCACAAACTTCATGGTAAAATATACAATAATGAAAATGGGTTAAATTAAGATGTAAGAGGTAGCCAATAAGAATCTAGAGCTAACAGGCCAAGCAGTGATTTAATTAATACAGCTTCTGAGTGGTTATTTCAAGTCTGGGCAGGCAGGAATGAGCAAGCAGCTTCCTACTACAGTCAGGTGTGCCTATCATCCCAGCACATGGGAGGCTGAGGCAAGAGAATTGCCATCAGTTGAAGACAAGCCCAAGCAACATTGTATGACCCTGTCTCAAAAACGGGCAGCAAAGAACATGATCCTGACTGAGTCTAATTACAGGCAGCATGGTTAAGGAAACTGATAAAGTACTCTTAGTGTTCAGATCATGACAAGAAGTCAACCCATAAACTTACATGTTTAGAACTCAACCATAGAAGCAGAGAAGTTGTAATTTCAGTTGGAGGCGTTCAGATCTCATTCAGTGAGAAAGACAGAAAACAAAGAACATGTGTTTTGTCCAGACAGATCTACAGAGCACAGTGAGCAGTACCATGAATGGACTAGACAGGAAAAAAAAAGAGAAAGAATAGTGGAATGGTTACTATTTGATAAGCAATTTTAAGTTTCATTAAATTTAGTAGATTTGGGGGAAAAAAGTATATTTCTGCCTTGGAAGCTCTAATAGTATTGCCAAGCAGTTCACATAAGACATCTGGATGGGCTGTACACATTCCTGCAGGTAAACTAATTCTTCATCTATAACAGCTGGTATTTCCATCAGGTTCCTGCTGGCCTCTAAGTGAATTTGGCTGTTGTACTACAAACACTAATTCAGGCTTAGATTTGGTGAATATTCAAGGACACTTATAATTAGTGGCCCACACTGTCATGCCCTCCCTTCAATAAGGAAGGACAGAGTGCAGCAGGAACTGTAATACCATCCCCACCCCCTAGAAACCTCACAATCATGAAATGAGCACCCGTATACTTCACAAATCAAATTCTTCTGTTCTCTCCAATGATCAACCAGAATAAGATGAAGAGCTCATGTCTGTAAATGTTGATGAGGACAACAAAGAAAGAATCATTTACCCTGCTCCAATAGAACACTCAGAAAGACATTGATCTTCAGTTCAACTTAATACACTGAGCTTCAGAATCTCATTTTTAACCAAAATTTGAACCTGAATCTTTCCCCAATTGTAGCCCAGATAGTGACATCCCCAAAAACATACATCCTAGGTTGCAGTTCCCCATACAAATCCTCGTGTGTCTTCTTACTTTCTGAGTACTGGTGGCGGAGGCTGCTCATTTGTTCCCAGTTGCCCAGACCTGAAACAATCACATAGGGACTATATTAGATGTGATACTGTTTGGCCAATAGCTTAAGCGTATTGCTAGATAGCTCTTATATCTTAAGTTAACCCATTTCTATTAATCTGTGTATCACCAAGTGGTTGTGGCCTACTGGTAAGGTTTCATCTGGTGGCATTTGTCTCCTGCACCTGTCTCCACCAGTGGCTCCACAGCTTCTCTATGACTCTGCCTACTCTCCTCTTTTATCTACTTGGAATTCCCTCCTTGCCCTATTCTGTGCTGCAATAGGCCCAAAATAGCTTCTTTATTAACCAATGGTATTCACAGCATACAGACAGGAATTCCACATCACCTTCCCTTTGCTATCTAAATAAGAACGAAGGTTTTAACTTTAACTTAACAAGATTGCATACAATAAAACCATTATCAATCAAGAATTATAGATACAATATTTATATATACTTTATCTTTTATTATGACTAAGGAAAAGCAAACTATCTATTCTTCAACTCCATCAAAGACTCCAGAAAGGTATAATATTACCTAAGTAAACAGGAAGTGCATTGTAAATGACGTCCAAAACTCTAGAAATAACAGAGACATCTTGCTGTCTGGACAGTCATCCAAAGTTTTTCTGTAACACTGGGGCATCCATCTTGAGCCTACAGGCTTATAGTATCCAGCAGACTTTTCTCTGAAGCAAGAAATCTGAAGATCTGTTCTGCCTTGTACTGGCAAAGTCCATCAGTTGCTTTCTTCTGTATCTTGCAGAATGTCTGGCAGACTCTTTGATGAAGCAGGAACCCCGAAAGATGGTCTAACCCTTAGTCAAGTTCAGCAGTCAATTTTCTGAGTTCTTTATATCTAGTTCATACAGCATAACATCAAGCAGTCCAAGGAAAAGCAGTATCTTGCCCAAATGACTAACAAACTCCATAAGGAACCTCTTCAATGCCCATCATCCTTTTGAAGTAGATTGGTGCTGCCAGAAGCAGACATGTCTCATTGTCATAAAAAGTCCTAAGTTCTTAAAACATTTAAATGCTATGTTCTGTAAGTCTTTGAATGGGTTGAAGTATATCCATCCATCTGAAATATATCTCTGTACATGTAGAAAACCTAACTAACAACGACCACAAGCTTGACTATCATAGATGACTAGTAACCTATAATTTTTAATTATAAATTACATTTTTAAGTGAGCTGCATAAGCACAATACCTTAATCAAGATAGGAAATATATATAACAAAATTGATCTTAAATTTGTATCAATAAACCAAAATCCATACCAATGCAAAGTATTTATCTCTATAGCATATCCCCTTTAAATGTAAACAAACACTTTTAAACAATATTTGGGAATTTGAGCATAGTTCTTTCCAAAATACTTCCTGCTGTTTATTGGACAAAGCATTTCTAGGGCTCATGGAGACCTTTTAGGGGGTTTTATTCCATCACATTGCATTAGCCTGAAAGGAATCCATAGGTTCTCATCTTCTGTAGAAACAAAAGCAGAACCTCTTTTTGAAGCAACATATTCTTAGACCCAAATTTTGAAATCAAGATATTTTTAAAATTTTATACATATATATATATATATCTTTGAAATACATTATAATATATATATATATATATCTTTTGTGTGTGTGTTGGTTTAGCTTAGTCTTCAGAATCAAATAGCTCTCTGTAGTAAAAAATTTAAAACACAATAATATGCATAATACAGACTCTCTGTGTATATTCCATCTTTACATGGCTTATTTTTCTTTACCCTTTTAATCTATGACTGTCTGTACTCTGTCTCTTTAAAGACTTTGTTTTATTTTTTCATTTTTTATCAGACTGATTCCTTTTATTTAAAGCACATCAAGTTATTGAAATGATGGCTCCATGTAAATTGTCCCTTAGGAGCGACTGTAGAGCAGAGGAGAGTCTCTAGATGTTGACATGCAGAGATTCCTCAACTGCAATCTGGTACTGAGTTTCCTCATCTAGTTGAAGATTCATGAAAGCTCCATAATCAAATTGGTGTCTCTCGTTTAGATGACTAACAAAATTTCTGGTAAGCTGAGTAGGGTTGCCCCATGGAAGAGATAGACAAATCGGGCAAATGGATGGAACAACATGAGATCTGTGGTTGCTGTTACAATGATCTAGCAAACGCTGTCGGGTCATGTTTGCTTCTTCGCACAGAGGACAATTAAAAGAAGGCTGATCAGATGGGATTGCATTGTCTTCTGCATAAGCCTCGGCATTTTCAGAGGTGGATGCCTCGCTGTTGCTGTTGCTGTTGCCCGCGGAGTCTGGAGACAGTTGGAAGCTTGAAAGAGCTGGAGTTGAAGAAACTCCAAACTCATCTTGATACTTTTTGCAAGTTTTGTAATGTTGTCTCATGTGACAGAGTTCAATACGTTGGGAACAGTATCGGCAACTACCAGGAAATCTTCTCATGATTGTCTCGAGGTCTAGGGCCCTCTCTGGACGTGCTCTTTCTCGTCTAGTCACATTTCCACGGCACAGGGGGCAATGGATCCGACTCTCCTTCATTGCAGTTAGGAAGCATTTTCTGCAGAAAATGTGCTGACAGGCGGCAACCCGAACCGGCGTCTTGAAAACTTCTTGACAGATCGGACAGTAGAAATCATCTTCGGTGTAAGGCGTGGAGGCAGACTCATCCTGTGCCATGGTGGTGATGGTGATGGGTAGAGGCCCAAGGTGATGGCGGCTGTCAACTCACAGCTGCAGAGGTGGCAGTGGCAGCCTGTAGCTTGATTACCTCTGACCTTCCAAGTGGTGCTTCAGGTCAAACTGCCTCTCTCTGCTGCCGGTCGGTGGAGGGATAGCCCTATGCGGTCCAATTTCAGTTTGTTTCTGTCCCGCAGTTGACTGTACTTTGAGTATTGGAAACCCAGCAAATGAAGGGTGGCGCTCTGTTGTCATGAGCCTCAAAGCCCACCAGACCCGAAGCTCATGGTAATGGGGTCCTTCCCTCTCCGCCGGCAGCCTTCTTGTGGTTGAACTGCTGCCTGCCTAGCTGGTGGTCACTGCAGAGTGGATAGCCACACTACAAAGGCCTCCTTAGCAACCAGCCCATCACTCCTTCAGCTGGTTGTGACGTAAACCGCACCAGGTACATTTAATTTACCAAGATTTTTCTTTTTTAAGTCTAGGTGGGTCTGGTGACACAGGCTTGTAATCCGAGCCAGTAAGAGAGGGTGAGGCAGGAAAATCGTGAGTTCCAGTCCAGACTGGACAACTTAGGGAGAAACTTAGGGGATCCCTCATCTGGAAAAAGTAAGAAGAGTTCTGCGAATAGAGCTTAAGGTTTCTGTTGGAGCACGAACAAAATGCTAGGTTTAATCCCTAGCACCGCATAAAGTCCCCCAAAGAAATTCTACGTGGCCAATTACGGATCACTGTTATCAGGTAACTGTCTAATTTTAAAAACCGTTTACTTCTTTTTATAACTGTCTGTATTCTTTTTCTTCTCTCTCTCTCTCAAGCCTACATACATACATTTATCCAACATCGTGACCTATTAGAGATCTTTTCCATCTGACTTTGTCTTTATTGCATGTCGGTTATAATTTTCTGACCAGGAGTGCTTTTAAAATGGTAAGAAGCTTGATTTCAGTGGCCCTGGATGCAGCTCTGCCCTTCTAAAGCCGTCAATATGGCGGAAGTAGATCACGCTGACTCTGGGACTGCTGGGTAGGGGCCGTTCTCACCACCTCAACACTGAGAAGCTCCGTGCGGCATATAAACCCATTTTATATGAGTAAAAGCTAAATCTTCCATGTAACACACTGCAAGGCCTGGAAATACCTCTGTGTATGGTGGTGGGAATTCTCTTCCTGTGCACTCCTAGCCGACCAGATAACACGGCCTGATTAGTCGATTGAGTTGGGGCACTGAGCCGGGGGTATGTTCTCAGCTAATTTCCCCGCAAGCAGGCATATAAGCACCCAGGACCACAAACCCCACAAACCCCATTCAAGTGCTCAGCCTCTGGAATGAGCCAGAGTTGTTCGTGCAACTAACAGAAATTGCATGGTTTTGGTTTTGTTTTGTTTTGCCTCTACTGCTGAATCAGGAAGACCTTTCTAAAAGGAACCCTGGTGACTCACTGCCAACAAACAGCCCATGGCAGGGGGGTGTGGGGGAAATGCGGCTACCAAGGAGCTGCACTTGCTCCCTTTAATATGGGTCTAAAAGCCCTCTTTTTCCTTTTTTTAAGCTTTTTTAGGCTTTATGTGGATGTACATTGCCAAATATTGAGTGTCAATTTGTTGGCAGAGGCTGCTCGTCTGTTCCTGGTCACCCAGACCCAAAATAATCACACAGAAACTATACTATTTATGCATTGCTAGCTAGCTCTTATTTTTAAATTAACCCATTTCTATTAATCTGTGTATTGCCACATGGTTGTGGCCTACCAGTAAGGTTCCGTACAGTGACATCTGTCTCCTTTATCTGTCTCCTCTGGTGGCTCCATGGCTTCTCTCTGACTCTGCCTACTCTCTCCTATCTACTTGGAATTCCTGTCTTGTACTATTCTGCCCTGCAATAGGCCCAAAGCAGCTTCTTTGTTAACCAGTGGTATTCACAGCACACAGAGGGGAATCCCACATCAGGGTACAGTTGCTCCTCTGCCTCACTAGGACTTGCCCTGGACCTCTTTCAGGGTGCACTGAACTTTGATGTAGAATTGCACACTTGGAATGAGTCTTCCTGGAGGCCAATTTGTCATTTCCCTTCACTTGTCATTGTCTATGTATTCCTCTATAATATCTGAAAGTTTTTGTCTTTCATGTATACCTCAAAGCCCTCTTCGCCTTTCCAGCATCAGCTACTTTACTGGGGCTAATATGGAAAGATTTGACCCTTTCTGTGGGAGCTCAGCTTCCATTCATCTTAATAGCATACTAATATTTCCAGAACTGAATCCACAAGCAATGGAATGAATGACTAGTCAACATGAATCAAGACTCAAAAGTTGATATAAAGACTTGAAAAGGACCAGTAGACATAGACACGAGGGTTAGTCTTGTCCCAGTCTTATAAAAGTAAAGCTATCTGAGCAGCAAACCATGGAAGATTATCTATCTGTCTGTCTGTCTGTCTGTCTGTCTATCTGTCTGTCTCATTATATATGTATTTAATGTACAAATGGATGTGTCTGCTTAAGTTTATTGGTACCATACTTGTTCAGGGGTTCTTAAAGACAAGAATATGGTATCTGACCGTCAGGAAACGGAGTTAGGGATGGTTGTTAATCACCTGGGTCCTGGAAACTGAACCCAGATTCTCTAAAAGAACAATAAGTACTCTTAACTGCTATTAATTATAAAACATACATGCCCAAAACTCAACAACAAAAACCAAAACAAGATCATTCCCTGAATATTATAGCAGAAAGAATCTTAAATGATGTAAATAGTGATTCATGATTTCAATTCCATCACTTGATAGGCTGAAGCAGGAAGATTTCCATGAGTTCACGGCCAGCTTGGACTACAGAGTAAGACCCTATCTCAAAAGAAAGGATGAAAGAGATGGGGGTGGAGAAGTAGAGTGAGAGGAAGAAGAAGAGGAAAGAAAGAGAAAGGAATCCAGATCTCCCCTGCCCTCCCCTGATGTTACCCACATTGCAAAAAACAATGGTTTTTCAGATTTCCTCTTGCTCTTAGAGACTCCATTTTACAAAAAGCATTAGACTATTATAAGGATGAAGAAAAACTATACCAGGAAGGTACATGTGGATGGCACCATCTCTATGGCACCACTCAACCTGAGCAGTCTGATAAGTCTTGGGAATAGAAAGAATGTCAATATGCAAATTTGTTGAAGTAAATTGGGACTGTAAGGGTATGAAAATATTAAAATTCTGTCAGAGGAACCAGGCACAAAATCTTATTAAACATACCAGAAGAAGGAAAGAGTACAACTTTGTCCTAGCTTGCTTTTCGTTGCTTACACATGTCAATCACAGTCTATAAGTGAGGAAAGTCAGGACAGCAGCTCAAGAAAGAGCCCTGGAGGAATTCTCTTTATTGAATTGCTCTCCATGTTTTCTTCAGTTTGCTTTATTACACAAACTAGTACTATCTGCTCAAGAATGGCACCACCCACAGTGGACGTGGATGTGCCACTTCAATCATTAATCAAGAAAGACACCTCATACTATAATAATGACACCTCCTACAGAACTGTCATCTGACCACCCTAGGTATGCATCAAGGACCAAGAGGAAGAGAATCCCTGTGTTTCCCATGATCTTGAACACAATCTTCGCTGTGGATGTGGTCTACATGAGCTGCTATCTGCCCATTTTCTACACATCCATCTGAACCTGTCATTTACCCTCTGTTTATTTGTTTTTCTTGACTCAGTTGATCCTGCCCTTTCTCATTTGCAGCTGGACTCCATCCAGCAGCTGTGCTCCAATCTATGTTGCAGCAGCAACAGTAGGAGCCTACCTGTAAGTCTAAAAGCCACATCAGATACGGTGTGACTTTCCATTCAGCTGTTTCTCCTCAGCGCTGAGGACCTTGTATCTTCACTATTTCAGGAGTGTTGGCCATTCAGGCCTCTCTGAAACTCATCACTTCTTAAACTCCCATAAGGCCATTCTGCAACACACACACACACACACACACACACACACGCACGCACACACGCACACACTAGGTAGATGAGAGATAGATAGATAGATAGATAGATAGATAGATAGATAGATAGATAGATGGATAGATGACAGAGATAGAAAAAAATAGATAGATTTAATCCATGATATGCAATGCATGATCTGAGGTTTTTATTAACAATTAAGATTGTAATAAAAGAGTCTGTATTTGCCTTGCTAGGTTCATCAAGGAGAGCAAGGCTATCTGGAAAGTGGAAACAGACTCTGCCTTGTGAATTTGTCATTTAATAAATCCTGACGTTATGAAAAGAGGTAAACATTGTTATGTTTGTTTCTAATATAGTAAACTTACCACAAAGAATTATGAACCTTTAAAACATGAATTTTCTGCCTTCATTTACACACAAGGAAAACAAAACAAATCTCTGAGTGGTTAAGTAGAAAAGTAGAAAATCATACCTACAGCCAGTAAACAGCAGTAGAGAGAACTCCCAACTTCTTTCTCAAGGTTGTTTGCGGGATTGCTACACAATGATTATTCTGTTACATGCTAATGAAGGAAATTTGGTAAGAGAAGCAGAGATTTCCTTATTCCATTAGTGCAAATAAACAGGTTCAACTGAAATCTCATCACATTTCTTTGCTACCATTTATCGTTGGGGAATCAGGTCATCGCTGGATATTGCATTTATGCAGCCAATTTCCCCACAAAGTCTTTCCTAAAGCAGGGATATTGATGCCTTTCACATAGTCTAACCTGCTTATGATCTTTAGACGCCTAGGAGTGGTATGCTTTGTCACTGTGGGACTCAGTGTCATCATTTGCAAAAGAAGGATAATGATAAGCACCTATTTTTTCGGGATTGTTAACGAGGATGAGATGCCCTAATGCATGTTAAGACAGTTTTGCAAGTGTCCAGAATAGATCAAACACTAACAAAGTGTTATCCATATTAATAACTAACACATTTGATTGTTATTCTGTTAAACCTGACACTTTTTTTTAACTCGCTGCCACTGTTGAAGAGAATGTCCTTTATCAATTAGAAGTAAAATGCTTAAGTATGTTAAAACATTAGGAAATTAGCACAGGGTGTGAATAAGTTTTGGTTAAAGTGAAATGAGAACATAAAAGCATGTAATTTCTATGTCATAGTTGAGAGGTCATGGTGCCTAAAAGATGAGCATAAATGTACCTGAATGAGAAAAATTAACCACAAGCGAGTTAGAAGCCCAGACACAAACTTCAAAGACTCTGATTGCCCAAGGCCTCTAATTATCATTGCTGCTGCAGAAATGAGCCCAGTGGTACAGCTGGCCCTCGATCTGTGATACTGCTTCAGGATGCAGGCCTCCAGTGGGCACCCAGCCCAACTAGGAACTGTCTGGACAGCAGTTACCGTGGAAAAACTGGCAGCACAAAATTCATGGGCCTGATCCAAGAACTTGTACTCATATACTGCTTGGCTGGAGCTAAAAACTAGACAGGAAATCATGAAGTTAAGATCCAAGGTGAGGCAAAATGACCATGCTTGACTAGGCAACTAAGAACCAGCAGACAACAGAAACATAGTGTTCCCAGGTAAATGGATTTTGAGTTTACACACCTGCTTTCTGTGGTGGGTATGTCTCAAGACTCCTTCCAGGGGGTGGGGGAAGCTGTGAATGATTTGTCTGAACTTTGTACTTAATTGCACTTTTCAGGGGATTCCAATATCAAAGCAGCACATATGTTCATACTCTGTAAGCAGGATACATTTTCTTTGTGAAGAGGGGAAAGGTGGCCTTTTCTAAGTTTTAAGATTGATCCCTAAGTCAAATTTTATGTGCTTGCTAAATGAATAGGGCTTAATTCTTCCCCCAAGTATTCACAATGTGTAGACTTCAATACAGACTGCTAGTCATTTAATGTTGATCCTTAAACATGCTTTAGGTTACATTGTTAATTGTAACTTTTACAATTCAAAAATTCTTCTTTGAGGTTTGTACAAAGGATTTTGATCCCATTCCCTCCCTCCCCTAACTTTTCCCACATTCATAACCTCTTTTTATCCACCCAACTTTTTATTTTTTTTTAAATTTAAAACAATAACAGCAACAACAAAACCTATAAAACCCAATTTGTGTTTCCCAAATATCTTTGCATGTGTGGACTTCCACTGGAGCAGGGTTGCCTTACCAAGAACCACATCTTTAAAGAAAGTGCTCTTCCTCTCCCAGCCACGATCACTTACCAAGAGTGTCTCAAATAGGGTTGGGATGTCCTGCCCACCTCTCCAAACTTGTAGGGAATTTGTGTAGCCTGAGTTTGTACAGCTCTGGTGCATGCTGTTTAAACAGTAGTACTCAACTTGTGAGTCATGACCCCTTGGGGGTTAAACGTTAAATGACTCTTTCACAGGGGTTGCCTAAGACTGTTGTAAAACACAGATATTTACAAGTCATAACAACAGCAAAATTGCAGTTATGAAGTAGCAATGAAAATAAGTTTATGGGTTGGAGTCACCACAACATGACAAACGGTATTAAAGGGTCTCAGGGTTAGGAAGGTTGAGAACCACTGTTCTATACGTTTATATGTGCAAATATCCTGTTGTGTCTGGAAAACATTGCATATTTGTAGCCCCTCGCTGCCTCCGACACTTACAGTCATTCTCCTGCCTCTTCTGCAATAATCTCTGAGTCTTAGGAGGAAGGAACGCTATATAGATATCCCAATTAGAGCTGAACATTCCCCAGTCTCTTATTTCCTGCCCTTTGATCAATTGTGGACTTCTGTTTTAATCACCATCTGTTGAAGAAAGAAGTTTCTAGACAAGAGTGGAAAGATACACTAATCTATGAACATAATGAGAAGTCATTAGAAGAAAGTTTAACACTGTCATCTTAGTGGAATAATGTTACTAGATTCTGCGCAAAGGACCATGAACTGTTTAACCACAGGTTCTTGGTCTGAGAAATGAATCTAGGTGTATGTTTCATCTTGTAGAACAGGCCTTATATCTAATTAGAAAGTGGTTGGCTACTCATGTGAAATTCCACTGTTAAACTAGCAGCCATATTTGCCATGGCAGCCATCGCTTTAGCTCTCAGAGTTCACACCTGCGCAAGGTGGATGATTACATTTCCAAGACTATGAAAGCTATCCAGAAGGAATGAAGCTTCCAAGTGGGTATTGGATTGGTTTCTTTATGTTCTATAATTCAAATATATGGTGTCTTCAACAGTGAAGTCTTACTACCACATTCTAGGATGTAACCAAAATCATTGGCAATAGCCTACAATGTTTGGAGCTCTATGGAATCTCAGTGATCAACAACTCCAGTAGAGGTAACCCATTCTTGACTTGACACTGTTTTGTTCTTTTTTATGTATTACCCTATTGTGTGTGGTAAATTTGTCATGCTATTGTAAAGTGTCTCCACACATACAAACACTAGTCCATGCATACGTGTGTGTGTGCACGTGCATATGCACGTGTGTTTGGAAACTTACATTAATAGATTTCCATATAACTTCTTGAAAGAGTCCTTGTTTTTACGTTTGTGTCTATGCACTTGTGTGTGTATGACTGTAGACATAATTTGGAAGCCAGAAGAAGGTGTTGGATGCCCTCTGTCACTTTTAACCTTTTCCTTTGAGTCAGTGTAACTGCCTAAACCTGAGGCTCACATGTTCTCTGCAAGGCAAGAAGCAAGCAAGCACCAGTGGTCTTGTCTCTGTCTTCTTTGAAGCTGTGGTTATTGCATGCTCAGATCTACCTTGTAATATGGATGCTGCAGCCCAAACTCTCATTCTCATGGTTGCACAACAGTCCTAAGCACATGAGCTTTTTCTGAAACTCCTAAAATATGTTTCAATGAAAAGCTAGTCTCACAACATAGAATGAACTAACAGCCATCTAGAGATGCTATAAATTCTACTATTTTTTGTCAAAATTTACTCTGAATTTAAAAAATAAAACATTGCAAGTGCAAAAATAAGTTTTAAAGAACTGTACCACATCTGCGATTTCCTTTTTGAAAATAATAATCATGTTGATCTGTTATTCATCACCCCATGGACATTTATGTCACTGTTGCATATGCAAACAAATATAAATAACATGTAAAGTTGTTTCAAATTTTTATATTGATAGTATGTTATTATTGGAAATTTGCTTTTTTAGTAATATTATATTTTCTAGACCATTTGTTTGCTAGTTTTTATGGTAATCCTAGTTTTTATAGCTAACAATACAAGTAAATGAAATTTATTCTTTCTAATGTAAGGTTATTTACCCAGACAAAATTCTGAATAGCTTTTATGCTGGTAGTGACTAGTAAATGTGAGCTTCTCCCATCCTCTGGTTCTTCTGTCCTTTCTTTGTGCCTCATAGTAGAAGAAGAAAAACTTAAAGAAGGAGGGGGTTACACTAGTCATTTAGTCATTTTGGCTACAAAGTCACCCATAACATTTCTTTCACATTCTGTTGCTCAAAACTAGTGACATGATCACTCTAACTAGAGAAACTTGGGAAATATTAAGTGTCCACCTCAAAATGATAGCTTTATGACACATTCAGTCAATCACTGTAAAACATTATAGGAATGTACTATGATTTATTAATTTATTTGTTAATCCTCCTTTTAACTTTTAACTGGTTTAAAGCTTGCTAAAATTTCTCACATATGCACACACAAGAAAACATTCTTGAGCATGTACGTTTTTCAGATCAACAAAGTAAACTGAAGAATGCCATTTCTAGTCCATAAGGGTGGGTGCGTGGCTGTGAAAAGCTATGCCTAGCCTCAGAGCTGAAGAAGCTTAATTTTCTATCTAGATAATTAATTTCGGTGTCCTCATTCATCCAAATACTTAAGAATACTTGGACTATCAAAGTTTAAAATGTTTTTAGAATTAAGGATAAACTGAAGAATTAATGGTTGATTACCTGTATTGTGTTGTGATCTTTTCTTATGTTTAGATGGCTTCTTCCTTTTTTTTTTTTTCAATGTGTTCAGAAATTCGGATGCATTGTGAATCCTTTTATTGATTTATCCACTTTCTTTTTAGCTATTTAGGGTCTGTGACAGGACACGTAGAGATGTGAGCCTTTCCCTCATTGACTGGAGGTCAGAGGGTTTGAGCTTATCATTGCTCTTTCAAAGTCTTTGACAACAGATAAGGCTACACACCCTTTCCTAAGTTACTTGGTGTTTTAGACATTAAGATGGCCCGTGCAGATGAATCTGCTCCACCCTGACCAAAGGTCAGAGAATTCAAGCCTACTTCTGCTCCTTCTTTAAAATAAGAGGTTTGACAGAGGGAGTGGCTGTCTACAGCTTTCTTGGTCTAGTGTGTGTTCACTGCATATCCTTGTCCAAACATCAAATACTTTCCTTAGGAAATAATGGCTTGATGTCTCAAGTACTGAAACAAGTAACTGTTCTGGTTGTCCTTTGTATCATGGTAAAGCAGTCTTTTGCCCTCTTCCCTGCTTTTTGTATTGGGGTATAAAAATATATGAAAAATAAACGAGGGTGAATTCAACTTTCAGTATCCACTGAGTGGCCCTCCTGTTACTATCCTGTGTCTCTGTGATTCTTTCTTATCTCTGTTCTTCCTACCTAACATTTGTAATCCTCACTCCCCTACCCTAGAACATCCTAAACCCCTGCAACTGAATCATGGCAGAAGTCATTCTAAAAGGTGGCTCACAACATGATATTAATTTGATTTGATTTTTGCTGTTAATTTTCTGTTTTAAAAATATATTCATTGTATACTTTTAATGTTTAGTTTTATATTTGAAATAATTCTTGCCTTATAGCTCAGATAGTCTCCAACTAACTGTGTATCCTAAGAAAGCTTCAATTTTGATGTTCCAACTCAATTTCCTTCTTTTTCTTTGGGGGGAGGGGCTAGGTTTTGAGACAGGGTTTCTCTGTAGCTTTAGAGCCTCTCCTGGAAATAGCTCGTATAGACCAGGCTGGCCTTGAACTCAGAGTTCTGCTTCCCTCTGCCTCCTAAGTGCAGGATTAATGGCATGTACTACCACCACCTGGCACTAACTCCATTTCTTAAATGCTCAGATACAAGTATATGCCAGGCTATTAGGTAGAATTTAACTGTTTAATGTTATATGGAAAACAACCTGGGGAGTAGTTTAGTTTATGAATCTTCTCATCTTAGTGTTTATTCCCCCCCCCCCTTTGTGTGTGTATTATGTATCCAGGATTCTTTTTCACTTATTCATTAATCAATCCTAAAAGCACTGGAAATCTTGCTATCTCCTATACTCCTCTCCACAATCTATAATGTGCCATATATTATTAGATTAGATTCTAGCTTTTATTCTGAATATTTAAGATTCCATGGTTTTGTGATCAATCTTAAGAGCTACGTTGAAAGAATCATCCATTTCATTGTTCTACAGATTCCTTTAGCTGTTCTTTGTTGCAAACTTGTCATGATTAATTTTTAACATACTATGGTGTTTTAAAGGAATTGCATTGCTATTTAGACTTAGAACTGAGTGAATATTCATGTTATATCGACTTCCTATCAGTAATACAATTTTGTGATTTTGTGGCTTTCTCTTTATAAGCTCTTATATTTAGCAAAAATATTCATCTCTATTCTTTTACAACACTTGGAGGTATTTCTTATCCCCCAAAGAAAAATCAAACTATTTTTCTTACTGGATAACAGTTGTGTTACTACAACTTAATTCTACAACTATTTACTTAGAAAGAGAATCGTCTGCTACACGTTGTACATTTCCAAAACAGTCAGTGCCCCTTCAGATATTATGGTAGTTTGAATGTAACTGGTCCCCATAAGCTCTCAGGGGAATGGCACTATTAGGAGGTATGTGGCTTTGTTGGAATAGGTGCAGCCTTTTTAGAGGACATGTGCCACTGTGGGGGTGGGTTTTGAACTCTCATATTTATCCAAACCATGTCCAGTGTTTCAGCTTACTTCCTGTTGCTTTCAGATCAACATGTATCAACTCTCAGCTCTTTCTCTAGCACCATGTCTGCTTGCATGCCACCATGCACTACCATGATGATAATGGACTAAACCTCTGAAACTGTAAGCTAGCCCCAAATAAATGTTTTCCTTTATAAGAGTTGCCTGGTCAAGGTGTCTTTCACAGCAATAGGAACCCTAACTAAGACAGATACAAATGGAAAAATCCAGATTCTTTCCTCTACTTTCAATCTACCGGATATAAATTCTAACTTTCCATAACTATCCCTCCCCAATTTATCATTAGCTAGAACAGCCCATAGAACTCAGAGATTTTGCTATTATTATCCATTATTCATATATTATAAAATTGGAAAAGGAAGATGGAAAAGGTGCCTGGGGAAAGGTCCAGAGGAAGAGAACAATGTTTCTAGAGTCTTTCCAGGTACCGACCATACCAACACCTCCTTGTGATCATCAACCTAGAAACTCTGCAGTTGTCCTTTGGAGAATTTCTGAAGACATCACCATGGATCTATGACAGACTTAATCAATAACCTCAACATTTGGCCTTCTTTCCTAATGGGAGAATGTGAAAAGTCAGACTGAATTTTCCAGCCTTCTGATTAACAACTGATTGCCTCCTGGAAACCAGCCACTTTCCTGAAGATATCCAGGAGCTCTGGTCATAAATGATGTCAGTAGCATATAAAGTATAAATCCCTTTAGAGATCCTAAGAGTTTTAGAAGTTCTTTAGTTGAGCGTTGTATAATGGTCTGCTTTGTCCCTTTAAGAGACAAGCCACACCCACTTCTTCCTCCCCTCCCTCCCTCCCTCCCTCCCTCTCTCTCTCTCTCTCTCTCTCTCTCTCTCTCTCTCTCTCTCTCTCTCTCTCTCTCTCTCTGCCTCTCTCTCCCTCTCTCTCTCTGATGCTTTCTCTGCTCTTCTCTCCCTCCTCCCTCCCCTCCCTCCCTCACTCTCTCTCTCCCTCTCTCTCTCTCTGCTCTTCCTCCTTCTCTCCTTCCCTTCTGTAACCCACTACATAAATATCCATCCTCTGCATGGTGGCTGCCTATACATGTCTCTGTCTCTCACCCACTGCGTGGCTCCCTGCCAGGAATCAGCTGTCTTCAGAGACCTGCAACGTGGTCTCGTGGCATGCCCATCTGTTTGTCTCTCTTCCTGGGACTGGCTGCCTCATCAAGGTCTCTCACCCGCCACATGGCTCTCTGCTTGGGACTCGTGGCCCTGCAGCCACTTGGAGAACTGTGCCATCCCTGCCTGGGACTGGGTGCTCTCAGGACCCACTGCCTGCTGCCTGCTACCACTTTGGGGACTTGCAGCATTTTACTTTTACTATAACACTTTGTGTTCAGAAATCACCACACAAATATGTGAGCATACACACTCCACAATGTCACCTCAACTCTATAAAAGTACCAAATGAATCAGTCCAAACAAATCTTTGGTTTTTCAGTGACTCTTCACTTAGAAAAGAAAATCGTGAGAGAATCTCAAATTGTACAGTCCCTGAATTCTATCTAGATGTAAGCAATATATCCCCCCCGCCTCTCTCTCTCTCTCTCTCTATATATATATATATATATAGAGAGAGAGAGAGAGGCATAGCATGGTGCCTTAAACCAAATTGAACCAGACTGCAAAATGAAATATTCTGTTTTTTTAAGATTTATTTATTTATTTATTATATATACAACATTCTGCCTCGATGTATGCCTGCATGCCAGAGGAGGGCACCAGAACTCAGTACAGATAGTTGTGAGCCACCATGTGGTTGCTGGGAATTGAACTCAGGACCTCCGGAAGGGCAGCCAGTGCTCTTAACCTCTGAGCCATCTCTCCAGCCCCCAAAATGAAATATTCTTGGGGGTGTTTGTGGAACTGGGGATCAAACTCTAGTGCTCCATATGCTAGAATAGTTCTCTAACCCTAAGCTATATTCCTACCCCCTTAAAAGAAGAGTTGTCAGAACATTATCAAAAGAATGATGTATGGTGAACGATGTCTTGCAGAACTGTGAGAAGGACTTAGGAAAAAAGTAGAGCCTTTTATGTCAGGTGCATTTTGTTCCCTGCATTGTTCTTGGACTTGTACATCATGTGACTTCATGCCTCCTGCAACAAACATTTACATTTAATTATAAGACATGTTTAATCTTATTGGATGTCAGATCATAGCTAAAGAACCCAATCTGATTAATGATATGCTGAGTGCTATCCTCAGTGTACCCTGAATATGGACATGGCCTTCTGCCTTGCCTTTGTGTTCTCCCAGATATAATCTATAGAATGTTCAAGGCAATTGCATTCAGATGGGTCTGTCCTGAGAAAGTGCTGGGAAAGGGCTGCTCTGTTAACATTTAGTATGTGCTTGCTAACAATTATTTACATGTTTTTCAGATCATGTTTCTCTAAACTCTAACAAACTGCTTTGGCTCTTTGTTTCCTTGTCCCATTCCTGTATAACAGTACACTGAGAGTGAAGGAGGGCTGTCTACAGCGTTAGACTATAGTTGACCCTATTCTTCCAGGACTCAGATCCCAAATCTGAAGGACACAGACCTGCATAGTTCCACTGAAAAGTTGACAGAAAAGAAAGGATACTGCTCTTTTTATTCTTTGCCCCGCGAAAGTCATGCTGTTGACGACTGAGAGACAAAACAATCTACTATTTCTATCTTTGTCTTTCTTATAATTAAAAAAAAAAAAAGTCTGACAAGAAACTGCCTCCATATGTAGACCAGGCTGGCCACAAAGTCAGGATCCTTCTTCTTCCACTTAGGAAGATTGCAAGTCTTCCTCAACCCCACTCATTTCTTTTAATCTTGTTATAATAAAAATGTTCAGAGAATCATAATCATCACACTAAATTACTAAAGTGATGGACCAACACCGCAGAGAGTTATGGCATCACTAATACATTTCTGAAGGAGAGAAAAAGAAGATCCACAAATGTTCCTCCCCTCCTATGCTGAAAATATTTAGGGGACAATTTAATATGCAAAAATGATGTTCCATGGCTTCAACGAGAGCAGGCCTTTTAAAAAATATGTTATTGTTTCTTCCCTGTTAGGAATACTAACTTTTAGGTAGTATTATGAACTGTTTTTAAGAAAAGCATTGCGAACAGGAGAGTGAATGCCCTTGCGTAAACTCTAGGAGAAACTGATGAGGATTCTGGAAAGGATGACATTGGGGGCTGAGCACCAGCTCCTCGTGCCTTCTGCATTTTGTGGCGCTTCCACACTTCTTGCTGTTTCTCACGTTAAATGAGAGGGTTGTGGTGTTGTCAGATTGTTAAACCCACTGCTTGTGTTAACATTTAGCAAGTCTAAAGGGTTGCTTGGCTGCGTGCTTTTGATAGGACATAAATGTCAGGGAAGGCAGCATGATTCTGGCAGCCATGTGGAATTCCACTCCTTTCCAACAGTACTGAGCCAAGGGCCACATTAGTCACATACCTGCTCAACCCCCAAAGAGAGTGGATCTGAAACGAATATTGTCTGAACTGAGCAGTGCATGCTGTGTGACATCATAGGGCAATGCAGAAAAAAAAAAAAAAAAAAACGTGCGGTAGGAGATTGTGTTAGGCTAGAACTAAGCTCAAAATTGAAATGAAAAACACATTGGGAACTAAAAAGTAACATATAAACAGGAAGGAATAGCTATCATCAAGAGAAAAAACAGTTGCAATATCTAATGATTCTTTTCTAATATTCAAATTCTAATTTTCTAATAGTCTAATACACACACACACATATTCTTTTCTCACATAATTGTTGTCTATGGAATATTGTCCAGAAACTTAGCTTCTTTTCCCCAATATTAGAAATTGGACAAGGTCCCAGCACATGCTAGGCAAATGTTCTAAAACTGAGATATACCCAATACACTTTCAACTTTTACAATTCTTGAAACAAGGTCTTACTAAATTTCCCAGAATGGCCATCAACCCATTCTGAACCTCAAAAAGGCCAAATATTTGTGGCCCTCGGCCTTAGCCTTTCCTGTCCTGGGCTTTAAATATCCCTTCTGGCATTAGCTTCCTGATGACTTCATATTCTCATTGTGACTATTTCATAAGGAACAATGAGCCAATTGGCTGACTAAAATTTTGTGCAATGCTTTGAATTTCTGAGGGGGGGAGTTAATCCACAAATTGTTTTTTTTAAAAAGGAGGCTTAAAATGTGCTTGGACTGGTTGGTTATTCTCTTGTAGATTTCAAATGACTAATGTTTTTAAAATACAGATATTTAAATTGAACATTTTACTTTTCAATAATAGAGATCTTTACTTTTATTGTTTATCCATGTTTTTAGTTTTTCTATTTAAAAATCAGTTGCTTATTTCTTTCTAGCAAGCAACCATCGTATGTCTAACTAATTTTTGAATTTGTAATGTTTCTAATTCTTAATAGATGTGTACCACCATAAAAATAATGTACTAATAATGTGGATTTAAAATTATATATATATCTTTTCTTTCCCTCTTGTTTCTTTCTTACTGATTCATAAAATGCATATATTTTGCTAAATTTTAAGAAGGGAAATATATTTTTCCTGAAAATATTTTATACTTTCAAGATCTTTTATTCCAATATTTGTAGTTTAAAAACCTTGCTAGTGCGAATGAGAATAATTTGAAAGTAGAATGTACTTAAGGGGCTATACGAATACACCTGCAGTTTTCTCTCGTCTGCACGTGCCCAGACCTTCAGTGTGATGCTCTCTCATTTCTTCTAACCACGGTAACATTGAATTACTTTCACAGTCCTTTCTTAAATAGTGGAGGAATTCTCAGCCTTCTGCACCCAAGCATTTGGGTAGTGCCCTCCCCACAACTTCCTGCTTTCCTTAGAAGTTGTAGATTGAGCAGTTAGAGCTTGTGAGGGGCCCTTTACGTCTGAGCTTGTTTCTCATCGAAAGTGGCACTTCTCATTTGATCTTCTTTACAGACTTCAAAATAAAAATCAATATAGTTTAGAGATGTGAGGTATAAATGGCATAATATATGAAGAAAACTTAAAACAGTTCTTGGCTCATGATAAATGTTCAACAAACTCAACACACATTTAAGGAAGATGTACTCAAAGTTTCTGTTCTTTCCTTCTTCACAGCCTGTCAGTTTTATGGCATTTTCTCTAAGTGATAATATTTTGGTCTATACCTCTGGCCTACAAAGTCAGAATAAATTCTTAATTCATGCTTTAAATTTCCTACCATTTCACATAAAATTGGGTGATAATTTGCTTTAAGGGTCTACTTGCTTATCATTTTATTTTGTGTTAAAAAATTTTAGTTCATATTTATGTTTTTTAGCTGGAATCCTCTTTTCTGCTGGAAGGATCTGTTGGGCCAACACTTTCTCTGTTCTTCTATGTTTAGAAGTGGGTTTGTAGTGTTAGCGTAGTGGAATGACGGTTGGTTAGAGCTGTGATTTTGAAGACCTTACTTGACTGGCTTTTGGTGCTAACTTTGCTGAAAAGAAGAATGCCAAATTATTCTCTTTTCATGAAGATGACTTATTTTTCTCAGAAGTATCTTGGATTTTTCTATATCCAAGATGTTCTGAAATTTCACTAAAATCTGACTAAATGCTGATTAACATTCAATGTGTCTGTTCAATTATAAAACTAATGACCTTTGTCGTTTCTGGGACGTTTCTAATTTTTAAATTATTCTCTCCTCACCTTTTATGAGGCTTTCTTCTTATATAATTCTTACTAGAACTTCTGGATCTCCTTTCATCTCCATGATTAATGTTTCTTCTTCTTCTTCTTCTTCTTCTTCTTCTTCTTCTTCTTCTTCTTCTTCTTCTTCTTCTTCTTCTTCTTCTTCTTCTTCTTCCTCTTCTCTTGATTCTCTTCCTCCTCTTCTTCCTTTTATTTTCCCAGTGACACCTAAAGAATAATTTGATGCTATTTATTACCCAACTTACAAATAAGATCTCTAGTTGTGTCATTTGCTTCATATGTGGAAATTTTCTTTTCATTGCATTTCGATGTCATAGACTCTGGTCTGTTTTGTGCATGTCTTCACACAGAATTATGTTCTCTTTTATTTTCCTTTTTCTTTTCTTTTCTCCTTTTTTATTTTTAGTTTTTGAGACAAGGTTTCCTCTGCAGACCAGGCCTCTAACTCAGAGATCTACTTGCTTCTGTCACCCAAGTGCTGGAATTATTTTCATTATGGTTCCTTTTATTATGTATTCTCTAACTCAGTTATATTCACTTTAAAGTAGTCTTACATTCAGTTATGGCTTAGTTTTATATTCATGACATTTATTTCCTCTTATTTGTGGTTATTTTCCTTTGTCTTGGTGACTGTACATACACATACATATATGTACGTATTTACATTTTCATTTGAGAATTCATATTAAACAGTGTTTTCCTTTTTAAGGCCAATTTTCAACCTTTCTATGCCAATGCTTAATACATTTGTAATTTCAAGAAGGGCAAACTCCAAATCTTATATCTAATATTTACTCAACCATAGTATAAGAATTACACATAACTGAAGAAAATATACCACTATTTTTAAATGTTTGATGATTTTTCTTTATCTTCCAAAGGAAGAATGGTTTCACAGTTTGATTTCTTCCCACAGAAAATAGCTAGGCAATTCTTCAAGTAGTAACACTTTTGCTATATCATTTCAGGGATCGGTACAAGTGGGTATATTTTCAATTCTTTATTCCAAGAAATTGGAAGAATTCAAATGGCAACCACATAGAAGTGGGAAGAAATCAGAATATCCACTTAAGATGAGGCAGAGGGAGGAAGACCATCAAGCCTCGTTTTCATACAGGCTCTCAGCAGTCTGTATCACTCTAGCTCTGTGTTCATGTTTGAACACACATGGGCAAGCAAGTGTGTTGCTTCTCATCTTACTTTCTCCAAGTTCTTCTCATACTGTTTGCTTTGATTATTTCACACTTTTATTGGTTATTATAGTATAATTTTACCACACACATACACACACACACACACACACACACACACACATACACACTTAGTAAATGAACAGGTAAATTAGTTACCATGAAGCCTTTATATTAAACACAAAAATATTCACCAGATATCCACTAGGCTGTTTGTAATATTTTATTATTTAACTAATAATGCACACTAAGCTTTATTCTGTGAAACAAGAAGAAAAATAGATTCTACTCAGCTTTTACAAAATTCTGAAGTTTTGTATTGTATCTTTTATTTTTATCTTTACCTGTCTTAAGTATTTGTGTATGTAGTAAGGTAAAATAGTCTCATGGATAACAAATTGCCTTATAGACAGTTATTACATTTCATCTTTTTCTGCTTTACCTAAACCACTGAA
Organism: Arvicola amphibius; assembly: GCF_903992535.2. NCBI lineage: Eukaryota > Metazoa > Chordata > Mammalia > Rodentia > Cricetidae > Arvicola > Arvicola amphibius. The sequence goes on along the minus strand of NC_052047.1, from coordinate 31,586,521 downwards.
TCTTTCCTTTGGTTTTTATTTGCTTGTGCTAGCTTTTATTATCTTTACACAAATGTCAAACAAAAGAAGAAAACAATATAATTTTTATAGGTTAAATGTGTCTTGATATCTCAAAGGCAGTTCCCCCAAATCTCCAAATCTCTTCTAGTTTGTTTTTTGTTTTTTTTGTATTTTTGTTTGTTGGTTGGTTGTTTGTTTGTCGTTTTTTTTCTTTCTTTCTTTCTTTTTTTTTTTTTTGCATTGGTTTGTTCTGACCGCCTACCCTTCTCCTCTTGCACTTGAATTGAACCAAATGCTAAATTCCCCTTTGATTATAAGGATTTTTATTCAAATTCTTTGCACTTTTTAAACCTAGATAAAATGTTACAGTTTTGAGTTCTCATACTTCTTTATTTTCTTCAGATTTTATGGGTCATTTTGGGACTTTTGAAGTTATTGTCATACACTCATTTTTCTTTTGTTTCCTTGTTGTTGTCTGTTTAAAGAAATACCAAAAATGCATGTTAATGTTCTTTTTAATTACCTTTATTTTCAGCTGGATGCTAATCTTTAAGGGCCTTCTATTGTTTTTCTAAGAGGCTCAGCAGAGGGAGACAGAAGAATGTCAATGTCCTGTGGGCTTCAGAAGCAGCTTTTTTTTTTTTTAATTGGGTTGAGCTCTGAAGAGAGAAAGGTGTTGGGAAAAGACAAGCAACTTCACAAAAGAAGAAAGTGTTGGTTTTTCATGATGTGAGGGAAAAAGAAATCCCCAGAGCATCTGGATCAATTAATAACATATTTCTTTTTAGTTTTTAAGATTTATTTATTTCGCAGCTCTAAGACAACTTACAAACTCTATATATTCAGTGCAACATATCTGTTTTTAAATTAGTAAAGTGTGAAGAGGGGAGATTAAATTTAGACTCCTAAAACATCAGGGAGAAATGCAATGTATCAAAATGCAGGTCATTAACATCTTGCATAGTGATTAAAGCTAAGCTGTATATATTTAATTCTAACATGCCAGTGACCAAAATGAGTAGGGGGAGTGAATGGGTATTAATATACGTATTATTATCAAGATGCAAATTACTCAGAAAATCAGACAATTTCGAGAGTGTTAAGGTCTGGAAAACTATCTTCCCACAGCCCCTCCTCATACATTAATATACTGAGATAAAGTAGGGTGCATCTTGAGTTACATCTCAATAATAAATAGTGGCTATCGTATGGATTATCATAATAAAATATTTTTATATAATTAACACATACTAATAAAAATAATTACTGTCACATGGTTTCTTCTAGTGTGCTGTCATCATCTAATCAGAAAGCGCAGTTTCAAAACAAAATTTAGTGGGGCTGATCTGTGAGAAGCATGTTTAACACTAGAATTAAAATATCCAAATGCACATTTTGAGTAAAGTCTGGCTCTTAAGCAGACCTTGCTAATGCAGTGATGTTTCTGAGAGAGAGAGAGAGGGGGGGGGGGGGGGGGGGGAGGGAGGGAGGGAGGGAGGGAGGAAGAGAGGGGGGGGGGGAGAGAGAGGGGGAGGGAGGGGGGGGGGGAGGGAGAGAGAGAGAGAGAGAGAGAGAGAGAGAGAGAGAGAGAGAGAGAGACACCTTGGAAGTTTTATAACTAATTAGAAAATGCATATTCTAGTGAATGTTGTACAAGTCAAATGAACAACCATTGGAAAGACCCAAACAAACGTTTCTTTTCTGACGTGAATATGTTGCAGCTGCCACAGGTGAGAAGGGACCTTTAATGCTGTCTTGTTCACTGCTGTATCACCAGCTCCTTGCATGATGTCTGGCACCTACTAAACACTCAATAAACATTTGAGGAACAAATGCATGAGAAAATGGGTGAGTTAAGCCTGTAAGTGGCTTGCTTTGCACAGGGTGGTTTTTGCATTTGTGCATCACAAAGAGACTGAAATCTGAAGACCTTCTCTTTTACCCATTAGAAGCAGACCGGCATGTATTGCAAAAGCAAGTTGTTATTCTCTCAAGCAAACTAAGGAATACTTAGCATTGAGGCCAGAGGATTTTATGATTCTCAGATATAATACAAAATTAATGCTATTGGGCTTTTTCCTCTTTTTTAAGAATGTTAAATTCAGTACATGTTGAAACATTTAAGGAGCATTGATATGTACCTAGGTCATGACTCTTGTGATCTCTTGATGTCTCTATTAAACTTCAGAAAGTTTATGGCTGTGTGCTTCTTCTCACCAAACCAAAGAGCTTCTTACTGTATTGCCTTCTGCAATAACCTACTTTTCTTCTTGTTTTCCTTATATAATTCTTGCATTTACGGTCTGTGCTTTATAATGCAAAGAGTAATAATACTCAAGGATTCTAGCTTGAAATGCAGATTCCACTACTTATTAGCAGTTTGACATTAACTACTGGTTTCAGCAGTCGAAAACATTTTCTGCATTCTCTCTATTGATGGGTTGTTGTATGGTTTGAACGAGATAAGTTGTGTTGTGTGTACAAGAGCAACGACATAGTAAGTAGTAAATGCCAATCTCACGTATCATAGCTATTCTACCAGAATGCTTTGTCTAAAGCCTAAATTCAACACTGCCCATCCTTGTTTAAATGTTTAGGGCTTTCCAGAAGTCTAAATGATCTCAACTTTCTTTCTCATCCCCATCACCCACCAATCCTCCCTCCCTTTATAATAGGTCTCTCCCGCATTCAGTTACACAAGTAAGGTTTCTTTCTAGTCTCTAAGAGTTAGTGCTTATTGTTTTCCCTACAGAAGGAGCCCCCTTCCTGCTCTGGCAAAAAGAGTCATCTTCCCTCTGTTTTTCCCCTCTACTGAGATAATTTCTAACGCCTCTTGGTATAATAATAATTCTTCAGTCTACAGAGACTATATAAAGATGCATTGGATTTTTTGTTTATGATTATAAGTATTTTGTATTTTGTGGATTTCTCTAGGCCTGAAACCTTCTTAAGCCAGCTCCAAGTCTCAGAATTTTTAGTATATAATGGCATTGCCATTTAACAAAGGAACACGAACCTAACACAGAGTCTCCAACCGCCTGGCATGTTTTCTGATATTTATTGAATAGCATTAATCAACTTCCCTTTATTTCTAAGAAGACTGGCTGCTCCAGAGCCTCTTCCTCCGGCCTCCTGCAGTTCAGACCTGGAGAGCTCAGGGTTCTGTGTCGGGATTACTACTAACAGGAGCTAGCACGCTGGCAGTTATCAGCAAGAGGCTTTGCCTACTAAAAACAGCAAGGACCCTAGAATAGATTTCCTGCCACACTTGCCCCATCTTTGTTTGCACTTCCCATTCCAAATCTACCCATGGAGAGGAGTCGAAAAAGGTAAAGAGTGCATTCAAAAGTTGGCCAGTTCTCCCAACCCAGGGAAACACTACACCAAGCCTTTACATTACCTCCGAAAGGAACAGATTCGCAGTTTCCCAAAACTGTCCTGACTTCTTATTTTTTTTTCCTCCTGCTCATTTTCTGGTTGTCGCTGCCCACTCCCCATCCCCAGCACACTCCCCACCTCTTCCACAGGCTACCAGAGAACTGCCTCCAGACTTCTTGTCCTAGGACCTCCGTGATTATCAGCAAAAGATACCGATCAGACATCCTTAGCCAGATCATTGAAAGCCCAGGTTAAAAAACGAAAAAGAAAGGAAGAAAAGAAAAGAAAGAAAGCAAATGAAAATCAGGTATAGGACCAAGGGAAGGGAACGTAGCAAACCACAGCGCAGGATAACTGGGCGATAACACAGGCACGTAGGCTCCCCTGCATGGAGACAGCAGGTTGTAACCGACTACCCGGAGAACGCGGAGCTCCCGAGACAGGAACTTTAAAAGGATTGAAATCTGTTGCCTGTTCCACTAGGAATATTGTTTGCAAGGCACAAGGTGTCTTTTGGTAGTGAGTACCCTCTGCGCATGCGCAGGTCCATTCGGGAATTACTGCCCAGCCGCCGACTAAGTTGCATTCCTTGAATCTTCGCAGAAAAGACAATTCTTTCATCAGAGTTAGGAATGTGGACAGTACAAAATCGAGAGAGTTTGGGGCTTCTTTCTTTTCCTGTGATGGTTGCCATGGTTTGTTGTGCACACAGGTGAGCTGCCTTCTCTAATCTCCCTCTCTCTCTTTTTTTCTTGGTGTTTTTCTTTTTTCTTTTTCTTTTCTTTTTTTCTTTTTTTCCCCCGTGCCTGCTGGATCATGTATTTTGTTATATGGGGGTAGGTGTGCCTGGATCTTTTTATGTCTGTTTGTGCCCGTTCTGAATTCAGTCCCTACTCCTTCCCTTCAGCTCCAATGAACCCAGCAACATGTCATACGTGAAAGAGACAGTGGATCGCCTGCTCAAAGGATATGACATTCGCTTGCGCCCGGACTTTGGAGGTAATGCTTCATGGTTTTTCTTTCAACCTGTAACCCATCCCTAGTTCACCTTTTCCGTCAGAGATAATACCCTCTTCCCCATTTCACCATTTCTGTAAACGTGCAGTACTACGCCCTGGATACACACACACACACACACACACAACACACACACACACACACACACTCAGGATCCCCAGTCTCAGGTGGACAAATCCTCAGGCTGCGCTGTCCCTCTCCTTAACCTGACACACCCTCTGCACTGTCACCGCGTCACGCGTGTACCCACACCTGTTTACCCAGGCTGTCCCCTACAACAGGGAAACAGAGATGGGGGGTAGGGAGTGAGCCTGTTTAGCCCGCAATAAGATCTGGTAAGCCCCCCTCTGTCCCCTCAGTCCCCTGCCACTCAAAGACTGTCTTTACTGTGGTCCCCCTCCCCGGCAGGGCCCCCGGTGGACGTCGGGATGCGGATCGATGTCGCCAGCATAGACATGGTCTCGGAAGTGAATATGGTGAGTGGCCTCCCCACTGCTCGGCGGGCCGCCGAGCTTACGCAGATGCGAAATGGACCTGTTCTCTGTCCTCTGCTTTTCATTGGTGATCACCTCGGCCCTGGTCCCCAGGGTCCCACTTCGCGCGTACGCCCCACTCCAGTACACACACTATCGATCACCCCACAGTTTGTATTTTCGACACACACGGGCTACTGCGGTGTTCCGAAGGAGACGTACCCTGCACTATTTTGGGAAGGAAGAGGGACTGTTGCGCCGGAGGATTGGCTGGGGTGGAGTCTGAGCCTTACTCTAACCGGGTCTCCCTGCGTGTGGGGATGTTCAGGGCACCATCTGCCGGTGGTCAGTTGGCCTGCATGGGGTCCCCCGGACCTGCGGTTCAGGTTCGCAGCCACAGGCAGACCAGACACAGCCCCCACAATCTTCACAGATTCCACAGCCTGCTAGCCCCAAGCTACCAAGCTCAGACACCAAGCTAACTGGCAAAGCTCGCAAGTATCCCCTCCCTGCTACAGAATCCAGCACAGTGTTTGGTAGGAGCAACAGGCTGAGATAACAGTTCAGAATGGCTAACAGCAGAAGTGCCCAAGCTTGCTTCTGGGCATCTTATACCCATGCTAGCATTCATGCGTTTGTGTCTCTGCAGCTTGCAAGTTTTAAGTTTGACGAGAACCCGTCGAATCATATGGCTTTGATTTATTCTACTAACCTAGGCAAAAGGAGAAGATTTGATGATTAAAAGGACTGAGGCAGGGGGAGGTGAATTAGAAAAGTCACAAATTTTAAGGGATTTATATTTTACCATCCTTCCCTTTCCTCTTTCTCCCCTTCCCCCCACTACTCATCTTCACGTACTATCTTTTCTCTGGGACTTTTGCACAAAGTACTGAAATCCTAGCTGCCACTTTTGCTACTGGTCATTTCCGTCTTCCTTGGGAAGCCCCTTTCTAGTTGTTAGAATTCAGGGGGAAAGTTATGCCTGTTGCTTTTCTAGAACCCACCACCCTGGGAAGCAACAGATCTACAGGAACAAAGTATCTTTTTATTCCGCCCTGAAAATAATTGCAGCAACAGAAATTTAAATACACTGAGTAACTTAGACCAGGATTCCTGGTCTTTAACAGTTATTGAATTGTTCATTTCCCTCATAGAGGGCTATTTTTTTTTGTTGTAAAACACTGAGGTTTCAGGGGTTTCCTTTTCACCTTTTAGATTATGTCAGGAAGCAAAGTAAATATGTTTATAGATCATTTAATGGATGATATAAGTATAAAATGTGTGGTTTCGGGGACACGGTTGTAGCTCTCATTGTCTTCAATGGCTTATTTAAAACACTATTTCATAATGCCTCAGATTGTTCCAAATAATTATCTAGTGTGTTTTTCTACTACACTAAAACAGAAATCCATTTTTTCAAATTTGATAAACAAGTGTTTTTTTTAACTTGCCGAAGACTTTTAATAGACTAATGTTCTATTTCCATGTGTGCTAATGCCCAACACAGCTGTTTACAAACATCCAGAGGAGAGTGACCAGATGTGCATAGGTCACAACAGTGGCTTAGGACTGCAAATGCAGCCAGATGTGTTAGCGTAACAATTAGTGTCAGCCTATATACATTAGGATAACATTTTCCTGTCCAGTCATTTTCCTGGCATCTTGCAATCACTTCCACAGATCATTTATATAGAGACCATTTAGAAATCTCAGAAGGCAAATTGTGCCTCTGGCAGTGTCCTATGTTACTGTAATAGGGCACATAGGTTTCTAGAACTACAAGGACTCTCAGTGCCAAACACAGACACACATGCATGCACATGCACACACACAAATCTATATGCATATTTTTTACAATCTTTTAAAACTTAATTGAATATATAAGTTGCATGATCATAATAACCACTGTAAGAAAAAGTTCTGTCCAGTAAGTTGTTGAAATGGATTAATACACAAACTGAGAAGCAGCACATGCAAAATACAGGAGCATAGAACACCTCCTCCTAATTACTGGATAATACAGTCTGCTTATGTGAACTTGGTGTGTTTTCAAATGGGCACTCAATAAATAATGCTCTCTGCCAAAAAACCCATTCCCTCTCACCATGATATCAGAGACATAGGAGAATAGTGGCCACGGAAAGCTGGAAAATAAGAAATCTTGCTTTGGGTATTCTTTGCTTTTAATGAGAGTTACCGACAAGACTTGGATTTATATTAGTGTCTCATCTATGGCAAAGTGTTGTAACAAATTAATTACAATGGAAACAACAAATACAATAGAAATCCAGGGGAGGGGAATTCTTTTGAAGGGTTGAGGGAGTTATGTGAGAACAGGGATTGTTAGTCTTACCCATAACCTTCACCAAGAAGAGAATGCTTTGCAGCATGGTTTGGAAACCATAAGTAGGAATAAAGGTCTTCAGGAAGTAAGACCTATAGCTTGTGATTAAGCAGTCTTCTGCAATGTAAGGGCACTAACTTCCATGTGATTATATGATAGGGAAATTTCTACAAATTAAATACAAAATAAGGATTAACAATAAAATAACACAACTAGTATTTAATGAAAATGTACATGCCTTACTGCAACATTGCTAATTTTCACATTTTTAGTCATTATTTATATTACATATTCTATGGCTAGGAACATGGCATGATAATTACACATTAAGTTAATGAGTTAGAGAATGAGGGTTCTATTAAATTTTGTCCTTTTGTGCTAATCTAAGTAAAATATGTTTTCAAATTGGTTTTTAATATTGCCCAATTTTAAGGTTAATATCATATCAGGACTATTTTCTGACTAATGTCCTTCAGGATATAAAAAATGTGGTTCCAAAATTAAGAAAAGAAAAGGAAATCGTTATGCTACAGAATAACTACCAGAAACTCTAAGATTTGTCAATATATTACTGTGCACAATTCGTATGTCTTTATGCATCAGCTACAAATTAATTCAAACAAAATGTAAGAAAAACAATTCATTAGTTCTGAGAAGTTAATTTAAAACTTTTAGAGAATAATTTTAATATATAAAAACATATATATATATATATAGTTGAAGGTAAGACTTCTTTATGATATTAATTATTATTGGTTCAAAAAGAAAGTTTTCTTTCTCATTATGGACTTTGTGATGATGTGACAGCAAACACATAGTCTTATTGTTTTCTAAAGTCTTATATAGAAAATTATCTACCACAGTTTCTATTTATTGTATATTAAACACTTCAAATCTTTTAATTTTACAGTTTCTGTGAAGCTCTACACACACACACTCACACACACACACACTAACATTCTCGTGATTGAGCAGGAGACAGTAGAATGAAGGGAGGTAATGGCTCCTACCAATTAGTCATAAAATAACCCTCATCATCTGCTCAGGAGAGGTAGTAGCAGACAGAAGTTCCCTCTTCGAGTAGTAGCTAAGAAAAAACATGATGCAAACTGTAAACAGCAAAAGAGCTAAGCTTTCCTGTTCAGATGTCCACAACAAGCTGTCCCTGCTCAGGCAAGAGTCAGATGCAATAACCAAGGAGCAATTTCAAATACAGTTTTCTTTCCTCCAGCTAAAGTCATGATGGTTTAAGTGTCCACATGCAGAAGACTATACATGTAGAACTCCGAATCAGACTAAGACATAGTACAAGCCATTTCTAGTAAAAGGTAGCCTCACTCCTGTCTTCACTGTTCTGCAAGTGCAGAGGTGAATGCTCTTATAGGATTCACAAATAGCTTCAGCAATGACAAGAATGAAACAGACACAATTGTATAAATAATGCACAGAACAAATTAAACTGAACAGATATCCACTTATATTCCATCTTGTTGCTATTTTAGCATTAGATTCCATTGGTTTTTGATGCATCATCCAGCTATGTTTAATTGCCATCACCATGGTGACTCAAGACAAAAATCACCTGGCAGAATTTCTCTTTGTAATAACCCTTCCTCCTCTATGGCCTAACTTCTTAATCTTAAAAGCATACCTCAATTACCCTGAGACTCACAAGAGCAAATTTTGAATCTGACCTTTGGGTTGGGGGTCTGATAGTTTTTATTTCTCCTGAAAAATGCCAATTTCTGGTGCATAGAAAGTACTTCAAATATCAAAATTGAAGAACATTATTCTAATGTTATCTTTAAAAATGAGCTCCTTTCCCTTTTGATTTTCTCTATGAGTAGCAATATGTCAAAAATTTCACGTTAAGTTTGAAGTTACTTTCTGGTTAGTCTGGTTAGGTAGCTGTACTCAGAGGGAAGATTAATTCTATAATTAAAGATAAATAAGATTCAAAGACAAGAAGAGCCAAGACGATATGGTTCAGTGAAAGCTGAAGTCTTCCTCTATCTGTACTTGTTAGTCAGCAAATGCTAAGTGGGGACAAAAATTGTCAAGTATAATAGCAAGTATCAATATCATATATCTTGACGTAAGCACATAACTATATCATCCTTTCTCCTTACAAAACACACTTTATGTTATATTACTTGTCAAGCACATTACAGCATCATCCTTTCCCTTACAGAGTACCCTTTTCTTTTATGCTTCACAGTGTAGAATTCTGAGGCTCTTTTTCCCAAATAGCTAGCAATAGCTGTGAAAAAATAGCCCAAATATATTCTTGCTGCTGTCAATTAATTCTCTTGGGTTTTAACAGAATTTCCTTCGGAAAGGGAGCAAATAGGTCAGTACCAATTAAACATGGAGCACACACCAGCAGATAAGTAAATAAACAGATAAGCATCCATTTCACATGAAAACTCATCAGGCCCCCCTTCAGGTTCAGCAATAGAATATACTATCTGAGAAAGAAACTGCTTTGTCTTTCTGTTTGGAGATAACAGGTATTTTTATGCCTTTAATCTCATTAAAACAAGACTATATAAATCTTAAAATTGGAATTCATATATGAAAGCCAGTGATTGTAGGACCATCTTGGGCATGAACATATGCAATGTTGTGAAAATAAATAATTTATTTTAATAAATATTTATAAATATTTTAATAAATACTTATTGAATATTTCCTATGTGTAGAATACATCTCATACAAAATTTGAATTACTTGCTCATTTAACTGTGAATGAAGGGTATACAATACTTAGTTCTCGCTACAGACTGAAACAACAAAAAGCTAAGACAGAGCGAAGCATGTGAAGAGAAAAACTTAAAAGGTAACTCCATTGCTATAGAGTTAGTAAATGGAAAGGCTTCAAAGTTTGTAACCAGGCCTTGGAGATGTGATTGCATAGCATACAGGAAGCGAAGTTTGGTTCCCTGGCCCCAGAAAACCTGGGACACGTGTCTATAACACCAGCATTAAAATAGTGAAGGCAGATGGATCAGATGCTTGCCCACACAGCAAGTACAGGCCAAGCTGAGATACATGAGACCCCTTTTTAAAGACTGAAAACAGGCTATGTGTCCCTATGTCTAAACTGCTGGGCTAGTAAAACTTAACGTCTTTAAAGTGTTTCTAATCTGGAATTTGGGAACTTGAATGTGAACTGTGTCTTCCCCAGGATTCACCATTTTCTTCTGTAAAATGAAGCAAAGTCTTTTACCTTCAAATACCCTAAATGTCTGTCCTTAAGGAAGAAATGTCTGTCCTTTAGACTTCTGTTGGAATCAAGAATTATTTCATTTTATTCCACTGTTAGATTCTGTCTTGTTCCACCCCATTGTCCCCAACAGCAAATCAATCAAGAAGCTTTGATTGAGTTGCTATAGAGTGCAAACCAAGATAGCCTCCTAGGAACACCACAGTAATGATAAACCCAGTACAGGGCTCCGTCATGAAGCATCGATATGATCAGTTATGCGATTATCATCCAACGTCTCTTCCTTAATTCATTTGCAAAGATAGCAACAAGAAATTTTGGATCAATGGTGCTCAAATGAGACTTGATTGAAGCTTAGTTTATAGTGTGTTGAACACTCAGGTAAAGACTAAATTGTAGGTATTTCTAATATGAGTTATCCCTTGTACTCAAGCTAGAGACATTGTTCTGCTGCTATCAAATTCATACATTTTTTTCAATACTTGATAGGGAACATAAGTACACTGTTCTTTTCAAAGACCTATATATGTGGAAGTACTTAAACAACTTTTCTAAAATCTTTCTTTGAGATGACTAAAGAGTGAGCAATATAACCTGAGCATTGGCTTGAGCCAAATCTCAGTGTCACTTTTGGAACTGTCCCACCTTTCTTGTCTTAATGTCCCCCTAAGTACTTGATAGCACCCTCATCACTCATGCACAAATGCAATATGGCTTTATCAGAAATCGAAAATTCTTCCAAAGTAAGGTAATTGAAATGTTTCTATTGGTTTAGGTTTCAGGAATGGGATCAAATGTCACAATTGTCCTTTAGAATAACCAGGATATTAGCTGATCCATAGTTGACTTGGTGTTGTTTTGTTCTTCCTCTGCGGTCCTGGAGGGCACTGGATTTGATTTTTTTTAACACTGGGATCAATCTTGGAACGCTTCTGATTTCAGTTGGTTGTGAATTTTCTACAGCTCCTTGACTTCTCTCTATTGAACAGGAAGTTTGAAAAAGACTTTAGTGAGCACCTGCCAATATGCTTAATACAGTATTAACAACTGATCCCTACACATAGGAATAACGTGGGGGGAAAGCTGGTCACATTTCAGGCATAGAAGTCTGATAGTTACATGTATGCATGGGATCTCCCAGGAGCACACAGAAACAATTTCTCTGGCATCGTCAGGGGTCTATGCCTGAAATGAATCTTGAAGAGAAATAGTGGTTAGCAATTGTGAATAGGCTACAAATGTGAAGAAAGACTTTCCAAGCAAGAGGAAAGGTGTGTTACTAGGCAGCCATGCTTGGAAGCATCATCCAGTGTTCTGGGAACTAGAGTGAGTCACTATTGTGAGAACTGAAAGGGCACAAGGAGTATTGGCAAGAGGTTAGGCTGAGTCGTAAATGCGAGGTGTATGACAGAACTCCTGAATATGCTCAGATGTGCAAAAAATGAAGCTGCTGTGGAGACGTGTTTGTCTGTCTATGCATCATCTCTTTCAGAAAGAATACAGGAGGCACAATGACAATTATTATCCCCTTCAAATTGAGCAAAGATTAGAGGCGTGCTTTAGAGAGAACTACTGCTCTTATATGTTCTGAAATTTCAGTTTAAAAATTTATGCATCTAGAGAACACTTTCATTTTTCAGAAAAAAAATAATAAAAGAGTTGACAACAAGCTGGGATAAGTGTGCTAAAAAAGGATCTGAAACCCTCCAAAGGGTCTCACCAGCAATATGTTTTGCATTTCACAGATGGTTCTTGTTGGAAAATAGAGAAAGTCAAAGTTGAGGGCAGCATTTCTGGATAAAACGCTAATAGGCTACTTCAAAATATAGGGTGGAAGATAAATTCCTTAAGTAATACAGTGGTCTTAGAGACGGAAAATAAGGGCAATGATACTCAGATAGAGAAGAATTTGAGGGATTTGCTGACTGGTTAGCTAATGGAGGCTAGGGAAGAGTCCAGGATGTTCTCTGGAGTTCTTTAATAAGCAATGATTTAAGGACCACCTTCTTCCCAGTAAAGAAACCCTGCACACTCCTCTCTTGATTGGCATATGTTCAAAGTAAAGGAATCTAACTTGTATTGTTTCAGAGTAGTTAGATGTGCATCGAGTTAAAACATTGGAGACTGCAATTATTCTGAAATGAACTAATTATTTGATGAATCTTCCTATTGTGTTCACAATTGAGCATATTCTATATTGAAAGATCCTGGGCTGCAAAATACAGTGACTAAATAAGTTGGTCAGAATTGCTGAGAAGAAGTACTGAGCGAAGACAGAGGGATGCAGTTGGCTTTAATTATCCCTAGCAATATGCTTCTTTATTTAGGCAGACACAACCCTGACAGAATTTTGAATACACTTCTCAACTTCTCCCCAAGAGGAGATCTTTGTATTCGGTTGCAGTTGCCTTTATAAAACAGGAGAGAATGGAGTTGTGGGGAAAACCACACACACAGAGTCTGCTCTCTTCTCCGCTGTATTCTGCAAGTGATTCAGAGTCTTTCTGGAACATTGTGCTTCGATGGGAAATTGCAGGAGAGCAGTGTGAGTTGTTGTAGACGGTGCATCTGGTGATGAGAGGAGACTGAGGATAAAGGCAGAGCAAGTGAGAGTGGCAGCGTGCCCTGAGAAATGACACTTACCTACCAGGAAATTCGCAGTGACTCCTGGGAGCCCTGCAGAGGGGTGGGCATTGAGATATGAACGGAAGCTGGAATCCAGCAGTCCTATCCTCTAAAGATGGTCTCATAAAGTTAATATGGGAAGACAAAGCCTTATTTATAGATTGCACGGTCTACCTGAGAGGGGGAAAATGAAGAGAAACGGCTAGATGAATAGATCAAGATCAAAGGTTTTAGGTAGCTGTTAGCTGTTCCATCCTGACCTGGATGGAAAGCTAATATGAATGTTGAGTGACGAGGCTTAACACAAAGCGAAAAACACCAGAGGTCAGAGGCTTTGCTTTTGCTGCTGAAGACTAATCAGGGAAGTTTCAAGCAGGGAGTCCCATCTGAAGGAGTTTACACCGGACCTGAAAGGACCGGGAGAGATTTGGTAAAATTTTTATAATCCTACTTTAATCCATTTTAACTCAGGATAGAATTTTTTCCTTCTTAACTTTTTATTTTGTAGGGAATGATACACAGTTCTCTAGTTAAGAAAGCTGGCTGTTCTGTTTCCATAGAGACAGTCCATTTGAAATCCTCCCTGTGCCTGGAACGTTCTCTCATGTCAGTGGCTGTTGTTTCTCCTCCTACTACCTGCAACCTCCCTCCTACGCAAACGTATCTAGATCTACTTTCAAATTCACTGGAATTACATTTCGTCTATGGAGCATTTTCTGTAGCCATTACAGAGATGTCGTCTGGAGAAAGGCAGTCTTAGGCATATGAGAAAAATCAATACTTCTCAAAGTCTTTATAAATTCAATATACTTTAGGGATCATTCATATGAAACGTTTTTTAGCCTTATCTTCCTCTCCTACTATACAACCTCCAGGAAATTTCAGAACATTCTCAATTTCCTCTTCTATTATCAAGACTTTGTGATAACATTAATATTATGAAACAATTTTAGCCATAAAATCATTAGCTTGATAGCATTTATAGTTTTTAATTCAGAAATTAATTGTTTTCTCTGTCTGGTATATCTTACAACGTCGTCTGTAATTTTCTTTTATATTGACCATGAATCATGAGATTTTTCTATAGAAACAACTTCATCACATGAAACTACCATAATTATAGGTACAGAGTATTTTAATGACAAATACGAAGGTATAGATTTATATATGTGTGTGTATGTACTTATAAAACTTTAATGAGATTTAAAAATAATCACTGCTTTTCATTTTTCAATAGTCATCTTCCTGATACCTGGGATATCAATATTTCTTGACACAGTCAAGAAATTTTTATAGAATAATTTGATTTTTAACAACAATATGAGTGGCATTTAGACAAAAGGGGAAAATCAAACACAAAAGGTACTACATGGAAAGGGTTTCCTCTGGAGAGGTTTTTAAATGAGAAAACTGATTTTAAAAGACAATCAAGGATTTTGTCAAGCACGAGAATATAAAATAAGAAAATATCTAATTCAAAGGAAAACGCATTTAGTAGATGTGAGAGCCTCCCTCCCCCTCTCTCTGTAAAAGGAATATAGGAAAACCAGATTCAGTCTTTGCTGGGCTAATGCTCTGTCTTTCTCTCCCACACCTACATGAACATGACTTGGGGGACTCCTCCACCGACTGTGCTGTTACCAAGTTTGAAAGAGCATCTAAAATGCAGTTCTCTGAAACTGTAGATGGAAATTACTCCCAGTATAGTACAGGATGGCAGCTATGCTATTGTATTAAAAACATTGCCATATGCCATGAATGTAGCCTAAGACGTTAGGTTTCTGCTTATTCATTATCCTGATTTTCCATAGAAACCTAAGCAGAGAACTTGCCTGAGTTCTTTCACCAGATTCCCTGTTCATTTGTACCTCATGGAACTTAGTTTAGGACCAACGTGCAAACTATTAATCATGTAGGTGGGGCAAATACAGAATGTGATTTCGTGAAGATTGGGAAATCACCGACTTCAAACATGATCCTTTGACCTGGATGTCTTTAGATTTCATTTCTGATGAAATACAATAGCTATGGGAGAGGCAAAAGTGGTCTTCATTTCCAATCCTTGTATTATACCAAAGTATGTACAGGTGATTGAATGAGGGGAAAGATTTGTTCATGACCACAGATTTCAAAAGTATCTGAAGAGAGAGGGGAAGCCCAACATAGCTGAAACTTCCCTAGAGCCACCAGTTTCCTGAGTTTGGACCTGACAGGTTTGGCTAGTGGTAGTGGAGGTACGCTGATTGCTTGCTACCAGAACTTTGCATTCAATGATGTGAATTCACCAGCTCTTATTGTGCTCACTTGTGGTATGGCATCCATGGCGACTGAGTGAGGAGACAATTGTATTTTGCAGTTTTAACTATTACTGATCTCATGGTTAAATCAGTTGGCCAGTGGGAAATGCACTAGATTAATTATTAAAGTCCAGCAACTCTCAATCTAATTTGATATTCTCCTTAACTGTCTTTTACCCAATGTGCTTATGTCAAATTTTATTTGAAATACTCTTCTCATATCAAGTGTTGAACCCAGTACCTTGTGCATGGTAAGCACACACTATCTAACTCAGCTATATCCCTAGTCCTCTATTTTTAATAGCTTTAATCACTTTAACATTTCAGAATGATGTTCTATCACAATTTAAACCCTTGAGTATTAAGATTCCTGTCTTTTATAATCCCTTTGATTCTTAGTTCTATAGAAGAGCAGTTCTATAAAAGTTTTATAAAAGAGTATTTGTTCTGTTTATGGAAGCTGTGAATGTCAAGAAAGCCACTATGTAAAATATATGCTAGGTATATGTGATGTATAAATTACAAAATACTATATATATATCAAGTTCTAACACTCTATCATTATCTCCAAAACTTGTAATAAATGCCTTCCTTTTAAATTTGGTGACAAGGATAACACCAATTCACCTTAGGCATAATGAACTGTATTTTTGTTTTATGATGTCATTTTATCATTGGATTGGAATTCACAGAACTTCTAATTGTGAAACTCCTCAGTGAGAACTTGTAGGGGAATGGATAAAATTTCCTCCATCTGATGATTTTCTCTGTATTCTGCTCTGGTAAAACATGGGCCTCAAACTTAAGCATAGTTTAAATCAGTACATGATCTTCTATATTTTTCTTTAATTCATACTTTATGTTATCCCTTAACATGCAGAGGGAATGGACTATGTTTTTCCATTGGCTTAGTCTTTGTGCTGAGTCCTTGGGCTTGATGACCAATTTTTAATTGAACATCTTCCACAACAGGATCTGTTTCAAGGGCATTTGCTCTAGAATAGTCATTCATATGATTTATTAGGCAAATACATAGTACTGTGAACAGTGTGGACACAATTAAGAATTATTTGCAGTCAATATGTGTGAGCAAGCACTGTCCCAAAGAATTAAAGAATTAATTTGCCAAGTATAACTTAAAGCCTGGAATTCTCTTGAAAATAAGGATATATATTTTCTTCATTGATGATTGAATCTAAATGAAACCAGGTACATGAATCTCTTAGGACTTTGCAGGCATTTGAGAAAATAGAGGGGGGGGATATTCAAAGCATAATATTCAACCTCACCCCTGCACCATCAGTGCATGGAGGATGATATAACAAAATGTCTAGGATGGAAATACGTGAAGCCTAAGATCACAGTGCCTGCAGACTTAGCATCTGGTACGTGAGGGCTAATTTCTGGCCATCTTGATATGTTCTGTCACATGGGAAGAGTAGTGACCTCTGGTTTCTCTTGGTATCATTCGGAGGGCTCTTTAGTTATGGCTTTTCATAACCCAAAGGACTTGTCTTCAAAAACCATCGTATTTAGGGTTAGGCTTCACTTTATGACATTCGAGTGATACAGACTCATCTTTCACCATCATCATCATCCTCCAGCTTACTAGAAGCTTACTGCATGCCAGACACTTTTGAGATGAGCTGGTAATACATATAGTCCATTTTCTGTTTTTAATATCCCTGTTCCACTGAGCAGGTAAGCTATCAAGAAAAGAAGTCTCAAAGATCAGTAAACATGTTTCTAGGAGAAAATGAGTTAGCAACTATTTTTATTTTGCTAATAATTAAACTCATATCCTAAAAAGACTAGCTTGGCTAATGTCTTCAAATTTGTGGAGACACTTTATCCTTTGCATATTTAAATGACAGTGGACATTTGTTGCAAGATACGATGTGTCGGTAGCTAGTCATATGCAGCAAAAGAAAATGGATGTGATGCCCTTTGTGAGAGAAGCTTTACTTGAAGGAAGAAGGAAAAATTAGATTGGGCACAAGGAAGACCATCTTGCCTGTAATGAGACGATGCTGGAAGGAGCTACTAAGAGTACCCGAGAAGTGTTCATCCTTAGAAAGCTTCAGGAGAAGAAAAGATAATTATATCTGTCCTACTTGGCTTTACAAGGATGTTCTGTACAAAGGCAAAAGCAAGAACAGCAAGAAAATTTCTTTAACATTGCTTCCAATAGAGAACTATCAAGCTCTGAGTCTTCCGTTTGATAGTTACAAATGAAAAGGAAGATCTTTAAAATAGCCCATTGTCATCACCTACACTAGGAAGATAATGGAGGATTATTTTCTTCTGCCATTTTCACCTATTCATAGGTGTAGACGAGGCTCTGAGTTGAACAGTCATTAGTCCAGGCTCTTGCTTGAACAAACAATTTTTTAACCTTACAGTGTGTACCATGCAACACATCTCAGGCAGAAGCAAGGTTAAAGGACACATGTAAATTGCTAAACTTGTAAGTGGTGTGGGGACCTGATAGAGAGAAGACCTTGGGTCTGTGACTGGTAAGTGTCTCACACACAGAGTGGGCTGTATCAGATTGTACTGAATTCAAATCTGACACAGTCACTTCAGCCTTGTATGCACTTCTGCTTTTAGGGCAAGAAAAACGACAACCTTTAATGTTAGGAGTAGAAATGGCTGCTGAACTATAATGAATGTGTCCACAGGAAACACAAGGATATGTCTTTTATTTCTATTTATGAGAGCCACCTGCAAAAATTATATTTAAATTCTCGTTTCACGGATCAAGCATAGTCTGGAAAGCGTGTTTGTGAAGGATCCCAGTCAGAAGCCCTAGCAAGCCTGACTTTTGAGTCAGACTTCCAATTCCTCTTCTGTTTCAGAATCTACACATGTCTGAATTATACTTTTTTAAAAAAAATTAAGGAGTTTCTTATTTGTCTAAAGCGAACGGCCAACTCAAAGAGTTATTTCCACCTCAAAGAATCAAGCTCAGAATAAAAATTAAGCCTAAGCAAGGAAGCAGCTCCTGCTGTTCTTGCTGCAGGTTTGCCCAGGCTTGCTTCTCTCTTAGTCTCTTCCTGATTTAACACATTTAAAACAAAAACAAAACAAAATAAGATCCTCCCAGAAAAGGGTGTGTGTGCTGTAATCCAGGTTTGTGTTTTTCCTTTTGTATTGATGGTATGACCCATGATATCTACACTGGAACAGTTCACTAGCTGATTTGCTTTCATGAATGATTTGTTTAATGTCTAAAAGAAAGATATACAAAATTTGAAATCAAATTTAGTTTTTAGCCAAAGAATTCCATCAGTGCGCTGCACTGGAACTTCTCTAAGTACCACTTAGCAGCCATAGAAGGGGAAGAGAGTAGAGGCCAATCAGAACAGCCATTTCTAGGTGAAGAAGAGTAAAAGTCAGAAATATTTAGCTTTTCTGTGTATTCTCCCAGTCCATAGTTTGATAAAAACCAAACAAGGATATGTAAAGGCCCAGTCAATCCTTCACTGTCCTTTCATAATAGTAAAGTTGTATTACAGAATATAGACAGTATCCTGTTGTTAAAATAGCAGGTTATTATTTTTATGGAGCTTATAATAGATTTTTTTACTTCCCTGAGTCATAGATGACTATATATTTAAAAAAATCTTATTTTGCCTCAAAATAATGGCAGTAGAAATGCAGCCATCCTCTAGCTTGATTCAACAGAAACAAAAGGCAGAAGAATTTACTGCAGATGAACAACATATTTACAAAGTAGAAGTCAGTCCCAGACCATAGTTCAGAAGAAGAAAAGAATACTGTCTTGAAATACACTGTTATTTATTTTTAAAGATACAGAATTGAGCTACGAAGGTCAGTTAACTCTGCTAAAGCTAATGTAAGCTTTCATATTTATTCTTTTTGGTGCTAAATAAGACATAATGCTCTCTGATAGATACCACTGTGTTCCTCCCTCACAGCTGAAGACTGGCACGTGCTCTTAGGTGGCAGCTGGCACTGTAGCAAGGACACACTGAGCTGTGTATACACACTCACTGTGAGGATCATTTCTACACAAGTTCTGTCACACCTGCATCTGGAATGAAGAATTCTACTGCCTTTGGTTCAAGGATATGTTAAGGTCTTAGGGATGGAGAGGGTATAATTCAAAGTGAGCTCCAGGGAAAGTTATAATTCTAGGCATAATGCATTGTGGGTTTCACTGAGGTATGACAATTTGTAATTTCAGAATGGGATTCATAATTGAAATCATCAGACCAGTATATTATTTTGCAATTTCTGAACTCGTTTTGCTTCTGATCTTATTGGAGACTTAGGAGAACTGAAAGGCCAGGGGAGAACTGGCTCTCTCCATATATCTGTCTCTGTCTGTCTCTGTTTCTCTGTGTGTGCCATGTCTCTATCTCTTTCTGAAAAACACACACTCACAAACACAATACCAGTTAGAAGCCTCTATGTTTTGTGGAAATTCCAGATAAAAAGAGGAAATACATACCGGTGTTAATCATTAAAGGGAACAAAAATAATGTTGATGCATTGAACTTATAAATAACTGATTACTGTCTTTGTTCAATACCTGCTTTACTAATAGACTAGTATATGTAGACTCTGGCACTGTGAGAAAGAACTTCTTTTCTCGTATTTTCTCCATGCATTCTGTAACTAACTGGAACCACATGTCAACTCTATCACTCTGTCTCCCAAATTAACATGATTTCTCTCTAACACTAATGAGAAACCAACTACAACCATAGCATTAAGTCAGACACAGTGAAGAGCTCCTGCCTTGGCTTTCTTTGCATCCCACCATCTTAGTCCAAATAGTTCATCAACATAGTTGTGATTGGATTTCAAAGGCTGCCCTCCACTCTAGCAAAGCGATATGATGGAAAACAAGAGGGCTGTCCATGGGTTCTGGATCTGGCTTTGTGCGTATTGTCTCTGATAATTTTCTTGTTTCGTTCTGTTAGGAAAGTGAAAAGCTGACATTTACATTCACTTCAATCTTCCCTTTTTTCCTCTGGAAGAAGATAAACTTAAATTACTATATTACTCTGTGGCTGCTCCTTTCTCTCCTGAGACTAACCGGGAAGAAACCAAGGAAGACTGAAATTTCTATGACTTTCAATTGAATTGTACCAAGAAAATAGCGACCCTTTTGTTTGGAAGAAATGCAGATGAGTCCTTGGGAATATAAAATGACATAATGCTAAAATGAGTAAATGGCTGTAATTCTGTGCATAATAATGTAAGAGAAATGGAGGGTGAAATAGAAATGGAGAAACCGAGGGGAAAGGCAGGCAGATCTCACAGCTCCATAACTAGGAAAGGACAGTAAAATTCTCAGCAAATATTTTTCAGCGTTAGAGTGCCTACCGCACGAGCATGCTTTTATTATTTGATGTGATTATGACGAGACCATTACTTCTCCACTTCCTCATTGAAGAAGTCTGTTATTAGCACAGAGGCTTTGTTGGAGTGGTTTTGAGTTCCACATGTGGGTCAGCATGGAACATGGGAAGAGAATTGCCATGTAGTCAAAATGAGAACAGCAGAACTCAAAAGCAATAGGAAATCAGAATAGAAGCAACTCCCTGGACATTTCCCTCAGTCCCAGGGAAAGCACTCAACTCTTAACAAGGCATGGTAAAGGGGTAGGGCTGATGAACTTAATTCTCAAGAAGCAAAACAAGCATCTACTTATACATAACAAACAACTAAACCACCAGATAAGAAGAGGCAATCTGGCTCTCAGTAAATACTGAATAAGCTTGCATCTCTTTCTTTTTAAATAAAAATGAATATATATATATATATATATGTATATATATATATATATATATATATATGATGAAAACCTGATGTGCTGTCATTGATTGGCATGATTATGGCTGTAAGGCATAATTCTTTTTTTCC
This sequence comes from Arvicola amphibius, assembly GCF_903992535.2. Taxonomy (NCBI): domain Eukaryota; kingdom Metazoa; phylum Chordata; class Mammalia; order Rodentia; family Cricetidae; genus Arvicola; species Arvicola amphibius. Next base: position 31,565,263 of record NC_052047.1, on the reverse strand, counting down.
CACAAAACCAACTGCTTAGGCTACCAACTCATAGGTAAATAGACATATTTTATGCAGATATGCAGTGAGCTAGCTTGTTTTTTTGTTGCTGTGATAAAACATTGGTCATAAACTACTTGGGGAAGGATAGGGTTTGTATCAGGCTCTAGGTAATAGACCATAATGGATGGAAAGCCAGGACTGGAAATCCAGTCAGGAACCTAGGGGCAAGAGCTTAAGCAGAGACCTTGGAAGAAGGCGACTTACTGGTTTGCTCTCTCTGAATTGCTCAAAAACCTTTCTTATGTAGCCCAGTTCTACCACCCGGAGTATGGCACCACCCATGGTAGGTTAACCCTTTCACCATCAACTGAGAAAATAGGTCACTGATATCCTCAAAAGGTAAACCAATGGAGGCAATTCCTCAATTGAGGTTGCCTTTCCCACGTGACTACGACTTCTGCCATATTGATAAAACCTAACCAAGATATGTAATATTGTCTGTTTGTCTACTTTATTCTACAGCAACAGAAACAACAACAACAACTACTACCACTCATACATGCAGTGAGAAAGAGCTTAATACACTCACAGTATTGGCAGAAAACACTAATTGGAAGCAGGCTTGCATGGAGACTAGGCATAAGTTCTACTGATGCTGCCCTGTGCCTTAAGATACACTTACTGGAGTTGGTCAAGAAAAGAGATCAGAAGCAATGTGTTAAAATCATCACAAGCACAGATCTTGTTCTTGACTTTTGTTGTCTGCAGATTCTGCCGTGTTCATTTGTTGTTTTCTTTCTTTCTGTTTGATCTTTCCCTTTCTTCTTTGACTTCCACATTATGGACCTTCCAGTCCATGTATCAAGTCCAGTGTAGATTAGCTTTCAGTCAATGTATCAATTCCAGTGTAGCTTAGCACCCAGTGAACTCATGTACTATTTGACTTATTCTGGCTGTCCTAGTGGAAACAGATAGAAGCTGTACTTCACCTTTTTCATTTTTGGAGAATTAAGCCCTGCTCTGCCAAGTATATGAGGTGTGACCAGTGATTAGATTAGGACATAGATTAGGGTAGTCCATAAAAAAACTGATGTGGTGATGTGAAGATTCATAATGGAAAGGTGATCAGGGGAGCTAATTTAAAGTATCAAAAAAATCTCTTGTGTGAACTTAAGTTCAGATGTTCAGAGAAGGTAACAGAAGGTAAAACCGGGAGTTAAGGGGGCATAAGGCTCCGGTGAATTTAGTATCTACAGTTAATTCTGGTGGAAACTGGTGTGAGAGGTCCTTCTGTCTCTGTGTTGCTTTTCTTGGTTAATGAATAAAGAAACTGCCTTGGCCTGTTGATAGGGCAGAACTTAGGTAGGTGGGGAGATGGAACTGAATGCTGGGAGAAAGAAGGGCCGAGTCAGGGAGAAATCATGGATCCTGAAATGTGAGGAGAGGGATAGGATGAGACTGGGTATTAGTGGGATTAATAATATGTTTACTGGACAATGACATTGGAAGCAACTTTTTGGAATAAAATAAGGACGGCATCACCACAAAAGTTAGACATGAGACATTAGAACAGCTGGATTGAGATAGCATTGCTGCAAACGTAAACATTCCCACAGATATCTTTGGGGCTGTATGACCCTTCGGAATGATCTGAAAAACAGACATTCAGTACTCTTTGGTATTTATTTCTACAACCAAATAGGGTCATTTCTGTGATTTAGGCTGTGTTTAAGGAGGAAGCATGGCTATGAGTGATGAACATCTTTTCAGCTAGAGGATGTCTGAAGACTGAATCACAAGCAGACAGTAGCTACCACTATAGGCAGCTAAAACTGCGGGGCTTTGTGTCCTGAAGGGAGAAATGAGGATCGAAACCAGGTTCTTCCCAAGCACTCTAGAGTCAGCAACACAGGCAATAAACCCGAACTCTAGGAACTCTCCCATGGAGTTCTAGAAGTCGAACTCTTACTATTTATTGATGGCTTTTGCTGAGTCTGTTTTGCTCCTTACTAAACTCTAAACTCCTCGAGCACCACAATCACATTTTATTAATTTGTCTTATACTTAAGGAATTTCTTCAGATTGATCAATAGTCATACTTTAATTTGATATTTACAATTCCCACACATGGACTTGAAGTATAGGTCACAGAGTACTTGCTTCACGAAGCTCTGGAATCTATTTATACAATATCGTATGAATCTCATGTGAAAGAGTACACCTGTAATTCCGGCGCTCTAGAAGTAGATGCAAAAGAATCAAAAGTTCAAGGTCACTCTCTGTGACATAACAAGATTGAGGTCATCTTGAGACAAATGATATCCTGTCTCAGGGGGAAATTAAAGCTCACATGAATGATAAACAATGTCTTGTTATTTATTTGAAATATTAATTATCTTCCAGTTACCACATTTATTTGCCCTGGTCTATAGAAAGCTTGCTTGAGTGTGCTAGAGATGATGACATTGAACAAAGGGAGGAGCCTGAAAGGCGTGACAGAGAGAACAAGAAGAGCAGAGGAGTTTAAATGAGAATGAGTCAGGGTGCTTTAGTGAACAATTTCTCAGCCGTTGCAGAACAGTCTGTGTTCGTATTGCCTGCCAGCTCACTATACGGTCATGGGTGAGTCATGAGAGTCCACTCTGACACTTTCATTTTCATCCTCTGGTTTGTTGTGCTATTATTTGGTTCTCCTTTCAGAAGAGCAGTAAGTGTGATATCTGAAGACTGCCATGAATACTGATGAGTAAATTCTGCCTGTGATTCTTGAGGTATGAAAAGCAGACCAAGAGTCGTTTCATTCTTAGAATTATTCGCTGGACAATGTGTGTGAAAGTTTTAACATCCCAATTTATACTGGATATAGCAATATAAAGATGGCACTGGTTTTTTTCATATACAGTGATAAAATAAAACTATGGTATGGAAACTAGAGCCATCGTTTTTTGTTTTTTTTTTTCAGCTGAAGGGTGGGGTGGGATGATTCCTAATGTGTATTTGGGTTCCAAGCTCCATAAATATTCCTCTTCCCAACCAACAATTTTTTAATTAACCAAGATTTAAGAGGATTCATTTTTTAAAGCGCTACAATTTAAAAATTTGTTTATGGGAGAAAAGTGTTGTACATATATGTGTATGGCATATAATTTGAAACAGAGGTTTATGAGAACTTCAAATTTTTCAGAAATAAGAGTTAACTTAAAAAGAGAGAGAGAGTAATTTCAGACTGGCAAACTTAATTATGGGTTGGAATTAAATGTTCTCCATTAATGCAGCTATCTGTGGAGCAGAGATTGAAGCTGCTCAGTAGTGGACTTTTTAATGACCTGTTATGGTATGGGAGGCACTCAAGTGGGAACTGAGCAGACACCTTCTACACAAGGATGCACTTTGTATAAATAATGTTCAGAAAATTAATTACCTTCCCCAAATGGAGTGACTTACTTCCTGCTAACCTGAAGTTTAAACGGACTCAGCATTGCTAAATCATAGATCTGAAAAGAAAAGTAAAGTATGGTCATCATGGGAGACAGGACATTTGGAGTTCCAGGACAGGCTCCAAAGCAACAAAGAGAAACCCTGTCTTGACCCCCCCCCCCCAAAAAAAATAATCAATTCCATACTGGCTGAAATGACAGGGAAGGAGAATGAAGAAAAGAGGATGGAATAGGTGGAAAATAGTTTATGAGGTCTTGAGAGGGTAAAAGGGAGGGGAGAGGAAGGGAGGAGAGTGAGAAAAATATGTAGCTCAAAAAAAACCAATGAAAAATATGGTCACAGAGTTGGACCATGTTACTAGACCCTACAGGACACAATCAATAGATGTCTGAAAACCTTTACTACTCATAAATCAGGGATCCTTTTACAAAGCAGCCTTTCATTTACACTGTCTAATAGCCAGGCTTTGTCTTTCTCAGTCTGTCTTGGGTGCCTAGTGCTTTCAAGTCTTATACCTATTCTTTTGTTAAAGGAAAAATAAGACTGTCTTAGTTTAGTTATTAATGATTACATGTATGCATGTATCATTACTGGCAAGATTTACATTATCAGTTTTTAAAAGGCATTTTGAAAAAGCATTCTAAACATTATGCACTATTTTATATATATATATATATATACATATATATATATAAATAATATTATACCTGTGTGTATGTGGTGTGTGCACATGCATGTGTGTGCATGTGTTTATATGTGTATATATGTGTGTGTACATATATGTGTGCATAGATATAAAATTTCTTACAGAGCAAACTTTCTAATTTTGAGTCCTATGCCAAAAAAAGCATGGCCAACATGTTACATACTGTTTACATTAATGGCATTCAGTATATCCTACTGATTCATCTAAGTTCTATTTCTAATCCAATATTTTCCAAGGGACAAGTAAGAGTCACAGCCTTCTATCTCAACTAAGACTTACCACCATTGAAAACAAGAGCTTAAATTTCATATGGACAAAACCACAGGGGGAAAAATACTAGCAACCATTATCTCAGTGGTCTCTGGAACCAGATACTTTTTCCTCTAAAGAAGAGAAACTTCAACCAATTTTCATTGATCTATTTGTAAGACACTATCTTCAAACTAGCTTAAACTATGCCCACAAAAATCAGTGTTTCTGCTTCATTTGAGTTTTCTAGAGTAACAGGCATTGTAATTCCCAGAATTTCACATGTGGGTTTGTACTTTATTGCCTCAAGTCCCAGTGTCAGGTGCCTGCAAAGGAAGTTAGTTTGTTGGATTGTCTTGGATGACAGACAGCAATACTCAGTCTTTGTCATGATACATTTATCATTTATATAAAATATAGACAAGTAGGAAAGTCAGAGGAGCACACACACACACACAAATGAACAGATTAGTTGGGAATTAGGGTGCTGTAGACTGAAGAGTAAGAGTGAATTGATGGGAAAGAATATTGCTATTTGGATTATCTCATTGGACAATAAAAAGGAGAGGACAATGTGAGCTTTTTTAACAGTAAGATCTTCATTAACTGCCAGGTGATACTGGCATATGCCTTTAATTCTAGCACTCAGTAGGCAGAAGCAGGCAGATCTCTGTGAGTTCAAGGCCACTCTGGTCTACAAGAGCTAGTTCCAGGACAGGCTCCAAAGCAACAAAGAGAAACCCTGTCTTGAACCCCCCCCCCAAAAAAAAATCATCAATTCCATACTGGCTGAAATGACAGGGAAGGAGAATGAAGAAAAAAGGATGGAATAGGTGGAAAATAGTTTGTGAGGTCTTGAGATATGATCCCAGAGTGAAGTTCTTCATTTCTTATTTGTATCATGAAGTACAATTAGTGAGAGAAGCAAAATGATCCAAGGAATTGAGATCGTTCTTATTCAGTTTCTGATATAGAACCTATAAGAAAGGCTGTGGTTCTTGTTATGATTCTGGCACACAAAACTTTCTATTAAATTGCTAGTATTTGAAATTTTTTTATAGAATATGATCCCTTTAGTTATAGTTTAAAGTATGTTACACAATGCTGAAGTTAGTTCTAAAATAAAGTATTAAAAGTGGAAATCTCACACAAAATGTTAAGCTTTCAGAAAAGAAACCCTATTCAGTATCTGCTATATTTAATGCTTAGGCTAAACATGAGTTGTTTTGTACAGTAGTAAAGTAAACTGGTATCTTCTTTTGATAAAGTATCTTATCCAGTACACATGCAGTGCATAATCAACATTGCTTGTAACCTACCACAATCTCTACTCTCTGACTATTTCATAATGATCTTTCCAGAATCAACTTCATTTTGCCCCTCATATGTTCAGATGAGTTTGAAGTGAGTGTAAGTCCAAGCTCAGGAGGAAGCATGTTCTCCCTGCAAAAGTAGAGTTATGATCTGATAATGGTCCAATGAGCAAAGTGCAATCTCCAAAACATCATGGTCTTGACCACAGCAGGCAAATAGTTTTGGATTGTTGCTGTTCTACAGTATTACACCCAACAGTGGTGACCTCTTACAGAACCTCACGGATAGATGTACGGTTACATAGACTCCTGGTAGGAAATGATAATAGCTAGCATGCCAAGAAGATAGAAGAGGGCTAAAAGGTCAAGTCTGAGCAGGAAAGTAGAGACTGGAGGTCACACAATTCACAGCCCAGGGTTTAACCACAATACACAGTAGTAACAGCCACCCTCTGAAGAGCATGCCCAGACCATGAGGGACAGGTGACTCATTTTGGAGCAAATTTCTATATAAAGCCTGTGAAGTTGAGGAAGACAAAGGATTTTTGAGATTCTAATCGTGCCTAGGAATACTATTTAGGGAAGAAAGCTTTTATTTCTGTGCAGATGGGCCCATTCTCTTTCAAAAACCTATTAATCACTGACCTGTACGTAGAAGCAGGTTCACTGAACAAATCAAGAAGGAGAATCTGTTGGGGGAAAGTCTATGTGGTTTTTATTAGTGGAAATCATGCTTGGCTAAACAACCTGAGTTCTCTCAGGCATGCACAGATCTTTTAAGAGAAAAAAAGAAAGAAACCTGCCTCGTATACAAGGAATTACCAGTGGAAGTAATCTGATTAGGCACATAGAAAGCTTTTGACAAGGTATGACCTTTTGAGGTGTGTCACTGGAGGGTCTGTCATAACGCTGCTGTCCATGCATCCAGAGTATTGAGATAAAGAATTTACAGGTCAGGTTGAAGTTTTGTTTAAAAAAGAAGAATGAAAGGAACATAAAATCTTTAATGTGATGATGAGCTCCCTTGGATTTCCACAGATGCATCTGGGTAATACACAAGGCAGAGAAAGTGACTGTAGACTGAGTTTCATTATTTGTTTTACGTGTTGAAATTCCCAACAGAGTTTAATTAAAATAATCAAAGATGAACCATATGGCATTGTCTTTGAAACTTTTTTATTTTGATGTGGAATCTGTAATTATCATTATTTTGTCAATTCCAATAGTCATAAACCTTCTATCACTGAGAGAGTGTGGTAGATTTTTGAGAAGAAAATTGGTTTTAAAGCAAGACAGGATAAATTGGACCCTTTTTTATTGTTGAGATACAAATAAAAATGTTGTATCTACTAAGGATGACTTAATAATGAGGTTCATCTTATTGACTAGTCAATTATCTTTACCTAGTAAGACCATAACAATTTTTGACCTGAGTCTAATTTATCATGGAGGAAAGTATCAACTGAGTCAACACAACTGTCCATTTACTATATATGTAAAGTAAGACAGAGGCAGCATTACTGTAGGCTATTGGTCTTCAGGCTACATTCTGTATGAGGAAGGTTTAAGGCTATCACCCATAACAATAACTTCCTTATCCTTCAACAACCTAGTTTTCTTCACCCATGGTAACCCAAGAACATATCGGTCACCTTTCTAATTACTTTGTGACATCTGATGTCTTCTACTAAGAAAAAGTTGAAGTCCATATTTAGCCTTGCAAATTCTTCTGATACATCTCTTCTCAGTCTAAAGAATAATGAGAATCTTATAACTCAGGTCTTTTTAATACCAGATATTTTTGTGTAGTTATAAAGATATTTTTGAGGCCACATGAAAACCTCTAAAAATATTTTAAATTCTATGATAAATAAGATGCATAGCATATATAGTCTAGTGTCAAAATGAGTTATGAAAAGCCATGCCTCAACTTGAAATGTGTGTTGTACATTATTTATGTGATACACAGCTTATGTCCTGATAATTTCCAAATATTCATCTGTAGATCTGACCAATTTTCCAAACATATGGTTCTGTACTGAAGTGTTTATTAGGGATTGCCAACAATAAAGATCATTTTTTAAATCAGCATTACTAAACATTATAAAAGAACCAAAATATGAAATTATTCCACCAATCTTTTCAATCACTTATTTCTGTTTTCAATCAAAAACAGTTAAATCACAAATTTTTAGGGATAGTCCCTGAGTAAATGGGTAACAATCTCTTTATATGCTTTATGCTTCATGGATTCAATGACCTACTTCAAGAACTACCTGTGTTATCCAATAGGGAATTGTCTAATGTATGTTTTACTGTGTGACAGTCCATGAATGGTACATTGTACAACAATACAAAGAAAGTAAAAGAACTAGAATATACTGGTCTCTCAGACTCGGAATGTAAGGAAATTCTTAACGTTGATGACTACCATTGAAGTAACTTGTATTCAATTACTAAGAAGGAGCACAAAATCCCCAGGCAATGTGTCAATTTTCTAGAGGGTAGCCCCATATTAGAAGAATCATCATTAAGAATTTGTGCCAATGAACTGATATTTTTCTCAATTGAATTTTCTCAATTAAGTATTATTTATTATGGGCAATTACAGTAAACAAACAAATAATTCAATGAACATTTTGCAGTTGTTTAGAAAACATAGCAGGAAATTTACTCTTAAGACCATGCATGCAGTTCCAAACTGACTGTGGTCTTCCTACAGACTTCTACTTTAGTAACTGTGCCTACAAGAGGTAGATGGCAAATTAGTAGAATAGTAAATTCAAAAGCTTTGCCAGTTTTTAGTATGGAAAAATAATTAAAATGACTCACAGAAGCTGAACAAGAAAGGTGATAGCTCAAGATAGATGTCAGTAAAATGTTGACCATTTCATCACTATTTTTCATGGTGTTATCATAGTTGATGGGAGAAATCCAACTCTTACGCATCTTCAATACTTTGCTCTTAAATAATTGTCTGACCGCGTAAGTTTTAAAATTTCAAATTAAAGTAGTAACATCTCATGGTGATTTTACATAAGCGTATTTAATCTTCCATTTCATCATTATGAAATACAAGGTTACAAAAATTGTTATTCAATCCATTTATGTAGAGAGATTTTGCTGGGAGCACAGTAATGCTTCATATACGTTCCCATTTTCCAAAAGGCATTGACATGTGATTTGAATTTCCGTTTCTCTTGAAAATGTGCACACATGTAAATGAGCCATAAGGTTTTGTCAGTAAAACTATGATTTAAAAATCTGTGTTTTTTCTTTATTCCATTCTTTTACAGGAAGTTAAGAAAGGTAAATCATATTCATTATTATTAGATCATTGTTTTCTTCTGTGAAATAAACTTGAGCAAAGCTCTGAGAATTTGTTTGGATCAAAGAAGGGGCCAAGATTATGAGATAGTTGGGTTTCTGTAGCAAGTCCGATTAAGAAAGAACTCTCTTGCTCTGCTCCTGGATGGATTTTCTGTAGTTACCAAAAGAGTGCTTTGAGGAATAAACTGACAGAACTAAAGAATTGAGTCATACAATGAGCAAAGCAAAGTCCTGAAGCCTTTGCTGCATGCAAAAATAAACCACAGAGAATTCACGTAAGCGAGCACAGGCAATGGCTCATCTTCAAAGCAATTCCTCTGGGTAATAGCCTTAGAATTTAATTTATCATCCCATGGTTTCCCCTGAAATGCTCATCAGGCTGTGACTGCCTTGTAAAGGCTCGCTTTTGAGCCATCGTTCGTGGTGTTTTGTTTTTCCTCAGGTGAATTTATTACATGAGACTTGTTTCAGTTTAGTGCCTCTCAACTCTCAAATGGTAATATCCATTTTTATTTTTCATTCCCACATTGAGTTCTGCATTCAGTAATAATGACAGATATGGTGCTGCCAAGATATATCAGATTCATGTTTATCTTCCCCTTGGAGACCTTATTGTATTATTTATCATTATGAGGCCCCTTTTTTTTTTTAACTGCTTTGAACATCTTTGGGTCTTAATGTCCTAGCGAGCCCCTTTCCAATCTGATGTGGCAGAGCCGATGGCTTTTGAACCGTATCATGTTAAGGGCACTTGTAAGCCATTTATACCAAATTCCACTAAGAATAAAGCCAGACAGGGTAGTTTTCTCAAAAGGATTTTCCAGGCCTGAGCTATTTCCATCAGATTTTCAGTGGCTGCTTCGGGTCAAGCTTGTAGCAATGTTTTTGTTGACAAGTCAACGATTAATTCATTGCTCAGATCTTTTTTTTTGGTACAATGGAAACACATTTCCACTTTGAGAACACTATCCTCTCTGGATGGTTTGACTTACTAGCATATTCTCTGATGGTTTTAAATACATTTATATTCCTCAAAGGCCAATTTGTAAAATTCAGCAATCTGCATCAGATGGTACATTTTCACTTGTTAGTTCTTGGATGCGAGTAGTTTGAATCATGAGGTTCAACAGTATTTGACTGTTCTTCCTCAAACAAGGCCATCATCCAACTCTTTCCTATAGCGTTCAGGAGTCTTTCATAGCGTTCCAAATCTCACAGATGTTGCTATTGACAAAGGACCTGCTCTTAAAGTGAGAAAACTTAGTGCTGACAAAGACCAACAGATCCTTGAAGGTGTGCCTTTAACCGCTTTCAGTTTCAGCCGCACTGGAGACCTTAACGCATCCCACTCCACTGAATGGAAACTGATAGCTACATTTACACAGCTGATACCTGCAATCAGATAGGTGGAAACATTCCTTGGAGCTTACCATGTAGACCAAGATGGCCTCAGAATTTCAGTGATTGGCCTGTCTCTGCCTCCCAAATGCTGGGATTAAAAAGTGTGTGCCACCACAATCGGTTTGATATTTTATACACATAAGATCCTGAGTCTAAGCCGGGCGGTGGTGGCGCACGCCTTTAATCCCAGCACTCGGGAGGCAGAGGCAGGCGGATCTCTGAGTTCGAGACCAGCCTGGTCTACAAGAGCTAGATCCAGGACAGGCTCTAGAAACTACAGGGAAACCCTGTCTCAAAAAACCAAAAAAAAAAAAAAAAAAAAAAAAAAAAAAAAAAAAAAAAAAGATCCTGAGTCTAATACAAGCCTCTTCTCCTATTAGTGTTTTCCCTTTTAAAGCCCAGTGCTAACAGTGCCTCCATTTTCTACATCACAAATCATGGAGCTACTTGGAAATTTTCTCACATTTTACATTCAGTCATTAACAAATCTTTTTTACAATTCTCACTTCCAAGTTCTATCATTTCTTTCCTCAGTATTTGAAGAAGTTTTCAGAGTGGTCTCAATATCCAATTTTGCTACCTTCAATTCAGAAGCTAGAAGGATATTTCCAAAATAGGATTTGGATGGTATAAATTCTTTAGCCCAAACCATGCAATAGATTCCTCTTCTGTTGATGGTAAAACCCATAGATTTAATAACAGCTTTTAATGCTCTAAGCACCTATCTCTCCATGCCAAGATCATCTCCCACCTCATTTTCTTTCTTACACTCCCTCTTAAGAGTTTTAGTCATTCATACACGTGTGGATCCTGGATATATCAAGTGTGTTCCCTGCTATGAGTCTCACAGGGAGCTATAAGCTTCAAATGTATATAATTTGGGGAGCTCGTTTGAGATAAAAAAGTACAAAGATTAGATTTAAAAATTGGTTATTTACTTAGGATAAGGATAAGAAAGTAGAATAAAGCCCATCTGCTATGTATAATATACTGAGCAACGTTATGATATCCTATTGGTAAGGTAAGATTGGGCTGCGAGTCAGCATCTTGAGTAGGTGGAATACACTTGGATTTCTGTACTGGGAAGCCAGCTGTGGCTTAAACACAGAAGAACTGCAAATCACATAAGATAAGCCACCAATCCTGAACTAAATGATCATCCAATTGTTCTAAGTAGGTCACTCTAGTACAATCTGACAGGATGGAGGAAAGTATGGGGGAGATACGAAAAGAAATGGCAAGAAGCAGAAAACAATTTCTAATTGTTTTCTAAAATTCCTGGTTGTGCAAAATTGACAACAAACAAACAAAAAAAAAAGCGACAATATGAAAGGAAGGCTAAGGCATCCCAGAGTCTTAGTGGGACCCTGATGTTTCTTCTCAGTGAGAACTTTCTTACATTTTTAAAAAGGAAGTAGGCAACCCTTTCGTCATTATTTCCTTTCTCTATTTTTCTTCATAGCATTTAGAAACTTAGTATTGTATAACCCGAGTATTTATTTATGTATCCTTTCCTTCCTCTGTTGGAATGTTAATATAAATACCATAAAAGGTATTTTGTCCACTGACACATTCTGAGGCTAGAACAGTTTGGATAGGGAGTGGGCTTTCGATAAATATATATTGAAGGAGTGGATGGGTGAATTACATCTACAAATGTTCGTGAAAGCCAATGAGATTAAAGTATTTTAAAATGGTCTGAGAACAGGAAGGTCTCATTGTTATAAAGACATTAGTGGTTCAGTTTTGGCATCTCTAAAAGCCTGCTTTCTCACAGAAGGGGCATTTAATTGGAAAATACAGAGGAAGGACTTTGGCAGGGCAAGGAGAGATTTGGCTGGGTTTTAATTATGAATTTGTTAAAATTGGCTTGTACTTTGTGTAGTGACTTGAATGCCGTTCCCATGGTTTTACCTCACCACTGGGAAAAAGCTGGTGGCATTTTAAATGGCAGTAGATGTTGGAAAGACAAATGGCATACCACACACCAATGGCACCACGCTGCTTCAAGCCAATAACAACTCTACTTAATAAAAACAATGTTTAATCTCTCACATAACAAAAGTTTCTTCTCTCAAACCTAAATGTGCATTGTCAATTTGGTCCAGAGATCTGATTCTTTTCCCCTCTAACAGAAGTTGGAAAACTGCCTCCTTGTTGAAACTGTGCAATTTCTCAGTTCCCCCTGGACAGCTAGGCAGCTCATCACTCAGAGTGATGGCTCCATTCACAAAAACGGCATCATAAAAACGTGAAGGGAGATAAAGAACCCATTGTGAAAAGAACCTTAAGACAAGAAATAAAACCCCTTTTGATCCTTCAGAATATAGTCTCAGTGAGTGGTGAATGGCAATGTCTTAAAATTACCCTGTTTTAAATTCCCCTTGATACAAGAACTCCAAATTGCTGGCTGTAATCTAAGCTTGACAGTCTTCAAATTAGCTAAGCTCTGTAAATACCCTCAGCAAACTGAACAGCTGATTGTGTCCTTTCTTATCCATGGACTAGAAAATGAATGATGAAAGGATGGTCCCTATCCTAAAGCAAATATTCAATGAAAACTTGATATACTTGGAATATCAGAAAAATTAGGAAAAGTTAGATTCATCTTAACTAAAACTGATTTTGACAAAGCAGAACTTTAAAACTGAATTATTATGTCTCTTTTAAAACAGCAAGATGCATTTCAAATTATGAGTTTAGTTGTGTATCAATGCAGTGTGTTAGGTTATATTAGGTGAGTGAAACATGCACCTCATCAAAGTATCTTCCCCTTTCAATTAAACTAAGTAATGAATGCACTCTAAGATATATGGACCAGAATGTCAAGGGCTCACGAGTTGCTTAGGTGTGCAAACTATGGAAACCCTTATGTTAGGAATGTGAACCAGTTAACGATTAGGGAAGAAGCCAAGTCTAACTTTCTGCAAGGAGTGATGACTGCTCCAAATTTGCCTTCTTATCTCCCTGGGAGCACGCTCCAATCTAATCTTTGTATTATTTCCTAATCTTTCTCTAATCTTTATATTATTTCCTCCTGTCTTCATTTTAGTAGTTCACTGAGACTCTCCTTACACGGAATTAATTTAGACCAACATTGGAAACCGGGCATGAAATAGAACAGTAAATGTCCAGGCATGTGCTGTTTCCTCTGCTGTTACCTGTGTTAAGAGCATCAGTCTGCCTAAATCCTCAGAAATATCCAAGATGTCTTCAAATTCCTTTCTTCCCTGAATTAATATGAATAGCATCTATGTTTCCCCCTCAAATGTCCCCATTTTCTCTTCTGAGACTCCATTTCTCCTCTGCAAAAATAAATTATTTTCTAATAATCATATTCATCAATACTGTCCAGCCTTGAGTGTAGCCTCTAACATTTGTTTGGTCATTAGTCATTAAAATGTTTATTTGCTAAAAAAAAATCTCGATTTTTTCCATTACATTGTTAAAGAGCATATACTCCTCAGTCAGAATTCTGCACTTTCCACAGCTGGACCCTTAACTATTTCTCTGGTTTCAATTTCTTTTTCTCTCAGAGAGCACATTCCTGTTATATCCATTAGATCTGTTTCTTTATTTCTATACTCACACTTCTCAGATTGGAATGTTCTTTTTTTCCATGGCTCCTCTTTAAAGATCTTTAAATTACTGGCTTATTGTGGTAAAACAAAGAAGAAAAACTTTTAAATAAAACGTTTTTTTTAAAGATAGTCATCTTGTCATCATAGAACTTTCATCCAGCAACTGAGGAAGCAGATACAGAGATCCAGAGCTAAGTACTGGGCAGTGCTTCCAGAGACCAGCCCAAGAGAGGGAGGAGTGATTATATGAGCAAAGGTATCAAGACCATGATGGTGATACCCACAGAAACAGCTGACCAGAGCTAGTGAGAGCTCCCTCACTCTAGACTGATAGCAGAGTAATCTGCATAGGACCAACTAGGTCCGCTGAATGTGGAGGACAGCTGTGAGGCTTGGACAGTGGAACCAGGATTTATCCCTAGTGCTTGAACTGGCATCTTGGAGCACATTCTCTTTGGAGAGACATCTTTCTCAACCTAGATATTGGCGGGCAGGGTGTGTGTGTGCTTGGTTCTGCCTCAGAGTGATGTGTCAGATTTTGTTGACTCCCCATGGGAAGCCTTAACCTTTCTGAGGTGTGGGGCGGGGATGGGGCAGGGAAAGGATGGGACTGAAGAAGGAGAGGGAGTGGGAATTGGTATCGCTATGTAAAATTAGAAGAGATTGTATTAAAAAGTTTTCAAAAAGGAAAAAAAGTTTATTAGTTCATTCAGGCCTTCTACTTTCTCTACAAAAGAAACACACACACACACACACACACATTGAGAGAGAGAGAGACAGAGAGAGAGAGAGAGAGAGAGAGAGAGAGAGAGAGAGAGAGAGAGAGAGAGGAGAGAGCACTTTTCTTCCTTTTGATATTCGTTATGGCAATTTTTTCTTGATTGCAATTCCCTTTCCTTCTATTTGCAACAACAAAACGTCCTTTAATGTGCTGACCATACAACTATCTCCAATTTCTCAGAGCATAATTCCTTCAGAATCTATTCAAATCAGCTACAGTTTCCACTGTTACACCCAAAGCAACTCACGCCAGGCAAGCACAACCCTCCAAGCTGATTTACCTAGTGGCCGGTTCTTAGTCTTCTTACTCAGAGAGGATGCTGGCCTTTCCCTTCTGGAGGTGTTGATCCAGCTGTCTACCAAAACAACACATACTCTTTATGATTAAAGACACTCCTGGTTATTTGTATCCACCCACTTCCTGAACTGCATCACTGACTCTAATAGTTTTAAAAACCAACTTCTCTGCAGGAGCTTCCAAGTTAAACATCTCAGGCAATGAATTCCAGACTCTTCCACGATTTCTTAAATATCTTCATGATGATGTCTAAAAATCATCTCAAATTCAAAATGTCTATAAACCAAATCTTTATTTTCAGCTCCAACTGCAACATAGACCTTTCATTTTTTTAAATTTTCTCCTCTCTTCAAGAAACTTTGTCTACTTAATGAAGTCACTTTCTGTATCATTCCTTCTTTGATAACTTTTCCTGTGTCCACCAATGAAATTTAAATCTGATCACTTATCTTACTTACTACTCCTTTTGGGTCAGATTTTTTTCAAAAGCATTTGATCTGATTTGTATGCTTCATTGCTGTATCTCCGTGATCTACACAACAGAAAAGGTAACCCAGTTCACTTAAGCTCCAAGTTGGATATTATTCTTCCGTTCGCCCCAAATCTCCATGACTTCCCTTAACACTTGGCTTTTCAAACCTTACCTTCACCCATTATAAATTACAGCAACTTTTCTGATTTTCTCTTTCCCCACTCTCTTCATACATTTATGTGGTCAATGGCAGGCTTGCATCTTTCTTGCCTTTCTGATGTTGTCTCCATTTTTTTTTACAGACTTTTGCTATTAATTTTCTCTGCTTAAAATGAATTTATCAGCCGGGCGGTGGTGGCGCACGCCTTTAATCCCAGCACTCGGGAGGCAGAGGCAGGCAGATCTCTGAGTTCGAGGCCAGCCTGGTCTACAAGAGCTAGTTCCAGGACAGGCTCCAAAGCCATAGAGAAACCCTGTCTCGAAAAAAAATAAAAAAAATGAATTTATCAACACATGTGAATGAATTCCTCCCTTCCTCATGATTTATAGAGGACATTAAAGACAACTCAGTCTCCCTTACCCCATACTTCCTGTTCTCATTATCTTATTTTTACTTTCTGGATACAGATTGCCAACCCCTGAAACATTATATATTTTCTGTCTTATTTGTTTCCTTACTCCATCTCCTCTCAGGAGAAAAATGCAGTCTCTGCTGACCTGAGCTTATGGGAGCTCAGAGACACTGGACTGACAGCTAGATAGTCTGCCTGTGACTGACCTAAGCCCTCTGCATGTGGGTAAAAGTTGTTCAGCTTGATCTTTTGTTGGGTTCCCAAGCAATGGGACCAGGACCTGTCCGTGATGCATTAGCTGACTCTTTGAAACCCATTCCCTATAGTGAGATGCCTTGCCCAGCCTTGATGCAAGAGGGAGAAATACAGACCTGTCTCAACATTATATCCCATGGGAGGTCTTATCACTTCTGAACAGAGATAGAGGAGTAGATGGGAAAGAGATGGGTAGAAGGGAACCTGAGGGGAGGAGAGAGAGGAACTGTGGTTGGTATGTTAATAATAAGTAAGTAAATAAATAAACAAATAAATAGAAAAATGCTGTCTCCAAAACAACTTTTGTCTACTTGGTTCTCTAGCATATTCTGAGCGCCTAGAACAGTTTCAAATGCGTGGAGGACATTCAGCAGAAACATGTCAAGTGAACCCTTTCCCATTAAAGTATTAGCTCCCAGGCTAGCTAATGGAAGTGTAACACTCACAACCTATTTTACAGCAAAGCATTGAAATCCTGTTCTATTTTTATTGGGTGTAAGGGCCACAGGGGTGATAAAGTTGAGGTTGGAATATTTTGAGAGCTATTATGTGATTGTAAATTACCTTAAACAAGTCTATGATTATCAAAGGAAATGAAGTCATTGTAATCTCTTAGTCATCAGTGAAAAAAGTGAAAGAAAAAAAAACAGAAATGATACAATGCAAAAGTCATCTTGACTAGATAAAAATGGAACCTATTATCCTGCTTTGAAAAAAGCTTCAAATTTACTTTTAAAGTCCTAGCCTTGCAAGCAAACTTTGACTCTCAGGCATATTTATTCAATCAAGAAGATTATTACTACAAAGCTGTGCTTAGGAGTAGTGGCTTCCTGTGGCTTTACCATTTTCAACAACTGATGACATTTACCATAGAGATTATATGTGGATTATGATTCTGGAGCATACATCATTGAAGAATTGCAGCCTAAGAAAGAGTTAGATTTAATATTTTATAACTCACAGCAGGCTATGTATTCAAGCTAAACATGTTTTTAGTGGCAACTTCTCAAGCTTCTACAAGAGACAAAAGAAATGCTATTTGTTACCATGACCCTCAGAAAAGCCACTACAACATAAGCAGAGTTTTTGAAGTATTTTTATTACTGTTCCTATAATATTAAGCTAGATACCACTTGCATTGTGTTTTATCGTTTTTGATAATATCTCTCTAATACATTCCTGAAAAGAAAAAAGTTTTCATATAATGATCAAACAATGCTAGAATTTTTACGCACATAGTCTTGTTTCCTAAGAACGATATTTCTTACAACATGTGGTTATATATTACATCACATAAAAATACAGATAGATTTAGTAAGCTGATTTCATTCTTCTCTTGTGATAGTGTCAATAAATTCAATGTTATTTATGTGTTCATACCAATTTTCATTTAGAAATTATCCAGCCAATCTGATGTTTTAAGTTAATGTTACCATTTATCCGATATTATTAATGTGACTCATAAAACCAACCAGTCATCATTATTTAGGATTCACTAGATATTCCTGTTGTTCGGCACAGTTGTAGAGTTTGTGCCTTTAAAAAGTTGATTATTATTATATATTTATAGCTGATCATTTATCACTATCATTATTCAAACATGATTAGCTGAAGGTGTGGCTAAGTGTTATAGTGTTCACCTACTATGTTCCATTCTAAGTACTACAAAGACCACATCAAAACAAGCAAATAGAAAAATAGATGTTTATAGTTGGTCACACAATGTGTCTGAAATTGAATGAAATATGCATTCCTAATGGCAACCAATGTTTTAATTCTGTAGGCCCTTTCTCTTCCTTCTACCTATCTACCTTGAAAATTATTCTGAGATATGGAAAATAAGCTTATCAGTGAATCAGTGGGAAAGAGAGCAAATGGCACATCCTTCTGTTATCATCCAATTCTCTCCTAACACTGTTTAGAGCTCTGTCTATAAAGGGTGGACATATTATAATAATAGCCGTAGTAAAATAAAATCTTATTTTCCTTGACTTAAAGTAATTATTTCCTCCAGACAATTGAGAAATTACTTTCAGTCAACTATCTTGAATGGGACTTTGTAGCAATAAACCCATTGTTATGATAAATATTAGACTTATGCTAGACACTCCAGGGCTCTAAGTAGGATTAATATTTTCATAGATGGATGGAAAGTGAGTGTAGAATAGTGTACATGTGCTTTGTAAGAGAAGATCAAACAGGACTACAGGATTTCTGAAATCCTATGGAACCTGTGGGAAACACTCACTGCTACTGCTCATTCATACTTTGGAGAGCCTCTGTGTTTACTGAAGTGATCCTGGTCTTTCTCATGAGCTACAGCCTCCATATTTTAAACCACAAGTAGTTATAAATGTGAATTTTACACTCAGATAAAGATTTTGATAATGTCTTCTACCTTTTGCCATGGAGATAGGAAGGCTTTTTCCATGCTTAAAACTAAGTCAGCAAGCAGTCAAAGTATAAATACATCATAGAATGTTGTCAGATGAGGACTTAATATGGATTAATTAATCAGGCACAGATTATAGGCAGATTGGACTACCATTGTTTTCTTTGAGATTATCATTAATTTAAAACTATTATTGAACTAATTCTAAACAACACAGAATGTGTAAGAGAAACATAATTTTCCTTAGATTTTATGTTTTAGAAAGTATTATAGTTTCCAAAAATCATTTAATGGTATATTTTGAGATTATAATATAATTACAATTTTTCTCCCTTTGCTTTCATCCCTCCATACCTTCCCCTATTCCCCTCCCCACTCTACTTCAAATGCATGTCCCCTTTTCATTGTTATTACATACTTTATGGATATGAATATGCATTTATAGTCCTAAATATAACTGTTTTGTGTATATATATAAATGAGTGTGTGTGTGTGTGTGTGTGTGTGTGTGTGTGTGTGTGTGTGTGTGTGTGGTTTTCAGGACTAACCATTGGCACTGGACAACCAATTTATAGACTTATGCCCAGGGAGGACCACCTCCCCCACTTGAAGTTTTCTTTTGTTCCTATAGTCATTCATGTAGGGAGTTTTTCTTGGGTTTTTCTCCATCCACTCGGACTCTGAATACCATTGGTTAATAACGAAACTGTCTTAGGTCTGTGTAGGGCAGAATAGAGGTAGGTGGGGAAAATTAAACTGAAAGCTCAGAAAAAGAAGGTGGACTCAGAGAGAAGCCATGTAGCTGTCACCCGAAATAGATGAGCCAGAACCTTGCCAGTAAGCCACAGCCATGTGGCAATATACAGATCAATAGAGATTGGTTAAATTAAGATGTAAGAGCTAGCCAATAAGAAGGTAGAGCTAATACGCCAAGCAGTGATTTAAATACAGTTTCTGTGTGGTTCTTTAGGGAGTCTGGGTGGCTGGGAAATGAACAAGTGGCCTCTCTCACAACAAGACATAATGGATCTTACTTCTGACATTGCTAGAAGACACAATCTCACAGCAACTTCCTGATCCTCTAGCTCTTGCAACCCTCCTGCCCTCTCTTCCAAAGTGTTCTCTAATCATAGGTGAGGGTCGTTTTCATCATTATGGACTGCACTGCAAAAATCTGCGTTTTGATTTGTTGCGAGTGGTTTTTGTTTTTGTTTTTCTTCTGTTGTCATGATATCTCTACCACGATTGACTGCAACCTTAATTATCAACCCAAATAAAGTTTTCCTCCATTCAGGTATCTGTCCCAATGATGATAAAAGGAGTAACTAATACAGGCACTATACTGAAAAAAGAACCTGTATTACAAAGTGTCCAAATTAAAAAATATATAAAATATGCTCAAGCAAATAATTTTAGCTTGTGTCTGAAAGCAGCATGCTATACTTCACACTTTTAACATATTTTATAGCTCTTGCAAATAGATCCCTTGGTGGAGTCAAGACTTATGCTTCATTTCCTCAACTTAAATATTACACATTATTTTCTGGCATGCACTTAATAATGATGCAGGTGATTGAGTGCCTCAGCAGAAATATTGGATGGCAGTGTTTTCTAAACCTGCCGAATGAATACACTAATATTCTACTTAGACAATATTCTTGTGACAATTAAATAAATAGTATCATAGATATAGAGTATTCATTATTGTGCTAAGTATATAAAATGCTACACAATATGGCTGTAATGGTGTTGCTGATATAAGAAGGCTTTGTACATTATGCTAAAGAATACAGATGCAGGAATGACCAACACAGGAACATCTTGAGAAGTCTCCGTTGAGCATTGCTCAGTGTGAGAATATTCTGTTGTGAAAATATGCCATCAAGAAGATTAAAAGCAAACTGAAGGAGTCAGAATTACAAGAAGGTTGCAACTGTTAGCGAATTTGAGATCACTCATCTTTCTTCTGCATAGTACCAAAGCTAACCATGTAGCAGATGTGGTAGTAAGAAAATCTCAGGATCATCTCATTATCTAAGGGCAAACCACTTAAAATCTCATGTTCCTAAAATGGGGTGGTGGTGGTGGTGGTTTCCTTCCTCTCGTGCCAAGGTACTGTGAGGAGTTGCTATTTTTAGAGCATGTTACTTCTAAAATTAAAAATGGCTCCCACGAGGATTTTCATTGCCAATATCAGGCAATGTAAATTGTTTCTGTTTCACTGGGGAGCCACAGGCATTCAGGATTAATTCAGCTGAAATAAAAAATCAGGGAGATTTCTGGGAATGTAGTGGTCACGGCAGCAAGTCAGAAACGTTGTGATATATATTCTTTCTTGCAGTGTCTGACCCAATGAAAGTCACATGGGGCCAGCTCACAAGTACTATCTTGAAGGAACTTTCTAGACTGTCATTAGGAATATGCCAACACTGACATGTGTACATGGCAGGTATTACAGACCTTCTGTTCTCACAGTCGTTAATTGAGTGACACATTTGGTAAGAAACCTGAAACCCAGCGAAGGGGGCTTAATGCAGGGTCTGGTCTACAGTCTGTCTGAACTGGACCTTACAAACTGTCACCACCAATGAATCAGACAACTAAGTTAAATGTTTACTCATTAAAACACAGCAAAGGAACAAATAAAGTTTGCAATCTACCTAGCCGATTTTTGGTGGATAAATGGCTTTTTCACTTACGTGTTATGTTTTTAGTGCTGATTTAAGAAACAAGAGATTAATATTCAAAGATTTTTGTTTACACAAATCTGCCATGTGAATATGGGATCAGAAAGCACCAGAAACAAAATGAAAATATTTCGTGTAGATACAGAGGGGTGCACATAGTGAGTCAGCACAATTAGTGATGAGAGCTAGCAGCCATTATTGGAGAACATCAGGATTTGGAGTTCTGAGGTTTCCACCATCATCTTCTTTGCTCAGAAATACAGGTGTCAACAGAACTTGGCAGCACATCCTCACTGGAGACTATCCAGGCCAATGCCAGTGCAAAAAGGAGTATCACGTATAGCTGCAAATGAAAATCCATCAGCCTTTAGGACGGAATTTGTTTTATTTCTGCATCCCTTATGGGCACAAAGGAGACCTGTCTTGAGTAGTAACCATGCCACTAGCTTGGCCCAACCACTGCTGTATTTCTCCAAACAGATGAAGTTCTCCTCTTGTTCTTTAGTTTTCATTTTTGCTCTCCAGACTAACTGATTCTACATCCTGTCAGGGGGTGCGTTGCCTCTTTTTTCATCCATAGACATGGTCCCTATATTTATTCCCTTGACTACTCGAGACTTTTACAGTCATAAAGTGTAGCACGAATAATAAAAACCCAGAGACAGAAATTGGGGTTCAACCCAAAAGCCAGAAAAATAAAGCAGTCAAACCACTAGAGAAGTCTTACCTTTACCAAGGCTGGGTGACTGCGAACTAAGCAGACTCTGCCTCTCTCCCCTCTCATTTTATATTCCCTCTAGTGCTGGGATTAAAGGTATACGACTCCATAAAACTGGGGTTAATGGTGTGAGCCATCACCACCTGGATTTGATTCTGCACTGATCTTGTGTAGCTCAGGGTAGCCTTGAACTCACAGAGATCCATCTGCCTATGTCTCCCAAATGTAGGGATTAAAGGTGTGTGTCACCATTACCTGACCTCTAGTGGCTTTAGCTTTGCCTTTGGTTTTCAGGCAAGATACAAATAATATACCACTATCATAAAGCTCTTGGTCCAGTGAGCTACTACCTCGAGGTTCCCAGGACTCAATTTTAGAGATAGATCCCTCTGAGAAATACACCAGCTTCATCTATGTTCTTTTGGATGTGTGCTGCTGGATTCTCCCTATGTGAGTCATCCATACAGTGGGCTTGGCCTACTAGTTACAGTCTGGAACAATGATCATCATCAGCACAGTCTCTTCTTGGAGAACTCATTAATTCATTCTAAAGCTATTGGGAGCTGTAGCCAAGAATGATCCCATTGCCCTGGATCCCTTATCTGAGAATAGCTTTTAGTCCATGGGAATTTTGTCTCAGGAGTTACTCCCTCCAGTCCAGCTGCCTGAAGCCAATGGGAAAAAAAAGTCGGGCACACTGTCTCAACGTGGGTGCTGCTCCTCCTCCATGTCCACTCTGTGGGGGCAGATTAGTGCTCCTGGGGGCCAGAGTCTTGCAAGCTACAGATTTCTGCCTCTGTTGCTTTCCTAATGATAGCATCCCCTTCAGGACACATGTTCACAAGAATCTCCCATTTAGGCTTTTCCTTCCTTCCTTCCTTCCTTCCTTCCTTCCTTCCTTCCTTCCTTCCTTCCTTCCTTCCTTCCCTCCGTCCCTCCCTCCCTCCCTCCCTCCTTCCTCCCTTCCTCCCTCCCTCCCTCCCTCCCTCCTTCCTTCCTTTCTCCTTTTCTTTCTTTTTGGCTGAAAAGTAGGCAGATTTTATTGAGCATTTTGAGAAAGAATTTTGCTCTGCAAAAACTAGATCCTGCTAATAGCGTCTTCAATAGACTCTATGCCACACTCCACTATTATCAAGGCCAATTCCCTTTCCTTAAAGAGCACTGGTAGTAGATATTATCCATGTACACAGAATACCTCCACAGAAACACCTCAATTTACGTTTAAATTCTTTCTTTTTTAACTTTCCTTTTATTTATTCTTTGTGTCTTTCATATCATGTGTTTCAATCCCATTTGTTTCCCATCCCTGCATATCTGTCCTCTGCCTTTGCAGCGTCCTGCTCAGTAGAATTCGAAAGAAATTGAGAAAGAAAAGGAGAAGAAAAGATATTGGGGAAAAAAAATCTCATCATAGAAGCTGTAGTGTGACCTAGTGAGTCATGCAGTAAACTCTTTTATTTATATATCCTTACTTCCGAGTGTTCATTGTAAAAAGCCATTTGTCTGATTCAAAGCCTCTGGTTTCTGCTACACTATCGATGCTGGGCCCTCACTGGGACTCCTCTTGGTTATCCTGGCTGTTGCTCCGTGTTGTGGAGACCCTGCAGCTTTGGGTCTTCAGGCCAGGTCCTTTACCTGCTCCCGCAGATGGCAGCTAGGGTGGATACTGGGGTGGGCCAACCCATAACTCTGGTTCTGGGCCTGGGTAGTTGCAGAGTTGGTCGGCCTGGCAGTTTTCCCTTGTCCTCAGGACCAGGGAATTGTGTTCATTATTTGCAGGGATGAGCAAGGAAAGGTGCCAGTTCTCCTGCTTACCTGTCCTCAGGGTCAGATCTACTGGGTTGCCCAGGCCTGCCGTAGGAGCCACTCTCCCACTGCAGCAGACAGGGTCAAAGCTAGCTCTCCCACTCTTATGACCTCAGTGCCAACTCTCCCACCTCCCTCAGGCATTAATGGAGTGGGAATCTTTCCCCACCCATGCTGCCACATGACATGAGTAATGAAGACAGCTCTCCCAAGCTTACAATTCTGGGACTGGTAGACTCTATTTCTAAATGAAACAAATAAATACAAACAAAAAAACCCACAGAGGACAACTGTCCTTTCTCATTGACCCATTGATGAGATTTTAAGCCTAAGACCAAACTAAGATTTATAATATATCTTTCTTATAATATATTAGGTCATAAATCTCACCATAACATTTTTATCTGCTAAGTCAATCAAGTTTATATTTATTCCTGTTTCCTCCCCACCCTTAATTTTTATAATCTCCCTTAATTATAACCAATTCTTTATGTTTGAGCATAACCTCAGCACTTTCTTTTTTGTTGTTTGTTTTTTTTTATTATTTTGTTTTGTTTTTATTGAAAATAGGTTCTTGTCCCACACAATTTATTTCATTAAATCTGAAGGGGACCAGAAATTTATCAAAAATTTAATAATCTTTGAATCCCAAAAGATAGTACATGTGTTCATGGACATCCCTGGAGAGTGACTTGAAATGCTGAGTTTCTGGAAAAGATTGCTCGTCACTCTTGATTCCTTAATCTGTGGAAGCTAGATTTCTAGTTGAATATGGTGAACCATTGAGAAATTTATGTCATAAAATATTCTAAGAGGTTAGCAGAATATATATATATATATATATATATATATATATATATATATATATATGACCTCCACATGGTCAAGAAGACTTTCATGGCTTCTACCTGACAAGGATAAAAATAATGAACTAGACTGAGAGAACAAAATAGCCAAAGAACAGGTTCCTCTGGTTTTAATTATTGTCATCTGTATTAGGTTCTTTAAAATGTCTTTGTCTGCCTGCCCACTGCTTTTTTTATTTCTTTCATTTAGCCACTGAGCAAAAAGAGGCATTTCTGTTATGGGGCTATCAAACTGATATCCAGTTGGATTTGAGGCCCACTACACAGAAGGGATTCCTTGCCTGACACAGCTGTCTCAGTCTCCTGTGGTGGGAGACGTCATAAGCCCTGGACTGGGGAGACGACTTAATTCTGTTGTTTAAATAAATTCAGGGCATCAAACATTCTCTCTCTCTCTCTCTCTCTCTCTCTCTCTCTCTCTCTCTCTCTCTCTCTCTCTCTCTGTGTGTGTGTGTGTGTGTGTGTGTGTGTGTGTGTGCGTGTGTGTATACTTAAAGACAATTAGCCACATCTATTCTTAATATGAGAAGCCACTCATTGCAGTGAACCATGTTGAATGCAAAGACTTATGCATGTGCCAGATGCTGAGAATAAGCGATAGTTAGTGCTCAGCCCTAAACACGTTTATACCATCCACTTATAGCTTAGTGGACATTACAGAAAAAAATGGCAGAAAAACGCAAGAGCCAAAGGATGGAGACAGGAATGCAGAATACCACCTTCTGTTCAATACGGCCACTGTGACCACCAACTTTCAGCAACTGTGGATGACCACACTGGGTTTATACAAAGCAAGCACATCAAAAGCCAGGCTTGGATTGATAAGGGCCCACAGAACCCTACCACTCATGGATAAACTATTTCCTACTGGTAAATTCAGGGGAAGGGGGGAATCATTGCCTTCAGGTTTGTACCCACTACTGAACCTAACAGGGACCAGTGAATAGTTCCAACCAACATTCATGCGAATAGTTCTGGTTGAAATAGATAGGACAAAAAATAAAATAAGAAATCAAAAACCTGAGAAAATTATGGCAAGGAAAAGGGATCGAGTATTGATTGGTAAGGATCAGATGGCAATTTGAAGAAAGGGTGAGGGGAGTGAGAATCAGATGCACTATATACATTTATGAAATTGTCAAAGAACTAATGTAACTTTAAAAAGTCTTTGTGGCAAATATATCTTGAGTAGAATGTACAATCAGCAAGTTTTCTATTATTTACAAATTGCTAAGTATATCCTGTCAAAACACTCCCTAAAAATACTGCACATTCTCTCAATCATCCTAAGAAAAACACAATCACTGAAGGAAGAGTTTGCCTACAGAATATCACACCCTTCTAAATAAAGTTTTAGGGAAAACATATGAGATACTTTGCTCCATTTTTTTCCTCTTTGCTAAAATTAACTTATCGAGGACATGCAAAATAGATTTTTTTAAGTCTCATTAGCACATGCTTTCATAAATAATCAGATATATTGCTGTATAACTTGTTACTAGAGAAGATGCATGACTAAGTATAGGTGTAGACAGTTCTTCTTTCCCTCTTTTGTACTTTTCCCTTTAACCCAATTCATTTCCCTTTTTATCAAAATTGCCACCGTGACGTTATCATTTCTATTGAAACAACTTTAGCTTAATTTAAATCCTGAGACCCCCCCTCTTTAAGCAATGTCGTAAATTGCATGGAAGAAAAAGCAGTGCACGAAATCGAGAAACCTGATCTTTATCTCAGCTCCACCTCCCTTTCCAGTGTATGATTTAATCTGCTTCTTGGCATTTATTTGATCATCAACACATAAAAGCTTAGAAACCCATGTGGTCGAGAACACCTCTCAGCTCTAACAGCCTGTAGTCCACAATTTCAATTCTGGCATCTCTTTCTTGACATCTCTATCCAGTTTCTCTTAGAGTGGTGATCTCAGTGGCCTCTTGCTTCTGGCCATGGGTAAACTTCCTGAACTTTCATTCCCCTACATGTTACCTTTTCAGCCCTAAGTATACAGGGTCCTGTTTCTTCAGGGTCCTACACTAAACACAGAAAACTAGAAAGATATTAGTCACTTAAGACTGAGAGGCCTGTCCTGAATGTTACTAATTAGCTCTGTCCACAAAGCAAATGGTATATACTTCCTTCTTGTTGTGTGTGGAATGGAACGAGAAATACCACTCTACCAGTTTTGAAATGTATAGGTTAGGATGATGAAAACAAGCAGCGAATATGAATCATTGAGTACAAATGCAGTAGTTATGATAAATTAACACATTAACATGTACCGCTGTGTGATCTAGCCTAGACAACTCATATGCTTTTTCAATAAGCTCTTCCGAGAAAAAATTCCTAAATCAAACATTAACCGTGCAGATCTTGTGAGCACTTTGCCAGCTACTGGAGAAAACGTCTTGGCTGAGAGAAAGGCCCGTAGCAGCTCTTCATTTGTACTCCACTGTATGATTTTGTGGGTAAGGACAGGAGAGATCTACCTTGATCTTTGCCCTTTGAGGCAAAAGTGCTCTAGATGCACTCTAAATTATGAAAAGCGCAGTATGCAAGGCTTGTGCATCAGGTGAGTAGATCTTTGTAGTGTGAACACTATCCAGAATCTGGGATGAAAAGAAGGGGATTTAACACCAATCCTGTAAGATTATGTTTTGCAATGAATAGTGACCCTGATGAAAGAAGGACTGTGAATGAAAAATAGTCACAGCTTAAGATGACATAATAAAAGCTTTGATATCTCAGAAAGGCTGTCCCAAACTAAGACCTAAAGAATGTTATGGATCAGGCCTAGCTACAAGCTCGGGTTTTCCCATCCTTAAATCGCTTAGGTGGAGAGAGCAAAGGAGGCATGTTCATACACATACCGAGGCACTCAGTGTTCAGGAGATTACAGTCTTTGCACTTAAATCAAGGGCTCTAGTTTTCATACTGGCTGAATAAATAAGAAGGGACCCATTTGGTGTATCAAGATTTCTATTTTCATTCATCGATGGGTCAGCAGACCTTATGGTTGAAGTCATAAGCTGGAAATCAAGAGAGAATAAATTCTGGAAGAAATGACCCCAACTTTTCTTGAGGTTCTATCAATTACTCTATAATCACACACGTATCAATTCATTTCTTTAAGCTTTAGTATCTTCCACTGTAAAAGACAAAGATGGTAACTCTTCGCTGGTGTGAGCAGTGAATAACTGTGAGCACCATTAGATCATATGTGAAATCACACCAACATGAGTCTTTACACCTGCAATTATTGATTTCACTCACCCTTAGCCATCTGATTCCGCTTCCTGGCTTTTGTAACAGTTAGGAGTCGCCTAGACTAGTATTTATACAGTGTCTCTATCACCTTTAACTTAATATCCAAATTCACTTACTTTAAAAGAAACCCTATGTCGGTGAAAAATGCAAAAAAGTCTCTTTGAAACATAGAAGGTTTTAAAAATAAATGCAATGAAAATATATATTAAATTCTAGATAAATTTGATGAAAGGATGTCTTTTCTAGCCAAAGGCTGCTGCTTGCTATGCATCTGATCTGCCTTTTTATTTTTCAATTAAAACTAGAGAGGAATAGATGCTACAAAGACATTAAGAAATGGCACCAACTTCACACTAAGGCTTTCTATGAGCTGTAAATCAGAAGTATTGAATGGTATTTAACAAGAGAATAACTTTCTTACTGTGTCATTTTCTGCTTTTTTTTTTTAAAAAAAATTACTTAAAATTCTCTTGCCTGCCATCTGTCAGACATGCCTACCATTTGGGTGAAAATTGGCTGCAGCATAGAAATATAATAGGCTGGGAATTTTAATAACTTGCCATATCACTAATATTCATGAGCCTTAGGTTTTTTGATTTCAACTACAGGTATTGGAATAAAGTCCAGGAGACTTTGTTTTCTGGCGTATTGTGTTCTCCATTCTCTCTGTATATGCAGAACAAGCATCACTCCAATTAGTAAAAAATCTCAGAATATCCAGATTTCCATTTGCAGAAGAGCTGTCTCACTCAATACATTTTTCTATTGTAATAAATAAGGTCATTCTGAACTTCCATTGATGTAACCAATTCAAACAAAAACCTGTCAGGTGTATATAAAAATAAGCAAATTCATATAATATTGTCTAAAATAGAAGATTATATGTAACTGTGTGTGACACCATCACATATTCATTTTAACCAGCTACTCTGACCCCCTCTGGTGAAGTGCTACACAAATTTCTTGATTGATAGCTTGCTTTCACAGAAGAAAGGAAAAAAAGGATGGATTAGCTTACTTCCAACAAGCTTTCTGCAAGCACATCAGAATAAATATCGTACTAGATGGACTTTGGAAGTAATTAGTCTTGCAATTGATGGATTCTCAATGATTTCCTGACGACTTGAAATTCAGGCCTTGCTAATGTCCTCCATTCTGCAAAACACATCCTTTAAGTTGGTGGACGACACTGACCTGTGCTTTTCACTGCACATTTCGGGCCTCTGCTGTGACTCATTGCATGTATGTAGTTACACACGTCACACATGTATAAGGTAGGCAAAAACTCCTGAGTCCCCTTCATTCACTCTGACTTACAGATTTTCCTAAGGTCTGTTGTATGAAAGAATTATAAACACAAACATATGTTCACAGTCTTACAAAATACGGACATAACACCAACTGATACACAGGACATTTAGTTTTTCCATTGACTGTAACAACAGTGCACAGAACATGCGACAAAATGTCCACATTTAAGACCTGAGTCAGAATCCCATTCAAGCAGGATTGATCAGTCATTAAAATGGGATCATTCTATCTGAAACATGATCTCTCGGTTTTGGTCAGGCACACCAATGATTATCAGTGCAGCGTTACCGCATCGCCTCTTACCCAGTCCTTTCCTAAGGCTGCTCATCTCCTGGTTCTCATTAGCACCTACTGGTGCCTATCTTACTTCTCCTTTGGAGTTGTATTTTCTACTCTGGGAACCTTGAATATGTTAATAATTATCACCTCTATTTATGCCTACCACGTCCACTCCAAATTGTTCTGTATTTTACCTTGGCCTCAATTCATTGGATATTATTTTTAATTCAGAAATCTAAATGTATCCTGAAAATGTCTTCACAAGCAGCTCTAGGATCCTGGGTAATTGGTTTATCTCATAAATCCTGACCTTGGCTCTGCAGTATATAGGAGTAAAAGTATCTTTGAAGGAAAAACTAAAGAAAAGAGTACAGCTTGCTTGCTTGACATGAAAACTGATCACTTTTTAATGACAAAGAATTCTCAGAGTAAGTCGTCAATACGGATGCAGAGGAGCTATGGTGTTTTTTTTTTTCTTCCACAGAGGGTAAATCAAATTGAACATCTCAAGGACAAACATCAATAACAGCTTAAATAAACAGAATGTGTTGAGATGAAATGTCATTCCATTTCTGTTTCAACCTTCTGTGCAAATGCTTCTGCCAATATGTGGTTTGGGCTTTGAAAAGCAAACATAGAAGATGTTATTTATTGTCTTCGAAGCCATCAAATTGTAGTCATTATAACTTATCACCATGAATTGGTTAGGACTAATTATTGTCTATCCTCATAAGCTTCCTCGAACTAGACTTGCATATATCTGTGTTTTCAATAGATGATTTGATTCAAGGGACAGAACTACCTTCAACATTCAATACCCTCCTGCCTCTCCCACATGAAACAGTAGTGTCTCCAGAAGCCTGAGACCTCTGCAAAACCAACCCTAGAATCTCTAGAATCAGTTTTCACAGCATCTACCAGGTGCTGAGAAAATACCGGTTTTCCAGTGGTAGGTGAGATTCCCTTTGTGTTTCTGTACCTAACCTGATGATTCTGAGTTCCTTGTGCCTCGGGCTCATCTCTGCTCCAGGCCCTAAATTATTAGAGTGGAGTTAGGAAGACATCATCTTCTTCCCTAGCTGAGTGGGGTAAGATCTTTTAAACATGAAAAACCTAGGGACCTTCCCACTAACCACCTTTGCACTCTTCTGTGCACATACAACTCACCCCAGAAAAACTCGTCTGGGTCTCTTAGAGTGATACATGTCTTCAATCCCTGCACTTGGGAAATGGAGGTAGGTGGAGCTCTGTGAGGCCAGCCTGGTCTACAATACATACTGAGTTCCAGGCCAGCCAAACCCTGTCTCTAAAAATAAAAACTAAAACATTAAATTTAAAAACAAACAAAGAAACTTTCTAAAGAATCTCTTTTTAAAAACAAAAAGCATCTTTCTTTTCAACTCTCGGGAGCCATTGGGTTTCTGGTGCCACAGGGGCAGTTATAGTTTCTGTTTTTTTTTTTCCCCTGAGACTTTCTCTAACATATCACTTGGCTTTGCCCAGGACTAACTCGCATTCACAATTTCCTCATCTCTAAATCAGAGTGAGGCAGCTTGCTCTTCATAATCTTCCCAGTGCCACCTAGCTCTAAAATTTCAACTCCCTGTTGAATTTACACACAAAGGTATATCGGTAGTGACAGTGTGGCAGTTCGATGCATATTGTTATAGCACTGAGCATTTAATGAAAAGATTTTGAAGAGCATATGTTCATCTCCTTTAGGTTCTATGACTTTTGCCTCTATGATAAGCTACACAAAATTTTTGTTTCTTTCAAAAAGTAAGACTTGTAAGTTAACTAAAATCACTTGGCTAAGGGGGAGGAGGAGGGGAGGAGATGGAAATTTTTAATAAAAAAATAAGAAAAAAATAAAATCACTTGGCATTGCCACAACATTTAATTTTTAAAATCAATTCATGGATTGCCTATGACAATAAAAGCACTATCTGTATTGGTGTTTGACACAGGGACTGAAAGTGTTGGCACCAATTGGAGTCCTGGCCTTCAGCTGCTCTTCCCTGCTAGATCCTTCTAATTGAAGTTACTAAAAGCAGTGCTTTGCCTAGAGGATCAGAGGATGGGATTTTTCACCTGTTGGCCATTGACTGCTAGGTATTTAAGCCTCTACGGTGCTAAAAAGAAGGGTTTTGTACCAGTGATAGGAGGTCCGTG
This sequence comes from Arvicola amphibius, assembly GCF_903992535.2. Lineage (NCBI taxonomy): Eukaryota > Metazoa > Chordata > Mammalia > Rodentia > Cricetidae > Arvicola > Arvicola amphibius. The sequence goes on along the minus strand of NC_052047.1, from coordinate 31,533,391 downwards.
TGTCTGTCTCTCTTTGTGTGTGTTTCCTGAACCTCCAGCCCCTTTCCCGATGCTCGCGAACTGGATTCTAGCACATAGAGCGCAGACGGGGGCGTACGGTGTACGGCAATGAAAGAGCGTATTAAATCAGTGAAACATGAAGTTCAGTGCTCCAAACATTTTACAAACACAAGCTCATATCAAGTTATGTTAGCTATTACTATTCCATGACACAACAGTCTAAAACTTGGGGGTCTTATAACAATAAGGTACACACTGATTTCTGGTGATTTTTCTGTCCATAATCCAGCAGTTCTTTCTTTGGTATCATCAGGAGTTGCTCAGAGGACTGCAGCCCAGTGGGCCTCATCTGGGCAGAGGTATTCATCATTTTCAGTTCATGGGACCATGTCCTGTCACCCCAGATGGTCTCTAACCTCTGAAGTGGGATGATGCAAAGTCCCAAGTGGAAAAGGACAGAAGCTGCTAAGCTTCGCTGTGTCACGATGGCCTCATCAGAGTCACATTTGCCTATTTGGAGGCAGATCCAAAAGCTATTCCTAGGATGAGAAATTGAAGAAATAAACCACCTGTTAATGACAAATGCAGCAAAGCTACATTGTAACAGGGGAAGGAGGAGCCGGTGATTGCAGCAATTTGCCCAGAGAACGAAACTTTTTGATGTTGACCACTTGCAGAAAAAAATTTATCTCCTTTGTCTTAAGCATCTCTGCTTTTTAACACTATGTGAAAGAAAAGGTGCTGTGGGACAATGGTCTGTACCCTGTAAATTGTATTTTAATAAAGCGCTGATTGGCCAGTAGTCAGGCAGGAAGTATAGGCGGAGCAACGAGAATGCTGGGAAGAGGAAAGGGCAGTCTGTAGTCGTGACCCAGCCTCAGAGGAAGCAAGATGTGACTGCCTCGCCAAAAAAGGTACCAAGCCACGTGGCTAACTCAGACAAGAATTATGGGCTAATGTATGTTATAAGAATTAGTTAATAAGAAGCCTGAGCTAATGGGCCAATCAGTTTATAACTAACATAAACCTCTGTGTGATTTCTTTGAGACTGAATGATGGCCAGGTGGGACAGAAAACTCAGTCAACAGAAAGGGATCTTATCATTAACTAAATTCTACACATTCAGAGCAGATGGAAGTCTTGGATGGTCATTGCTTCCAAAGTTTTGTAGGGTCCCTAATTAAACTCATTTATTATTATTATTATTATTATTATTATTATTATTATATTACTTTAAAAAATACCAATGCATATTCCCACTCCTTCCCCTCTTCCCACTCCCTCTCCCCTCCAGTCCTAAGAGAGGACAAGGCACCCTGCCCTGTGGCAAGTCCAAGGCCCTCCCTACTACATCTTGGTTGAGCAAGGTATACATCCAAGGAGTGTAAGATCCCCCAAAGCCAATACATGCAGTAGAGACAAATCTCAGTGACATTGTCAGTGACTCTTCAGTCTGCCCCAACTGTCAACCACATTCAGAAGGACTAGTTTAATCCCATGCTCATTCACTCACTTCCGGTCCAGTTGTAGTTGGTGAGCTCCCATTAGCTCAGGCAAACTGTCTCAGTGGATGAACCCCTCATGGTCTTGACCTCCTTGCTCATATTCTCACTCCTTCCACTCTTCAATGAGACCGTGGGAGCTCAATCCAGTGCTCCGATGTGGTTCTCTGCCTGTTTCCATCTGTTGTTGGATGAAGGTTCTATGGTGATACTTAAGATAATCATCAGTCTGACTACAGGGCAAGGCCAATTCAAGCACCCTCTCCTCTATTACCTAGGGTCTTAGATGGGGTCATCCTTGTGGATTCCTGAGAATTTTTATAGAGCCAGGTTTCTTGCTAACCCCATAATGGCTCCCTCAATAAAGATATCTCTTTTCTTGCTCTCATATATGTCCTTCCTGGATCTCAAATATCCCATTCTCTCAAGTTCTCCTTAATCCTCCCCTTCTTCCTTCCTCTTCCCCTTCTCCATTTCCTTCTGTTCCCTGACCCCATGCTTCCAATTTTGTCAGGCGATCTTGTCTGTTTCTGATTCCCAGGTGGGTCTATATATGTTTTTCTTTGGGTTCATCTTATTACTTAGCTTCTCTAGGATCATGAACTATAGGCTCAATGTTCTTTGGGTTGGAGAGATGGCTCAGAGGTTAAGAGCACTGACTGCTTTTCAAAAGGTAAAGTCAATTCTTATGGACAAACCCTATTGTGTTAACAGTGATTGAATGGAATTTTTTTTACCTAAAGGTTCTTTGTTTAACCACATGTTCTTTGGATATCTAAGGAAGGGCACCATTTTAAAATAGAAAATATAAAAGCTCTAATGCATGCTTTAACACCAAAAACTTTTATTTAAAATGATGAATGCATGCCATTGGAATTTTGATGGGGATTACATTGAATCTGTAGATTAATTTCAGTAATGTAGTCATGTTCATAACACTAATCCTGATGAGCTACGAGCATAGGAATCTCTTTTTACTTATTGTAGCTTCTTCAATTTACCTCATTACTAGCATTTTGCAGTCTAATTGTTATGGTTTTAGCCTCCTTAGTTAGGTATGTTCTTAGTTTTTGTTTGTTTGCTTTGTTTTGTTGAGGTTATTATGAAGGAGATCTCATTTTAGTCTTCAAGGAAGTATAAATAACAATTACACTGAGATTCGATCACACCCTTCCAGAAAGGCTATTATTAAGAAAATGATCAGCTAATACTGGCAAAGATGGTGTGGGTATTGCTCTAGAGTGGGATAGAGACTTACACACTGCTAGTGAAAATAGAAATCTGGTGGCATAGCACAGAAATATTTTCACCTTCATGTTTATTGGGCTGTTTACAAGAGCATATATGGAACCAATCTGCAAGTCAATGTGGCAGAAGAAGCAGGTAAAGAATTATATATATAATGGAATTTTATTCAATTATAAAAAATGAAATGTCATTTGAAGGAAAATGGATAAAATTAAAGATCATTATATTCAGCTAAATATTCCATTTTTTTCTCTGATTCAGAAGCTAGATTTGAAATAAAATTTAAAAGACATGGCAGTAGAAGGGCCCATTTAGGGAAAGAATGGAGCCCAGCAGGAGGAAATGGAGTGACAGGTGAGGAAAATGGGAGTTCATGTGAACAAAACACCTGACACCCATGTACAAAATATCACAGAACTCCCTTTACACAATTAATCTACAATGGAAAACTGTGACCTCTGCAGCTAATCTGGTCTCAGAACTTGACCAATAAATAAGAGAGCAGCCACTGAATTATCAGCAATGGTCATGTTAGCCAAGCTTAACCCTTTAACAGAAACTCATAAAGTTGTGTCTCCTGTGTGCACAGACATGCTCCTCTTCCAGATACTAAACCCTTTAGCAGGCTTGGCATCTTTGCTGTGTCTCAGCATGGCTGGAATGCACAAGCCTGTCTCACGTGCCTTCAGAAGTGTGGTTCTTCTTCTTCCCAAACGATCCTCTTGTTGGCTGGTGGTCAGTTCCACATCAGTAAATCATTTGATGCTTCCATACAACTAAGCACTCTGATTATCCTAGCCTCCCAAATTATGAGTACTACCATGTTTGGCACTGTATGTTAGTGCTCTACACAAACGTTCTCTGACTCCAAGTGCAGAGGCCATGGTTTGTCAAGTACAGAAGAGGGGAAATGGTATTCTCACATTTTTTTCCAAAGTTTTTTTTTTTTTACAAAATGCCTTGTGCTGATACTTGGATTCATGTCACATAAAACACCTCCTGCATTTGAAAAGTCACTTCAAACTCAGATACCATTCATTCTCTAAGGGTATATGCTTAATTCAGGAGGATAGCAGCAGATACTCAAATAAAGTTCTTATTCCCCTTTACCTTCTCATCACACAAATAAGTCCACAAGGACCTGTCTCATCTCTCATCTCTGGAAACTTTCCTTATTGGAAATAAAAAGGAATATTTCCGCACATGCAAAGAACACAGGGGAAATATACCAAGCTGGCAGGACCACCAGCCTGTGGGGCATGCCAACATTTGTTTGAAGTTTAGATTAAGCTCAACCAGGCATATGACTTAATAAAGTTTATTAAAATTAATATTTATATCCTATCATCAAACCCTAGGTTATCCCCTTTGAAACATGCGAATAATAATTTTACATCATCCCCTAACCCTATGAAACTTTTTAATTGAAACAGAGTACCATGGTGGAAGGAACTTAGATAAGAGTTCAAATCCCATCATGGCCATAAAATAACATCATGTTTTCAATGATTTTTTTCAACAGAAAAATGACAATAATATAACCTAACTGTAGAATAATAGGAGTAGCAAAAGGGAAAATATGTAGAAGAAAACTAGCACACTTTCTGCTATGATGGATCAAGCTTATGATACAATGACCCCTATGTTTTACAGCCTAAGAGCCTTCTGAGCTCTTATGAACTTTAATTCCATCATTAGCCATTGTGGAGACCAGACTGTGTTCTATGCCGCTACTCATATATGTTAGCACATCGGACATGACATGACGCTGAGAGACTACCCTTACAAAGAGCAGAGTTTGACTCTATTGTGAGTACACATGGAGTGATAGGGTGTCTATAACTTAGTTGTGCATGTAGGTAACACCAACAACTATGTACAGGCTAATAATATCCATGCAAATAAAATGGTAGCACTTACCAATATAGATTGTTAGCATAAGAGTGTAGCAAAACTATATCAAAAAAACAAAACAGCCAGGCGGTGGTGGCGCACACCTTTAATCTCAGCACTCGGTAGGCAGAGGCAGGAGGATCTCTGAGTTTGAGGCCAGCCTGGTCTACAAGAGCTAGTTCCAGGACAGGCTCTAGAAACTACAGGGAAACCCTGTCTCGAAAAACCAAAAAAAAAAAAAAAAAAAAAAAAAAAAAAAAAAAAAAAAAAAAAAAAAAAAAACAGGCCTGATGACATACTTCACATACCAACCAATGAAGAATGCAGCACCCTCACCTAGACCTCGGGGGTAAAAAAGGGTACCCAGCTTGAGATGGTGACAACCCTACCACCTGCCATCAAGCAGCCAGGTGTACGCATTTATCAAGAAAACTCCCCAAGGCTTCAGCTCAGCAAGCTCCCCATGGATTGACGCCACTTTGTCGAATTGCCATCTGTCCATCTGTTTGTCTGGCCACATGCCCATCCAGACCTGGTCCAGTATCTCACCTACGGTCTGTTGTTGCCTCTGTGGCTTCTCTTCACACTCTGCCTCAGTTCAGCATGCCTCCAGAACCTCCCCAAACATGTTCATCAATATATAATCACTTACAGTTACTCTCTACAGTTTTGCCCATCGCAAGTAAGACCTATGAATTCTAAGGCCTCTTTAAACCTTTTGTAGCTATCCTATAAGCTATGCATTATTGGGTGGAGTATAATGTGTGATCTGAGAATGGTTTTAATAATTAATATTGTAGGAAAAGAACTGTTCTTACCAGTGGCCAGCTACCAAAGGAAATGGAGACTACTTGGCAAGTTACAGTCAATGAAAGTGACATAACTTGTTAATTTATCTTTATTCAATAAATTCTGACACTTTGGAAAGACTTAAGTCTTTCTGGTTTAGAGTGCTTGCAACATTCATTATATATATAAAATGGTTATTCTTCATGTCAGGATATTTTATAGGGAAATCTTAAGTGGTATAATGCTTCTATTTATTATTTTTGGAGTGATACAGAAAAAGAACATAGACTAGTATATGATGTCCCTTCTAAAAAGCTCTTTAGGATAAAACAAACAAAAAATAAATCCTTTAGGTAAGCATGAAACATTAGTCCAACATTTGTTGGACCCTAGGAATGTCCAGAGTTCTGGGTCGTGGAAGAGAAATAAGAAGATGACACAAATAACTCAGTTCTCATGGGAGGAAGACAGATAATGAACAAATGCAGCACTGAACACAGGGGACTGGGGCAGGGACTTTGGGCTGAAAGCAGAGAACATTAGTGGGGATGTGCAGAAGTCCTTTCTACAAAGTGATGCTCAAATAGATACTTGATAAATGAGAAGGAGCTTGCAGTATCATTAAGAGATACTACGCTGAGGGACAGGAGTTAACCAATACAAAAACCCAGGAAGAAATAGCCAAGCTTGCATAAGGGAGAGGAGAGCAGGACAAATGAGTGTGGAAACGCAGAAGGGGGAAAACAACACGGGTCCACACTTAGCGTCTTGAAGAAAAATTTGTTTCTTTCTTTATAGTTGTGTCAGTTCGAACCAAGAGAACTTCCTTCTTGCACTCTGTATTACTCAGATGGTGTAGAACCTATCAGGTACCAACCACCATTCTCCATCCAAGACCATGTCACTGGCATGCATTTATCCGCCTGCTTGTTTTCTCAAGGGCCCACTAACTACAGTCTCTCCTAACTCCTACCATCATTACAGGACCCATCTTTGCTTGAAAGCCCTAAGATATTTTCAGGAAGAGCAGACTGTGTTACTGGCCTCCTGAAATTTTAGCTGAACCTACATTGATTACCTTGCTCTATGTGAAAAATGATTACTCCATCTGCTTTCCCTCTTGCAACCTGCTGCAAACGCCCAGGCCTTTTGATGTATCTGTGCAATCTCCATTGTCGTTTCTAGGGTACAGGTAGATTATTTGATTACTCTGATCTTCCCTTTTGAAGAACAAAAGAATTTTGATTTACTTTGCTACTGATGATTTACTTATAGTTGGAAGTGAGAAGAAAATAGAGGAATTGACTTAATAAATTTAAATGTCCTCCCCATTTCAGGATCTCTGATTTGAAGCGACTTTTGAACTTCTGAGACACAAATTTGGGTAGGCAGGCCACTGGACCACATTCTTAGATGACACTATTGAGTGAAACTCTGTCGTCCTCCTTTTGTTTCCCATTACTCTTCTGCAATGGTACAGAGATATATCGGAAAAGACTTGACATACCAGAGGAGTTCTCTTCTGATACAGCTCCACCTCACCGTGCCTATTTGAAGTGGACTATGTGCCTTTTTGAGACTCTTTCCTCACTTAGAAATTAGTGCAGAAGTCTCTAATCTTTGTACTTCATAACTTTTGTAGCTCCTATATGAAAGCCACTGTCTGTCTACCTACCTGATCCAGCTCCATATTATATACATCTGCAGTGTGTGTGTGTGTGTGTGTGTGTGTGTGTGTGTCTGTAAAACATTATGTAGCTTTGCAAATACCTTAGATGACTTAAAAAGTTGTTCTAAAGTACTCTATTTGACAAGTGAAGAATAAACAAAAATACAGTATTTGATGGTTCAAATATCAAGTATAATCAAAAACTCAATAAATCAGATATATAATCATTTTTGTTTGATAGATGGTATTTATGCTATGGTTACTTTTATACCATTAAAATATAGCAACGTAGCAGAATTAATGGAAAACAGGGCATTATAAAATTACTCTTCCAGTAGCTAAGTCTAAAAAATAAATTCTAGGTTTTCTCAGTTATAAATAAAACAAATGAAAATATCTGTTATTGTCACATTACTTGGAATCAAAAGATTTAGGGTAGAAGCACACTTACTGCTTCATTATCTTGGAAAATTATTTTCGGCTAATGTCATCTCAGTTCTATTACATTTATGACTGTTCTTCCTTCAATAGATTCCTCTCATCATGGAACTCTTAATGTCATCAGACATTTTTTTTTAGCTGAATATGAGACAATTACTGTTATGATTGGGAAGTTATTAATGCCATACATGACCTGCTCAAAGGGTGAGAAATTGAAAGTAAGTTGTTTACTTTTGTATCTTGTTAGAGAGGGAGTTTGAGTGACATACTATTAATTTCATGAAATATAAAATGTCTAATATAATCAATTGTAACTAGTCCTTCCCCAATAGACTTAGACTCCTAAAGTCTATTTCATATTACCAAATTACTCAAAAATTGCTGTTCAAAGCCACTGAATGTTTCTATTTATACATCTAATATGTTCAGACGAGGAACTATGTTTCTCTGGAACCAGTGACCAAGCAGGAAAGTGAGGAGGTTGTGTGGATTTCAGTCAAATGAGACATCCATGGGCAGGACCAACACTGAACAAATCACTGAAGTGCTAGACACAGTATATCAGAGTATTTCATCCTTACCATCCTTTCTCAACAAATAAGGACAAGCACACCACACCCTATAGCTCTCAAGGTAGTATGAAAATAAAACACAGTCTTACTTCACAAATTGTTAAACATAAGGGAACCTACCAGACTAAAGGTATGGATTTCAAAAACAAACAGATGCACAGGAGTGTATACACAGCAGAAAACAAAGCTTACATCTTTAGCATTCCCTGTACCCAGAACACACAGGCATGTCTGAGGAGAGACTTTCCCACACAGCACTTTCCTACTCTCTTCTCATGGGCCACCAGCTTCAAATACATCTTCTATGGATTGGCCAAGTATGTCCCCCATAACTTGGAATCCAGTCCTGCTGTATGTGACTCAATGTTGTTATATTACTGTTACCCACTCATATGATGCCACAGGAAACTCTGCTTCTAAGAGAACACTTGGAAGTATTTGGGAGACATCTATGTACTACAACTAAATAAAAGGCCACTTGCCACTAAAATCCAGTGAGCACTGGGTAGGGTTATTACTAAGCATTCACCACAGGCACTCTCACAGTGATGAATTCTCCTTCTCAAGAAGTCACTAGAGGCCGAGAAGCACCTGTTGTAACTTCTTTATACAAATATTATTTATTTGTCATTGTCTTTATCATCTTTCAAGATTTTCATTTTTTTCAAGATTTAATTTTTATCTTACTTAAGTTTTTCTTGTTTTCAAATTCCTAGGAAATATATTGGCTTTAACTTATGAGCATAGGTTTAAAAAAATTAAAGAGTGTGGTGTACATCATAATCAATAGATACATTTAAATCATAAGGGATATGAAAAACTAATCATCTTTAAAACAGCCTGTATTTAAACCCTGTAGATTGTTAGGATCTGTGCCAGGTTCTGAAAGTAAAAACAGTGATGGAGGAAGACAACATGGCCTGTTGATTTGTTTCTGTGGCTATGTTTTGATCTAGAAAGCAAGAGCTATACTGGTATCCACAGTGCCTTGACTCAATACCCAACCCGTCTGATCTTCAAATGAAGACGTTCATATGCTCTCATCTTGTCTCACATTTTCAATTCTGAGGATTTCAAATTTGCTCTCCTCCCTCCACATAGTGCAAAGATTTCCAAGAATTTAGTTCAGAACCAAGACTGAATTCTCATAAATGCTTCAAGTTCTTGCATGGCTACCCCCGGCCCTGACTAATTCCTCCCCCTTCCACAGCCTACCCTATTGTTCTCGGTCCTCTGAATTCCATCTTTGAGAACCGTAAACTGTCACTCTTCCACTTTGAGGTCTTTAGATACAATATTCTGTCTTCCAGAGATATGTTTCTTTTCTATTTAGCCAGGATAAATTGCGTTCATCTTACTCATCTTTGCTCAAATAATTTTCCTTGACAATATTTCCTCTGATCACAGACTGGGTTAGTGTCTGCTCCTATAACATTATGAACTCCCTTATTCTTATCAGTTTTTCCCCACAGTAACTATGCATTAAGTTGAGTGATTCATCCTACCTATTCTAAGTGGTCTGGTACTTTGCGGGAAATTTTGTAAGCATTTTTTGATTAAATGAAGAAGGAATGAAGCAATTAATTTGAAGTCATATTGTAGAGCAGTTTACAGAATTGTCTTTTTGTCGTTAATATACAGAGTAGCTGAGGTCATCGCACGATGCACACAGCTTTTTACACTGGTTTTACAGGGATTTCTTTCAAGTCTAGTTGTTAGTACTCATACAGAAGGTTCATGAAAATGTTTTATTTGATTTAAAAGGCATGTTTGTGTGCTGAAGGAAGGTCTCCATAGTTTAAAACACTTAATGCTCCTGCATAGGTCCTGGGTTTGTCAGGCAGCTCACAACTACCTATAACACCAGTTCTAGGGAATTCCTATACACTGTGGCCTCCATAGGCACGTGTACTCATGTTGTGCATAACATATACACATAAAAATAAATAAATAAACCTCAAAGAATATAAGAAGATATGTTTGGCTTCTATTGGAGAGAAGTAATTTTTTCTTATTTCAAATGTTAAGGAAATACATTTAGCTATATTATTTTAGATGCCCAATTATAACCACTTCTGAAAGAGATTATATCATTTTTTTTCTATTTCTTTGCATTGCTGCTGTGTTTTCTGAGTCAGGGTCTCTCTACAGTCATATGAGTCATATGTCTGTCTACAGTGACTTCCCTGGAACTCATTATATAAACCGGGTTGATCTCAAACTCACAGAGATCCTCCTGCCTCTGCTTCTAGAGAGCTGGGCTTAAGGTGTGTGTCATCACACCCAGCTAATATTCCTATTTCTTAAGAAAACTTCCTGTTAGTATGACTTATCTTCCAGTACCTCCATCATAAATTAGCTAATGCTACATTCGTTTCCTTCCCACTGCCCTCGTATTTTTCAAGTCACGTATTAATCTGCTCAGCAATCACTGAGCACAATGCCCTGAAATAAACACCATTCGCCTCGTAAACCCCAGACAAATAGCAAGCTTGTTCTTTAACTGTATTCTTTGATTCCCCCACTACATAGATTCCTATAAGTTATAGAACTATAGGCAATGATTATTTTATATCACCACCATTGTTTTCTCATAGTAAAAGAAAGAAGAAATCCTTTGACCACATATCATAATCCCAAACCACCACTCATTTTAAAGGCTAAAATAATCTTAAGACTAAAAAAAAATTTTCTAATACAGAAAATAAGTGGGAAATCTGAAAGCAAAGTAACACCTTTTCAGAACTGTTGTTTGAAACAAGTTAAACCACATGCTCAGTTACAAACATACATTTATAATAATGGCAATAAACACTCAAGGTTAAATAATTCTGAAGCACCATAATGTTCCAAAAATATTCTAATGATGATAAATGCAACTTTCATTTAACTTGTTAAAAACAAAGGTATAGCCCAATGATAGGAATAGTTCTGTCGAGTTGCCATTTCATCTGTCCTCATAGGAAACTCCTGAAATGTGATTTCCTCTGTCTCCCACCAGCTGCTAGTGTTCTGACTCTCCCTAGAGGTAATGGGTTTGGACTGAGGCTTACAAAGAATCTGCTGAAGAACAAACAATAAACCTCAAAAGACTCCCCTCCCCTTCTCAACTAACTCAACCAATCTACTGTTTTTAGCAGTGGTTGGAAAGCAAAGTATCAGGCAGCAGCCACAACAACAAAAAACAATTTAAACCATGCATTTCCAGAGAAAGTAAACATATAAAAATCATTCAGGTGTTGGGATTTAATATTTTACTTGCCTAAGGTTTTAAAATACTTTTTACAAGTGTAGAGGGATATAAGCTTTAGTGTAAACCGTATGTCTTTATATGTACATATGGAGGGTATACACTGGGCCGGTGAGTTCAGGCTGTTAGTACTCAGCTTCAAGGAGAAACAGACACAACTCAAGAAAGAAAATGAAAAAGTCAGACAGAAGAGCTTATCTTGGGGGGGGGAAACTCTGTTACAGCCCAGGACTTGACAGAAATTTTCATAAACAATGGGACCATTGCGTGCAAATTTCAAAGCCATCCTTGAAATGTAGTAAGACACAGGGTATGATGCTTTAGAACTAAGTCCCCCAAAACTGCACCCCACACATTCCATGTATGGATGAGGTAGAACCCCAATCCACTCTGTAGTCTGATCAAAGTGTCGATGATATCAAACGGGTGCCAAGCAAAGTCCCAGACAAAGTGGACGCACAAGGATTGCCTTGCAGAGGCAGCACCATCCTGCAGGAGTATATGTGCACCAACATATAAATTATTCCACAGATCCCAGAAAAGAACACCAGACAAATTGGCAGACAGCGACCACAGCCAAGGAGCCAGACACCTATGAACATGTAAGAACTTGCAAAGGAAGTGGCTGGTATCCTGCACTTGCAGATGGGGAGCAAGCATTGTCAGAACAGGGTGCCAGCTCTGAATATGGTACCATTTGTACCCACAGCCTGGAGAGGCCTGCAGGAAACAGCAGGCACATTTATGACTCACGGGTCTCACAGATTGATTCCTGATTCATACTGATCTTTTAATCTTCACATTCTTCAGTCACTTTCATTAACTGTCACTACGGAGTTAGCCTTTCTTGAAATATCACAGATGAGGATGCAAACGTATTCTCTGCAAATAGTGCTTATTCTTCAATGGAAGTGACTATTATCTTTGATAACTTAATGAGAACTTTTATTTCAGAGATTGTTCACATGCATGAGGTTCCATAAGCCATGGGCCATTCTTACCTGGAATTTAAATAAGAATCATTATATTAACTTTAACTTTTAGCTTGGGGGGAATCTGATTGGAGGAGCCATATATTTGAGGAACAATGCCAAATCGTGCTAAATATAACATGAAAATGATGGCTATTTTACTCTGCTTGGAAGCCTGTCTTAATTCTGTTTAGAATAATTTTGTCATGAATCATAGAGCTGAACATATACCGGCAGGTCTTTCTTCCTTCATACCAAGACCATTATTATATCTTTAGTGATCTCTTCCTTTTGTGTACATTTGTGAATATATGTGTATGCAAGGACATACAAATGCAATTCTTCATCTAGGGAAGGGGGTCTCGTGAAAACTCCCCCATACATTGTCATGTCTACATGCAGCATCCCTGCCATGTTCATAACACACTATCTAGCAGTAACCTGAAGTAACAGCAGAAGTCAGAAAAGAAGGGACCACAGAGGAGGAGAGGATGGAGAGAAGGATCTCGAGAGAGAAAGAGATAGTAAGTCAGTGGGGAAGAGGGTGAGATGGGGGTGCAGGATATTAACTGAGGAGTGGGAAGGAAACTAAAACAAACAGAATGGAGGGATGAAAAATAAATAACCCTAAGGATGTTGGTAAAAGCTATAAGGAAGCATACTATTTTATAATCTTCCCTGGAAACACATATGTAATTAATATGTATACACATGTATATATATATATATACACATATAATAACCTACACATCTGTATACACATAGACACACTAGCTCTCATAGTGTTGTATGTAAAGTCCTATGTCTGTTATAGGTACAGGAAACCTGCCTTTAAAGTTGTTTTGTCAGGGGGTACAGAGGTCCAAGAAACTCCTGAAACAGCAGAGGCTACCATCATTGCCCTTGATTGCCTTTCACAATTTGAAGGTAAGACTCTATTGTGGAAGACATCAAACTTCAAGTGTAGGAACTGGAAGACTTGCACTTGAACAGACCTGTTTAGCTACCCATCAGAAATAGCTCTCAAAGTATTGGAAGGTGCTATGCAAGCTGCCAAGGTAAAAAAGCAGTTGAGAGTCCTACCCAGCTGTGAAACCTAAGAACCACAACAATGACCAGCCTGGCAAGAAATTTCCAAAGGTACAGGATTGGCAATTTGGGGGTAACCAACAGCTGTCTAATTAAATCTAAGGCCTGCTCAGCAGGAGGAAATTCATGCCTGTTACTGAAAATTTAGATGACCACCCACAGCTAACTTTAGTAGTCATAAACCCTAGAGGAGAAACTATTATTTGCCATTGCTCTAAGGCAATACAATGTATAATTGCATTATCTATGCTCATACCTACGGGTGAGTGCAACTCTCACCCCTCGTCAAAAGAAGCTTTGTTTTACAGAAGATGGAGACAGTTACAGGAATTCACAAGTGGTCACAGTGCGGTGAGTGAATGACTTGAGCACAATGCCACCTGATGCGTCTACAATGCAACACTTACTAAGGGTTAGGGAGTATTGCAGGAAGTGGGGCAGTAAGATTATAAGAGGGAGCAGCCCAGGATGCCTATCTGGTTTTCCTGTATTGTTTTTCACCCTACTTCTCACTGTTTCAAATATTATATTTTGAATCATCTTTATCTTTCCTTTAGGTTAAAAACTCCCTAATAAATTCTAGGAGGCACCCAATAGGGGCTCCTAATTTGGGAGTTAGGTGGTAATGGAGCTTTGTCTGAAATCCAATTCAAGATGGGTTCAGTAGGTCTCTAAAATCACACTGTGGTTGTTCCCAGTTCCAGAATGTATCATTGGGATTATATATGTATGTATGTATGTATGTATGTATGTATGTATGTGTCTGTCTGTCTGTATGTGTATATTATGAGATATACATATATGTATATATTCATGTATGAAGATATTAAAATATATTGTAGATAAAGATATAATTTTTATATATACACATATATATGTATGTATATATAAAGAATTTCCACATTGGTTTCTGAGCTGGAGTGAGGGATATTATGCTTGGAAAGGCAAAGTGAAATCCATTGAGATTGACTCTACCAGTAAAACAGTGAGAAACAAAATCAGTATCTATCAGAATCTCATCCTCACAGGAACTGCAGAAATTAGTGTCACCATCAAGGACTTGAATGATGCTAGACTGGTTACCCTTGCATAACTCTTTAGCTCGCCCGTTTGACCTTGAAAACAAGAAATGGATCAGAAAGAATGACATTTGATTATCCCAAACTCAATCAAGTAATGACTCCAATTTTAGCTACTGTACAAGATGTGGTATCCTTATTTGATCAGATTAACACATCTCCTGGTACACAGTATGCAGTAATTGATCTAGCGAATGTCTTTTTCTCAGTGCCTGTCCATAAGGATCACCAGAATACATGAGGCCAGCAGTATATTATTACAGTTTCCCTCAAGGGTCTATTAACTCTCAAACTCTGTGTCATAACTTATTTTAAAAGGATCTTGGTCATCTCATATCTAGAAGGTTGCCAGGCACATAAAGAGTCCTCAATATGTATTTATTCAAGAGGTGAATAATATGAGAATTAAAATAGAGAATGATCTTAAATTATCTTTCACTTCATTGAATATAATTCTGTATAACCTAACTTTAAGTCTTAAAAGATAATATGTTATCCTCAATGCCCAGGAGCAATTTCATATCTTACCTTAGATTCCTTAGGTCTTTTCAGACAAAACTCTATGAATCACCTGACTTCTATACACCCCTACTTTAACCAGAGGGCCACAATGCTTTTGAGGGTCTCCTAGAATTTATTAGTAGCGTTTGTATTCTATTGCAACAGAAGTAAGTAAATTAGAAGCATTGTGAAAAATAAAGCAAGAAAATCCGAGAGGCATCTCCAAGAGTTGTGATTCATCCTCAGTTCAGGTAAAATATAGTTGATACTCAGCCTGTGGCATCCATTGGGCCAGGTGGAACTGGATGTACCTTTCTGAGTGTGGGCTACCTTTTCATTGCCTCTTCTTGTGTTGAAGTGCATTTGGCACAGGTGCTGTCATTCAGTTTGATACCCTGAACCATTAGCAGGATTCCTTGGAATTTAGCTTGTCTCTGCACGCAGAAAAGTGCTTTTCAATCTAACTTCTTGCTTCTTTGTCCCTTGATTTCGTTTCAACTTCATTAACTTGTCAAGTTGTTCTGAGTTGTCTCCCAGCCCTACTTCAAATCAATATGTGTACCATTTGCTCTGGGGGCTTATCGATTTGCTATACCTGGTTTAAAGAGCTCATTACTGTGTTGGCATTTTATCATGAAACTTTATAAGTGAACACTGTCATTTTCATGAGAGAGTAATTTTAAGACTTTCTGTTATCTGTCACTTAGAACTGCTCCTCCCATAGGGTTTATGTTAGATGTTCTTATTGTTTTGTATTACTGTTATTCAAATAAGATACATAATACTAATTTATAACATGAACTCGGCCTGTAGATATTTTTAAGTTTCACAACAGTGTGGAGGCTATACAGCAAAGTTGTCAGCTACTGTAACCCAGGCTTATAAAAGTTGCCTAAAGGTAAATGGCTGTATTAATTACTTCTCTAGTTTTTCTGAGAAAATACCTGACAGCTCAGGAGTTTGGCTCACAGTAGGAAGGGAACAGTCCATCACAGTGTGGGTAGCATGAGGAAGCTTGAGGCACTAGGGCTGGATAGGCAGTGTGAACATGAGGAACTGATCACAATGTCTATGAGAAGCAAAGAACAATAAGTCCTAATGCTCTACGTGCTTCTCCCATTCATTTAATCCTTGACTCCTACCATGTGGAAACTCCCTCTTAGGCACTCCCAGTCCGTGTTTCTGTGCTGATTTTTAATCTATTTAGGTTGAAAATAAAGATTAACCATACACTACCTAAAACTGAAGTGGTGAGAGACTGGAGTGGCTGTTTAGCGTGGCAACAGGAGCCCAGCATTTTACTGATGGCCAAGTCCTTTGTCTACAGTTACCAAGAGACATCATCTAGTTGTTGTTTATATACTTTCATTGACAGAAAAGTCAGCACTCTTGAAGCTCTTACAGTTGAGTAAAAACATTTCATCTTCCTGATGATTTTTTTCCAGTGATCAAGGTTCTGACATGGAGGGAAATATAAGTTATCCTCCACCTTCCTTCACAAGGGAAAAGGCAGGTCCTCTAACTATAGGCATAGCTATGGGAAGGAAGCTATTTCTTGTGTTTCACAAGGCCACCAAAGAACAAGCATTTTAATCAGCCATAGGTCATTCCATTTCACACAGCAGGGACAAACCAGCAGCACACAGCAGGAAGTCGTTGTATTCAGTGGGAGATAGGAGTCCGGTCATATTTACGAGGTACAAAACAGAAGAGAGATGCAGTGCAGTAGCGAACGAATTCCACCTCTCCAAGGATAACATAACATCTGGACTGTGTTCTTTATGGCTTTGTTTTTTAGCTGTTTGAGAGACAACTGTGAGTGCCTTAAAGGGAAGCATTTGTTACTTGGTCTTACCTTAAGAGTTCAAGGTGACCTGCTCCTGGAAACACATAGTCACAATTAAAACTGTTAATTGTTCCCCTCAACACAAATAACGAAGTTAATGATAAAAACTGAATAACAATTTTGGGGACGTCGATTGCTTATTGTCTTTGCTCTCAAGCCTCATGCCGGTCTATTAAAGGCTTGAGAAATAAACAGCATTTCAGAGTGGGATATTTGTCTGTTTGCTTGCTTGCTGTTTCACTCCGTCTTGCCTGTGGGGAGGTATCTCTGGGTATATGGGTGGGTGCTTCTGAGCAGCGAAGTTACAGAGAAGCACTGTCTGATGCAGAAAGACCTATGTGATCTGTGTGTGCTGCTGCAACTGCGCCCACGTCTGGGCACTTTAACTTCATCAGGCTCTGCCTTAACGAACAATCAATTCACTTTTTTAAAGCCAGTGGAGCACTATTTTGCAAACAGACTTCTTAAATGTCTTATTTACTGACTGCAGAACAGCCATTCAGCTGTAAATTTGCCTCCATGATTCGGTTTAAGGATATTTATCTTCTATTTTACTCTAGACACTACACTCAGAGGTTATTTTAGAAAGGAATTTAATAAATCAAACATTATACATTTTTAGTTAAGATTTTTAAACATTTCATGTTCATGGTTTTAAAGACTTCAGGGTCAGTTACAGAAAATGCTGCTTTTGCTTGATCATTTTAGGGAATTGGGATCTACTTCTAATTAAAATGCAATGAAAAGCAAATTGCAATTTTTTTCTAAAATAAATTTTTGAGCAAAGTGTTTATTTAATAACATTAAAGATAACTCAGGAAGGAATATGTTGGCTAAAAATCAACTTTCTTTAAAATTTCATTTTTGTATAATCTTATCGAATCTAAATCCACTGAGATTTATTTCAGTGGCTTTCTTTCAAAAGGCTGGGTGAGACTTGGGATACAAAATTTAGCAAAAAATGCTGAGGAAAGATGATTGTTGTTCTTAAAGGAGAGAGAAAAGCAGTGCTGTTTTCCTGACCTTTGAACTTGAACCATTTTCATTATTTTTACATAGAACTGGCTTTGAATTTATTTTTATTTATGAGTCTGTACTGCTGCAAAGCTAGGCATATATTTTCTGACTACACACACACTCACACACACACATACACACTCACACCCACTCACACACTCACACACACTCACACACACACACACACACGCTGGTTCTTTGAAGAGGGACATGAGCTACACTATCTGCGAATATAATGAGAATAAAGTTAGAAGTTATACTGGCTTAGGAAACTGGCAAGAGTAGGTTTTCTTCTAGATCCTATGGTTTCACAAGTCATGGGTAGTTGGCTAAATTTGCAGTGCCAGACATTAATTCCCTCCTATCAAGCAATCAGGTGACTATTGCTTTCTCCCAGGATATAAGCGCCACTATCGTACCTTCAAAATATCTCGTCATGCTGATCATTGTTATGGCTCATTGGCATTACAAATGAATAGATCTATTTTCTTTCTTGGTAGTTTATGTGGTTCTTCTGAAACTATGAGAGCTAGTCCTCAGAAAGGAGGCTTCTAGGTCAGCTATGTATTGAGTCTCCAAATGCTGTTTCAGAAGTAGGGTGTATCTTCAGCAATATCGATTCTATTCTTCTAGAGGGTACCAAGGGCAATGGTAAGAGACTATATTGTTTCAGGGGTCTTTCATCACCTGATCAACAATGATGTGGGAGTCCCCTCTGTATGCTGTGAATATCGTTGGTTAATAAAGGAACTGCTTGGGGCTGGAGAGATGGCTCAAAGGTTAAGAGCACTGGCTGCTCTTCCAGAGGTCCTGAGTTCTATTCCCAGCAACCACATGGTGGCTCACAACCATCTATAATGTGTTCCAGTGCCCTCTTCTGGCCTGTAGTGTAAACACAATAAATAAATAAATAAATAAATAAATAAATAAATAAATAAATAAATAAATTAAATAAATAAATAAAATAAAATAAAGGAACTGCTTTGGGCCTATAGCAGAGCTATAGGGGAACAGAGAGCTAGGCAGAGAAGACTAAACGGAATGCTTGGAGAAAGGAGGCAAAGTCAGAGAGATGCCATGTAGCCCCACTGGAGACAGACACTGTAATTTTTGCCAGTAAAACATGCCACGTGGCAATACGCAGATTAATAGAAATGGGTTAAATTAATATGTACAAGTTAGCCAGTAAGAAGCTAGAGCAAATGGGCCAGACAGTGATTTAATTAATACAGTTTCTATGTGATTATTTCAGGGCTAAGTGGCTGGAAACCAACAAGCAGCTCTCCTCCTACACAACAACTTGAAAGAAAGTTCTCCATGCTTGGTACTAGGGTTTTTGTTAAATAGTCTATGGATTTTGGAAGGACCATTTTTACCCCAAATGGCATAACTTCATAACACACATACCCTCACACACACACATGAACATATAATGACATTTTAGGTAATCATAAAAATTCCCTATGATTTCTCAAGGATCATTATTCCTGTTTCACCCTCCTCCACCCTGCTTCTTCTTGTTGTTGAACCTCCTCCTCCACTGTTCGCTTCACCTCTGTCTTTTTCCATTTCCCTCTACAGAGCAACCACATCCTACTCTTCCTAACCCACGATGATCATTTTACACCTTCCTAGTACCTGTGGTTAATCCAGGTTATGTACACGAATCAGATGTTTGATCCTCTTCAGAAAGTTAACAACATATGAACTGAGAACACATTTGACTGAGGTTTGGCACTGGCATATGTCCAATAGTACTCTTCAATTATAATTTTAGCTTATCATCCTTTCAGGATCCTGAATTAAATGTTTTTAAACCTTTTTTTATTTCTAAGGAAATTATATCTTATATGGGGCATTATTGGTGTTTAAACTGAAAGAATCATATTTTACCTTTAGAATATTTTTTCCTCAACTGTCTCAAAGATTACTTGGTTTTTCCTAAAATTAAAAAAGAATACCAGATAGACAAAAGTCAATAAACATAAAATAATGTAAGTAAAAACAATAAAACATTTACTAGCTTTAATTTATGATTATTTTGTACATTTTCATTTAAAATAACTTTATATTCTTATCTGCATTTTTCTGCAAGAACTTCTACTAAAATTTTCTTCTATGGATAAAAATTAATTTTTATTACTTTATAAACAATACCAATCAAAATTTCTACTTCCTCTCCTCCTCCCACTTCCCTCTCACTCCCCCACACACCCTCTCCCCATCCCCTCCAGTCCTAAGAGAGGGCAAGGTACCCTGCCCTGTGGGAAGTCCAAGCCCCCCCCCCCCCACATCCAGACTTAGGAAGGTAATGCATCTAAAGAGAACAGGATCCCAGGATCCCAAAAAGCCAGTGCATGCAGTAGAGACAAATCCCATTATCATTGGCCCCTTAGTCTACCCCAATTAGCAGCCACATTCAGGGGGTCAAGTTTGATCCCATGCTCATTGTCCCAGTTCAGCTGGAGTTGGTGAGTTCATTTGTTTTGCCTCCTAGTTATTGAAACGCACTTTAGCAGACAAGGAATTCTAGCCTGGCAATATCTTTCCTTTTAACAATGTGAAAGACTTACTTCATTTTCTTTTTATATGGTTACCTAAAACATTGTACTATTGTTTCCATTCTGCTTCTGTGTATGATATCTTGCCTTCATGATTCTGTCTTGATGTTACTTTTTAGTTGAATACTATATTTCTATCTTAATTTGTTTGCTTTTTAGTTGATTTTAAGTTCATGTACTATGATGTATGAGTATCATTACTTTTGAAAAAGATCATCAGCCACTATTTATCAAATATTGCTGATGTGTCATTCCATTTTTTCTTTGTGCTGTCAGTCCCACAAATATTAGATCATTAGATATGAGCACGTAATTCTATGATATTCCATTTGCCTTTGGGCATTGTCTCCTTTTATCTTCTTTTTAACTTAGGTAAATCTTAGATGACTCTTCTCAAAGATAATACAGCTACTAATTGTAATGCCTAATCTTAATCAGGGTCAACCTGACACATCCGTGAAGAGGGAACACCAACTGACATATTGCTTCCATGAGACTGGTCAGTGAGCATGTCTACGAAGATACTTTTGTGATTGCTCATTGGTGTAGGAGGGCTCAACCCACTGTAGGCTGTGCCATTCTTAGGTAGTGGCTCTGGGTTTTATAGGAAAGGTAGCTGAATGTGAGTCTGGGAACAAGCCAATAAGCAGCACGGCTTTGTAGTTTCTGATTCAAGATCCTGCCTTGATTTCCAGCATCAGTTTCCCTCAGTGATGGAGTACAGAACTGTAAGATGAAATAAGCTCCTTTTTTCTAAGCTGCTATCACAGCAAGAGAAAAGTACATAGAATTCTAATGATCCTATGAAAGCCAATTTTATCTTTATTTTTCTGATTGGAATGTCTACCATTTGCATTTTTGTTTAACATTATGCCTGATTTGGAATGTTATCTACCTTCTCTATTAATAATTTTCTGATAGTAATTATCACTATTTTAAATTCTCTTTCTCATAGTTGAAACATGTATGCTACATTGAAATATTATCCTCTGACTTTTTGTCATCTCTTATTTGAACATTTCCTGCTTATTTCTTACCTTTTACTACTTGGTTGAAAAGCAGTTATCTTAGGTTGTGCAGCAGAGACGGAGAGTAATAGTGTTTACTTTAGGAAGTTAGCATTCTTTTTTCCTAGGTTTTCTATATAGAAGATGTGGTCAATTTCATTTATGTTAGCTCTATTGATGCTACAGAGACCTTAGTCTTCCATGGTCTATTTCTCTAGTGTTGTCTCATCTTGGGCTCGGTGCTACTTTGAGCACCCAATTTTATCCAACTTTAGTACCTTTCTTTTATGTTTGAATTTTGGAGAATTTTTCTCTCCCTCTTGCTTTCCTTCTTATTCTTCTTAATCTCCTTCAGTTGTGCGTTTCTAGTCATTGTTACTCAACTTTTGCTAAACTCATGCTTAAACTAAAGGTGGCACTTTGATGTTAGGACACCCAGCAGATGTGGCCTCTGCCTCCTGAGTGTGAGGCACTCTCAAGGCTCCAGCTCTCCCTTTTTTTTACTGTAAGGGCCTCTAATGGTCTCATCCGAGAGGCATTGCTACACCTCTCCTACAAAAAGAAGGATTATTTTCTGTTTCTATTCCTGCTGGTTTTTTAACAAGGGCATTTATAAAACAAACTTGCTTTCTTTCCTTCAGAAACTTGTGCTGAATGGAAAAACCCTGAAGGAAAGATCTCTGAGAAGCTTGCAGCTGCCCCTCACCACTCTCTCCTTCTCCCCTGGTCTCACCATGGGGAAAAGCCTTTCCTCTTCCATTGCTTTGTTTTGGGTTTTGGGTTGGTTTTTTTTAACCCTTCGTAAATGAACACTGTATTATATTATTATGTCTACTTTGCATCCCCTTCTCCTCACCCCTGCCCAGTTATGAGTTTCTCAAGGCTCATGTTAACAAAGCTCAGGGGTTCTACAGTAAATCCTACAAAGTGCCTGTAATTTTTATCTCCCAGACACATGATCACATACTCCACATGATCACATGATTTTACCTATCTAGTTAGCACTCCTTCTCCTCCTCCTTCTCCTCCCCCTTTATTTTCTTTTTTGTTTGTTTATTTTTTTGTTTTTTCTAGAGAGGTTTTCTCTGTGTAACAGTCCTGTTATGCTATAGAACTTGCATAGATTAAGCATCAAACTCACAGAGATCCAGAGATCCACCTGCATCTGCCTCCCAAGCACAGGGATTAAAGGCTTGCCCCACCAACACCTGGCTCTAGTACTGTTATTTAGGTAGCTGTTTCTTGCCTTTTGTATGACTTCTGTCCCACCATAGTGATTCAGATTATACTTTAGTAGATAATAAACTTCTCTAGCTAAAAAGTTTCCTGGAAAAATGTGTACTTTGAGCAGGAACATGAATTCTACCTCACTTGTTCACAACACTATTAAAAGATTCCATTAAGGCAGCTGCTAAATAAGCAGTTTATACATGGAAAAGGTGAGGAGCCTGTGCTGATTCCATCGGCATGTGAATTACCTTGGTATTTATGATGCACCTACATTTCTAGATTCATAACCTTGAAAAAACCTTTTGGAAGCCTTACCAAACCTTTTCTAATGTGTTGATAACCAGTTTTCTCAACTACTCACCAACCTGTTTAGCTGCTTCTGGTGACTTCGTGTTCATGTATTCCATTGAGATTTTTTAAATATTGACTTTATTCATCAGAATTTAGAAATTTAATTAAATCAGTATTTTAATTGGGTACAATTGTTTTCAGTATAAAAACAGTGACCCTTTTCTACATTGTTCAGTTATGTAATACCTAGAAAAGTTATTTTACCTCTCCATACTTCTGTTTATTTATCTTTGAGATAGAGGCAATAGTATCAGTCTACAAAGATCAGTTAAATTAATCAGGATACGCAAAACCTTTTAGAACTGTGTTCAGTACACAGCCTACTACAAGAATAAGCTGCTGTTTTTGGATTGAAAAGAAAAATGTAAGTCTTGAGACAAATGTAGCTACCAGTGGCCCCAAATAACTATAGGGCATCACCTAAACAGAACTCTTATAAAATTTGAAGGAGTCTAAGTTTTCTACACCAACACTAGGGTTACATCTATGTGTTTTCAAGAATGATAAGGAACCATGAATTATTAACAAAATCAGCTAAACACTCAGAAATTTTTATCAATTTTTGTCATTTTCCATTATCTGGAAACTACCAATTATGTTTGCAATGACCTAGTTCATCTCTCCAATTTAATGAGTTGACTTTGAACCTACTTCATATGCACGACTTTATCATTTTATATTCATGATGTGTTATTTATCTTCTCCAATCTGTCCTCATCCCTACTGGCAATCTGAATCCCTCAGATGAATTCCATAGACTCTCAAAAGTTAATTCTGAAGAAGGCTGAGGAGGCCATTAGACTTTAAAGGACACTTTTAGCTAGGACCTTTGTCACGATCTGAGTTCACATATCCAGATTCACTTTATACTTTTGGAATAATACGAGAATCCATAAAAGAAACAGGAAAGTGTCAATAGAGAGAAAACTTTGAAAAACCTTTTGAGGATCTACCATGCCTCATGGCAAGGGTCCGAAACAGTCCCAATGTCATAAGGTAAATCTGAGTCTTATGAGAATCATAGAGTGGTGGCTAGCACACTGTGAAATTGGGGCATATTTCTAATAAAAGGTTCATCTACAATAATAGCTACTTACAACAAAGAAATAGCTACGGTAATTTTCCATCGTTTAATTTATTTTTAACAAATGCTGCATTTCTTTATAAGCATCATATCACATTAATTAGTTTAGATACAGTTATAATTATCACAATGATTACGTTTTGTTATATGAAAATCACTTTGGAGAGTAGTATCTTTTCCTTTGTTTTTAGTTATGCAATTACATCATTTCTCCCTTCCCTTTCTTCACTCTAAGCCTTGCCCTTTGCCTCTCCTTTCTCCTTTTCAAAGTAATGCCCTCTTTTTCATTATTGGCTGTCACTTGCTCAGTCTGTATAATGTTACTCAGATGTATGATGTGACTACATCATAGGCATCTCCTTAACAGTGTTCCTTTCTTGAAAATGAATTTCTACAAAAATGGGTGTATTTCTAAAAACCAGAATACTACAATGGATGTGTAGAAATTATAGTAATTTCCTACAGAGTTTGTAATCTTTGACTTGTCTACGATCTGGTGAGATTAGCTCCACTGCTGGAAGAAACTGGAAAAATCTAAGTTTGCTTTCTGTGGTGTTGGGTCTGAATGATCCACACCACACTGAGCAACACTAGATGTTCGAGCTGTCTTGAAGTTATGGACAAAGACGTATGTGAAAGTTCATGGAAATTTTAACCACTGAAAATGATACGTCTTGGGTAGGCCCTGGAGGATCACTACCATTTTCAGTGGAGTAGGGATACAGTAGTATTTATTGTAGAATGACCAATGTGGTTTGAAATATTCTTAAAATGTGAAGTGACTTATATGGAATGGACAAATAGAATTCTGTTGTGAGTAAATCAATGTGAGGAACACAACAAAACAGGTTACATAATATAAAACTAGATCACTTCAATGATCATAGCATCCCTTTTAACAATCTCAATCACAGGATTCAGTGGCTGATCAGATTCTTGGAGTCTGGTGTGATGGAGGACTCCCATTGGCTAGTAAAGAAACTGCCTGGCCCATTTGATTGGCCAACCTTTAGGTGGGCGGAGTAGACAGAACAGGAAAAAGGAAGTGAGGTAGATGGCTCAAAGAATTGCCCTGTCTTGCCTCTCTGAGCAGACTGCCGTGCCTCTCTTCAGAGAGAGAGATGCAATGAAGCCAGCCACCAGGTCAGATGTGCTGAATCTTTCCCGGTAAGACACCATTCGTGGTGTTACAAAGATTATTAGATATGGGTTAGTCAAGATGTGAGTAAGAGGCTGAAAATAATGGGCCAAGCAGTGTTTAAAGGAATACAATTTGTGTGTTGTTATTTCGGGGTATAAGCTAGCTGGTGGCCGGGAGCTGGGCAGGATGAAAAGCAGGCCTGCCCGCAGCTCCACACTACACTGGTGAAACTGATGTCTTGTCGTCAGTGCAAAAGGGTTTCATATGATTTTACCTGCAATATACAAGAACTCAAACCATGCAGAATGAGAGGGAGAGATGAGTCTTGGTTGCAGATTGCCATAGAATAGCAATGACGTCTCAAGGGAAGCAAGAGTGTAGACCATTTACTGTGAAGGGAAATCATGAAGTGTGGCCTGGGAAATGTGGGAATTAACATTCTTAGATCTTGAATGGAGTGCTATAAGCAAATATTTTCCAGGTATTTAACTTACTGGAGTCCTGCAGCTCACAGGAATGATAGACTGAGACATTTTGGTAGATTGCAATTTGTAGTGCCACCTGCGTAAAGATCATGTACAGAGAGGTTTTAAAGCTTCCTGGTGTTTGGACAACTCTATTTTTCTATATTTCCAAGTTGTTTCTTCTTTTTTTCTTGTTTGTTTGTTTTTTTTTAATTTGCCTGTTTGTTTTCTAAAGAGAGAGATAAAGAAACCATGGAGTTGGAAGGGTATGTTGGTGGGGAAGGGGAACTGGTATCAGAATATATTATATGAAAAAAAATATTTTCAATAAAAATGAATTAAGCTTGAAGCTTTGATTACACATGTATATGTTATTATTTAGCAAACCCAGTGGAGCAAGCTGAATCAGTAAAATAATTGTGAAGTAATGAGATAAATTACTTAAGATTGAAATCTGAGGGCTCAGTGTGCTGAGGTTGAGTATTCCAGATTATTTCTAAGAGCACAGCCAAGTTGTTGGATCTCTAGTTGAAGATATTGGATCACATTTTATGGAAAGAAATATTTAACAAGAGCATTATCCCATCAAAACATTTCAGTGTTTCCTTTAGTAATATGGAAAAAAAAAGCTTCAAAAATTTCAAGACATACTGCTTGTCTTATTTATTCATCATTAAGTAAAGCTTTTCTCCACATAAAGGAGGAACATTATTTCCCTGAACAGGACCAGAGTTGGCTCTTTGGTGGGTTAATTAAAGCTGTAGTGAAAAACATACAGAAGCCATGAGTGTATATCTTTCATTTTATGAAGTTTTTCATAACAAATAGCTATTTGTTAAATACATTTAATAAAGTAAGTTATAATTAGCTATGTAAATATTTGGGTTTTAAGTGAATTGACAAGAATCTGTTTTCTAAGTGTGAGATATTTTTGTTCCTGGTCAATTATTTGGTTTGCAGTTTTCATTCTATTTGTATATGTTTACTATACTGATGGAAATAAAGTTTATGGAATCAAATCATTTTTGCTCTTGAAAAAATGATGATTTATTAAATAACACCAATTCTATCCAATAGGCGTAAATGATGCAGTAACTTTAGTCCCATGTTTAGAAAACCAATTGCAAAAACATGAATCTATGGAAGTTTCAAATCATCTCATGAGTATTTATTGAGCTCTCACCATATGCCAGAGACTTTTAACCTATATTTCTGCGAGGCAAATCAATTCAGATTATAATTGCAAATAAGGTTGACAATAAGAAGACATAACACAGGGCCAGAAATTTAGTGACTGTGATCACAAAAATGAATTGGATCTAGACACAGCATCTCCCTGTGGCTTGGAAAAGATGATGCATTAGTTTGCAGTTGTTTCTCAGAAGACTGAGTCTGTGAGCTCTAAGCTAGATACATTTGGAAATAATGATTAGTTACAGTTTGGGCACTTCATTTCATGTCCCTATTGCCTGGCAGATAAAAGTGGTTTTTACAATTTCTGGCTAATCTATGGTGTTGCTGTGCTTCTAGGTGGAAGAGCCTATGGCAGCATCTGTGTCCGACAAGGAATTATAACAGCAATTAGGGACCCTAGCAAGAATGTGAATTTCTTAGTATGACAAGCACACACTGTTACAGATGTGTATCAAGGCTGATTTGAAACTGTGAATTTCATCTAATGGCATTTAAAAGGTAGAGGACAGTGAGCATCTGTGGTTGAAAACTGATGCATCTTCTGCATTCAACTTCTCATTAGAAGTGACTCCTATTAGTGAACCAGTACACTCCACTAATTAAACTGAGTAATTCCCTACATCCTATTTTAAAGCTTATGTGACATATTGGTGCTCTTATTTTTCCCTTGTTTTACTCCATAAATAAAATGTAGGAATATTTTGTTAGTGTATACCAGAAAGTCCATGCCCTTAAGGGGAAGTCAGAGATGAGTTCGTTTGACTTTTCAAGACCTACCTTTATTTTATGTCATCTTTGATGAGACATTTAAACTTTGGAGCCTTCCTTTCTCCGGTTTTTACAAAGGATAACTGGTAAACCTGAGGACAAAGAGACTTATGCTTAGAAAATACATAACATCTGTCTGTGAGTTATTTTCTTCTTCCATGTTAGGCACCCAGTATCTGTAATTCACCAACTAATTCATCTAATATTTTATTGAGCACATACATTATTCTAATCACTTATTAAGCACTGGGATGCAGCAGTGAGATGAAATAAACCCTGTTTTATGGAGTTCATATTCTTATCCATGAGATATGATTATAGTCTGGTTCAGATTGTGCCACTAAAATTATAAATATGTATAATTATAAAATTATACATCTCTAAGCTAAAAAAATCTTACTTCTAAATTTATCTTTCTTTTATATCTCTATTTCCTTCCTTTAACACTTTCTGTTTTATCTTCCAATTATAATACTTTTTTATATGTCAGCCACTATATTCAGCATAGAAGGGAGCTAAAGAGTAGGGAAAGAAAAGTTTATAAAAAAATGAATTTTTATCCACAAGATTCTGAATGTCTAAAGTGAGTCAGGAAAAATTAAAGCCTGAGCATGTATCCCATTACTAAATAAGAAATAAAACCTATATTTATGAATATATAATCATATGTTAAAAGAAATAAAATACATGATTA
This sequence comes from Arvicola amphibius, assembly GCF_903992535.2. Lineage (NCBI taxonomy): Eukaryota > Metazoa > Chordata > Mammalia > Rodentia > Cricetidae > Arvicola > Arvicola amphibius. Next base: position 31,505,030 of record NC_052047.1, on the reverse strand, counting down.
CAAATATATAATCATATGTTTGATGATAAATGGTAATGCAATAAAATTTCAGAGGAAAGAAAAATAAGGCAATAGTAATTGTCAAAGAAAACTTCAAAAACTATGTAAGCGTGAGCCCATTTGAAAGCATAGGTATATTCTAGATACATGGAGAGAAAGAATCTCCTAAAGCTAACTTTGATACTCTTAGCCTTTTGTGTTCAGCTCCTTAATTAGAAAAAAAAAATCAGTATTACACTTGTTTTTCCAGATTTCAAAATAATAAAATACCTTGTCAAATCAGCATGACACAACCTGCAAACAAAGAGTTCCCATGGGCTCCACCAATAAGTTCATGGTTCCAAGACATCACTTCATGCTTTTCAACATATCCAGCCATAAATGGGATGCTCGTACCACAGTTTGATTTATTAACAGACAGGATGCATAAAGTATTTCAAGATCTCCTGTGGTTGGGCAAGGTATGTGTCTTTGGTCTGCAGCAATCCTAAGCAGCAGGTAAGATATGCTTGCACAGCTTAAGGGAATTTGCTAAGCGCCTTGGACCTTCGTTATTTGATGAGTACTCTTTTCTGGCTGCGCAGGGAAAGTGAATGCAGTTTTTATTTCTTCTTTGGTTCTAGGTCTTTCAATACCACCACAGCAGCACACACCACTTGCAACATATTCTTCTTTTATCCCTTATACACAGTAGCAAAGCTTTCCAATGTGTCCTGAGAGAGGAGGCAAAACCTCCCTCACCACCACTTATGCCTCGCTTAGGCCCTTTCACTTGCTGAGTGTGTGCACACATTAGCTCTCAAGTGTTGGGCTCAGGCTTTGGTTCACTTCAGAGATAATTCTTAAATATTCAGGGGACAAAGTGCTTATGTCTTCTGGTCTTGGTAATTGCTACATAGTATGATTAGGTATTTATCAGGCCAGTGAATCAATGTGTCCATTCCTGTGCCCATCTACATGCTGCAAAGCCATCTGCTTGATTGTGAATCTGGGCATGCAACAATAGGTATTTCATCCAAGAATGTGCTTTTCCATTCATCTTCATCATGAAGGCACATAACTGAATTTCTGCCCAGATTTCTGGCATGTGACTTCTTTTTTCCTATTAGTTTGTGACATTGGAGACAGATTTTTGACTGTTTTCATATAGTCATGATATTTTAATGAGGCTCCTGAGAATCATTTTTCAGCTCTCCTTCCTGCTGTCTTCAAGTTTCATTGTTGAAGCCTTGACTGACTTACATGATTTTAAATGCCTAGTACACAATGAAAATGCCAAACCCTCCCCCATCAGCAATGTTGGAGGGGTGACACACCACAACAATTTCACCCTCCACAGCTGGAGGTGTTTCCTCAATCTTTTAGGGACTTAGGCCAGATAAGGACTCCCAGATTCAACACAAAAAAGAATTTCAGGCATATCCAGTTTGAAACACAGCTGGGGGTTTTATTGAAGATAATTTTATACAGTTTTTAGACATAAGGGTTAGGAGAAAGAGTGGTAATTAGGGGGTATGGGGGTAAGGCATTCTCATATGTGGATGCATCTTCCCAAGGGTCAGTAGAGAAAATAATACAATCAAAGTGTGCTTCCCAGGCTGCTTAAGGAAGCGTCACAATGAAATTTTATATCTATATGAAAAACATTGGTGTCTTTCAAGTAACCCCTCAAAAAGTTTGCTGACAAACTTTCCTACCAACTTTTCTTTCTTTTGATAAGTGAGATTTTAAGGTGTCTCCAAGGTGATGTGGATGGGACAGTGGTCTGATAAGGTAAAATCAGACGCAAGTTGGCTGAAGATGGAGATGGGTAGACGGGTGCATGCTACTTCTCTGTAAAGGGGATTTTTGGTTGGGTTTCTAGAACATTGCAGGTTTATAGTTAGAAATTTTTTTCAAAGGTCTTAAACAGTCCTCAATTATGATTGAACTATTATTTTTCTGCTGGCAAGAGAATTCAACCAGACTTAGCAGAGAGGGACTCTTCTCCCCTTTCATATCTCTCAATTCTCCATTTTTTATCTGCCTCAACCTTATGCAAAATCTCTTATGATAAGGATACATCAAAACTATCAAATAAAAATTCCAGAGCCAGGTGTTGGATCAGAGAAAGGTGTACTGGAGATTCCCCAAAATAATACAGGTTATTAACATTGTTCTTGGTTGCCCACCAGAACTCCATGACAATACCATGTTGCTGAAGACACCACACACGCTGATCATAGGACATGGAGAAAACAAGTCAGCACTGACCAGGATACTTTCCTGTTGCTGTCTCTCTTTCATGGTGCTGTAAGATGCCGTTCAGGCTTCTGGTAGACGCAGGGCATCAACAGTCTTATGCTGCTGTGAAGTGCAATAATGATTTGGGTAAGAAGAAATGCCTGTGGATACAGTAATATAAATGGTATGTGGTAAGCAACTGATTTTTGACTCTATTTAAGGCACACACTATGGGAGGAAACACAGACCTGGTACTGAATATCTGACCAAGAACCCCAGGTTTGGGGGCTTATAGGCTCCCCGTGTAAACCTTCTACCATTATTTCATTAAATGGACATAATATCCACTATCCTCTAAATTCAGGCCTCTCTACCTACAGATTAGTGCAGCACTCAGACCACATCAGAAAACTTTCTTTGTGTAGCGGATAGTGGTTAATGCAGAAGCTCACAACTGATCGACTCACAGAGATCGTCAGTGAGTGAACAGCCACAGGTGGAACACATATATCACACGCCTCCCCAGTACTCCAAAAAGAGAATGGAAAGCTTATAAAAGTCAGAGGTCAGGGAGGACGAGAGCAAAGCAGTGTTTGCTGGGCATGACAGGGGGCTGACTCATGAACTCACAATGGCTGTGGTTCTACACAGGACCTGTACAAGATCACATCAGTAAACATTCTAGCATGAGCCGGGCGGTGGTGGCGCACGCCTTTAATCCCAGCACTCGGGAGGCAGAGGCAGGCGGATCTCTGTGAGTTCGAGGCAAGCCTGGTCTACAAGAGCTAGTTCCAGGACAGGCTCTAAAAAAAAGCTGCAGAGAAACCCTGTCTCGAAAAACCAAAAAAAAGTAAAAAGAAAAAAAAACATTCTAGCATGTAGTGGGAAGGGATTCCTGAGAGTCTGTCCACTCCTGAGAAGTTATGGACAGCTGAAGGGGCTTCTGGGAAAGGTGAATCAGTTTTCTTTAAGAGTATGGCTCCTGACTGGGGACCATGTTCCAATGGGTAGTCCCACACCCAAGAGTATATGAACTGCTCAAGTTGAAGTGGATGGGTTCTTACAATAAATAATTAGTAGGTAGATAGATAAACATGCAATGTTGGGGAAAGCAGCAAGATACACTCAATCTGAGAAGAGCTAAAGGGAAAAACGGATTGAATATGATCAAAATATCGTGTGACGTTCTCAAAGAATTATCACAATGTGAAAGTAAACAAAAACAGAGCACCAAACCTAACAACAAGTTTTCTAGGTATACTTTTGTGACAGCCATGAAGCTACCCTGCTTGGGCCTCCCTTTAGTTTTATGATTAGTATCTCTGCTATCTTCTAATATGCTCTCTCTGTCTTTTAGCAGTTTTTACTTAATCTTTGCAAATAAGGGTGAATCCAAGATTAAAAATCGTGTTCTCTACTATCCTTTTCCTCTGCGTGATGGTAAGGAGCCACAATTCAATTATCTCAATCTTTTAATTTTGACAATATCTGAATTTTAGTATCTCAATCCTTCATAGTCTTCAGAAACATGACACACAAATTAATAACTGCAAATGGAAACTTATACCAATAATTAAAATGCCCAAGATGAAATCTTCTTATATTTCTGACTGATATTTTCATGTGAATTCTTTAACTTTTGGACCATTTGTCCTGTTTGACATCACAAATATAAATAACCCCTCATATTTTTTGTTAAACTGTGAATTCTAACCTTAGTATTTTCCAGATATTTTTAATTATATTTTGTCATATTGTCTTAAAAATTAAAGTATTTAAGTATTTTTAAAAAGGAATTACTCTAAGTAAACAATATTGTGATAAAGTTAGCTAAAATAAGTGAATTAATAATCACTGTAGAGATTCAGAGATTTATTTAACTTATGTTTGAATAATGAATGATAAAAGTTATTTTCATTTTTAGTGTTAAAATTTAGAAAATATTTCTGTTAAAGAATGAGCTACTTTGTCAAAAATCATGTCTACATAAGTGTGTGGATTAATATCCGGATCTTCTATTTGATTCCATTGGTTCACCTGACTGTTTTCATTACTATAGCTCTGTAGTAGAGTTTGAAGTCAATGATGATGATGCCTTGGGAAGTTCCTTTATTATACAGGATCGTTTTTGCTGTCTTGGGTTTTTTTGTTTTTCAATATGAAGTTGAGTATTGTTCTTCTGAGGTCTGTGAAGAATTGTGTTGGGATTTTGATAGGTATTTTATTGAATCTGTAGATTGGTTTTGGTAAGATTGACATTTTTATTATGCTGATCCTACCTATCTAAGAACATGAGAGATCTTTCCATTTTCTGATATCCTCTTCAATTTCTTTCTTCAAAAACTTAAAAGTTTTCTTCGTACAGTTCTTTCACTACTTTGGTTAATGTTACCTCAAGATACTTTGTTGTTTGTGGCTATTGTGATGGTTGACCCTCTCTGATTTCTTTCTCAGCCCTTCTATCATTTGTGCATAGGAAAATTACTATTTTTTTCTTAGTTGATCTTGTATCCTGCCACATTAATGAAGGTGTTTATCAGCTGTAGCAGTTCCTTCATAGAAATTTTTTGGGTTACTTATATACACTATCATATCATCTGCAAAATAGCAAAACTTTGACTTCTTCCCTTCCAATTTGTATACCCTTGGTCTCCAATCCACACACCTATATAATTCCATTAAAATGGGCCAAGCTTCCGGAGACTAGCCCAAGAGAGGGAGGAACGATAAAATGAGCAAAGTGGTAAAGACCATGATAGAGATACCCACAGAAACAGTTGACCTGAACTAATGGGAACTTACTGAATGTAGATGATAGCGGGGGAACCTTGCATAGGACTAAACTAGGCCCTCTGAATGTGGGTGACCAGGATTCATCCCAAGTACTTGAACTGTCTTTTGAACTGACTTTTTGAAGCAATTTTTTTGAAGGGATACCTTGTTCAGCCTAAAATATATGGGAAAAGGCCTTTGTCGTGCCTCAAAGTTATGTGTCATACTTCATTGACTCCCCCATGGGAAGCCTTACACTCCCTGAGGAGTTGATGGGAGTGGGGTGAGGGGCAGGTGGAAGAAGCAGGAGAAGGGGAGGGAATGGGAACTGGGGTAGGTATGAACAATGAGAGAGCAAAGTTTAAATAAATAAATAACACAAATGATATAGGAAAAAAGAATCAGCTAAAATATTTTCATCATTTTTTTTTCTTTTTTGTATACTGAAAAGAAAATAGTGGTCAATTGCTACAGTCCATTGTGGCCTAGGAAGGACTTTATTTCTTTTTTTTTTTCTTTTCTTTTCTTCTTTCTTTTTCTTTTTTTTGTGTTGATTTGTGTTTTTTTACTAAAACATTCTAACAAGACGTCATGAAACAGTTACAATAATCAGATGTTTCTCTACTTATTTTAAATAAAAATATCTTTATCTATATTCCTTTAAGTTGTCCTCCAACCTCCAAGTTCTGTGTCATACCTGCACATACCTGTACTCAAATAAATATAATAGAAAAAGAAGTAAGAGAGGAGGAGTGGATCTAGGGGAGCAGAGGGAGCACAGACTAGGAGGACTAGAGGGAGGACACACTTAATCTAGATGTACTGAAAACAAAAATAAATGGATAATTAAATTAAAATTTTGAAAAAGGAATACAGCGTCAGGACTGGAGAGATTGCTCAGTCATAAGAAAAGTACTAGGAGAGGACCTGAGTTTCTTTCCAAGTGCCTACATAAGGTGGATCAAAACTTCATTTTCGTTTACATTTAAATTCCCAGCTTCCTATTCCATGTACATGAATGTATTGGTTTTTTAATCTTAACTTTCTTTTTGGAACTATGTTTATATGTGTTTTGCTGTGGGATAATGCTTTTGTACACTGTAAAGATGTGTCACTCGTATTGGTTTAATAAAACTGCTCATTGGCCAGTAGTCAGGCAAAAAGTATATGCAAGGCAACCAGACTAGGAGAATTCTGGGAAGAGGAAGGGCAGAGACACGGTCACCAGCCAGGTATAGAGGAAGCAAGATAAGAATGTCTTACTGAGAAAAGGTACTAAGCCATGTGGCTATACACAAATAAGGATTATGGGTTAGTTTAAGTTGTAAAAACTAGTTAGCAATAAGCCTGAGCAACAGGTCAAACGGTTTATAATTTATATGAGCCTCCATATGTTTATTTGGGACTGGACTTCTGCAGGACCAGGCAAGACAAAAGCCTCCATCTACTGTGTATATCTGAGTGTGGATTTGTACATGTGAGTGTTCTGCCTGTAGGGGTCAGAAGAGATATTGGATCATGTGAAACTGGAGTTACGGGCAGTTTTGTGTCACCTAGTGTGAATGCTGGAAAACAAACTCAAGTCCTTCTTAGTACCTTTCTTTGCAAGAAATCTCTCCATCTCGTCAGTCCTGTCACTGTATTCTCTTTTCTAAATTTTATTTTTAATTTAATATTTTCCCAATACATCCAGATTGAGTCTCCCCTCACTCCAATCCTCCAAGTTCTTGATCCCTCATCTCCTCCAAATTCAACCCTCCTTTGTTTCCCTCCAGAAAGGAGCAGGGCTCACAGAGATTTCAGCCAAATACAGCATAACCAGCGGCAATAAAACTAGGCACAAACCCTCATATTAAGACCAGACAAGGCAACCCAGTAGGAGGAAAAGAGTCCCTAAAGCAGGCAACACCCCCATTCCCACTGTTAGTAGTCCCACAAAAACTCCAAGCTAATGCAGAGGACCTAACACAGACCCATGAAGTTTCTGTGGTTTCTGCTTTAGTCTTTAAAGCATCTATGAGTCCAGCTGAGTTAATTCTGTGATTTGTGATCTCTTGGTGTCCTTGACCCCTCTGGCTTCTTACTGTGAATGATCATATGAGTTGGATTGTTGTAGGGAGAGAGGCCCATTATTTGTCCCAGCCTCCTGGCTAGCTTACACCCGAAATAAGCACACAGAAACTGTATTAATTAAAACACTGCTTGGCCATTAGCTCTAACTTCTTATTGGCTAACTCTTACATATTAGTTTAACCCATTTCCATTAATCTGTGTATCGCCACATGCCTGTGGCTTACTGGCAAGATTCTAACCAGCGTCTGACTGAGGCAGAGGATCCATGGCTTCTCTCTCCTTGCCTTTTTTCTCAGCATTCAGTTCTGTCTTCTCCACCTACCTAAGTTCTGCCCTATCATCCCACAGCAGTTTCTTTATTCATTAACAAATGAAAGCTACACATGAACAGAAGAACCTTCTACACCATTGGGTTATGTTTGTTGTCTTTGTCAAAGACATCAAAATAGGTTCTGTTTAACCACACAGTAAATCATTTGCAGAGTATGTATTTTGTGTTGCTAAGTTGAGGAAAAGTCAACTGCAAACATTGAAAATACTTTATTTTCCTGTTTTCAGAGATAACATATTCAGAAAAAGAAACTCACTGAACAAATATTATTTAAGTTGATATTATTTTCTTTCAAAAGTTAAGGTATACTGCATACAAAATTATAAGTTAACAGTAAAACATGTAAAAAGCTCAGTTATGCTTTGGAATTTCATTAATCATTTTATAAAGTTTTTTTTCTTTCTATTTCTCTCCTCTCTGGATTCATTCCCTTTCTATTACTCATTAGAAAAGAACAGGGGGAAGGTAGAAGGGGAAAGGAAGGAAGGAAAGGGAATGGGGGGAAATGTCTAGCTCAAATTAAAACAATAAATAAAATTACATTTAAAAAGAAAGGAACAGTCGGGGCTGAAGAGATGGCTCGGTGGTTAAGAGCATTGCCTGCTCTTCCAAAGGTTCTGAGTTCAATTCCCAGCAACCACATGGTGGCTCACAACCACCTGTAATGAGGTCTGGTGCCCTCTTCTGGCCTGCAGACATACACCCAGACAGAATAGTGTATATATAATAACTAAATAAATAAATATTTTTTTAAAAAAGAAAAGAACAGGTTTTTAGGAGATAATAACCAAACATGACAAAATAAAAAAATAGTATAATAAAACCAAAACCATCACAATGAGGCTGGACAAGGCAACCCAACAGAAGGAAAAAAGCTCAAGAGAAGGCTCAAGAATCAGATTCTTTGTGTATTGATACACTCAGTTTCTTTATTAACCGATGTTATTTACAGCATACAGAGGGGAATCCTACATCATCTCCCCTTCTCAGTTTAAATAAAAAGGAAGGTTTTAAATTTAACGTAGTAAAATTACATATAATTAAACAGTTATCAAACAATAATTACAATTACAATATTTATAGTTACTTTATCTTTTATCATAGCTAAAGAAAACCATAACTATAAGTTCTTCAACTCCATCAAAGACTCCAGAAGAATATATTACCTAAGTAAACAGGAAGTGCATTGTAAGCAACTTCCAAAACTCTAGATTTGACAGAGACATCTTGCTACCTGGACAGTCACTCAAATTTCTTCTGTATTATTTGGGGCAGCCATATTCAGATTACTGGCCCATAGTATCCGGCAGACTTTTCCATGAAGCAAGAAATTTCAAAGACAGTTCTACCTATCTTGGCAGTTTTTAGTCACTTTCTTCTGTGTCATACAGAATGTGTGGCAGTCTCTTTCATGAAGCAGGAACCCTGAAGGACCATCTCACCTTTAGGCAAGTTCTGCAGTCATTTCTCTGTGGGTCCTGCTTGTCCGGTTCATAGGTATTCCTTGCTTTCTCATTTATCAGGTTCAGTGGATCTAACTTTATGTTGAGGTCTTGGATCCACTTGGACTTGAGTTTAGTGCAGGGTGATAAGAATGGATCTACTTGTATTTTTCTACATGCAGACATCTAGTTTAACCAGCACCTTTATTGAAGATGCTGTTTTTATTCCAGTGTGTTTTCTGGCTTCTTTATCAAAATTCAGGTATCCTTAGGTATGTTTATTTATGTCTGGGTCCTCAATTCCTATCCATTGACCAATGTGTCTGGTTTTAATGCCAAAATGACTGGTTTTTATTATTATACCACTCTTGTGCAACTTGAAATCTATAATAGTGAAACCTCCAGAAGTTCCTTTTGTTTTCTTTATTCTTCTTTCATATAATAAATCCTGACCACAGTCTCTCATCCCTTACCTCCTCCAATTTTCCAGTCCCCTTTTCTCCAGATCCACTGCTTATTCTTTTCCCTTCAGAAAACAGAAAGCCTCTCAGTGATATCAACATAATTCTGCACAACAAGATTCAGTAAGTCCAGGCATCAACCTTAATATCAAGGTTGGACAAGGCAATCCAATGGGATGAAAAGGACAGTTCTTTTATTGTTCCAGATTATTTTAGCAAGTCTGTGGTTTTGTTTTTCCATATGAAGTTGAGAATTTTCCTTTCAAGGCCTGTGAAGAACATGTTGGAATTTTGATGGGGATTACATTTAATCTGTAGATTGGTTTATTTTGGTTCTTTTTTTTTTTCTTTTCTTTTTTTTTTTTTTTTTTTTTGGTAAGATGACTAGTTTTACTATGTTATTCTTACCAGTTTGTGAGAATGGAAGGTCATTCCTTTTCTGATATCATCTTCAATTTCTTTCCTCAAAGTCATGAGGCTTTTATCATAAAGTCTTTCACTTGATTAGTTAGAACTATCCCAAGATATTTTATTTTTTTGAGGCCATTGTGAGATGCATTCTTTCCATGATTTTTTCTCAGACCCTTTGTCATTTGTATGTATGTGGACTACTAATTTTGGTAAGCTGATCTTGAGTCCAGCTACTTTGTTGAAGATATTCATCAGATGTAGGAGTTCCCTGGTAGAATTTTTAGGGTCACTCACATATATTATCATATTCTCTACAAATAAGGATATTTTCATTTCTTCCTTTCCATTTTACATCCTTTGACATCCTCCAGTTGTCTTATATCCTTAGCTAAGGCTTCACATTCTATATTGAATAGGTATGGAAAGAGTAGACAACCTTGTGTTGTTCCTGATTTTAGTGGAATTGTTTTGAGTTCTCTCTGTTTAATTTGATATTGGCTATGGGCTTGCTGTAAACTGCCTTATTATATTAAAGAAGGTCCTTGTATCCCTAATCTCTCAAGGACTTTTATGAAGGGCATTAGATTTTGGCAAAGACCTTTTCTGCATCTAAGGATATGATCATGTGGGTTTTCCCTTTTAGTTTTTCTATAAGGTAGATTAAATTTTTTGATTTTTCATGTATTAACCATAACTGCATCTGTGGGATGAAGCTTACTTGATCATAGTGGATGATCTTTTTGATGCACTCTTCAATTTGGTTTGCCAGTGTTTTGTTGAGTTTGTTTTTTTTGTTTTTTTGGCATCTATGTTCATAAGGAAAATTTGTCTATAGTTCCCTTTCTTTGTTGAGTTTTACTATGGGTTATATGTCTATTCAAATTGTTTGTCTGATCTTGATTTAACTTTAGTAAGCAGTACCTATCCACAAAGTTACCCATTCTTTTAGGTTTCCCAATTTGGAATGACACAGGTTTTTAAAATATGTCTTTCATTCTCTAGATTTCTTCAGTGTCTGTTGTCATGTCCCCTTTTTTGTTTTTGATTTTGTTAATTTGGATAGTCTTTCTCTCCCTTTTAGTTAGTTTGGACAAGGGTTTTCTATCTTGCTGATTTTCTACAGGAAACAATTCTTTGTTCCATTGATTACTTATATTGTTCTCTTTGTTCCTATTTTATTGATTTCAGTCCTCAGTTTGCTTATCTTTTGCCATCTATGTCTCTTGGTTGTGACTGAAATTTCAGGTGTACTATTAAGCTATTAGTATGAGTTTTCTCAATTTTCTTATGTAGATGCTTAATGCTGTGAACTTTCCTTTTAGCAATGTTTTCATTGTGTTCCATCAGTTTGGGTTGCCTTGTACTCATTTCTGTTCAATTCTATAAAGTCTTTAACTTCTTTCTATTTCTGTTTTGACCCAACTTTCATTCAGTAGAGATTTGTTCAGTTTCTGGGAGTTTATATGCTTTAGGTTGCTTCTGTTGTTGTTGCTATGTAGATTTAATGCATATTAATCTGATAGGATAAGGAAGTTATTTATTTCAACTGTCTTATAGCAGTGGAGTTTTGCTTTATGTCCTAGTATGTGGTCAGTTTTGTAGAAAGTTCCATGATATGAGTTTAGGTGAAAGGTTCTGTAAATATCTGTTAGATTCAATTGGTTTATAACATCTGTTAGTCCAGAATTTCTGTGTTATTTTCTGTTGGGGTGCTAGGGGAGCTGCTAAAAGACACACTATTACCACGTTATTTGCATATTGATCTTCATACACTGACAGTGGGAGATTTCAGTACCCCTCTCTTACCAAAGGACAGGTCATCCCATGCTGTTGGAGCTCCTTCTGCTCCTTCAGCCAATAGCCTAAATAAAAGAGACCACATGCAAGTGGGCTGGTATCATACAAACTTGGGTAGCTATGTGCTTGTATTATAGATTTTAGAATTGAAATATCATTTAGGTGAATTTTTCCTTTGATGAATATGTAGTGTCCTTAGCTGTCTCATTGATTAGTTTGGTTTGAAGCCTATTTGGTATATATTAAAATAATTACACCAGCTTTCTCCTATGTCCACATTGTTGAAATATTTTTCCATCTCTTTACTCTGAGGTAATGTCTATACTTGATGTTTAGGTGTGCTTGAATAATGCATAGAAGGATGGATCCTTTTTCACATCCATTCTATTACTCTGTGACTTTTTATTGGGGAATTAAGATGATTAATATTAAGAGATATGAGACCAATGATTACTGATTCTAGTTGCTGTTGTTGGTTATGGTATTGGTGGTGGTGTGTATGTGTTTGCGTGTGTGTATGTGTGTGTGTATGTATTCCTTCTTTTGATATTGATAGTATGAGATTATTCACTGTGTTTTCTGTATGTAGTTAACCTTCTTAGGCTGCAATTTTCGTTCTAGCACCTTCTGCAGGGCTGGATTTGTAAACAGATATCATTTAAATTTGGCTTTATCACAGAATATTTCATTTTCTCCATCTATGGTGATTAAAAGTTTTGTTGGGTATAGTAGTCTGGAAAGGTTTTGGTGGTCTCTTAGAGTCTGCAGTACATCTGCCCAGGCCCTTCTTTCTATCATAGAGTCTCCATTGAGAAGTCATGTGTAATTCTAGTAGGTCTGCCTTTGTATGCTATTTTGTCTTTTTCCTTTGCAGCTTTTAATATTCTTTTATTTTTTTTACATTTAATATTTTGATTATTATGTGTTGAGGGAACATGTTTTTCTGTTCTGTTCTATTTGGTGTATGTACCATATGCTTCTTGTACCTTTATAGGCATCTCCTTCCTTAGGTTAGGGACATTTCCTTCAATGAGTTTGTTGAAAACATTTTCTGTGTCTTTTAGCTGGGTTTCCTCTCCTTCCTCTATTCCAATTATTCTTAGAATTGATCTTTTCATAGTGTCCCATATTTCTTGAATGTTTTATGTCAGGATGCTCTTGGATTTAACATTTTCTTTGGCTGATGTGCACATTTTTTCTATCATATCTTTAATGCATAACATTTTCTCTTCTGTCTCTTGTATTCTCTTCATGAATTTACCTCTCTAGTTCCTTTTCAAATTCCTAAACTTATTGCTACAATTTATATTTTCTTTAGTGATTATATTTCCATGTTCATGTCTTGACCAGTTTTATTCATTTCATTGCACTGCTTGTATTTTCCTGGATTTCATTAAGGGATTTATTCATTTCCTTTTTAAGGACCCCTATCATCTTCATGAAGGTGGTTTTAAGGTCTTTTCTTATGCTTCAGCTGTGCTGCAATATTCAAGGTTTGCTGTGATAGGATAGCTGGGCTCTAGTGGAGATGTCACCCTGGCTGTGGTTGATTGTGTTTTTGAGCTGGTATCTGTATTGGGTTCATTACAGGCCTAGGTGCTGATTTCTGGATTTGTCTTCACTGGGTGGGTGTTTTGTTCATTGGTTTCTGTTTCATCTCTGGATATTTGGAGAGCATAATGTTGCTATGTTGCCTGTTTCCCTGGCCGGGATACTGGAATCAGGTGGTGGATGGAAGGTTAGAGGAAAAGATCTTTGTAATCTGTTGGGGGATGGGGTCAGAACTAAAGGGTATACTGCAGATCTTCTGTTACAGAGCTGGGGATAAGATTGGGTATCAAATCTGCGGGAGAAGAGATGCAAGTCTATTGTCAGCCTACTGGTAGCCCTGACTCGAGTGACCCTGGGGCTAGCAGGGGGTATCTGTTGGATTTGGGGGCTGGGACAAAGCAACAAAGCAACTGAGTGGGGGAAGGGAGGATAGAGGAGAAGATCTGTGGAGTCCACAGGAGATGAGGGTTGGGGTGGGGGGGAGTCTGTCACGGGAGCTCTGGTGCATACTGCGGATGAGCTGTGGTTTTACATTGGGGGGAACAGAGGAACCAAGGGAGAATAGAGGATCTGCAGGTAGACTACTTGGGTTTCTAGCTTGCATGGAATGTGGCTTAGCAAGATGTGACCGCTGGGCTTGGGGCCTGGGGGCAAAAGACAAGTTGGGGTAAGGTGGTTAGAAGGGGAAGACCTGTGGAATTTAGTCCACAGGAGTGGGGAGCCTGGAGATGGGCAGGGAAGGCTGCTGCAGGTGTTTTGCTCCAGAGCTGGGTATGAGACTGTTTGGATTTGGAGGAGAGGAGGAGTGATGAAGGCTTTCAGTTGGTTTATCTGTTTTCCTGGCCTTGCCCAGCCGGTGTGTTCCAAGTGAATGTCCCTTGCTGTTGGAGATGGGGATACTGGGATGAGTTGGGGAACAAGAATGATGGAGAAGATCTTTTGGTCCATTGGGGATGAGATCAGAGAGGAAAACACAACCTATGGTGTCTGCCTGACTCTGCTTTCTTTCTCCCAGCATTCTGTTCTGTCTACTCCACCCACCTATCTTCTGACCTATCAGGCCAAGCAGTTTCTTTATTAATTAACCAATGAAAATAACACATAGAAAGAAGACCCACCTACATCAGTGACCAGAGCAGATTTTCTGCTACAGAGCTTGGGATAAGACTGGGGGATTTGAATCTGGAGAATAAGAAGGAGCTAAAATCACTTCTGAAAATACCATGTGAGTTTTAACTGTTAAGTTTTGTTGAGGATTTTATAATAAAATGATATTGCCAGTGTTGAAGCACTCCATGGCTAGTGATATAAGCACTATTTATAGGCTTCACAGGAGAAAAGTTTTGTATTTTCCTGGGCATAGTTTTTCTGTTCTGAACATGCGGTATCTGGAAGTTAATTCCTAGCCCAAGACATTCATCTTAATTATTTGAATTGGCTCCCTGCAGATAGCTCTTAATATGGAATATTATTCACTTACAAGATAGTTGCCACAGACATCTGCCAGTGTTCAACCTGGCAGCGAAGCTGTGTGAAGACCATTTCAAATTGTCCCCAGACATTTGAAAATGCTGTACTTATCTGGTCTCCAAAGTCAGCTGACATGTCACTGCTAAATCTTCTGGGACTGAAGTAGTAAATCAGATCAACTGTTATATTAGGTGAGTTAGTAAAAGGATCACATCCACTGGCTTTCCTTTCAATGATGCATTAAATGTTCAATGATTGATTGGTCCTCCATTGTTACTGTTATACTGATGATCCCTGATGCTTTTCTTTGTGCAAACAGAATATAATAAGCAAGTTCTTAGGATGCTTGTGAATTACTGTGTTTGCATATTAACATTAAAGATAATCATTTTTAAATTATTAAAGAAGGCTTTTGAATTTAAAAATAGTTGAATTATGCACATGACATTAGTATTGAGGTCATCCATGCAAAATACATACATAGAGCCTCTGCATTGCAGGTCTTTGTATGAGTAAGCCCCTCGGGTCTGAATGGGAGTGCTGGTTTCCACTAAGAAGCCATTTGCCAAGAATGAGTCTGAGCAGTATTTCTTCATAATTGACATCTTTTGACTCCCAACTCCTACCCAGTGTTGTACTGCAGAGTCACTTTTTGCTCAAGGAAAGCAACAGTTTTCCACTGTGCCTCACCCTACGATGTAATGTAACTGACAGTACCTATGGAGCTACACTGTGTCACACTCTAGGAAACATTAGTCATGAGGAATAAACTGGGAATTGCTTCTCATAATGAGTTTGTTATTAAGCACAGTAGGGAAGATATATGGACTGGATCAGCTGTGGTTTCTTCACCTGTATACCAGAAGAATACCCATGTTTGCTTAATAATGTTTATTTGTTTATTTTATTTTTTTCTTTTCAAGTTACAGATGCTTCAGATTTGTTGCACAAGAAAATAAATTTCATCACGACATTTCATACTTGTGTATTAGACTTTGCTCCTGTTCATGACCTCTCCCCCACCACTCTTCTTTGCAGAGAAAGTTTTGTTTAAGAAATAGGTCTTATCATGAAGCCAATTCTGTATTCAAACTTGTGATCCTTCTAGAATAGCCACTAGAGTACAGGAATTGCAGAGCAAAAATTGCACACAATAAATTATCTGAAATTTTAAAAAGCTACAATAACTGTCACAGGAAAAATATCTTGCTACTTTTGGAATGAAAAGGACTTATTTAAATGAAGCTACAGAGCTCCAGTGGGCATGAAGGAACAAGCGCTTTCAACTTCCCCAAGGCTTGTATCCCATTTCCAACTCCACCAGCAGATCTGAACAGGAAATAAGTTCGGTGTGGTTCCATTCCTAATAGCAAAGTAAATAAGGCTGGGAATAGTGTTCTGAAACCACGAGTTTAAGAGCTACCATCTTGTGTATGTTAACATATAAAAATAGGAGACTCATTATTCAGTGGTCAGCAAACAAGCGGATTTACAGGTCAGGTTCTCATGTATATTTCCAATGCCCTTATCTATCAGCACCAGGAACTTCCTCTGAGAGTCAATAAATTGGTACTTATTTCTTCAACACTCTTAAGTAAAATGTCTTCACTGAACCACTTCATAAGATGTGCTCTTCTGGCTAAAGATGTAATATGCCAAGCACAGTCTCATAATGTATTTGCATATATTGTTTTCAATAGGAAAATAAGCTGTGCAGCTTCAGAAACTTGAGGCCGCAAAGGTTTCAGGTAGATTATCAGCTGATTAAACCAGCTGCTAGGGAGTTGTAAAGAGATATTATTAGAGAGAAAAATTCATAGAGGAGAACCGTGGTCTTAAAGAATAAGTATGTTCTTAAAATACAACGTTGGGATAAGAAAAATCTTCCAGAAAGAGAAAGTACATATTAAATATGTGCTTTATGAATGCTTACACCAGTCACCTGGCCTGCATATAGCTCCACCTTGCTTCAGTCTTGTAAAGTGGAAATTTCATCAGCCTCTGAAAGGGGCTGCACCTGTCTAAACTAGTCGTATAACTGTCAAAACAACATTAAGAAGCACAAAACTGAAGGTCTCACAGATACTAACTTCAAAATAAACAATGCTACAGTAAGCACAAGAGTGTGGTGTTGGCACAGGAGCAAATCTGTGTGGGTCAGTAGACCAGAGTTCATGAGCAGGACACTGCTGGCCACTGACCAAAAAAAAAATGCAAAAGGAATGAAATCCTTCAATAGACAGTATCAGGAAAAAGGAATATCCACTTGGAAAACTATGATACTGAACTAGTATCAATGACTGTAAAATTCAACTTAAAAGCAGGGGGAATACTTAAATGTGAAACCTGACTAATAGAAAAAAAATCATAGGAAATATCTTTTGATTGTTCTGGACAATAATTTTTACTATGACACAAAAGCATAAACAATGGGAGCAAAAGCAGGCAAGGGAATTTTGCATGAAACTAAAAAGTTTCTGTACAATAAAAGAAATAATCTATGGAAATAGATTAATAGAAATATATGGAATGGGAGAAAATAGTTGTAAGATGTACACATGATAAAGGGTTTAATGTTTTGTACAACACATGTGTGTTATGTATGGATATGTATCATACAACTCAACAGAAAAATGAAAAATAGCAAAATTGAAAAATAGGTACAGCTGGGCGATGGTGGCGCACGCCTTTAATCCCAGCACTCGGGAGGCAGAGGCAGGCGGATCTCTGTGAGTTAGAGACCAGCCTGGTCTACAGAGCTAGTTCCAGGACAGGCTCCAAAGCCACAGAGAAACCACGTCTCGAAAAACCAAAAAAAAAAAAAAAAAAAAAAAAAATAGGTACAAACCTGAGTGGAAATTTCTGAAGAGAACATCAATAACCACACAGCAGTCCTAGGAAGGAATGTTTACTATCACTAGTGTACCAAGAAATGTTCATCAAAACCACAGCGACACATCCTCTTACACCTGTTAATTAGAATAGCTGTGGTCGGATACAGGCTTTGATGATGACCTAGAGAAAACAGACACAAGTGCACTGCTGAGTGGAATGCACACTAGGCTAGCCATGGGGATTCCTCAAAACACTAATTACAGAACTAGGTTTTGAGGCAGTGGTCCTACTTCTGAGTATGTTCTGTAAGGAATACTTCCATGTTCACTGAAACTTCACTGAAAATGGCTGAGAAATGAATAAAAGCTTTAGGCTCTGGAGAAACCAAACAGAAATGGAAAATATGGTGTGTGTGCGCATGCACGCATGTGTGCACACGTACACACACACGCAAGCACAGAGTAGTCTTAAAAGGGATAGTATATGATTTGAAACAAAATGGATGGACCGAAGTCGAAAGAGAAATAATACTCAAAGGCAAATACTACAAAATCTTGGGTTCTATTTGTGGAATCTAAAAATGATAAATTTTTAAAAATCAGGGATCAAAATGATAGTTGGGAAGAGTCGAATGGTGGTTGTAGGGCGAACAGACTCGTCTGTGTAATGCAAGTGCACAGCATCAAGCCTGCACTTAACTGTATTATGCAGCATATAAAAAATAAGGGCAGAGACAATTGTGAGCATTTTCACCACACACAAATACCATCGTGAGTTGAGACTGTGCCTATGCTGATTGCCTGGATTGTAGCAATCATTTCACAATTTTATATGTAATTAAAACATCACCCTTTATACTTTAAATATATGTTATTTATTTGTCATATAGACTTCAAGAAAGCCAGAAAAAAAATGACTGGATTAACAGAAAAAAAGTAAGAATATGCACTTTAAAATTAAAAAACAATAAAAGCTGATTGTATTTACACGGACAGTGCCTTTATAGGAGAGTGTTGAGAAAGCAGTCTGCAAAGGACACTGAGAATCAAATGATGGAGTCTTTTAATGCTGTTCTAGGGAGCTTGTCATTTATTCAGTGGCTAAGCAAATAGGTAAAAAGCCTCACAAGATGAAGCTAATGACTGTACACAGGCTAAGTCAGAGAAGAGAAAATACCCTGCAAATATTGCAGGAGGTTCAGGAATGGAGCCACGATAGAGAAAGGGGAGGGAGGAAGGGACCGGAACAATGTATACTTTTTTTCCCCTTTTCTATGCTTCTGTCACCAG
Source organism: Arvicola amphibius (assembly GCF_903992535.2). NCBI lineage: Eukaryota > Metazoa > Chordata > Mammalia > Rodentia > Cricetidae > Arvicola > Arvicola amphibius. Next base: position 31,486,375 of record NC_052047.1, on the reverse strand, counting down.
CCCTCCACCGCTGGATAAGATGTGTGAGATGCTAAGGAACATTTTCTGTGTAGGGGGTTAGCCTCTTCTTACATGCTCGCAATACAGATGTCCCTTTCCATGTTACGTTTTTCATTTGTTTGTTTTGGTTTATCGAGACAGGGTTTCTCTAGCTTTGGAGCCTGTCCTGAAACTAGCTCTTGTAGATCAGGCTGGCCTCAAACTCACAGTGATCTGCCTGTCTCTGCCTCCTGAGTGCTTGAATTAGAGTGTGCCACGACCGCCCGACTCCATGTTACTTTTAAGAATTATAAAATTATCTCTAAACCCATCATAATCTGCAAAAAAAATCACCTGTATCTTTTTATATTAAGTCTCATATCCTCTTTATAGTATCTAAGGTAGATTAAATATTTATAACATTAATAATGATGATAGTGGATCTAAGGTCTGTGTTAAGGTGAAGCACATTAAAATAGTATCAATGTACTCATTGTTTATACTGAACAGAAACTATTTTTAAAAGGCTAATACAACTGTATGTACTTTATATAAAATATATGTTCTTAAAATTACTTAATATTATAATATATTTTAATGTATAAATTAAAAAACTACATTGTCAACCACTTTCAATAGCCACTAATGCCTGTGACATAAATAGGGAAATGTTGTCCTTTATATTTGTAAATTACTTTTCATTACTATAGCTTGGCACATAGTATTTCTCTCACTGTCTTTCAGTAACACTGATCATTCGAACATACGCTGTTCTCTCACCCTTAACTATCCCATCTAGACTGAGCTCTTTTTAGCCCTTTCAGAATCATTACAAGTGGCATTCTCTTGATTAAGTGCAGTCATCTTCCCTACACAAGACAGCAAAATTACCGCCTCTTATAAGTGAAAGATATCTCATAAGAAAGAAAGCATTCACAGACTTAAGTGAAAATCATCAGTAATCGTAATTAATAGTGTTCATCATGTAAAATTATAAAAGTTGATATAATGCAAGACAGGTAAAAGAAAACATAAGGAAAACAGAAATAAGGTAGATGTAAAATTAACAGAATCAATTATATTAAATGAAATATACATACACATAATCCAATGAAAAGAAAGGGAGTGACAAGCTGTAAGAAATCCATGTGAGATATTAAAGTGCATAGAAATTAAGGCAAAGGAACATAACATGCAACTTTCATAAGAATCTGAGATAGTTAGGTTTTTGGTACAAATTAAGATGGCAGTCTGCAGAAAGAAATTATGAAACACAGATAAAGTAGTAAGAGGGAAATATAGAGTGTTAAATGTTGCCCTAAAATAGAATGAATATTTCACATCAATGATCTAGACTCCATTTTAGAAGTCCTAGATGTGATAATTAAACCAATTTAAGTGTAAGACAAAAATAAAGGAAATTATGTTTTAAGAAATCAAGGAAAGAAAAAGAAAGTGCTCTTTATAGGCTAATCTACAGGATCATCAAAATAGAAAGGTAAGACACAATTACCAATCTCATAAATAAAAGAACCTTTGTTCTGTCTCTAAAGCATTATGCAGAGCAGCAGACACTAGACACAAAGCAGTGCACAGCAGAACTCCACTTACGTAGAAGTCTGGGAAGAACAAATTTAGCCAGGAGTACAGACAGAAAATCATGGGGACAATTTTGCACATTGTAAGGTTTTCATTTTTTCATAATTCGAAGAATTATAATATTTCAGTTTTCTTCCCTCTGGAATGTTTAGATATATCAGCAAGAGAACTGAGACCTTTAGTTCCTGGGAGAAGGAATTCTGGCAAATATTTATGTTTGATGTCACTGACTTTGTGTTGGGCTACCATGGGCTTGATTGTATTGATTTGACTAGGTAATTTCCTTAAATACTAGATGACACTTTCTGATTCTCAGGGAAAAAAAAAATGAAATCGTTAGATTTTTCCAGAAAATGGATACAACTGGGCATCATTATGTTAGGAAAAATAAGTAAAATGTGGAAAGACTAATACCATTTTTATTCTCTTGCATATAGATTCTAGATTAAAATTTGTTTCTCTGTGTGTGCAGGTCATCAAAATAGAAAGGGAAAGTTGAGAGAAGAGAATTAAAGGAGGGAGACAAAAGGAAAGAGTGATAGAATATGCCTGTCATGAGAAAGGAGGAGCCTGTTTGGGGAAAAGTAGAGGACTAGTAAGAGAGAGTCATGAGGAATGAAGAGATTGGGGGAGAAAGATTGTTGCAAGGAGAGGGGGCTTTGTTTGTCCTGGTCATCCAGCTAGCTTAGTCCCAAAATAACCACACAGAAACTGTATTAATTAAAACACTGTTTGGCTCATTAGCTCTAGCTTCTTATTGGCTAACTCCTATGCCTTTATTTAACCCATTTCTATCAATCTGTATATCACCATGAGGTCGTAGCCTACCAGAAAAGTTTCAGCATGTCTTCTACCTCTGGCTGTGGATCCATGGCATTTCTCCCCTACTCCGCCTTTCTTCCTCCGAGCATTCAGTTCTGTCTTTCCCACCTACCTAAGTTCTGCCCTACCAACTAGGCCAAGGCAGTTTCTTTATTCATTAACCAATGAAAGGAATGCACAAACAGAAGAATCTCCTACACCAGAAATAATAATACAAAATATTTTGTATATATGTATATATAATTATAGATCTTATTACATATTATTATATATAAGTATGTGGAAATGCCACAATGAACCCCATTACTTTTAAGCTAATTTTTATAATAAAGACACTTATAAAATAAATGTTCTTAATAAGATATGTGCAAACCAAAATTAAACTTAAAACTGAGCACTTTTGAAGTTTTCACCTGCTTTCATGCCTGTATCTTGAGTTAACACTGAAAAAAATTAATGAAGAACTATCCACATACATATTTAAGTGGTGTGTACAAATGTGTCACTGCATTGCTACAGTGAGTTTTTCTTCTCATCACACTCAAATAATCTCTTAATGAATGACTTCCTGGTGTCAATCAAGACTTTTTCCCAGAATATTTTTTAATAGGTAGCTCAGATATAAGTCTATTTCTCTTGTCATAAATAGTTACTCTTGTTTATTCTGATGGCTTTACAGAAAATAAAAATGCTTGCTTTCCCATATTTTAATAAGAAATTCACATGAATTAAATATGCTTCATTGTACTGCAGGCTGCCCTAGGAGACTCTAGAACTGCTTCAAATCAGCAACAGCATCAGTTGCTGCAAGAGAACCACAGCAAAGTAACAGCTCGAATTGGTCATAATTAAAGGGAAATATCTTCATTAAATTCAAACACTGCACATGTTTTGATACTTAAAATCGATATATTCTTCAATAAATTGCATATGTGATGTGGGATTCCCCTCTGTATGCTGTGATTACCACTGGTAAATAAAGAAATTGCTTTGAGCAGGGCTGAACAGAGCTAGGCAGGGAAAACTAAACTGAATGCTGGGAGAAGGAAGGCGGAGTTTGGAAAGAAGCCATGTAGCCCCATAGAACACAGACTCTGGAACTTTACCTGGAAAGCCACAGTCTTGTGGCAATACACAGATTACTAGAAATGGGTTAAATTAAGATATAAGAGTTAGCCAGTAAGAAGCTAGAGCTAATGGGCTTTGCAGTGATTTAAATAATATAGTTTCTGTGTGATTATTTCTGGTCTGAGCTGCTGGGTGTCTGGGAAACAAACAAGTGATCTTCCCACTAAACATATGTGTCAAATGTTTCCTTTGTCCATAACCATCATAGTGTTGGCATGATCAACACCACTAAGTAAGCTCAAAGCTGAAACCATTGAGATGGTGTCTTTACAAATACGAACCGAATGTGAAATATACAATGTCACCTTAAAATAGTCAGATACTGCAATGATACATGTGTATAATATCCTATCAACCAAGCTATATTCTAATGCATTTACTTAATTGGGAGTCTTTTCCACTTAATGAACCATGCTCTAGTGATGCCTAACATGGAATAGTGACAAGATAGACAGTTCCTGTTGTCAAGGTGCTTAAGAGCCGAGTGAGAGAAACATTATCAATGAGGAATGAGTGACAGTTAGTCAAGGACCACAGTCGTGCACTGTATTTTGTGAACCATCATGAAGGTAGCAATCCCAAATTCCAAGAGCCAATTACAGCTTCCTGGAAAACAGATGCTTAAATTACCGGCAAAGAATGACAAAATTTGACAAGGAAGAGTACTTCAATTATCCAAAGATCTCAGGCAAGGAGAAAGACTCTACCTTTAAAATAGCTAGTTCAGAAAAAAAAAAATGGACCATGATTTAAATGTGTGTCTACACGGGCAGAGAAATACTCATACAGTAAACAACTGGCCTTAAGTTTTAAGTGTATTAATCTGTGTTAAAACATTTGATTTTTTCAAAGTGTATTGAAAAATCTACTAAAAATTTTCTGAAGGAATCTCACGTCTGCTCAGTATTACCTGCATGATGTTCTGAAATCATCTCTAAGTTGATCTCCCAAACTCTTGATCCCTCTCAAGCCCTCCTTCATGCCAGGCCACTGGTTTAAGTCATGCTTAAATGCTTCACACCCTACCCATTGCCCTCAAGATAAATAAAACAGTAACTAGCTTGTGTGGCCTGGTCCTGCTCACTCTATAGTCTGCTGCACACACATACACATGTGTGCGTGCATGCACACACACACACACACACACACACACAAACACACACACATACACCACATGTATGCACACCCTCTTATGGAATCCTGGCTAGAACTGCCATGATTTTTCTTTCACTTTATGATGAATACATAGTCCTCTGCTACAACATAGATTTTTCTCAAATGCCTCTGATTGAAGCTGCTTGGCCTTACTTATGCAATTCCTGTTACTTTCTTCAGACTCTCCTTACTATTGAGAATGTCTGAATTAGTCAGCTGAAAAGAAATATTAATGATCTTATTAAAAAGAGCATACATACCTGGTGGAGTTTGTGTAGTAGTGGAATTGACAACTAGAATGAACCCAAAAGGTTTTTTCCCCACTTTTAGAAAACAACATTCCTTCCTCTCCTCCTCTATTTACATTTCTGAGTGCTAGTCACTTTTGCATAATCTACTCTTTGTTGGAAGTACTGTCTATCTCTGTAATGCTAGGGCAACAGTGAGAAACTTTTGCAAGAGTGTAGGATGCAGGTAACAATATAAAAAATAAATGGAAAGAACCAGTGTCCGTAGCCTGATGATAGGTCAGCGTACACGCATAGTCTCTCACTAAATGTGCATAAACAAGTCGTGAGTCCTGTGGGACTCTCAGAAGGAATTTAATAACTCTATCTTCTAGTACACCAATATAATTCCCAAGAATCTGCTGATTTTTCTGGAAAACTATAGCTCATTACTTCAGAATATCACATTTGCACATAGTGTTTTCTTCTACTTCTTTATGTTGACTTAAAATTTAATTTGATAATCTTTTGGCAACTGCTTCAGAAGGACAAGTAGCTTGATAAGGTCTCATAGTTTTAAAAGTTAATTTTATTTGCATTTTTTATTAAATGTGTTTATTTGATATTTAGCTATGGGGTATAGAAGAAGAATAAAAACCAATGCATAAAACATCATGTTGAGTTAATTTCACTAGGTAAGGAAAATATGAGCTGTTTTTCCTCTGTTTTGTACCTCATGTTTTCTGTGGCTATATGACTATAATGTATGCCAGCTCTGCTCTGCTGATCTTCTGTTGATATGAGAAAAAGCATAAAGCACACAGCTGCTCATCTTAGCATTCATCTCTCACTGTCAAAAGCCACCAGTGCCCCTAGGCTTCTTTACAATCTATGAAAAAGTTCCATCATTCTTAGTTTGTACCGACATTGCTTAAAGGAAAGTTTGAAAGATAATTTCAGAATTGTTTTGTTTTGGGTTCAGGTTGGCAGCCTGCATCCACTCATTTAAGTTCTCTGCTGATGAATCCATTAATAGTAACATTTTGATAATGTACAGTCCTAGAGCAATGGGAAAAAAAGTGTGAAATGTGAGTAAGCTAGAGAATATCAGAGCAGTTCTGAAGCATAGGGAAGCAGATGGAAGGTGACTGATAAAACTGAACCATAATAGGCACCTTCTAGAATACCTTCAACCAGTCTTGTATGGAAACAGCAGTTCAGAGAGGTTCCCAAGGCGAGAATGCATGTACTAAGAATGTTCATATTCATAATAATGAATAGCAGGAAGATGGCATGCATGTGTGAACTGAGAGACGCTATTTTGGAAAATCTCACAGAACTAACCCGTCTTGTCTTGCACTCCTGCTCCTCTTGCCTCTCCTTAGCAACTCCCTGGCTTCTACCTCATTGTGTTCAAACCTCTGTTCAAATGCCACTCTGCCAAAGAGGAGTTGCTGAAGGAACAGAGACATACAGTAACATTCCTCCTCTCCAAAACCCTCCTTTTGAATCCTACAATGCTTTAGCTCTGGCATCATACTCAGCACCGTTATGAGTTTATATTTGATTTTGTTCAATCTCTGCCTTGCAAAAGAAAGACAATAACATTCCAAAGAGGACAAAGTTTATATTTTGTTGACTACAGTAGTCCCTAGCACATTGTGTACATAGCACAAACCTCGCAAGTGACATTCCGACTATCGGTGTCCATCTGCAGCTTGGTTTAGTGAAAAGATGATTGAAATGAGAGTGAGAACACGTGCTTGTGAACTTTACCTCATCTTTTGGTTTCGTACTACAATATTTAAAGCCTCCGGTAGTCAGAGTTTCCTTACAACTTGATAACCTGTGGAAAGGAGTACTTTAAGGAATGGACAAAGGGTTAAAAGCCAACTGTACTGACTAGTATATGCTGCTAGTTAGGGAAGATGGCAGAATTTTCAATATGGCATGTCACTTCTTCACAGTTTCACATGCACACCGTCTTCCTGTTATTTATTATTATGAGCATGACAATCTATCAAGAACTGTCATATCATTGAAGAAGCAATGTGATATGACAAAGAGCAGGCAGAACCCACAAAGCATCTTATCCTTGAAGAAATAAAGTGAAGCACCATAATATTTAGACAAAAATATAACTCATACATTTAGAAGAGAACCTGTCATCTCAACGCTCAGGTACCAGGAAATTGGGGAATGACGACTGACTGGGCTCCACATTCACCTTGTCTGAACAACCTGAGATGAATAATGAACAGAAATGATGATTAGAATCCGTGGAAAGATAAAACCTCTCAGGGAAGTCCCATAAAGTCTTTTCTCCTTGGCAGTGTAACAAGGAACCAAGCATACAGACCCAACCATATGGAAGACATCCAGAAAGACATATTTTAGGGAAAGAAGGAAACAGGTGTCTCAGAAAAAAAACATTTATTGAGACTTCTTTTCTTAAAGTTAGGAAGATTTGAAACTGTTTAAAATGCAATATATAAGGGAAAAGAATAAGATCAGTGTTCTTCAAAAGAAACAAAAAGAAATGAATTCCAAGTAATGAATCAACAGATATAAGAAAGACTATAGTTTCCTTCATCTTCTAAGCACAGACACACACGCACGCACACACACGCACGCACACACACACACACACACACACACGCACGCATACATCCCACATGTAGGCAAATTTATTCAAAAAAATAATCTTGCTGACAAGGATTTAAAAAAGACTTATTTTAAAATGCAGCAATATAAAACTTAGTACTTTTTTAAAAAATCCTGGTCAGTACTAGACCATCCCCAGGGATTCCTAAAGCCCTGGGCCCTCCCCTGGGTATCCTTAAGGCCAGGTATCCTAGACAGGGCAAAACAAATTATTATGCAAGGTCGTGAGTGAATAAATGCCTTGTATTAAGTGTGTTAATCAAAGGGTAAGACTATATATTATGATGATTATTAATAGAACAAAATGATTCCACAATAATGTTTGGAGGGAGAAAAATTATATGCACTGATTTTCATTCTGCAGTGGAAGACAGTGTATTTAAAAACTGTTTGGCTTGGGCTAGCAAGATGGGTCAGAAGTTAAGAGCACTGACTGCTATTCCACAGGACCTGGGGTCAATTCCCAGCACCCTCATGGCAGCTCATAGCTGGCTGTAACTCTAGTTCCAGGGCTTCAGACACCCTCACCCAGACATGCATGAAGACAAAACACCAATGAACATAAAATAAAAATAAATTATACATTACAAATATACTGTTTGCCTTAATAAGCAAGAATAGAAAATAGCACATTACTCACCAGTACAAAAACTTTCAGCAGAACTAGAATTAGTTAAATTTGTGATGGCACAAAATGGGGAAAGCCGTTCCTTGTTATTTTACTTTTCATAGCCCACATAAATTTGTCTCACAAATTCTAATTTAAATATTTTAGAAAAACATGCAGAAACCTTCCATTATGTGAAATTTTTTTCATTATGTGAAATAGGCACTAGATTTATTGAAGTAAATGAGAATTCTTTTCTAATCAAATAAAATGTAATAAAAATATACCTGTGTAATTTTTATCTTGATCTAAGCTTTACCTTCCAGAAACATCCCAAGAACATTAGGAAGAACTCCTGTTTTCATCATATTCCTCAGTCTCTTGGATCTCCTCTTTTTCCGGGCTTTTTGTGGCTGTTTAATCCATAAACCTTTGATAACTGGTTCTTAAAAGCAATAGTTTTTCTCACACAGACACAGCACGGTTAGCAACATTAGGACATTTAATACAGATGCATTGCTTTGATCAGTCCCGACTTGCATCCAAAATTCCCCCATATCTCAGTATTGACTTTTAAAGCCTTTGGTGTCTGTTATATCCTACTCCAGCATCTAATCTAGGCTCAGAAAGTGTACACAGAGAAGTTCTGATGTGGGATTCCCCTCTGTATGCTGTGAATATGTTTTATTATCATTTGTTAATAAAGAAGCTGCTTTGGACTATGGTAGGATGAAATAAAGCCAGGCACAATATTTGAGCAGAGATATATAGAAAGAGAGTAGGCAGAGTCAGGTAGACACCATGTAATGGCCCAAGAAGCAAGAGATAACAAACCAGGAGCCTCATGGTAAGATATAAAATAATAGAAATGGGTTAACTTAAGATGTAAGAACTAGCTAAGAATAGCCTAAGTTATTGGCCAAACAGTGTTGTAATTAATATAGTTTCTGCGTGATTATTTGGACCTGGGCAGCGGGGAAACAAAGGAGCAGTCTCTGTTTACAATGTCCCTTTCACAAGAAGCAGTGCATCAGTCTTTCATGACCTTAACCTTTTGTGAAGGACCAGGAGAGCTGTTTTATAGCTCAGTGTGAGTTTCTGTAATGTTTCTTATGTTGAGGTTGAGATTATGCATTTTTGGTAGGACTATCACAGAAACTGTGCTTCAGTTCATCCCACCAGAAAGTCCATGGTTGCCCTTTGCTCCATTACTGATGATGTGGTCTTTGATCATCTGCTGGGGTTGGTGCTGCAGGCTTCTCTTTTGTAAGGCACGGTGTGTATCTGTGCAGTTACCCATGAGTTCTTTTGACATTATATAAATACGTTGTTCCTCATCAGGCTTTCACCGACTGGGCTTTATTATAAAAATGTGGCATTTTTCTAGACAGTGGTAGCATACACTTTTAATTCCAGCACTCAGGAGGCAGGGGCAAGCAGATTTCTGTGAGTTCAAGGTCAGTCTTGTCTACAGAGTGAGTTCCAGGACAGCCAAGGCTACACAGAGAAACCTTGTCCTAATGAAAACCAAAAAGAAAGAGAGAGAGAGAGAGAGAGACAGAGACAGAGAGAGAGAGAGAGAGAGAGAGAGAGAGAGAGAGAGAGAGAGAGAGAGAGAGAGAGAGAGAGAGGTTATTTTGCATGGTAAAAGATAATAAAGAAGTATTGACAAACAATAATCCTTATTCTTATGTTAGTACTTAAGAACATTCTGTAAACATGACACATAGGGACAAAGGAAATGCCTATTGTGTATATATGATCATTTGTTATTATGAATGTATTACTGTTTACAGTGTTAGAGTATTTTCTCTCAGCAAACATCAGTAATTCAGAATGTTTAGGAATTCCACTAAAGGTTGTTAAATACTTATATCTAGCTACACTTCAGTGAATCATTATGATCCTAAATCAAAGGTTATGGCAAAGTTTTTATCTGCACTTTAAAAAGGATTGGTGCTGTTTATCTTATCAGTATGAGTGGTGGATAATTACATCCTCTGTTTACTAACAATTAGGGAGTGATGTCACATCACAAAAAATAAAACCAGCTTGTTTGCAGGAAAACAAAGATAAGAGACCCAAATAAATAGATCTGTATTCCCAACTGTGAGTCTCAGGAAAATAATAATTAGAAATTTAAAAACTGGATTGTCAGCTCTTAGCAAGAAACCCACTGCAGTCTCCCTTTTCTCTATGACTCCAACCCTAATAGAGCACAGAGATCTTCTCCCCAAACCCCTCTTCCCCCAGCTCATCCCATTATTCCAGCTTCCAATAACAGCAGGCAACATCTTGGAATATACCAACTTAGCAGAATAATGAAACAGCCCATAACTCCAGAATACACTCCCTAATTAACCCACAGGCCATGCCTACTAGAAAAACAGGTAGGCTGCCTACAGAACTTCTCTCTGTGTTCCCAGAGATCCAATCCCCCAGTCTCATCCCCAGCTCTGTAGGAAAACACTTTTGGCAGCTTCTCTGCCCCTCCTATCCCCACTCCCATGTTTTGTGCATGTCATTGATACTTCCTTTCTAAACTCCTTCTCCTCCATCTGTGGCTTTTTCCCAGCCCCTAAGCAGGCACTCCCTGCTAACCCACTGGGTCCCACAAGCCAGAAAACTCAGCAAACTGCCCTGCCCACAGACCTTGTCTTCTCTCACTGTTTTCCCAGTTCCAATTCCACAGTTTCATCCCCAGTTCTATAACAGAATACCCTTGGCAGTCCCCCTACTATCTCCCATTGATCCCAAAGATCATTCTTCCACTTCTAACTTTTCTCCCTACACTTACTACTTGTCCCCCACCTCAACCTCAGCAGGCACCCTCTGCTAACTTTAGGGCTTCTCCTCCCAGGACAAGTAATCTGAAGGCAGACTCACAACTTTCTTTTTTATGGCTCCTGAGATCCAGTCACCCCTCACCAAGCTTTATCGTCAGTTCTTTAGCAGGAAATATGCTGCCTCCATATAACAACAACAACAACAATAATAATAATGATTATTATTATTAATAATAACAATTAATAATAATAACAGCCAACTCATAAAACTCTTCCCCTTATACTAAAAAGGTGACCAACTAGTTGACTTCCATTAATTATGTATTAAAAAAACAGAGTCTGTCTCCCTTTCCCCTCTGACCCCATCCCAAAGGGGGTCACAAAGACCTTCTTCTCCAATCTCCCTTCCCCTCAAATCATCCCAGTATCCCAGCTTCCAACACTAGTAGGCCTTCCCTGTGAACACACCCGCTGAGCAGGCCAGGAAAATAGGCAAAACACAGCCACCACATTTTCCAAAATTCCAAAAAGGAAATAAAAACCAAAGAGCAAAACATCCACTTGGCAAAGATAAATCCAGAAATCAGCCACTAGACCTATAGTCATCCCAAACCAGATGCTTAGATACCAGAGCAAAAACACAGTTAATAACAGCCAGGGCAACATGTTTCTAGTAGAACCCAGCTATACTAATTCAGTAGGCCTTGAAAATTGCATCATAGCATAAGAAAGAAAGCACAAAAAAGCCCAAGAAAAAGATCTTAGCAAAGTAACGAGATACAAAATTTAATTCACACACACACACACACACACAAAAAAAAAAATCAGGAGCCCACTTATGTACAAATGACAAATGGACAGAGAAGGAAACCTGGGAAATAATGTCTTTCATAACACCCTCAAATAATATAAACTATCTTGAGGTAACTCTAATCAAGCAAGTGGAAGACTTATACGGTAAAAATTCAAGTCTTTGAGTAAATAAATTAGAGATGATATCAGAAGATGGAATGATCTCCCATGCTCTTGAATAGGTGGGATTAACATAGTAAAGATGTCCATCCTACTGAAAGCAATTTACAGATTCAATGCAATCGCCATCAAAATTCCAACACAATTTTTCACAGACCATGAAAATAAAATTCTCAGCTTTCTACAGAAAGACAAAAAAAACAGGGATAGCTAAAATAATGCTAAACAATACAATAACGTCCCTTTTTTCCTATTGGATTGCCTTGTCCAACCTTCATGTGAAGAATGATGCCTAGTCTGATTGAATCTTGCTATACAATATTAGGTTGAGACCTGCTGTTTTTTGAAGGTCAGCCAACGAATATGCCAAGGTCATCAGAAACAGTGGCCTGGAAGGCCCTTTGCAGGGAAGCCAAATGATCAATATCCCAGGCAGAAGCCTCTTCTACTAGAAAGATGGAGGACTATTTGGGGAAAAGGATATTTTCTCAGACAACCTTAAGTTGCCTGTGTTCTAGACAGTCAGTGACTATAAAGCCTGAAGCCTAGAAATGTGTCCAATGAGAACCCATATGTGCTATCTACAATTGATGACTTCTCACCAAGAAAAAATTGGTTTGTTTCAAGGAAGTCTCAATGGAAACACAAGCTACACTTAAGGTTAGACCCATGTCCAGCAGTATATGGCCAAGATAAAACAAACCCAGTTGTCTTTTGGCAGATTTTGTCTCATAATGCTTTGTTTTGCCATTTATTTTTTTTAACCTTACGATTCTTTTGCTTATATAATATAGTTTTTGGTCTTGAGTTTTTAATGGATTTTTGTGTGTGCAAATGTGCATCAGTGCTTGTATATATATCTTAAGCTTTGTCTTTCTTTTTTCATGCTTTTGATTGTTTTGTCCTATTCTGATTTGTTTTTGTTTTATCTTGTTTAATAGTTATTGTTATATTTTAGATGCTAGTTTTCTTTTTTATTAATTAATTTATTTTACAACTCTCTCACAGTTTTCCCTCCTGTCTCCCAGTCCCTCCCTTCCCACTCCCCATAACACTCCTCAGTTTCTGTTTAGAAAAGAGCACATCTCTGCTGAGTATCAACAAAACATTATATATAAAGTCGCAGTAAGACTAAGCACCTCCCCATGTATTAAGGCTGCGTAAGGTGACACAGTATGAGGAGTAGGGTCCAAAAATCCTGGAAAAGAGTCAGAGACAGCCTCTGTTCCCTCTGTTAGGAGTTCTATAAGAGGAGCATGCTACACCGCTCTTTAGTTTCATCATGAGGTAGCATGGTAGGTCCAAATCCCTCTGGTTATCTCTGAGTATTTTTATTTTTTATAAGTCTTTCTAAAGCTTGTATCTTATCAGTCCACTTTTCATATTTGGCACACACAAAAATCCACCATGGCTGTTTAGGATACAATGTGAATTACCAGACTGATAGTAATTATAATTGATATTATGTTAATAGCAGTTAAGTCATCAATTATTTCATTTTCTGCTTCTATTTTCAAGTCATCTAAAGTAGCACCATATAGAGTCCTAAAACCCCATATTATCATATTTACTATTCTTAACTCTGGAAAGATTTTTTTCTTCTAATATAACTTAATTCTTTCATTGAGGACCTTCTAGGTGTCTTACCAAATCTGATGAGTTCTCAATTTGTTGACTGCTGAAGTGATTTCTCTGTCTGTGTGGTTGTGCCATGCACTGGAGCACCAAATGTTGTTTTATACTAAGTCTCTATTATTCTGTTTTATCAATAAAGACCTGGAAGCCAGATTCTGTAGTGAAAACCTGCTAGCTCAGACAGGCAAAGAAAGCACCCAACTGACCTTCCTTCTCTGTGAACATCCCAGAAAGAGAGCTCTCTTCTATGTCATCTCAAACAAAACTCAAAGTGAATGTCCCTCCCTTCTGCTTCCAGTGTATCTCTCTATCTATTCTCTTGACTCCCTGTTACTTTCTATGTCTTTATTCCCTTTCAACTGATGTTTCCTCCACCTCTTAACCTATGGTTGACTTTATTTAATCCTGTTTGCAACATTCAAGAAGAAAACTCTTGGATTAAAGGTGTGTGCTAGGGCTGAGCCACACCACAACTAGAAACAGGTGTTCCCAGCAAATAATGCAATCTCAGGGTTCACAGTGAAATCAAATATCCTGCAATATTACTATTTTTCAAATTATACAAAAATCAATGCTGGTAAAGAGGTAAAACATTTTATCTCAGCTACAAAAAAAATGCAGACTTATCAGATCTGTAATGTTCACCAAATGTTTGCTGATTATTCTTGCTTAATGATAAGAATTCATAGCATCTGGGAACTTAGTTAATTTGTTTCTAAATCCTACTAAAATTTGTAATGTAAGTAATAAGCAAAACAAATAAAATCAGATCAAACTTTAGGGCACTTTAAAGCTAGAATGAATTCAATTCATTTTGCTCCAGTGTACAAAAGTAATATCCCCCAAGATCTACAGTCACAAAACCAAAAAAAAAAGTCAAAGCAATTATAAACAACTTGGCAACTTTCATTGCATTGAAGAGAGATTTCCAAGGGCAGGAAGGATTAACAGAAACTAATGATGGATGAATGAGAAAGCCATAAAAAATTTGAAGGGATATAAGGTAGGATACTCAGAGAAATGTAAAAATAAAGAAAAACATTTGAGTATCAGTACTCGGTATAGGTCAATAAAGTTACTCCCAGAAACCAAATGTTGTTAAATAAATATCCCAGAGTGAGAAGAATAATACTCCCTGGGCCTGTTATTTGTCAGGGAGGCTCTTGGAACTCCCAGAACATTACAGGCAGCAATCAATGCTCCCATTGCCCAGCAGAACTAGTTGATAAGACTCTACTTAAGATTCCATTTGCTGTAGTTATAGGATGTAGAAAGTCAAATTGAATTGTGTTGGAAAGTTCCTCTTTGCTCCTTGGCTTTCATAATTCTAGAACATGCTATACAGGCTACTGGAAAGAATTATCAATATTTTTACTCAGCTGTGGACACTATTGCCGTCATACCAATAGCCAGGCAAGGAGATGCTACTGGAATGGCAGTGTAAGCCCATTATAGTGGAAACTATAGCCATTTTTTGATTGGTTTTAATGTCTGCAATACTTGGTTTCCAGTTGCTGGAACTGTTTGGGAAGGATTAGGAGGTGTCTCCTTGTTGGAGTAGGTGTGTTACTAGAGACTGGGTCAGAGTTTTGAAAAGCCTCCTCGTATTCTCATGCCCTCTGTTTGCAGTTTGAAATGTGGGATCTCAAATCTTCCTGCTGGCACTGATGATCATCCACCATGGACTCCGGCTCTCTGGAGCTGTAATCCCAATGAAACCCTTTCCTTGATGAGTTGTCTTGCTTGTAGCATTTTGTCACAGCAACAGGAAAGTAGCTGATACACTTGATCTTCGCTGACCATGACTTTTTTCCTTCTGAAATCCTGCACGGCTTTTGTGGTTCTTCTGGAAAGCTGGTTCTATCCCGTGATCCCACATCTGACCATTTGAATTTGGTCTCAGCCTCTGTGTGTAGTTTTGTATGATTTAGTATGTAAACATAACTGGACTAGGGACAGCCTCACTAGAAACAGTTGCTAATGTTAGCAGGAAATGAATTGTCTCCTTTGGCAATAGTAAGGTTTAAGGACTTAATATTCTCAGTGCTTCTAAAGGCACAATTCAGGCCTGTGAAGCTGCTAATGTTGAAAGAAATGAGCAAAGTAATAGGATAGAGTAAGATAGAACATTGATATTAGATGATATCTGCTCTAGCTGAACCGCAGGGTAGAAAAAGGCTCTTCTTTTTTTGCCCTCCCACCTATAAGAATGGATAATTCTCTTATACACTTGAACTAGTTTGAGCTTATTACTTTGAGATTAAAGAAGCCAGATTACCCATAAACAACCTAATTAAATGTCTCCTAAATATCTAAGGTGGAAATGCAGTCTTGATAATTCAAAGGCCAGTCTCCTGCTCCATTCCTATCCCTGCTGAAAGCCCTCAAGCACCTGGTTTCTCTACCAGCAACAGTTTAACTTTCTCATTAAAGAGGACTATGCGGCTCTTTATAATTTCTGTTATGAAATAGTGTTTTTAAATTTCTCAATTAATTTTAATAATAGGTTTCCATTATGGCATTTTCATAAGCACATGTCTTTATACTTCTTATTCATCCTTCTCCCCACTGTCTTCTTTTAGCTCCCTCTTGCTGATCCCCTCTTATTCCCTTAAATATTCCTCTCTCCTGCTCTCATGCCAATGAGATTCCTGCCCCTCTTTTTCCCTCTCCTTCCTTTAATGTCACTTCTTACTTTTCCAATATTCTGTCCCTCCCTAATGTGCGCACACACACACACAAACACACACACACACACACACACGCACACACACAGAGTAAGCAAGTAAAGACATTCATATTTTATTAAATATAGTTGCTGGGCAATAAAAGGTCATTATCCACATTATATTTTCAGTTCTAAGAAATTCATTTCTTGACCTACTTTCATTTCCTTGTTTCTTCCTATAACATTACTCATAACATTTAAACCAACAACAATGACCTAAGTTTCTTGGCTATTCAATTTTATGTCTAGAGATCATATCATACTATTCGTTAGCCTCAAGGAAAATTCACATAAATGTGAATACCAATTGCACCAAATATCCTCACAGCATCATGTGCTGTAAAGATGGTCTTGAGACAGTAACTGAGCTACAAAGAAACCAGACATCATTATCTTAAAAACTGGCTTGGCTTTGGTTTTGGTTCAGAAAATATTTCTTAAGAGTAATAAGCATACATATGTAGATGGCCAACGTTGGTATCTTGGAGGCTTGCTAGTTCTCAGTCCAGAGTCTGTGAGCACCTATTAGCCCAGGTGAGTTGTTTCTATGAACTCCCCTGTGATGACGTTGAACCCCCCACCCTCCCACCCCTACCCAGCTCCTAAATCCCTCCTCCCTATCTTCCATAGGATTCCAGGATCTATTGCTTCATCTATTTGTGTCACCAGGGAACCTACTCTTCATAATTGTTTGCCTCACCCAGCATCAATATAAAGGCAGGAGCTTAGTCCTACCTCAACAGTGCAGTGACATGCCGTGCACTGTTGACACCCATGGGAGGTCTTCCCTTCCTGAATAGAAACAGAGAAGTAGTAGATGGGGGTGACTGAGGGGAGGTGGAGGTGGAGGAGGACAGGAGAAGTGGGGGGAGGGAAAACTGCAGTCTGCATGTAAAATAAATGAAATTTTTAATTAATAAAAGAGTAGTAAGAATAAGCAATCCATCACAAGCAACGATGACGCATGGGTGAATAAAATATATAAGGATGGGCTAAAGTAGAGTCTCAGCAGTTAAGAGCACTGACTGCTTTCTCCTAGCACCTACATAGTCGCTCACTAAAACTTGGATGTTCTCCTCTGACCTCCATCAACATCAGAGATGCACACAGTGCACAGATGTACATGGAGGCAAATACATACACACAAATAAATAAAAACTTTAAAAGTATATGTAAGAAGGTATGTAATTTCCATAAATATATGTTAAAACAAAATAAATGGGTACTACAAAATAAACCTTGTTTTATGACATGAATAAACTATCCAATTATTTTTTTAAAAAAAAAACTGCATCTAAGATTATATCATCAGTTTAGGGCTACAACGTGGACATTGTAGAGGAACTCTAGGTTGAAAGTTCAGACAGAATTACAGTGAAAGCAAAAAAAAAAAAATAGAAAAGGCATGCAGAACTACTGAAGATGCACTCTGACTATAATATACAGGAACCTGAGAAAATGTACAATGAAAGCAGTCTACTCAATACATGACAAATATGACTTCAAGGCTATAATGTTTAAGATAGGGGAGAGAAGGGAATGATTAGGATGAACATAGAAATAATTTATAAATTATCTAAAGCATCGTGTCAAGATATTTGGATTTCATTCTGACAGCAATTAGGGGGCTGTTTAAGAAGAGTAGGGACATGATCAGAGTCTCAATTCCTCACATAATCATTCTCAATGTGATGTGACATATTGGTTTGAGGAGGTAAGAGAGTTGAAGGCAAGGACATCAGCTGGAGAGGGACCATTCAGAATGCAATAATGTAGAAGACTTTCCCTCTGAAATAAGTAAGTGCAGCAGAGATATGGAAATGTATCTAAAACATATTTAGCGGTGAAGAAAACTGGGCATTGATTGACTGGGGGCATGAATAAAGGAAAGGAAGACAAAAATCAAAGGAGAGCAAGCAAGAGATTCATGGACTGTGAAAAACATGACTGCCAACTGAGTCAGTGTTTTGTGGTCTCTGAGTCCAGCATTTGTTTACATAGTACAGGTTGGATGTTACCGTTATCAATTTTCTTCCATTCAGATTTTGACTGCAATCATACCCACCTAATCCTTTGTGGAAAATATTTATTTGACCGTCTTGGTAGAAGCTAGAATTAGATATTCTTTTCATCACAATAAAATAAATAATAAAGTCTGTTATGAAAGTCTCCAGTAACACTTGGAGAAGCATTACTCCGATCTGACTCTTCTGTGGCATCGTGCACTAAGAGCAGCAAGCTAAAATTCTTCCCTTCTGCTGAGTGCTTGCCATGTCAGATCAGGACAAGGAAAGCAATCAGCAAAAGAAAAGGAGCCTGTTCCACTTCCTTCTGTGCTGTCACTTGTCAATCCACAGAACAGGGGCACCCTTAGTACCCTTCCTGCAGTGCTGACAGCCAGCATATTGTGTGGTGTGTATAGAGCCAGTCTGCAGTGCTGGCCTTCATTTTCGTAGGCTTTTATTTTCTTTCCATGTTTAGGACATCCTGACCTAAAATGTCAAGGGGTTCTGCTGATAGAGCTCATTCTCTCTCTCTCTCTCTCTCTCTCTCTCTCTCTCTCTCTCTCTCTCTCTCTCTCTCTCTCTCTCTCTCTTTCACACACACACACACACACACACACACAGAGAGAGAGAGCTTTTATTTCTTAGTATGGATTCACTGGGAATTATAGGTGGGGTGTAGGTACTACATGGTACACGGATGGAGAAAATATTTCAGAGTGCTTGTCATGTTCAAGCCCACAGACACTCATCAGACTGACCCAGTTTCTTGGTATTTATATTTGCATGTTTAGAATATCCAAGACTGCTTTACTCAGCAAATTTTAAAAATACTGCTTAGGGGTTAGTTGAGTGATTAATAACAATAATGATAACGATAGGCAGAGCACATGCTTAAATCCTTAATACATGCTAAGTCTACCTTTTGTTCCTTGAATTCAACATGTTTGTTCTTTTTTAAGGTATCCTAAGCAGCTCATGTTACTCCCCTAATCTTACTAAAAATAGGTAACTTTTCTCCTGGGTTCATTGTTGCATCCTTAATACCTAAAACTATTTTTTATTGTATAGTACACATTGAATAAATATTTCTAAATTTATAAATAAATACTGTTCATTAATTGTCATTTTTATATATGTGTGTGTGTATATATATATATATATATATATATATATATATATATATATATTTCCATGGCCACACTGAAGAGATGAAACATGATGTGTTCCTATTCCACGCAGGACCCAAATTGTTAGAAATAAAAAAATCTAGCTACTAGAATATTAATAATGAGTGACAATGTTTGTGGCAGTACAAAAATTATCTAAGATGCAAAAGAAAAGCGTCTCCTGGCTTCTGTAAGTAAAGAATATCAACTGAGTAATTTCAAACAATAGGAATGCATTCCTTCAGACATCCAGAGGTCAGACGTACAAAGCCAAGGTGTCAGCGTACAGTGCTTCTTCTCAAAGGCTGGGCCATCACTCTTCATCTCTTTCTGGTTCTGGTGGACCTGTGCACTTTTTGATTTGTGACTTCCATGGCTTTCTTCTTCATATCATCTGTATTTATCATCACTGTATGTTCCTAGACAATTAGTCTTCAGTTCACCAGAGTGAGAATGATGTCACCTAAGCATCCTTAGCCACATCTTCAGAGTTCCTTTTAGAAATAGGTTTTCAGTTATAGTGGCATGCATGTTTCTTTTTGGGGTACCACTCATAGAAGGCCTAGTAAAAGAGAAAGCACAGCTGTGACATCAGGCAGACAAATTCAAGACCCAGTGTTGACGGTTTCCATTTTCGGTCTTCCTAAATCTTAATACTCTTACCTGATTTTGACTGCAAAGAGTTGTATGAAATAAAATCTTATTCAGAAAGTGAATGAAATCTTTCTGGTCCAGGATTAGTTTGTCTTTCAATGAAGATTTATAGTATCCATTGATTCTAGAAGGTTTCTGTACAACATATTCCTTTGGAATCAATGATGCTGTGTGATGTGCTTTAAAATATAGGAGGACAGATTTCATATTGTGTGTCTTAACAACACACACACACACACACACACACAGAGAGAGAGAGAGAGAGAGAGAGAGAGAGAGAGAGAGAGAGAGGAACAAGAACACAAGAAAACTACTTTTGGAGATGGTGGACATATATTGCAATTATTGTGGTGATGGCTTTAAAGGCTTGTGTGCATACCAAAGATAATCAAACTGTATGCACTTTACATATGCACTTCGCATGCATCTCAGTTATATTTTAACAAAACTGTTTGAAATGTGTCTTGTTCATTGATATTGTTCAGGAAATGTTGATTTCATTCTTTGTAAAAACCAAAGGTATAGTTATCTAGTATAATGTTTCCTTCTGGGTATCAATTATAACTCTGACAGTATGCTATGACTATCACTCATGCAAATATTCTCAGGAATTCTTTTATGACTATCACTCATGCAAATATTCTCAGGAATTCTTTTATTATCTATCCATAATGAAATGTACCAACTAATGCAATCGTAAAACTAAATACAACAGACAAGCAGTTAGAAATTAAAATTCATCTTCTATTTATAAAACATTCATGTTTATTTTCTATCTAGACAAAATTACAAATTAAAAATAATTGGCCGTGGTGCCTTGGTATTAGTGACTGGACGACGAAGTGGACCACAGATATAGTATTATATCTTCCATTGCACTATGTTTAGAAAACATTATCCACAACATGCCAGAGATGTTTGCTCCCATTCCTACTTTGAAAATGTGAAGAAACACAAAAATAACTGTGAGCATCAATGGATTAAAGGCTTTAATACATTGAGCATAACATAATTTTAGGTATGTTAAATTTTTTTATTAAAAATTTCTGCCTCCTCCCCGCCTCCCATTTACATCCCCCTCCCCCCTCCACTTCCGCTCCCTCTCCTGTCCAGAGAGCAGTAAGGGCTCCTTGCCCTGTGGGAAGCCCAAGGTCCTCCCCGCTCCTTCCAGATCTAGGAAGGTGGGCATCCAAACAGGCTAGCACCCCCCAAGCCAGTATATGTAGTAGGATCAAAATCCAGTGCCATTGTCCTCGGCTTCTCAGCAGCCCTCATTGTCCGCCATGTTCAGGGAGTCCGATTTTATCCCATGCTTTTTCAGTCCCAGTCCAGCTGGCCTTGGTGAGCTCCGATTAGATCCAGCCCCACCATCTCAGTGAGTGGGTGCACCCCTCGCAGTCCTGACTTCCTTGCTCATGATCTCCCTCCTTTTGCTCCTCATTTGGACCTTGGGAGCTCAGTCCGGTGCTTAAATAGATTATTTAGATGTAAAATAAATAAACATAAACTTAATGGGAATGGGCTCACAACTTCAGAAAGTAGAAAAAATAAAACTGTTCTTTATATTCAATTCCATTTTCAAAAAAATCACAGCAGCATTATATAGAGATCACATAGCCCTTTATTTATCTACACAAACATCCAAGGTTATTTGTGAATACCTATTTTGCTCTAGAATAATACACTACATGCTAAAAATCATAAAACATTCCCTTCTGAGAAGATGAAGTGTACAAAGAAACACCAATATATAAATAGATAAATATAATGCTTTCTTCCAAGGTTAATGCTAAAATATATATCTCAGAAAGAAGGTAATAATTCAATCCAAGGTTCTACTGCTTACTCAAAAGATGAATTAATCAATGACTGATTTGTGTTAGTTTGAAATGATAGAAGTATTTATGTCAGAAATATTGAGATATTAAGGTTATCATGAGAATAAATGAACTTATATTAGGATAGTTGATGGTACACGGAGAATAAGAAAAAACAATATGAACATTTATAGTGGAGATTGACTGAGAACCAAGATCTTGCATTACCTACATATAGTAATTCCAATAAGAAAGAATGCAATTAACTTTATAAACTGGAAAATTTCATTTGACTCACAGTTCTGAAGATCCTAAACCAAACATCATAGCTGAGACCAGTCAAGGGCTACCACTTTATGATATAACTTCATTTTAGAGATCACACAAAGAGGATGGTTTGTCAGGGTAAAATGTTGTATATCCCACCAAAGAAGAGTAAAGACATGGGGTCCCATAGTCCCTTTCCAGCTTTTTCTGTTAGTGACCTAGTAATCTTCCAGTGGGATTCACCTCTTAAAGGTTCAAAAGCATCTCACAATATTACCACCCTGGAGATCAAGTCTGTGTGTCTCTGGGGTGTATTTAATATCCAAACCATCATAGACCCAATTAAGGGTTCGGCACCATCTCTGCAGGTGTCCAAGTACCAAGGTAGCTCTCCCAAGCATTGTGTGCACTTCTCTAAAAGCATGTCTAGCCCGCTTGCTTTCACCAGCTCTTACTAATCTTATTTTTCCCTCTACATGTTATCTCTTTTCTTTGTTTTTGTTTCTACTCCACACATCTAGTCAAGCCACATTTTGCATTGCGGCTTTCAAACTTGAGAGTCCACATCCATAAACTTTTATGGCAATTCAAAATAATGTGAAGGAAATAGTGTCTCTCAATGTCTGTTGTATAGAGAGCTAGTGGTTCAATACAGATCATATATATAATGAGCAGAATGGATCTTTTGTGACAAAGCCCTAGGCCACTACATAATCTACAATAACGGCTTTTTCTGAAAAAAAGAGGGGAAGTAATTTTGCCTAAGAATGTTCAGATATGTACATGAATTAGAATTGTGAACCTATAACAACTTCAGAATCTGTTGCAAATGTTGTATACTAGCTACCAGGGGAGCATCTACTGACACCATGAGAAATTAAAACATATGACTTCTTACATTATTTCTGAGTTACCATTACAGTAGGCTTAACTAGTATTTGTCGTGTAACAAGTAGTGTGATAAATCATCTGTTATATTATCTCAAATAATTTCAATTTAATAGATGAAGAAACCAGGGTGTGGGTAAGTTAAGAGACTTGGCCACAGAACTAGCAAAAAAAAAAAATCCTGAGTTCAACTCAGAGCTATTGAACTCAAAGTCATAAACTTAAGGCTGTGATACTTTCTTACTGCAGTTTCTAAAGGTAGATCCAACAGTGAAATTTTTGGAAATCCAAATAGCAGAATTATGTTAACCCTATTCACTGTACTATAAATACAGCTAAGCTAAGACTGTGTACATCTGGCTTATAACATTATAACCAGAACTATAAATGTCACATGATGTTATCAAGTGGGCATCTATTCACAGGATTTCTGCAATCATGGGGAGTCTATGAAGTAAGCTTCATGGGTACCCAGAGAATGAGACCAAAACCACATCTTTGAACAAATAGAATAGGAAGACACATGTTGCTAAATCTTGACTGTATGAAACCTGTAGGGTGAGGAAGTACATGGTAAAGACATCAGGAAAATAATGAGCTTGTCCAGGAGAAGGCTGACTTTACTTGGAATGGCAGTTAGAATAACTAGAATAAACTAGAATCTTCTTGAGCTTCTCAGCTTCTGGCCAATAGGGTTTTGACCATCAGCAGAGAAAAAATATATAATCTAAAGAGACATATGGGAAATTTCAAAAATATAAAGGAAATGCTGAGTACCCCTTAAGGCCTGTTGTATGCAGAGCTGAACAGGTGCTTGTGGGGGAAGGATATTGGTAAAGCAAATTGAGTCAGATGACTGAAACCTTCCTTGGCGAAAGAGTCTACACTGGGAGACATCGTTGGACATGTCCAAGGCAAAGAGCACTTCTGTTGGGAACGCTGGGCATCTGGAAATCCCTTGACACAGGAATACACAGAACTTGAGCTACGTGTGCTGCCTACAGATGGGTGAGGGCTTACCTGAACAGTGAGCGTTATTTACCTTTTGAGCAAGCTGGAAGGAAAAAGAAGACACTGTTAGTGGATATGGGAAGTTTATACTTAATATAAAATATACTCTTTTGGTTTGAAAGTTAAAAAAAAAGAGTCTACACTTCTACTTTTGAATGCATGTCAGCTATAAGCAATTTTATTCTGCCAAGAAGATCTTCCCTGGAATGACAATCAAGAGACAGCACATTTTCCTTAGTTACCCTGTCCTAGGCTACAGAATAGGTTGGGCTTAGGAATAGCACCCCTGTGGCGAACACACCAGCATTTTTAGTTCCCCTGAAATGCTAGTTTCATGATCTTAGCCTAGAGCTTCTTTTCCAAGCATTCAAATATTAGTGGTAGGATTTGCAAACATAAATATACAAACTTGCATCTGAAAATTAAGATAGAGAGAATAGAGGATGGGTACATGAGAGAATGAGATACATAGAAATAGGTAAGAAAGAAAAGACAGACAGGCATAAGATGGATAGACGAGAAGGCAGGAACGGAGACTGCCTTGTGAACATCAGATGGATCTTTATGAGCTCGTTCATCTTGTGGAAGAAGTGAGCAAAACATTGCATGCCTATTTATAGATCTTTAAAAATGAATTCTCGTCAGGTAATCTTGCAAAATCAGGGAATGAATGTATAACATAATGAATATGTAAATGCAATATGAACTTCAGATCCTCCTAAAACTAAGGTAGCTCAGTGCCAACATTAGAGAGGGCCTGGCTCCAAAGAGAGGATTGTTACCATGGCAACTCCTAGGCTGACTCATTCATAGATAACTCTTTAAACTTGTGACATGAGAGAAATTGCTTGAAGATTTTTAACGCTGTACCAAAATACATACTGCTCCAAGCAAATGAAAAAAAAATACATCAGCACAGACTCATACTTCTCTCTAAGGATTTCTGTGCCATTTCCAAGCAAGCTGTCTCTTGACCTCCAGTTTTGCCACCTTTAGAATGGAGAAATGACCACAACAGAGGTGTGGGAGACTAGGGAGAACTCACACATCTTGCCAAAAGTGAAATTCTGCATTTTCTTGCAGAGATATACCAGGATCACATCACCTACTGGCTCTTGATTTCCACTCATTTTTGAGCAAGGAATTAAATTTCCAGAATATTCCAAAGCTTAAATATTTAAAAGATAAAAATAAAAGCTAATTGCATATAAAAGACAGAAAAAAGGAAGTTGGAGGAACAGAAAGACATAGAAAGTAAATACAGGAAATCTCTCTCTCTTCTTCCTCTCCCGATTCTCCTCCTTTTTTTTCCATTGGGTAGTTTTGAAAAATATGTCTTTATGGCAGCAATGGGGATGTCTCTAAATTTGGTTCCTTTTGCTGTGATGGAAAGAGATTAGAAGAAGAAATTGATACAACGGAGTGTGATAACTCCAGAGACAGGAAAAGATTTTATGTGTCCAATGAAAGCATGGACACAGCACATTTAGGAGTTTAAGCAACCATTGGTAATGCCAGAGCCACCATTACTCACAACATGATATGCAAACTAGAGGTTTAACATCCCCTTTGCAAGTATCTCCAAAAACGAAGATCTTAGGCCAGCATGCTTTGGTTCTATTCAGTATCCCAGGTCATCCAGCTGGTGATTCTGTACCTGGAGTGGATGAATAAAAGTCAATAAAATACATAAAATGATGTGGCTTAAAAGAGTTTTATTTTTAGCGTGTCATTGTTACCATTTGATTTCTGTTGCTGTGATAAATACCGACCAAATGCAACTTGGAGAGAAAAGAGTTTATTTCAGTTTACGAATTATACAGCATATCACTGAGGGACGCCCAGGCAAGAACTCAAGCAACATTAGAGGTTAGAACCATGGAGGGATGCTGCTTACTAGTTTGCTCCCAGGCTCAGATTCAGCTGCTTTCTTACAGAGTCCAAGCCCACTTACCTGCTTGATATCACTCACAGTGACCTGGGACCTCCTACAGCAATTAACAATCAAACAATGTCCCGCATGCTTACCTACTAGCCAATCTGATAAAAAAAATTCTTCAGCTGAAGCGCCTTCCTCCCAGGTATGTCAAGTTGACAATCAAGATTGATTTGGTTGCTCACCTTCCTGGACCTGGAGGGAGTTGGGAGGACCTTGGACTCAACATAGTGTAGAGAACCCTGATGGCTCTTTGGCCTGGAGAGGGAGGGAGTGGGGGTATGGATGGAGGGGAGGGGAGGGAAGAGGGAGGAGGAGGGGAGGAGATGGCAATTTTTAATAAAAAATAAATAAACTGGAAAAAAAAAGATTGACCATCACAATCCTTTATATCTCCGTGTTTATCTATTCACGTAAATATCTAGCCCCCAGGCATCAACTTTCTCCACACCCAAACCGACACTCTTCCAGTTGTTCCAGCCTTTTGTTTAATGTGTTATATTTGTAACAATTGATTGAGGTCCATTTTAATTCCCCCCAAAGCTTCTACTTTTTATTTTATTATTTAAATGAAGTTATTTTCATACAATATATTCTTATCATAATTTTTCCTCCCTCTTTTCCTTCTAGATCTTCCCCACCTCCTCCTGATACTTTAAAAAATTCATATTTAATGTTTTTAATTGTGTGTACTTGAGCTTGTAAATGGGTGTGTGCATATAAATCCAATTACCTGCCGGTGGTAGAGGTGTCAATCCCTCTGGAGTTGGAGTCGCAGGCAGTTGGAAGACACTTGAAACAGGTGGGAACCAAATATGGGTCTTTAGGAAGAGCAGCAGACACTCTTAACAGGTGAGCCATCTCTCCAGCCCTGTAACATTATGATTATTTTACACTAGTAATCAGGTTATTTTATTTTACTTTACAATTTTATCACTTTTAGTTACAACTGGTATACTATTCCATTTGAGTAAATAGAGTCAAAATAAAATAGAAAAAAGCAAAGCAAAACAAAACAAAAACCACCATATAGTGGGTGACTGATGTAAGAATTGCAGTTGCATTTGTAAATTGTAAGGCTAACATTTTTAATGAAATGGTAGCAATCCTCCATACTTGCCTAGATGCACACTGAAGTCTGTAACATTAAATGTTTTAAATACCTTATTTCTGGTTTTTAATTGTTTTTATTGAGCTATATATTTTTCTCTGCCCCCCTCCCTTCCTCTCCCCTTCCCTTCTACCCTCTCCCATGATCCCCATGCTCCCAATTTACTCAGAAGATCTTATCTTTTTCTCCTTCCCATGTTGATTAGATTCATGTATGTCTCTCTTAGGGTTCTCATTGTCTAGGTTCTCTGGAATTGTGAATTGTAGGCTTTTGTTCTTTATGTCTAAAAGCCACTTATGAGTAAATACATATGACATTTGTCTTTCTGAGTCTGTGTTACCTCACTCAATATGATGTTTTCTAGATCCATCAATTTACCCACAAATTTCAAAATGTCATTATTTTCCTTTTCTGCTTTGTGCTACTCCATTGTGTAAATGTACCACATTTTCCTTGTCCATGTTTTGGTTGAGGGGCATGTTGGTTGTTTCCAGGTTCTGGCTATGAGAAACAATGCTGCTATGAATGTAGTTGAGCACTTGTCTTTGTGTTATAATTGAGCATCCTTTGCATGTATACCCAAAAGTGGTATTGCTGGGTACTGAGGTAAGTTGTTTCCTAATTTTCTGGGAAATCACCATACTGATGTCCAAAGTGGTTGTATCAGTTTGCACTTCCACCAGCAATGGGGGAGTGTTCCCTTTACCCCCATATCCTCTTCAGAATAAGTTGTCATAAGTGCTTTTAATCTTAGCCTTTCTTAAAGGTATACGATGGAATATCAGAGTTGTTTTGTTTTGCATTTCTCTGATGGCTAAACATATTGAGCATTTCCTTAAGTGTCTTTCAGTCATTTTAGATTCCTCTGTTGAGAGTCCTCTGTTGAGGTCTGTACCCCATTTTTCTTATGCTAACTTGTACCTCTTCTGCTTTCATTTGGACTCTAACATGTTTTACCTCTGTTACAAATTTTAACTGTTTCTTAATTGGACTGCTTATTTCTGGATGTACCCCTGCTCCAATCCAGTTTGTAATCAGCTCAACAAATAATCCTTGGCTATCCTCTAGATGGCAAGTTTTGTTCTTAGTGCTAAGACAATCGTAAGGTAGATATGTTCCAATGGAGCTCAGAGTCTGGTGAGAGTAAGGCAAGAGCACCCAGCACTCTCCTTTAAGAGTGATACCCAAGAGGTCAAGCGAGTTTTACAGGAACATATGACGCATCCAAATGTTGGTGGGAGTGAGCCGCTTGTTAGTCCCAACTGCCCAGCTAGCTTAGACCCGAAATAATCACACAGAAACGGCTTAAATCACTGCTTAGCCCTTTAGCTCTAGCTTCTTATTGGCTATCTCTTATATTAATTTAACCCATTTCTATTTATCTGTATATCACCACGAGGTCATAGCCTACCAGCAAAGTTCAGCACATCTATCTCAGATGTTGGCTCCATGGCATCTCTCCAACTCCACCTTCCTCCTCCCACGCTATAGGCCAATCCAGTTCTTTATTCATTAACCAATAAGAGTAACACATAGATAAAAGGACCTCCCACACCATCCAACCTGGGCCTCTGTCTCTTGATTGAGAAGACAGCACTGTGGTTTCCTTCTAAACTCGGGGTTATGTCAGTCAAGAGTATACAGTTAAAACAGCTACCGAGGAAGACAAGCTATTCCTGGCCCAGATCTTAGTAGAAAAAAAAAAAAAAAAAACAAAAAAAAACTATGAGCCGGGCGGTGGTGGCGCATGCCTTTAATCCCAGCACTCGGGAGGCAGAGGCAGGCGGATCTCTGAGTTTGAGGCCAGCCTGGTATACAAGAGCTAGTTCCAGGACAGGCTCTAGAAACTACAGGGAAACCCTGTCTCGAAAAACAAAAAACAAAAAACAAACAAAAAAAAAAAAAAACCTATGATGTTTGAGAAACTGAATGAGAAGAGAATGGCTACATGACAGAGTAAAAGAAACATACAAGAAGTGTGACCAGAGAGAAAGATGGGGACAAAGAAGGTGCTTTTGCACTTCAAGAATGTTTATTCTTAGTTTTATGACATTGTGAAAGTATAGCATATTTAACCTTGATACCATGATCACAAATCAAAATAGCTCCTTATCCATCCAAAGGTAGATGAGGAAAAAATAAAATGAGTACAAGAAGACTAGTTAGGAGTCTGTTGTAGTCAGTTGTGTGATCTAAGCCAGGAATAAGCACTATGTACACAATAATAAAATTCAAATGCCAGCTTGGTTGATTTGTATAATTATGAGTCACGAAAGTAAAACCAAACAAACAAAAACAAAAAAAGCATTTAATTTTGAGTTTGGTTGGTGGTACCAGGATAGATATGGAGGATCAGGTTTATGAGTTTGTGAACATACTTTTGACTGCAGCCTAGATTCTGTCAGCTAAGTTCTAGTCCTTCCCTTAATCAAGACGCTCATCCACTTTTTCTAGGATGTTACACATGTATTATCCTAATTAAGAGATTCTTTGTTTCTAGTTTCATAGGATGTTTGACTTTTATCTAATTGTCACTTGGAAATGATTTTCAGCATGGGAAATATAGTTGCTACCATAGCTAATAATTAATGAGGCTTTCACTTTGGAAGTGGTAAGGTATTTTGGCAGGCTTTTGCGTGGGAAATTCATTGTACCAGGAGAAAATTACTCTACTCCCTGCACTCCTTGAGGATTAATACAGAACAAAACTGCTGGCTTTCTCTCCATTATCATCTGATGAGCCATCCAGGCTGATGCTGAACAACTGATCGTACCTTGCATTCCGTGGGGACATCAGTGCCATTCAGATAAGGGGTGGCAGCAACGTTCATTACGAACAGGCTGATGAAGGGACATTCATGGATAAAACATCAGACAGAAGAATGAAACATCCACACCAGATCTGAATGTTAATAACTAATAGGCATCCATTAAAAGGCAAGGCAGAAGTCAGCCTTAGGCAAGAGATAAAAGTCATGTCTGGAGAAAAACCTTTCAGGCTGGTACTTAAGTCGTCATTTGTGATATGACATAGTGGAAAGAACTAGAACTGTAAAGTTAGACACACCTGGACTCTAATCAAAGTGGAGACATTTTTGACAGGAGTCACTGTGGACATCCCTTCGTGTATTTGCCTCCATTAGATGAGATTAATTCCAATTTTGTGGGGGAAGTTTTGAGGTTTAAATACATAGTATAATTATGAAATATATTCACTAAAATGGTGAACATGTAGTTAAACATTCATTGATGCCAGGTCTCATTATTATGTAGATGGTAAATCAGACAACTTATATACAAAGTTCTGCGTTCCTCTTAACATACATTAATCAGATTATTTTTTCATATCTATTTAGACACAGATTTTATATCTTAGCCCCACTGCACACAGTCTTTTGATTAATCATTCCAGTAATCCTGTTAATAACATTTGTTCATATAACACAAATATGGTAATTGAGTATCACACTAGTGGACAGATTTACTCCACAATTGCAACTCTAATAAACAATGGGCTTCAATTAGATTCCAGGTCTCCTAATTTCTGATGCCATGTCTCATTATCATATTAAATGTCTGTTTGAGCCAAGAGCTTAAATGATAGCACGGTTGTTTCAGCATGGTGATAGCATGGAGTTTTTAATTCTATTTGGGACCACCCTGTAACTTCACTTCACTTCCATGTTTATATTTCTATACTGGGTTATTTGGAATTTTGTTGCCTTTTTTTGTTTTGTCCTGTACAGTGGTTTTTGGTTAATTTTTTACCTTTTTTAAAAAAAACTATTTATTTATTATGTATGCAGTGTTCTGCCTGCATGTGTTCCTGCAGGCCAGAAGAGGACACCAGAGTTATTACAGATGATTGTGATCCACTATGTGGTCACTGGGAATTGAACTCAGGACCTCTGGAAGAGCAGCCAGTGCTCTTAACCTCTGCACCACCTCATCAGCCCTCATTTTCTTTATTAAAAACTGACAGTGGTTGGTGTCACCCCAGTGATGGCAGTGGGGTGATTTAAGCAAACTGAGCAAGATACCAAAATAAGCTGGCAAGCATCCTTCCTCCATGGCCTGACTTCAGTTTCCGGCTCCAGTTTTCTGACCTGATTTCTCTTAATGATGGACTATACACTCTAAGACGGAAAAAAGAATTTTTTTCTTCCCACATTGCCTGTGGTCATGGTGTTCTATCACCGCACTGGAAAGCAAACTAGGATAGTTTGGTGCTGTTAGAGGAAATCTGTGAGTCTTCACCAGAAGAAAACTGAGTTTATCAGAATTGTA